>NC_092333.1:128442500-129075000 GCF_046630445.1 Rutidosis leptorrhynchoides | reverse complement strand
TTACGACGGCATGTGCCGCTTTATTTATTATCGGGGAGAGATGAATATCATATGGTAGCGGTAGGAAATTCTTTGGCCTTGAATCAAGGTATTCAAGAACAAGTTGTTCCAGCTCGATATCGTCAAGAATTCCCGAGTATTGCATGGGAACAGGTTCATCTTCGAAGTATTATTTCCTTCCAATATTTTTCTACTGGGGCTTCCGTCATTCCTTTTATCGAGCATAATGATGCGAATCTGGCTTTAATGAGCTCTAACATGCAACGTCAAGCAGTCCCTCTTTCTCTGTCCGAGAAGTGCATTGTTGGAACTGGATTGGAAGGACATGCGGCTCTAGATTCAGGGGCTCTTGCTATAGCCGAATACGGAGTGCGAAGTCGAGTTAAACAAGTCAAAAGTGCAGCGGACTAATTTCACAAGTGGGAGGATTTTTCTCGCGACTCGAAGATTGCTCGAACATAACCTCACGTTCGCAGGGATACATGCATACAAATCTCGCTATCGCGAGAAACACGTTGGGCGGCCAAATTTTGGACTTGTTTAGAACTCCTCGTTGTGTTGCGATTCTACGTATATCACTACCCCATATGTAACCTGTAAATTGAACTTTTGAATTTTAATAAAGATTTCACTTTGGTTGCCGGTGGATCTAAGTAATCACATTGATTACATATAACCACGTTCTATTCTCGTGTTTTTTGCATTCTTGTATTCGTTCTTCGTGTTCTCTTTGTTTAATCTGTATATGTCAGTGGGTTTGATAAGCTTGTGTTATCAAGTCTTGTTAGTGCTCACCTAATCGTTCCTAACAAGTAGTATTAGAGCTTAGGCTTCGCGTTTTCGGGAACAATGGCGGGTGAAAATGGTGTGAAGATCGATCGTTTTGATGAGACTGATTTTAGCTTTTGGAAGATGCAAATTGAAGACGTGCTCTATCAAAAAAAGCTTTATTAACCTTTATTGGGGGTTAAACCGGAAGAGATGGATCAAGGTGAGTGGGGTTTGTTGGATAGACAAGCTCTAAGGGTTGTTCGACTACTGGTGGTCAAGAATATTGCTTGCAACATTGTGGGTGAAACCACAACTGCAAGGTTGATTGCAACGTTATCTAACATGTATGAAAATCCATCCGCTTTGAACAAAGTTTTCTTGATAAGGCAATTGGTGAATGCTAGGATGATGGATGGTTCTTTGGTGGCGGATCATGTTATCGTATTTAATTTGATTTTAATCTGTTTAAAATCTGTTGGGGTTAAATTCGAGGATGAGCTTGAGGCGTTGTTTATGCTATCTTCATGACCCGATAGTTGGTCCGGTACGGTGACGGCGATTAATGGTTCATCTAGAACTACTAAGCTCACTTTTGAAGGAATCCGTGATTTGATTCTTAGTGAAGGAATTGGGAGGAAATATTCCAGTGGGAGTTCGAGTTCGGTTCTAAGTGTTAGTTGGGGAAAAGCTAGACCAAGAAGTCTATCAAGGGTTAAGAACGTGGTATGCTGAAATTGTCAACAAGTTGGACACTATAAGTCAAAGTGCCTTAGTTTGAAGTCGGGTGGGAGCGCGTTAACTACGATGATCGAGGATGCGTTGATGAGCCAAGGACGGGGTTCTTGCCGGATCTTGGGTTTTAGATTCGGGTGCTCTAGCCGAACACGGAGTGCGAAGTCGAGTGAAACAAGTCAAAAATGGTGCAGCGGACTATTTTCGGGAGTGGGGGAATTTTTCTCGTGACTGGAAGATTGCTCGAACACAACCTCGTGTTCGCGAGGAGACATGCATACGGATCTCGCAATCGCAGGAAACATGCTGGGTGTCCAAAATGTGAACTTGTTTAGGACTCCTCGTTGTGTTGCGATTCTAACTCGTATAACACTATATATACTCTCTTATGTAACCTGTAAATTGGACGTACGAATTTTAATAAAGAACCCTTTTTGGTTGGCCGTTGATTGAAGTAATCACATTAATTACATATGACCACGTTATATTCTCATGTTTTTTACGTTCTTGCATTCATTCTTCGTGTTCTCTTTGTTTAATCCGTTTCTTGTCAGTGGATTTGATAATCTTATGTTATCAAGTCTTGTTAAGGCTCACTTAATCGTTCCTGACATGTGCATGGCACATCCCAAGCTTAACCCCTTTTCCTCCTCAAGTATAAATAGGAAGTTGGTGTTCATTTGTCATTAGCTTTGGATTATTGTGATAGTGTGTGTAAACATTGTTCTCTCCGTTCTCTTTGTAGTTGTGACTATCGTTGGTTGTTATTAATAAATTAGTCATTTCATATTCATTCTTCGGTTCCATTTCTTCATTGTGGAATTCATGTTAAGTCTAGATCTTCTTCGATCATTTAATCCAAGAAGATCATATCATTTTTTCCTCGCCGACGATCCGTCTTCGGCCATCAGCCACTAATCACTCTCGAGATTATCATCATGACTAGGGTTCATTACGATAACTGGACTAGAGAATTAACGCTACTGATTTTTAAAACCCCTCTTTAACTCAATTGTATCTTTGTCCTAGCCGTAAATTTTTTTTGAAGATAACTAATTTGTTGGTTCAATATAAGTTTGACTTTTTTTCGGATGGTAGCATATACTATAACTTATAGGAGTTTGACTCAGCATATTCACCGTTGGCCTCTTCGTGATGCATAACATGCTTAATTCTGCTCATTTGGTGTTGGTATAGAGCAATAGATGTTGTAAGAAAGTTTATCTTGGTATGAATTGATAAATTTGCTGAAGAGTAGGAACTTAAAACGTGATAACATGGTTACAATAGTAATACAAGTTTGACTTGATACAATTTGTATGATATGGATCAGCCTAATTCTTTTAATATATAACGGTATAACCACCGCGTACAACTTATAAAATATTGATTTTCTTTTTTAATCAGCTTGAATATAGAAAATCTTATCGGTTTAGTCGTTTAGTATGTTTTGATAGATAATGTTTCTTTTCCATTTATGCTAATGTGGTAGTCACTTTTCGGTTATTTGTCTTAGTAGTTACTGAGTGGTCACTTCATGTCTTCCAACATCTTTAAAAAAGGTAAATAGTTTGATACTCTATTGAATTTTTTTTACACCATTTACAACTCTTATGTATCAAACTTGGAAATTTCCTATTATATTTATTCAAATTTTGTTGCCTTTAAAAAAATTATTCAAAATCAAATTTTATACAACCGTCTATAATGAAGTATATTTTTTTCATGATTTTAACTAAGTAAATTGATGATTTTTTGCAAGGTCTATACATACACTAAAAAGACGATTTTAAAACTTAAATACATGCAATATAAGGGATGGAAATGGGTCGAAAGAAACCCGCAACCCGCGGTATCCGTACTTGTGAAAAGTGGGGAATTAAAAAAAATTTACTCGCGATTACGAGAAGATTTTTGTGTCCGTTGACGGGTTGTGAACGGTTCCTGGATATAACCGCGACGGGTAAAATTCGACCCGTGAATCCATGTTACCCATATGAGAAACCTGTGGGTATACTCGGTAAGTCGCATAAATATAATTAATTATAAATTAATGTACTTATAAATTCAATGTAAATTCATAATTATTTGTTTGTTTACTCACACGAGTTGGTTATCTATGGCACGACTTACTTAATATGTATATTTTTAAACCCGTGAATCGTAGGTATTAGTGCGTCGTCGGCACATGCGAAAAAAATTAACCCGTTTACTTGTAGACGAAGCTCCACGGGTAAAAAAAAATCTTGACGGGCTTGTTGCCACCCGCCGCTTGTGGGTGACATCCCTATTCATATACACTAGTAAATGACGTAAAGTTTTCAATATACGTAAAGTTTGCAAAAGTTGATTGTCAGGGACACCGCATAAGAGTCGAATGTCTATGATATCCCTCCACCAAATATCCCTATGTGGCAGGAATTAGAGTAATCTCATTGTGGTAAGAGGTGCATATTCTTGACACGAATGAGGATCGAACATGCGTCACATTTGTAAAGTGCTTTCACATAGCGAGTCTTGACATCTAAGGCAACAGTATTATTTGCGCCGAAACATGTGTTGGTGATTTGTGTCACCAATATGATTCAAGTGTAATGGGATTAATTTGTTAACCAAAATAATCTTGATAAATATCGAACAAGTTCGGGAAAGTGTGGAGTGCACACTTGTTTGAACTTATCTTGATTATGACGGGGGTTCGGGGGCAGCGACCCCGATAGCGGGGTCCAAGGGGTTGCAACCCCTGGCGGGGTCCAAGGGGCAGAGCCCCTCGCTTTATTAAAAATGTGTTAAAATTCGATTTTGACCCGGTTTGACTCAAAATAAAAAGCCCGAATTTGAGCCTTTTAGCTGTTATGAAACTGCCATTCGGCAGTTATAGATAGAACTGCCATTCGGCAGTTATAAACCCTTTTGTTTTTGTTATTCAGTCTGGTACGATCAAATTCATATATACAAAACACATATTCTCTGTTCAATAATTCTGAGTTTTATCCGATTAGAGATTTCGATAGTACCATCGAAATACTTTGATCTGAAAGTGATTACACGACTCTCAGAAATCCGAATTCGAAACTCTAATATACAACAACATGTTGATTAAATGATGTAAAGTTGCTTACTAATTATTATCCCTTCCTCTAAAAGATATAGGCCAAATGAACAGTAACACTCCACAGTTTCACAATCTGCACTTTGTGCTTAAATACATGTACAAATATGGGCACCACCATAGGCCGTACTACCCATAATGCACACAGTACTCACTCATCCCTCTAGATTCTTCCCGATTCTTCTTTCCTCTCAAACACCATTTACTCCCCCCAAAAGATTGTTCACCATATCTTCAGGATGCTTCCCACTCTAAAACGTTGAATCTAAGGTTTTTCTGGTGAAGATGAACTCGCTATGGTCCGCGGACGTCAGGGTTTTCCCCTTTGTGTTTCTTTCTTTGGAAAGAGGATCGTTCGATTTAACCACTTTCATGGTATGTATTTTGTATATTTGTTGCTTCTTGCTCGCTTATTAGGGTTTATTTTTAATTTGGATGCGATGAAGTTCCTGTCGACATACCTGGCAAACGGGTCGAGATGGGTCGGGCTGGGTCAAAGATCAAATGGGTTTGGGTCGAAACGGGTCATGCGTCGAAATGGGTCAGAATTAAAATGGGTCGAACGGGTTGGGTCGAGACCCGGGTCGGTTGGGTCGGGCTAGTAAAATTGTTCTTAATTGTATTTTTTGATGTGCGTCTTCCGAACACGCGCCTTTTAAGAACCCCGTTTTTTATGTATTTTTTGGACCCCGTTTTTTGACCCCGTTTTTGCAACGAAAACACGCGTCGAAAACGCGCCTCGAAAAAGGCGCGTGGAAAATACAAATAAAGAACGGGCGTCGAAAAATGCGCCAAAATCGCAGGGCGAAAACGCGCCGAAAACGCAGGCTGGAAAACGCGCCTCGAAACCGGGCGTCGAAAACGCGCCTCGAAAACGCACCTCGAAAATGGGCGTACAAAACGCGCGTCGAATTCGCGCCTCCAAAACGCGCCTCCAAAACGCGGTTCCAAAACCCGGCGAGCCGAAACCAGACGTCGAAAACGGGCGTTGAAAAAGCGAGTCGAAACCGACGCACCGAACCGGGCGCCGAAACCTGGGGCCTGAAACCGCGCACTGAAACCGGGTGCCGAAACCCGGTGCCGAAAACGGGCGCCCAAACAGGGTGCCGAAAACGGTTGCGGAAACCGGGGGCCGAAAATGGGCGCCGTAAACGGGGGGGCCAAAACCGGGCGCCGAAACCGGGTGCCGAAAACGGGTGCCGAAACCGGGCGCCGAAACCGGGCGCCAATAACGGGGGCCGAAACCGGGTGCCGAAAACGGAAATCGGGCGCCAATAACGGGCGCCGAAACCGGGGGCCGAAACCGGGGGCTGAAACCGGGTGCCGAAAACGCGCGGCGAAAACGGGCGCCGAAACGGGTGCAGAAAACGGGGTGCCGAAACCGGGTGTCGAAAACGGGGTCCGAAAACGGGCGCCGAAAACGGGGGCCAAAACCAGGGGGCCGAAACCGGGCGCCGAAAACGGGGGCCGAAAATGCGCTCCGAAAACGGGGTGCCGAAACCAGGCGTCGAAAATGGGGTCCAAAAACGAGGCCCGAAAATGCGCGCCGAAAACAGGCACTGAAAACGTGCGCCGAAAACGGGCGCGAAAACGGGGTCCAAAAACGGGGGCCGAAACCGGGCACTGAAACCGAGGGCCGAAACCGGGCGCCGAAACCGGGGTCCGAAACCGGGGGCCGAAACCGGGCGTCGAAAACGGAGGCATAAAACTGGGCGCTAAAAACGTGTGCCGAAAACGGGCGTCGAAACCGAGTGTCGAAAACTCGCGTTGAATAACGCGCCTCGAACTCGCACTCTGAAATCAAATCTTTTGAATTAAACTCATTTGGACCCATTTGGGTCCTCAAGTAATTTTCTATAATGTAATTGGAATCATTTGGGTCTTGGAGTAATTTTTGATATTATGTGCTTAGACCCATTTGGGTCTTTAAGTAAACCCAATCAACTCATTTTTTAAGCTTTGGGTCTTGTTTGCCAGGTCTACTGTCGATTGTTGTTGACGGTCGTCATTACAGATTCGAAGGACGAATTGTATCTATTGTTGTCCGATTTGTTGGTTGATGCTTTTCAATGGTTGGTTCTTTTGTTACGATTTCCTCCTTTTGGGAGATGCTCCATGGTTTTTCACGATGGCATTTGTGACTAGATTGAAAAGATGATTTATTGTTGCTGTTCATTTGATGAAAAATCTGTTGATAGCCTCTGTTGATTTATTGGGCAGTAAACATGCGTTTAACATCTTAAATACTTTGGTATGGCTCTCTTTACGATTCTTTTTTCGTTTGTTTCGCTTACAATTAATATGTTGGCTGTTAATTTGTTGATTCGATGTTTTCAATTGTTAATTGTTGCTACATAGCAAAGCTACCTACTTAGCTTATGTAGCTACATTATACATTTAGTTACAAAAATATAGATACGATGTTGGTCACCGCTCGAGCTAGAACATAAGATGATTTTGGTGTATGTGGCATTTGCACTTGAGTACTTTACAGTTAGAAATGAGTTCAAACACTTCAGTTAGAATGTATAGACAATTAATACTTAAATATAGAAAGCCTACTACTACAAATGGGTCAAAATAGAAAATGGGTCAATTAGATTATATGGACACAGTTTGTAATGTGTAAATTGAAATTGGATCAAAAGTAAAAATGGCTCTAAATTCAGTATATAAGAACACCAAATAAGGTACTCTTTACAAAAAGATCAAAAGTAACTAAATAATAAATGGGTCAATAATAAAAAAAAAAAAAGGAAGGATGTTAGAAACTTCGTTTAGTATGGAAGGTCTGCAAGCGGCAATCTATGATGCATCTGTAGCTTCATTATACAACCCTCTTCGTATTGGTAATTCTTCAGATTCGTATAATCTGTCCATATCCATGTACGCGGATGATGTTACTTTTATTGGAGAATGGAGTGAGTCGAACCTGGAGACAATCTTTGAAATTTTGGCATGTTTCTTTTTGGTTTCTGGTTTAAAAATTAATCCTCACAAATCTTCTATTGTGGGGGTTGGGGTCCCTTCGTGTTTTGTGGAATCTGCAGCAAATAATCTTGGATGCATTGCATCCTCCTTGCCATTTATCCACCTTGGCATGCCGGTTGGAAAGAATATGCATAAAGTGGAAAGTTGGGATCCTATTCTTGAGAAAGCAAAAAAACGTCTTGCCTCATGGAAATCCAATTTGATATCAATGGGAGGTCGGCTAACGCTTATTAAATCGGTCCTTGGTTCTGTTGGTACCTATTATATGTCCCTCTTCAAAGCTCCGAAAAAGGTTATTGATAAACTCGAAGCGTTGCGCTCATCTTTTTTTTGGAGTGAAAAAGATAACGAGCGAAAAATCCATTGGGTAAAGTGGCGTTTAGTTCTTAATCCGTTAGAACAAGGGGGTCTTGGAGTTCCTAGCCTTAATTCTTTAAATTTGGCTTTGCTATATAAATGGCGGTGGCGATTCGTGTTAAATAGACAATCAAATTGGGCTCGCCTTATTGTAGCTATTCACGGTAATCCGAGAGGCGCGAATATTCAGCGTGTTGCAAATACAAATGGAGTTTGGGCTGCTATATCACGAACAGTAGACTTTATTCACCAATCTAATGCTCTTCAAGCATCTCTTATGAGTCTCAAAATAAATAATGGTAACATTGCTAGTTTTTGGTTCGATCCATGGAATAATGGTGTCCCTTTGGCGTCTACATTCCCTCGTCTCCTTGTTCTAGATCAGGTTCATCATAATACTGTTGCTTCTCGTTTTGTTAATAACCGTTGGTCCTTTCATTGGAGAAGAGAACCAAGGTATGGAGTTGAAGTTGAAAATTTTCAAGACCTTAATTCCATCCTTAGCAATATCGTTCTTTCTAATTCTATCGATAATTGGGTGTGGAATGGTAGCATTTTTTCAGTTGCAACAGCAAGGTTGATCATCGACAAAAAATATTGGGAAACGCCCTCGTGTTCTACGTCTTGGAGTAAATATGTTCCTATAAAGATTAATGTCTTTATTTGGAGATTAAAACTGTCAAGGCTTGCCACAAAAGATAAGATTATGGAACGGAACATTGTCTTAGACGATGAATCTTGTTGTTTGTGTGGTGCTTCTCTTGAAGATATGCATCACCTTTTCCTTCAGTGTAACTCTTCGCAGCTTATATGGGCTAAAGTAGCTCAATGGGTCAATCTTAACATTCCAGTTTGGTCCTCAATGGATTCTATGTGGGCATGGATCGATGGAGTCCCAATTCAGGATAATAAAAGGCTTATCATGATGGTCATTGTCTACTCTACACTGTGGAGTATTTGGAGACTTCGAAATAGCTACACCTTCATGGATCAAAAGTTTCGAAAATGCCATGTGATGGACAATATTGTGGTTAATGGCTTCAATTGGTTATTTGCAAGATTCAAAAAAAAAACTTGTAACTGGACGATTTGGTTACAATACCCTTTAAATTCCCTGTAATTTTGTTTCCATGTAAATCCTTATAGCTTTTCTTTTTAATAAAATCTCAGCCGTTCGAAAAAAAAAAAGAAACTTCGTTTAGATTTGTCAGCTATTAACATGAATTGAATGAATAGACAAAGTTCTAAACTTGCCTCGCGCGTGACTTTCTGTTTTTCGTGTATATTCATTAGCAATATATGTTCCAGGGTTACTATTAATATGTGTCGTTTGTTTGCAATACTATACGTGAGGCCTAACTTGAGAGTTAACATAAAAAAAAGTAGTATATGTTGGCATGGCAACCTATGGGTTGCAGCCAACAAATTTATTGCCAAGAAGTAGGCTGTGATGATAAACATATTGCTCATGAGCCGAGCAACTTGAATAAATGTTTTCGTATCTTGGCAGGGCAATCTCCGGATTGCAGCCATGGCGATTTACTTTCGGTTGGTTAATATATATGTCTGAGCCACTAAGGGGACCACAAAGATTAGTAACGCACTTTTTGAGTGGTTTTCTTTACTCACATGGCGCATTTGTATTAACGATTGTGCCTGATTACTCTCACAACTCCGAATAAAAATTTATGGTTTTTGTAGAAAGAAGGTTACTAAAACAGGCCGTGATGATTAATTGGTAGGAGTTGGGTCAACAAATGAGTTAGAATGGCTTTCTACCTTGGCATGGCAACTTACATTTTGCAGCCGGTACGATTTCGACTCTTTTGTTTGATTTCACCCACTTATCTGAGACTAGATTTGATTAACTGAATTTTAGGTCCAATGTTATGTGATGAACAAATGTGAAATTTCCTGATTCTATTGGTAAGTTTAATTTTTCAAGTAATTTTAATTTTTTAATTGGTGGTTATTTGATATTGCTTTCTGATTTGGTTTAATGTTATATTTTCTTATTGGAATTCCTGATGCTCGATGTCTAATAGTACCTTTTGTAGGTTATATTTCGCGATGTGAATACTTTCTAGCTTTGTTCGGATATACAGTAATCAAAATTGTTTTTCGAAAATATTATGTTCATTGTATTTTTTTTGTTTATTACTTTTTAGATATTTGTTGATTGTGAGTTTTTTAAATAGGGACTGTGACTTCACATTTTTTTTAAATTAGTGATTGTGAAAATTTGTTTCGATTTGGATTATTGCATACCGTAATTAACTCAAATCTCATGGTAGGTGCAAAAAGGTAGAGGAGATTGAGTAACAACTATTGTCTTCCTGGTCAAAATGATTATTGCATATTGTGCTTTTAGGTAAACTTACAAGCCCATATTTGATCATCTTTAACGTTTAAAGCTAAAGTTGTTATTCAGTTTTGCGTAAGATGTATTTCACGTCTTTCAATTTTATGCTTTTCTATTTGGTATACCTGACTGACTGCGAGTTTTCATGTGGTATACATATTTCTACATAATTGAAATTTGCGACACAAGTTTAGTAATAATAGCTACGTGATGAAGTTGATATACAATTTGTGTTATGCGTTCATATTTCTACTTACTCCCGTACATCTGTTTGTAACATTGTTTCTTTTTTGTATCTTCTTTCCAGCGCCGGTTATCATGATGAACGTTGTGGTTGTTATTTTTGTAACTTTTATTCTTTGTGTGCATATTTTTAATACCTTACTTTGTCTATAACAACACAAACAGTTGACTACATTTTGTTCGGTCGTTTTTGTTTTATTTTATAGTCTACGTTGTGTGTTCAAATATTGTAAGTGCCCGCATGTAACTTTGGGTTTTGTCTACCTTGCCGAATTGACTGTCTCAGTTACACAACCTCTTCTTTTTTACATGCTTTTTAACAACAGTCTTTTTACCTGTGCAATTTTTTCGGCTCTATACCAGAACTAGGGAGACTGCAGTTACGTATGTATGCATTTCCACACCACTGTTTTTTCCTGAAGAGCGTGTTAGATCCTACTTCAAAGATAAGCAGCTCCATGGAATACATGTTTAGAGAATCAGCCATCCCACACATGTAACAGTGTACACCACTTGACATTTATTTACTTTACTGGAGGAAAATTATACAACATGCATAAAACCCTTGGAAGTTCTTACGAGAAGAAATGAGAGTAGAAACATACTTTAAGAATCGATTGCTACACTTGAATAAATGGGTCGAATTTTCTACACTTAAGTAAATGCGTCGAATTTGCTACATTTAAGTAAATGGGTCGAACTTGCTGCAGTTACTCAAAAAATAACTGAATTTGCAGGTTCGGATATTATGTAATGCCTGCAATGACACCACAGAAGTTTTCTTCCATAGTATTGGACAAAAATTCCGTTATTGCAGATCTTATAATACTCGAACAATTGCACCTCCAGTTCTACACTAGTAACATCTTGATGGTGAAAATTTGATTCTACCATTTTCATGGCGTCTGTTATTATTTTTATTTTAGTATTTCATTTTATTTTTTTAAAAAAAAACTTTTTCCTACTTAAAGGCCGGAGGTCCTCTCGGAAGCAATCTCTTTATCCGTTGAATAAAGAGAGAGATGACTTTTCTCTTTATTCTCTAATAGGGGAAGGATTGTCTACATCTCACCTCCCCATAAACCACGTGGTATTGAGTTTTGTTGTTGTTAGCAGGGTTTCGTTATCACGGAAAAAAAAAAAAAAGTATGGTCACGTATACGAAGGATTGAAAAGAGTAGCACAGCCTTGACTCTACCCCAAAACCATAATGATGATTACCGCAAGTTCTATCTAACAAAACTAGTTCAAACTATAAAACACTAAAAAGGTAAGTAGGAAGATTTAGCACATTGTTTTGCATTAATGATCGATGTTAATGTTATTAAATTAATCCCGTTTGATATGGAGAGGGATCCTTTGTGACACGCGGCATATTTTCAAATGTAACAAACCACAAATATCTAACAGGAAAACCATTACATATACCACATGTAAACCTTATGTCAGAGCTAAATACACAATATCCCAACATCCATACAACTCATGGTACCTAATGTACAAGCCTCTAATGCAGCTTATATTTGCTTCTAGGAACTTGAGCTCTGTAAAAGGTTTTAGCCTAATTTAACTACCACCCCCACTCTACCCCCACTCTAATTGAAATCCTAAAAATCTAAGAAAGTCCAGATTTTTGTAATCTAACTTTTTAATTCCTTTTTCCCACGACCTTGGAGTATAAATATATGTGTTTAAGCTAATTGTTCAACAAATCTAAAATATACACTAAAAAGCATTAGTCTTTAACAAGTACTCATAGTAGATTGAGAGAATCAAAGGGATAATGAAGATGCAAGTAATTATAATAGTGATGTTGCTTGTAACACCAGAACTGGGATTTGCTATTAAGAAAAGGAGCATGATGATGACAAATGAAGATGATGATGCAAAACAAGATTCCATGACAAGTGATCAAGAAGTTGAGCCCAATAATCATCATTGGATTCCAAGAGGATCATGGGAAAGTGGTCAGGGTCAAACTGGTCAATCTACTTCAAATGATAACCATAGTTAGGTTATATCTATAATATTAACCATATTTAGGTTACATAATGATGTGCAGTCTTAAAGATAAATTAACCAAATTTACATACAAATCATGCATAAAGCATTCTCAGTGTTGTTGTTAACACTATGTCAATCTCACTTGCCAATAAGTATGCCAATATTGACTAGTGAATCATTTAGTCTCTTTCAAGCACAATGCATCACGAAAGATGTGCTTTTAATTATTTGTACATTTAGTTTTTAAATTTGTATTTGCTTTAATTAATTAATTTTTATTGGTTGTGCAAATGACTATTGGTTGGAAGTAATATGTGATGAATTAGTGTTAGAGTGCTAGAAAAAAAATAACATGATTGAGAATGGTCTGATGAATTTATCAATGTAAGAGTTGATATATCAACATTCTTATATTATGCATGCATATAGTATAATATAATGATCTACAAGTCTTCACATCGTGACTTAATTTATTTTTATTATTTTAATTATTCTGTAAACATTACTTTACTCCATAGAAGAAATATTTGATATTTTATTTTTGCGGAGCATATATTTTCCGATGGCATTTTTGTCATACTCTTTACTCTTTAGTGCTTATGATTGTATTCTAGTCATGTGAACCAAGTAAACTCCAACTTGAAAGGTAAAGATATGTATTCTAGTCATGTAAATGGTAAAGATACTACTGTGTTTGCCCAAGAATTAGGCTCTTGGTGTTTTGACATTGACTCAACTATCGAGGTAGACAAGAACGATAAAGCTGAATTAGTTGTTGATGAAACACGTAATTTTACTTCGGAGTGCTCATCAATGGAAGGTAGTACTTCTGATCATTTAAAGGGATTTGTGGGGGTTAATATTCAAGATGATTCGATGGAGGAAGTAGAACAACCAAAGAATGATGACTTTGTCAATATCAACGTTACTCAACCAATGGAACAGTTTGTTAATGTGCATGATGATGCTGATAATAGTGTACATCAGCTGAAAAGTCACGAGCCTGTTCAATCGGGTGTACATCAGCTGAAAAGTCACGAGCCTGTTCAATCGGATTCTAGTCGTTCTGTTGGAAAAATAATCTGATGAGTCAAAAATATTTTGCAGGTTTTTAGAGTCTGAAGTTGTAGAGTCTGAAGTTGCAGACTCTGATATTTGGTGAAGTCAACGTTTTGATTTTCTTGGTGGCTAAGATAAGGAGGATTTTGGAGATATGTTTAAATATTTAGAAGATACGTTTTGATTCTGTCTTATCTCCAGAAGATAAACTTTTGAAGTGATTTGAATATTTGTTAAGTTTAGAGTTTATCTTTTCCTTATTATTAGTGAAGTTGTTTAGGAAACCAAATCTTCAGATTTGGTTTTAAAACTATATAAATAGAGGCTACGGTTTAGCCTTGTAATGCATCTTTTACATGATTAATATTATCTTTCATATATCTTCATATCGTGTTCTCTCAATTATTGTTCTTATAATTCATATTTATTATTCAATTGAGAGTCTGGTGTTCATAGATCAAATACTGTGAACTAATAACTGGTATCAGAGTAGGAAAGGTGTAAATCCATTCTTGGTAATCTTTTAAAACGATCCATATATTGATCAAGATGTCTACCAATACCATTCCAACCCCAGTTATGGCTGGAAAAGGTGTGCCAATAATCGATGGCACAGACTTTGCAACATGGAAACTGAAAGTTCTTTGGTTTTTGGGTTCCATTCATGAAGATGCTGAGCAAGTTATCACAACAGGACCTATTATTCCTGGTGCAATGGTTGATGCTGTTCCTGCCACAGATACTGTTGCTGCACAACCTGCTCACTTTCGTGAAACTCCAAGAGATAGATGGACAGAAGCACAAGCCATTAAATTTAAGCTTGATAGTAAGATAAGAAGTATTATAGGTAACGCTGTTACTGTTCCAATTCTAAGAAAGATCAGCCATGCCAAGACTGCTAAAGCTATGTGGGATCTTTTGCTTAATGACTATGAAGGAGTCACAGTTGTTAAGACTCAGAAGAAGAAGAATCTGATAAGATGTTATGAAAACTTTCCTGCTCAGCCTAAAGAATCTTTGAGTGATCTCCATTCAAGATTTCAGGTTCTAATTAATGATCTTGGAAGTGTTGGCGTAGAGAAAACACAACAGGTATTGTGTCAAAAGTTCATTGAATTGTTACCTTCAAATTTTGAGTCTGTGATTACATCCATGGTAATCAGTGAGAAGATAGACAATTATGAATTAAGTGAACTGTTTGGCATACTATCAAATTTTGAAGAAACACAATTAAAGAACAAGATTAATGCTAAGAAGGTTGTTAAAGATCCAGAAGCTGCATTGGTGGCTACCACAAAGAAGAATAAGCAATTATTCTCCAGTTATTCTAGCAAGGTTGAATCTGAAAGTGATAAAACTTCTGATGATGATAGTGATTCTGATGAAGATGAGGAGATTCAAGATCTGGAAGGGCAGGTGGCTCTTTTGACTCAAAAGATTGAGCAGAAAAGGTTTGGTTATAAGAAGGGTAAAGGTAAGATTACTTTTGATCCAAAGAAAGCTAAATGTTTTAAGTGTGGCAAGATAGGTCACATAGCTGCAGATTGCTGGTCTAAGAGTGAAGGAGGTTGAAATACCAACAAGTCTGTTAACAAGGCAAGAAAGTATAAGCTCAAGTACATGAAGTTGAAGAGTGAAGCAGAAAAGTCAAAGAACAAAGATCAGGAGAAGGCTTTGTACACAGAAGCATGGGAGGATGAAGATTCATCATCTGATGAGGAAGAGAATAAGTGTCTTATGGCTATAATTGAAAGGGATAGTGGTTCTAGCAAGTTTGAGGAAGATTTGAAAGCTATTGAAAAGATGGATAAAGACTCTACTTGTAATAAAACTTCTGCCTATAAGGTACAAAACTTTGTAAACTATCTTGATAATGAAAAAGTGAGAATGTTTCAGTATTTGTTACTTGACTTTAAGTGGTGCTTAGAAGATATTGATAGGTTAAGAACACAAATTTTTGATCTTAAAAACACCATCAAAAACAAAGATGCTGAAATTAAAGAATTAAAAGAATGTGAGGCAGAACTTGACACCTATAAAATGGCATACACAGAAGAAACTAAAAGGTTAAATATTGAATTAGGAAGATCAATTAAAAGGTCAAAACATTATGAATCAATTTGTAAATCCTGGTGTGTATCTTCCAAAAAGAATTCTGATGCTATTGCCAAACAAATTCCAAATGATGTCAAAGCTATACTAGGTGAAAACTACATATTAAATAATAATGTGAAAGTTGATCCAAGTGTATTTAAACCTGACATTTTACCAAACACATTTGTAAAATTTGATGGTGACAAAAAGATTTTAACCAATGCTTTTGTAAGGTCATTAGATCCAGTTGAACCTTCTGAGACTATAATACTTGAAAGTAAAAATCCATTAGAGTCTGAACTTTTGAAACCTTCAGACTCTAGCATTTTAGTCTCTAAAGATAACAGTGTATGTTCTGACCTAGAGTCTGACACCCAAAAGTCAAGTTGCAATAACAACTCTGAATCATCCTCTGAAATTGACACCTGTCCAGATCCAAAAGTGTTAACTAAAAGAAGGTCAAAATTAAAACAAGCTAAGACAATTCAAAAACTCAAAAAAGAAATTTCTAAGCTCAATGAAAAAATCAAGAGTCAAGAAAAACCTTCAGTTAAAAGATCATCCTGTTTTCCTAAGGAAATTAAGAAGATATGGAAACCCAAAGTTTGTGAAAATAAAAGTGTTTTATAATCTGTTAAGGACAAGTTGATTTGGATTGGGAACAAAGCTTTTGTTTGGAGAGTGAAGAGCACTCCAACTGAACCCACTGAAAAGTGGGTTCCCCTTAAAAACTAACCATTTTCTTTTGTTTTGTGTCTTGTGTAACAGGGTAACATGTGGTATTTGGATAGTGGTTGCTCAAGACACATGACTGGATGTAAAAAGCATCTTGTAGGGTTTGTTGAAGAAAAAGGTCCTTCTGTAAGATATGGTGATAATTCAGTTGCAAAGACTATTGGTTATGGTACTGTTAAAGATAGAAGTGTTTCATTTAAGAAAGTTGCTTTAGTTGAAGGGTTGAAGCATAATCTGCTAAGTGTGAGTCAAATTGCTGATGAAGATTGTGAGATCAGATTAAGAAAGAAAGCTGGTATTATTTATGATCCTAAAGGAAGACCAACACTTGTAGCCTGGAGATTTCAAAATGTGTATATGCTGGATTTTGATTCTGTTGATGCTGGAATAGAAACATGTTTGTACTCTCAGACTGTCCATGAACTTAATTGGCTGTGGCACAAAAGGCTTTCTCATCTCAATTTCAAAAACATTAATGAGCTTTCCAAAAAGAAGCTTGTTAGAGGTCTGCCACAACAGCCTTTCAAGAAAGATAAACCCTGTTCTGCTTGTATTATGGGTAAACAGACTAAAACAAAGTTTCCCTCAAAAACCCTAGCTACTATTAGTGATCCACTTCACATGCTACACATGGATCTGTTTGGTACAATGAACACTAGTAGTCTGGGTGGGAAAAGATATACTCTGGTAATTGTTGATGAGTATTCTAGATTTACATGGGTTATTTTCTTAGCTGCAAAAAGTGATGCTCCTGAAAAAATTATCAATTTAATCAAGAGAGAGCAGGTTCAAAAAGGTGTTCTTGTTAAACAATTGAGAAGTGATCATGGTACTGAGTTCAAGAATGTTACATTAATCAACTTTTGTGAAGAGTCTGGAATTGGTCAAAATTTCTCTGCTGTTAGAACTCCATAACAAAATGGAGTTGCTGAAAGAAGAAATAGAACCCTTATTGAAGCAGCCAGAACCATGTTATGTCAATCAAATGTTGCACTAAGGTTCTGGACAGAAGCAGTTAATACAGCATGTTTTACTCAAAACAGATCCTTGATTGTGAAGAAGCATGGCAAAACTCCTTATGAGTTATACCATAAAAAGGTGCCTACTATTCATTACTTCCATGTATTTAGGTGTAAGTGCTACATTTTAAATCAAAGAGATCAGCTTGATAAGATGAGGTCAAAATCTGATGAAGGTGTATTTATGGGATATTCTTCTGTTTCTAAAGCTTATGGAGTTTATAATCAGAGGAGAATGAAGATTGAAGAATCCATTAATGTTTCTTTTGATGAAAATTCTATAGAAATGGATCAAACATCCAGCACTGAGCAATCTGCACTTGGTGAATTGTCAAATTTAATTTCTGGAAATAGTGTTCAGACTCTGGATTCAGAGTCTGAGTCAGATGAACCTAATTTGTCTGGGTTGAAAAATGATTCTGCAGATAATTCTCATACAGAAGAAGTTCCACAAGAAGACGAGTCTGTTGTTATTCAAGAGGGTGATCAGTCATCAAATACCACCTTGGATCCTGCTGTTCCTACTAGAAAATCATCTAGAAATATAGTTCCTCCAAAGCATCTTGAGGATTATGTTGTGGATCCTACTGGTTTGCCTAAACCTAGCTCTTCTTCTCAGACACCTGTGTCTGACTTTGCTATTGCAAACTACTGCTTCTTTTCTTGTTTTCTTTCACTAATTGAGCCCAAAGATGTATATGAAGCATTGGCTGACAATGATTGGGTTGAGGCTATGACTGAAGAGTTGACAGAATTTGAAAGGAATGATGTATGGGAGTTGGTTCCAAAGCCTGATGGTAAAACTGCAATTGGCACTAAATGGGTTTACAGAAATAGGTTGATAAAGATGGTATTGTGATTAGAAATAAAGCAAGGTTAGTGGTTCAAGGGTATAGACAAGAAGAAGGAATAGATTATGATGAGACTTTTGCTCCTGTTGCTAGAATTGAAGCTATTAGACTGTTTCTGGCATATGCTGCACACAAAGATTTCAAGGTGTTTCAAATGGATATGAAGAGTGCTTTCCTGAATGGTAAATTGCAAGAAGAGGTTTATGTGAAACAACCTCCTGGTTTTGTAAGTAAGAAATTTCCTAAGCATGTTTACAGATTGAAGAAAACATTGTATGGTCTGAAGTAAGCTCCCAGATCCTGGTATGATACCTTGTCAACATTTCTTCTAGAAAAGAATTTTTCCAGAAGAGCCATTGACAAGACTTTATTTATCAAAAAGTACAAAGGTGATGTGTTACTTGTTCAAATTTATGTTGATGACATTATTTTTGGGTCTACTAATCCACATTTAAGAAAATGGTTTTCTGACATTATGTCTGAAGAGTATAGAATGAGCAATTTATGTACTTTAAACTATTTTCTTGGGTTGCAAATTAAACAGAGTTCTGAAGGCATTTTTATTAACCAAAGTAACTACATTTCTGACATGTTAACTAAATTTGGTTTTAAAAATTGTTCTATTTTAAGAACTCCAATGAGTGTTTCTGAAAAGCTTGATAAAGATGAATCTGAAAAACTCACTTGTCAATCAACCTATAGAGGTATGATTGGATCTTTGCTATACTTAACTGCTAGTAGACCTGATATAATGTTTGCTACATGTCTTTGTGCACATTACCAATCAGATCCTAGGGAGTCTCATTTTAAAGTTGTGAAAAGAATTTTTAGGTACTTAAAAGGTACCCCTAACCTGGGTCTTTGGTACTCCAAAGACTCAGGGTTTGATCTAACTGTTTACACAGATGCAGACTATGCAGGTTACAAATTAGACAGAAAGAGCACTTCTGGTGGATGTCAATTGCTAGGTGGAAAATTGGTCAGCTGGACTAGCAAAAAGCAGAATTCTGTGGCCACGTCCACAGCAGAAGCTGAATATGTTGCTGCAGGAAGTTGTTGTGCTCAATTACTTTGGATGCAACATCAACTTTTGGATTTTGGGTTAACATTAACCAAAACTCCAATAATGTGTGATAATGAAAGTGCAATTGCTATTACTGAGAATCCAGTGTTTCACTCCAGAACCAAGCATATAGAGATCAAACATCATTTTATAAGAGATTGTGTTGAGAAGGGCAAAGTGGTCTTGAAGCATATTGGTACTAAAGATCAACTAGCAGATATTTTTACTAAAGCACTTCCTGAAGAAAGGTATTTTTATCTTCTTGAACAACTTGGGATATTAAATCCATCTGTTGAAATGTTGTCAAGTGAAGATACTCTTTAAATTGTTGTTGTAAAAAAAAAATAAAAAAAAAAGTAAAATAAAATTGGAAAAATAAAAAAAAAAATTGGAAAAAAAAAAATAGAGAGTCTGGATTACGTTATTTTCAGAGTCTGGGTAACAACAAATTATTCAGGGTCTGGAAAGATTTTCTCTCCTGGTGTATTTTTGGTGTATATTTGTTTCCTTATTTTTTTTCTTAAAATTTTTCTTTTCTTTAGTAAAAAGGGTTATTTTACAAGGGGTATACGGTAATTTCTTTTGAGGGTTAAAAGTAACTTTTTGAAATTTTTTCAGGATATAAATATCCCTCCTCCTCTTCAAATTGATTTTTATTCAAACCCTAATCCCTCTTTCGATCATCATCTTCAAAATTCTCTCAGTTTTTCAGAGTTTGCTTATTCACGAAGCTAAATGGCAAGATCAAAGTACATTCCATTCGTTCTAGTTTCTACTGCTAACATGGTTCGTGCTACAGAGATCAAAGGGAACAAGGATGTTATGGTTTCAGCTAATAACAGAGTTGCATGTTATGGTTTGAGCAGGCTGAAGGTATGAATGAGGAACACCAACTTATTTCTAACCCACCTTCTCCCACTGCTAATGAACAAGATCTCCAAACAACCAACCTTGTGAGCTCACCAGCTCATATTGAGAATGTCTCCATACTTGAAAACCTAGTTGATTCAGCACTCATGGATTCACATCAACAATCCATTAGGCTAGGTGCTACTAGTACAACTCCATCACCTCTGCTAGAGGTTGGTGAGGGGAGTACTTTGACCCAACCTAAACCTGTTAGGTTAGTGAGCTTGGATTCTCATATTACAGTTGCTGAGAAAACCCCTCCAGTTAACTTAACTACAGAAGTCCCAATCCTGGACTCAAGCAACCAAATTCAAAACCCAGTTACAATGGCCAAGCCTACAATTACCCCAGACACAAGTCTGCCACTTCTCCCTCCAGATGTTCCATCCTTACACTTACTTGCACAGGCTGCCAATGTTTCATCCATGTCACAGGATGAAATACAAGTCTCAAACCCTTCTATGTCCAGGGATCGCCCTACTTATTACCAGAAAGGTTGTGAGGACATGCAAACTTTACCCCTAAACTTTGGTTCCACTTCACAGGCTGAGGCATCAGTCAATGTGGTTAGCCTGAATCAGGCTTTGACTACTTTGACTAAGAAGTTTGATGACAAACTTTTGGGTGTGCAGTCTCAATTTGATAAAATTAATCTCCACTTGAATAATAATTTTGTTTCTAAACATGAGTTGATAGAGGTCAGGAGGATGGTAGGGGATATGCAGGGTTTGGGTGGTTCTAGTGATGCAGAGGGTGTAACAGATATTAGTGATAGATTGAATGCTTTAGAAAAGAAGTTGGAAGGTGTTGATGAAATCAAGCAATGTTTTACAGGTTTTGCTTCTGATGTTAAGTCACTCCAAGAACAACAAGCTGAGATTTGGAAGGTTTTGTCTACTCTCTGTGTGGATGATGTCAAAAAGGGGGAGAAAAGGAAAAGGTTAGATGGTGAAAGCATTGAGGGGGAGTCATCAAAGAGAGCTCAGGTTGAGGGGGAGCAACAGATTCAGGGGGAGGATGCTGATAGAGTTGAAACTCAAGTGATTATTGGTGATGATACTCAAATGGTTGATACTCAGGTGGTTGCTAGTCATACTCAAACAGGTGGTGTTCAAACAGGTGGTGTTGGTAATGATCAGGAGAATGCTATTGTTGTTGCTACTATGCAAGATAAATTAAGGGCCCAAATGAACAAAAGATTTAAATTCAGAAGGTATGAAGGTGATGTGGTCAAGGTTGAAATTGATAAATCAGAGCTTGAAGGTGTAACTTTGTTGTTAACTATGACACACTTATCTGATAGGAGGTTAAGAGTTAAGTTGAACCAAATTGTTCGTTTAGGTTTCTGTGAATGGAAAGGGTTAGTTGTGTGTATCCAGGAGTGTGTAGATGATCAAGCTATAGTGCAAGAAGTGTTGAAGAGGGTATCTAGTTTGGTACACTTAGTATTTAAAGAAGGGTTTATAAGTTTCAAGGATTATGAGATATTTTGTGGGATGTTTGATCAAGAGATGAAGGAGAGGAGAGTTAATGGTCATGTAGAAAGGTATGCTGTTCCAGAGCATTTAGAATTTGTTGATGAAAGGTATATTGACTATTTAGATGCCTTAATGTTCAAAACAAATGGAAATCAAAGGATGATGATGAGAGTTGATCAGTTTGAAGGAGCTGGTATTGAGCTATTGATTGGTTTGTTGACTAGATGTGTGACAGAGCAGACTTATCCTTTCAGAGTTAAATTGGTGAATCACTTGTATAGTAAGCTTTCCATGTTGAAGAAAATTAAGTTTATGAAGAGCAAGCGCAGGTTGATTGAAAGAGAGTTTGTAGAATTGAATAAGTAGATGAACAGGTGGTTTTGACATCATCAGATAGGGGGAGATTGTTGGAAAAATAATCTGATGAGTCAAAAACATTTTGCAGGTTTTTAGAGTCTGAAGTTGTAGAGTCTGAAGTTGCAGACTCTGATATTTGGTGAAGTCAACGTTTTGGTTTTCTTGGTGGCTAAGATAAGGAGGATTTTGGAGATATGTTTAAATATTTAGAAGATACGTTTTGATTCTGTCTTATCTCCAGAAGATAAACTTTTGAAGTGATTTGAATATTTGTTAAGTTTAGAGTTTATCTTTTCCTTATTATTAGTGAAGTTGTTTAGGAAACCAAATCTTCAGATTTGGTTTTAAAACTGTATAAATAGAGGCTACGGTTTAGCCTTGTAATGCATCTTTTACACGATTAATATTATCTTTCATATATCTTCATATCGTGTTCTCTCAATTATTGTTCTTATAATTCATATTTATTATTCAATTGAGAGTCTGGTGTTCATAGATCAAATACTGTGAACTAATACGTTCTTTCCCTCCTGGCTTTACGGATGAACACAATGAAAGAAACGGTCAATTGTCGGGTTTATCAGTTAATTGTAATACACATTATATGGGCTTAAATCTTGATCCTAGCTCTAAAGTGGCTTCGGTTTCAGAAGAGAGTGAGGATATCTTTAGTATAGGTGAATTATTGGGATTCAATATTAAAGGTTGTCAAGAAAAGTTGAAACGTTCTTATGAATTTAACTTTTTTTTAAATGAAGATTGCCTCCATTAATAGTTGTGGATCGGAGTCGTTTGTGAAACGTAAGTGGATAAGAGAATTATGTGTTTCATTAAAAATCCAATTTTTAGGATTACAGGAATCAAAAATGTCTCGTTTTCAGATTTTTCGGTTACGTTCTTTGTGGGGTAATATGAACTTTTGTAACGACCCGACTTTTTCGACTTGCTTTTGTGCCTTGTATTTTTGCGAAACTGCGATTTTGTGCGTACTATGCTACTTTATACTCTAGAAACTTGATATACGTGGTTTACTTCCAATTATATGTTAAAACGTGCCTTAGAGTACGTAGGATACTTAACTTGTTCACCGGAAGACTTTATAACCGTTAGTGTTACTTGACGTTTCGAATAAACCGCGGACTGTGCACACGTTTGACTTTTGTCGTAACCGGAATATTATGACTGCGAAATATTAATTATTATTTTATAATAATAATTACCTAGGTTTTTGGATGCTTAATTACGCGTAGGAATTTAATTAAGCTTAATAGTTAGTCTTGTTGGACTTTCTACCTTGTTGGACTTAAGCCCACCCTACTCTAGCTAGTGGCTCAATTAATTAGCCCAAGTAATATTTACTAGTGACCCATAATAAATAAAATAAATGCCCATTTAATTAGATGAGTCATAGTAGCATTTGGATAAGGATTATCCATAATGTTACATGGGATCCTAGCATAAGTACCTACTTTAGACAACCACTAACCAAAAAGCAAGATTGTCCCCCCCTAATGACCTACGGCCATGAGGCCATCCACCTCACCAATCCTTGTCAAAATTTGCCTATAAATACTAACCATATTCCTCTCATTTTACACTTGCTTCCATTTGTATTTCACACACACTTATTCTCCTATCTTCTTTCTAGTCTTTCTCACTTTAGAAACTTGTAAGTATTTAATTTTTCTTCTTCCTTTCTTCCTTTCTAATTCGTGAACATCATCATCATGGAAGATCAAGCTCTTTAGCCTTGATCTTGATTATATCTTGTTGATTCAAGCATGAATCCTTCAAGAACATGGAAGATTCAAGCTTTCTAGCTTTGAATCTTCACCAACTTTGTAGATCTATATTTTTCTTACTTTAGTCTTGTTATTTTGTTCAAAAGATTCAAACTTGTGTTTGTAACCTTCATGTATCTTAAAGATCCAAGCTTTATGCTTCAAGATCTTCAAGAACACTAAATGTTCAAGCTTTCTAGCTTTGCAACCTTGTAACTTGTGTGAATAGGGATCCAAGCTCTCTAGCTTAGCGTTCCATCACTTCATTTGACTTAGATCATGTTCATACTTGTTTGATTGATGTGAAGTTTGTAACTTTGTTTGTAAATAGGACTTGTAATTGTGTTAAGACTAAGGATATGATGTAACCTTGGTTCATCATCCATCTAAGACTCTTAAATGAGTTGTGTTACCACTTGGTCTTAACATATTGTGTATTGATGGTGGAATCTTGGTCAAAAGTGATGCTAAACCATCAACGAGTTGTACACTTGAAGCTACAAGCATCAAGGATGAGAACCGTGATGAGCATCAAGCACCAAGAACCCCACCGGAGCACTTGTCCACTGATTTTTGTATCTGATCAGGCCACCTGCGCTACTATAAAGTTGATTTTCAGTTAGTTTGTTTTGAGTAGATGATTTTTCGTTTAGACCTCGTCTTAATCCGAGTTACGGTTTAGGATCTATGGCCTTCCGAAAGTCAATACTCCTTTGTAACTTTGTGCTGAAAATTTGGACCTACTCGCACTTAAACCGTCGCCACGGTCAAACGAAGACGAGTTAGGTTCTGAGAATTGGTCAGAGGTTAGGGTACTCATATATGGAGCCATATCCACTGACTATGTGTCTTTTTGATTTACGTAGAGGTCGTAGCAGCAGACCGAAGTCAGCCTATTGTTTTGATCTCTATTCTTGTCGAACTTACTTAGCTTTTATGATAATGAACGATGATGATGATGACACTTAAACTTATTTTATGCACTATTAGAATTTATAAAGACAACCTACTGACCTAGTAACCCTTGATTTAGGTTGACGACCTTTCGGACCGACTTACTACTTGCGTACTTTCATTACCGACTTTACCGCTTTCATCACTGTGAGTTATAGCATCCCTTTTTACTTTAACTATTTTGGGACTGAGAATACATGCGCTTTTTACGTTTTACATACTAGGCACGAGTACTTAAACTTTATATGTGTGTGGGTTATACAACGGCATAAACATTCCCCTTAGCACGGTAACGTATATTCATTGGTTTTTGAACCGGTGAACGCGAATCTTAGATATGAATCCATAGGGTTTGACATCCCCACTCAGGCTAGTCGCGCTAGTATTTAACGGGTGTTTAATACTTCGTGAACATACGCACTCGCCAAGTGTACTTTCAGGGGGTTATAAACGTTAAGTCTAGTTACCGGGTGCCCACGGTTATACATATACTTTTCATACTGTTTTGTTACACTGAAATCTCGTGGCCTACCTTACGTTACTGTTACAACTTAAACTATAGCTCACCAACATTCGTGTTGACTTTTAAGCGTGTATTTCTCAGGTGCCTAGAGGTTTCTTGCTTCCGCTATTAGATTTGTTGTCTTGCTGTTAAGGACCTGCTGTATTAGTTATCCACTGCATTACTAGAGATGTCTCATTCATGGAACTTTTCTGTTGCATTCGTAGTTTATGTTAATTTCAAACAATGGCTTTGTAACGATCTTAGGGTCAAATACTTATGTTTAAGCTCCTATTCGTAGGATGCACATTATCTTTTGTAAAACGCTATCGTTTATGAATGCAAACTGGTTTTCAAACAGCATATAGTGTTTGACCGTGTGAAGATCCTATTGTTGACGAATCGTACACGATGGTTTTGTACGGGGCGTCACATTTGGTATCAGAGCATTGGTTGTAGGGAATTAGGTTGCATTAGTGAGTCTAGACCGGACCAAGTAGGATTCACTAATAGGACTAATCTACAACTTGCTAGTTTATTTGTTTCTGCGAAACTTACTACATGCTTTTGTCTACTTTTTCAGCTGTATGATCTTACTGCATGCTATTGCTTATCTTCACTGCCATGCGAACTTGTTGTATGCTTATTTCCGCTATTGCATGATTACTATCTGCTTTCACATGTTATTTCTGTTTAGCACTGTTATTATTACTGCCATGCTAGGTTGCTGTAGTGCCTAATATGTGCTTGCTTTATGACTTACTGACATGGAAAAGTTATTTTTCCTTGTTCAGATGTCGGATATTCCACCTTTCATCATTTTGGGCAGCGATTCAGACTCTTCAGCCACCTCACCTACTTCTGCTACCGACACACAGGTCCCGTTAACCAGTAACCCCGGCGCTTCATCCTCCGGAACCAGCAGCCATACGCCTGCCCCAGTGGTTACCTCAGACGGAGCCCAGGACCCCCCGGAGATTCCAGCTCTACTTGCCCCAGGACCCTCGGAGCCACAACCCCGCTCCGGTGGTATTGTGATTCCCGGGGAATACGGGGACATTCCATTCCGTAATGAGGATAACCATTGGTGTCGATGCCTTCCTGATGGACGTGTCATACCGATCCCACCTTTCAGATACCAGATCATGACTACCGGCCACCGAGCGCCGCCAGCTCCAGCTGTTTTTGACGATTCATTATCCGACGACTCATCCATAGACGACTCTAGTGACGATGACTCCGACGAGGAGGACCCTGATGATGCACCTGTACAGCCACCCTCCACCCTGCCGAAGAAGCGGTACCGTTTCGATGGCACCGTTATTCCGGGGATCAACGGAGGTCGAGCGTTCACTAACGCACATGGTCAGCGTCATAGGGTTACCGCCCATAAGCAGGTTGTGCCTTACCCTACTGATCCTTTCGTGCGTAAGCCTTACCGCTTTGCAGCCTCTACTTATGGAGCCGAATCATCTGCACCACCGGCACCACCTGCACCAGCAGCACCGCCTGCTCTGCCAGCCCCTCCCTCTATCGAGGAACTGACGAGGGAGGTGGAGATCCTCCGTGCTCGGGTAACTGAGCTCGAGGACCAGATGTCCCACGTAATGGACATCCTTTACCCACCGTCACCATAGGGCATTGTAGTAGATTTCATTATGTAATCTCGTTTGTAGTTCATGTTTTACTTATGTATTGTACGAACTTATGCGAATGTATGCAACTCTTTATTAATGAATGGAACTTTGTAATGTTTAATTCTTGCACAGTGTTCTATTTACGTTACTGTATGTTGGTTTTGCGGTATTTGTACCTGGTTGCGTTACTTAATTGGCATGCGTTGTGTTGTTCCCATGTTTACCATATACTATATTATTATATATTAAATGCTGGATTTTGACTTAAGTCAAAATTTCTGTTTAGAAGAGCAATGGCAAACGGACGAGCAGCACCCACAGCAGCCCAAATTGAGGAAATGATTGCGGAACGAATAGCCGCAGCCATGGAAAATGCTATTCCCCCAGCCCCACCGGTTAACCAGAACGTCCAGAACGGTTGCACTTACAAAGAGTTTCAAAGCTGCAAGCCCCACAACTTTAGCGGCACTGAGGGGCCAGTTGGTTTGACTAGGTGGTTCGAGAAATTGGAAGCGGTGTTCTGCATCAGCAACTGCTCAGAGGCGAACAAAACCAAGTATGCCTCATGTACGCTATCAGACGGCGCCTTAACCTGGTGGAACACACTGGCTCAAGCTAAGGGTATTGATGAGGCTTATGCCATTCCGTGGGAAGAATTCAAGGGGGCCATGATCGAAGAGTACTGCCCCAGGACAGAGATACCGAAAATGGAGGCTGAGTTCTGGGAGTTAAAGGTTGTGGGCAACGATCTTGATGGTTACAACCGTAGGTATCTGGAATTAGCGCTGATGTGTCCCACGATGGTCACCCCAGAATTTAAGAGAATGGAACGATACTTGTGGGGACTTCCCAAGTCCATTCAAGGAAATGTCACCTCTTCTAATCCACCCAACATCCCGGCAGCTATGCGCATGGCGCACACCCTTATGAACCAAATTATCAGCAAAGAACTGGAAAAGGGTAAAGTCGAACCGGGAGCCAGTGGCGAGAAGCGTAAGTGGGACTACAACAAAAAGGGGAGAACCTATGATCAAACCCCCGCTAAGAGGCCTAACAACGGAAGGAACCCCAACCCGAATACCAGCTCGAACGCCAACTACAAGGGTACTCTACCGCAGTGCAAGAGGTGCTACAAGCACCATACAGGGTACTGTAATGCGGTCTGTGAAAAATGCAACAGAATTGGGCACGTTGGCAAGAACTGCAAGATTCCCATTCCAGCTATGAGGACAAACCAAAATGGGCCAAGGAAATGCTATGAGTGTGGACAGCAGGGCCACTTTAGGAATGATTTCCCCAATAAAAAGAAGGACGGCGGACCACCACGTGGTAGAGCTTTCAACGTTAATGCAAGGGATGCACGTGAGAACCCCGACTTGGTTACAGGTATATTCACTATCAACAATCTATTAGCCTCTGTCCTATTTGATACTGGTGCCGATAGAAGCTATGTCTGTAGAAACTTTTGCTCTAAGATAGATTGGTCATTAGTGCCTTTAGAGGAGAATATGCTAGTAGAAGTAGCCAATTGGAAACTTGAGAAAGTTGACCAAATTGGACGAGGAGCTATTATTAACATAGCTGGAATGGATTTCGAAATTGACTTGATACCCATCAAATTGGGAAGCTTTGATGTGATTGTTGGCATGGACTGGTTGACCAAAGTGAGGGCTGACATTATCTGTGGAGATAAAGCTATTCGTATACTACAAGGAGACGGTGAGCCATTGACTATTTATGGAGAGAGATGTAACTCGAAGCTGAACCTCATTAGTTGTATGAAAGCGCAGAAGATCATGAAGAAAGGACGACTTGATGTTTTAGCACATGTCAAGGCTTTAGAATCAGAGGAGAAGAGTGTGAATGACGTGCGAATCGTGAATGAATTCCCTGATGTCTTTCCGGAAGAGTTGCCTGGATTACCGCCACCAAGAGCAGTGGAGTTCCAGATCGATCTAGTGCCGGGAGCTGCACCCGTAGCTCGCGCACCTTATCGACTAGCACCTTCCGAACTGCAAGAGTTGTAGAGTCAGCTGCAGGAATTGCTCGACCGAGGGTTTATCCAACCGAGCTCGTCGCCTTGGGGCGCACCTGTTTTATTCGTGAAGAAGAAGGACGGATCCTTCCGCATGTGTATCAACTACCGCGAACTCAACAAATTGACGATCAAGAATCGATATCCTCTTCCCCGAATTGACGATCTTTTTGATCAGCTACAAGGATCAAGCGTTTACTCTAAGATCGATTTGCGATCCGGCTATCACCAATTGAGGGTGAAGAAGAGTGATGTGATGAAGACTGCGTTTAGAACCCATTATGGTCATTACGAGTTTCTCGTGATGCCGTTCGGATTAACCAACGCACCAGCCGTGTTCATGGACCTCATGAATCGTGTCTGCAAGCTTTATCTGGATAAATTCGTTATCATCTTCATAGATGATATCCTCATCTACTCCAAGAGCGAAGAAGAACATGAGCAACATCTTCGGTTAGTGCTTGAACTCTTGAGATGAGAGCATCTTTATGCCAAATTCTCCAAGTGTGAATTTTGGCTGAAGGAAGTCCAATTTCTGGGTCATATTGTGAGTGATCAAGGTATCAAAGTTGACCCCGCCAAGATTGAAGCTATCAACAAGTGGGAGAGACCCACTACTCTGACTCACATCCGCCAATTTCTAGGTCTTGCCGGTTACTACAGAAGGTTTATTGAAGGTTTTTCGTTGATTGCGCGTCCTTTGACCGCACTGACTTACAAAGGAAAGAAGTTCGTTTGGGAAACCGAACAAGAAGTAGCATTTCAAACCCTGAAGCAGAAGCTAACCACCGCACCTATCCTATCTCTTCCTGAAGACAGTGACGACTTCGTTGTGTACTGCGATGCTTCGAAGAATGGTTTTGGTTATGTCTTGATGCAAAGAACGAAGGTCATTGCTTATGCATCTCGTCAGCTGAAGATTCATGAGCAAAACTACACTACCCATGATCTCGAACTTGGAGCCGTTGTCTTCGCTTTAAAGTTGTGGAGACACTATCTTTATGGGATAAAGAGTACCATATTCACCGATCACAAAAGTCTCCAACACATCTTTGACCAGAAACACCTGAACATGAGACAACGACGATGGATTGAGACGCTGAACGACTATAATTGTGAACTTCGTTACCATCCTGGTAAAGCCAATGTTGTAGCCGACACTCTGAGTCAGAAGGAGAGGATGGTACCTCTTTGTGTTCGGGCTCTGAACATCACCATTCATTCGAACCTCCATAACCAGATCCGAGTAGCCTAAGAAGAGGCTCTCAAGGAGGAGAACATATCTCATAAATACCTGAACATCCTGGTCTCTAAATTCGAGGTTAAGGAGTCTGGACTCCGATGTTATGCCGGAAGAATTTAGGTACCTCGTTATGAGGATTTACGAAGCCTTTTACTTGATGAAGCCCACAAGTCGAGATATTTGATTCATCCAGGAGCCGGAAAAATGTACCACGATCTTAAGGAACAGTATTGGTGGCCAAATCTTAAGAAGGATGTTGCAACTTATGTTGGGAGGTGTTTGACTTGCTCGAAGGTTAAGGCTGAACATCAGAGGCCATCTGGATTACTTCAGCAACCAGAAATCCCACAATGGAAATGGGAAGCAATTACGATGGATTTCATCACGAAGCTACCAAAAACGGTGGGCGGATACGATACAATCTGGGTTATCGTTGACTGTCTTACCAAATCTGCTCATTTCCTAACAATGAAGGAAACAGATACAATGGAGAGACTTGCTCAACTGTACATCAAAGAAGTTGTGTCTCGTCATGGTGTACCCCTATCAATTATCTCAGATCGCGATCCCCATTTTGCTTCCAGATTCTGGCGTTCCTTGCAAGAAGCCTTGGGAACTCGTCTCGACATGAGCACCGCGTATCACCCCTAGACCGACGGTCAGAGTGAACGAACGATTCAGACTTTGGAGGACATGTTGCGTGCCTGTGTTATTGACTTCGGAAAGTCTTGGGAAAGGTATCTGCCGCTAGCCGAATTCTCTTACAACAACAGTTATCATTCGAGTATTAAAGCCGCGCCTTTTGAAGCGTTGTATGCCTGTAAGTGCCGTTCTCCTATTTGTTGGGCTGAGTTCGGCGAAGTGCAAATCACCGGACCCGAGATAGTCCATGAAACGACGGAGTAGATTTCTCAGATTCAGGCAAGACTTAAGATGGCCCGTGATCGCCAAAAGAGTTATACTGATCTTAAACGTAAAGACTTCGAATTCAACGTAGGTGACCGTGTGATGTTGAAAGTCGCACCTTGGAAGGGTGTAATCCGCTTTGGAAAGCGTGGAAAGTTAAACCCGCGATATATTGGTCCTTTTAAAATTTTGGAACGTGTTGGACCCGTTGCTTATTGGCTGGATCTTCCGACTCAGTTGAGTGCTGTTCATCCAACCTTCCATGTATCAAATTTGAAGAAGTGCCTTGCTCCACCGGAACTTGTCATACCATTGGAAGAACTAATGATTGATGACAAACTCCACTTCGTGGAAGAGCCTGTCGAAATCATGGACCGTGAGGTCAAAACCTTGAAATGCAATAAGATTCCAATTGTCCGAGTTCGATGGAATGCCAAGCGTGGACCTGAGTTTACCTGAGAGCGAGAGGATCAAACGAATCAGAAGTATCCTCACCTTTTTTCGACTCCATCACCGTCAGCTTAAATTTCGGGACGAAATTTCCAATAACAGGTGGGTAATGTAACGACCCGACTTTTTTGACTTGCTTTCGTGCCTTGTATTTTTGTGAAACTGCGATTTTGTGCGTACTATGCTACTTTATACTTTGGAAACTTGATATACGTGGTTTACTTCCAATTATATGTTAAAACATGCCTTAGAGTACGTAGGATACTTAACTTGTTCACCGGAAGCCTTTATAACCGTTAGTGTTACTTGACATTTCGAATAAATCGCGTACTGCGTACACGTTTGACTTTTGTCGTAACCGGAATATTATGACTGCGAAATATTAATTATTATTTTATAATAATAATTACCTGAGTTTTTGGATGCTTAATTACGCGTAGGAATTGAATTAAGCTTAATAGTTAGTCTTGTTGGACTTTCTACCTTGTTGGACTTAAGCCCACCCTACTCTAGCTAGTGGCCCAATTAATTAGCCCAAGTAATATTTACTAGTGACCCATAATAAATAAAATAAATGCCCATTTAATTAGATGAGTCATACTAGCATTTGGATAAGGATTATCTATAATGTTACATGGAATCCTAGCATAAGTACCTACTTTAGACAACCACTAACCAAAAAGCAAGATTGTGTCCCCCTCTCCCCCCTAATGACCTACGGACATGAGGCCATCCACCTCACCAATCCTTTTCAAAATTTGCCTATAAATACTAACCATATTCCTCTCATTTTACACTTGCTTCCATTTGTATTTCACACACACTTATTCTCCTATCTTCTTTCTAGTCTTTCTCACTCTAGAAACTTGTAAGTATTTAATTTTTTTTCTTCCTTTCTTCCTTTCTAATTCGTGAACATCATCATCATGGAAGATCAAGCTCTTTAGCCTTGATCTTGATTATATCTTGTTGATTCAAGCATGAATCCTTCAAGAACATGGAAGATTCAAGCTTTCTAGCTTTGAATCTTCACCAACTTTGTAGATCTATATTTTTCTTATTTTAATCTTGTTATTTTGTTAAAAAGATTCAAACTTGTGTTTGTAACCTTCATGTATCTTAAAGATCCAAGCTTTATGCTTCAAGATCTTCAAGAACAACCAAGATGCAAGCTTTCTAGCTTGAATCTTCATATCTTGTTGTTGGATCTAAGTTTTCTAGCTTATGATCTTGTTGTTTTGTTATAAAGATCAAAACTTGTGTTTATGGTCTTCATGAAACTTAAAGATCCAAGCTTTATGCTTCAAGATCTTCAAGAACACTAAAGGTTCAAGCTTTCTAGCTTTGCAACCTTGTAACTTGTGTGAATACGGATCCAAGCTCTCTAGCTTAGGGTTCTATCACTTCATTTAACTTAGATCATGTTCATACTTGTTTGATTGATGTGAAGTTTGTAACTTTGTTTGTAAATAGGACTTGTAATTGTGTTAAGACTAATGATATGATGTAACCTTGGTTCATCATCCATCTAAGACTCTTAAATGAGTTGTGTTACCACTTGGTCTTAACATATTGTGTATTGATGGTGGAATCTTGGTCAAAAGTGATGCTAAACCATCAACGAGTTGTACACTTGAAGCTACAAGCATCAAGGATGAGAACCGTGATGAGCATCAAGCACCAAGAACCCCACCGGAGTACTTGTCCACTGATTTTCGTATCTGATCAGGCCACCTGGGCTACTGTAAAGTTAATTTTCAGTTAGTTTGTTTCGAGTAGATGATTTTCCGTTTAGACCTCGTCTTAATCCGAGTTACGGTTTAGGATCTATGGCCTTCCGAAAGTCAATACTCCTTTGTAACGTTGTGCTGCAAAATTCGGACCTACTCGCACTTAAAGCGTCGCCACGGTTAAACGAAGACTAGTTAGGTTCTGAAAATTGGTCAGCGGTTAGGGGACTCATATATGGAGCCATATCCACTGACTATGCGTCTTTTCGATTTACGTAGAGTTCGTAGCAGCTGACCGGAGTTGGCCTATTGTTTCGATCTCTATTCTTGTCGAACTTACTTAGCTTTTTTGATAATGAACGATGATGATGATGACACTTAAACTTATTTTATGCACTATTAGAATTTATAAAGACAACCTACTGACCTAGTAACCCTTGATTTAGGTTGACGACCTTTCGAACCGACTTACTACTTGCGTACTTTCATTACCGACTTTACCGCTTTTATCACTGTGAGTTATAGCATCCCTTTTTACTTTAACTATTTTGGGACTGAGAATACAAGCGCTTTTTACGTTTTACATACTAGGCACGAGTATTTAAACTTTATATGTGTGTGGGTTATACAACGGCATAAACATTCCCCTTAGCACGGTAACGTTTAGTCATTGGTTTTTGAACCGGTGAACACGAATCTTAGATATGGATCCATAGGATTTGACATCCCCACTCGGGCTAGTCACGCTAGCATTTAACGGGTGTTTAATACTTCGTGAACATACGCACTCGCCAAGTGTACTTTCAGGGGGTTATAAACGTTAAGTCTAGTTACCGTGTGCCCACGGTTATACATATACTTTTCATACTGGTTTTGTTACACTGAAATCTCGTGGCCTACATTACGTTACTGTTACAATTTAAACTATAGCTCACCAACATTCGTGTTGACTTTTAAGCGTGTATTTCTCAGGTGCCTAGAGGTTTCTTGTTTCCGCTGTTAGATTTGTTGTCTTGCTGTTAAGGACCTGCTGTATTAGTTATCCGCTGCATTACTAGAGATGTCTCATTCATGGAACTTTTCTGTTGCATTCGTAGTTTATGTTAATTTCAAACAATGGCTTTGTAACGACCTTAGGGTCATATACTTATGTTTAAGCTCCTATTCGTAGGATGCACGTTATCTTTTGTAAAACGCTGTCGTTTATGAATGCAAACTGGTTTTCAAACAGCATATAGTGTTTGACCGTGTGAAGATCCTGTTGTTGACGAATTGTACACGATGGTTTTGTACGGGGCGTCACAACTTTGATTATGCTTTAAGTCTTGCTCGGGGACTGTTAGGTGGCATAATTTCTATTTGGGATCCTAATGTTTTCATAAAAAGTAATATATGGTGTGATGTAAATTTTGTGATCGTTAAAGGCACGTGGGTAAAACTTAATTTGGTTACATTTATGGTGAATGTATACGCCCCCCAAGCGTTACAAGACAAAGTTGTGTTATGGAATAAGTTGTCGAGCTTTATGTCTAATAATCCTGGTCATTATATTCTAATGGGCGATTTGAATTCGGTCAGGTGTATATATGATCGTTGTGGATCGGAGTTTTGTTCACATGATGCACGTGTATTTAATGAATTTATTGAGACAAACGAGTTATATGATGTTCCACTTGGTGGAGTTCGGTTCACATATCGCAATAAATATGGTTCTAAACTTAGCAAACTCAATAGATTTTTCATCACGAGTAATGTTCTAAACAATATTGATGACTTGAAAGGTTCAGTTTTGGACCGAGGTTATTCGGATCATGCGCCCATACTTATTTTTCAAGACAAGGTCGATTTCGGACCAACTTATTTTAAGATTTTTGACTCATGGTTTGATAGACCAGATTTCGATGACGTTGTGAGAAACACGTGGTCTTCCATTGGTTCTAATCAAAATGTCGACATAGTTGCTAAATTCTGAATTCTAAAATCTCACCTAAAAGTTGGATTCATAATTCTAGAACTAGTGAGTTTTTGAGAAGTAAGCAACTTGAAAAAGATAATCATGACCATGATGTTTTGATAGATGTGGATAATGCTAATACTGAGACTATCGAGAGACGTAATCAGTTTTTTCTGGAATGTGATCAGTTGTTAAAACGTGAATCATCAGACTTGTTACAAAAAGCTCGTATTAAATGGGACGTTGAGGGGGATGAAAATTCGAAGTTCGTTCATCGTTCGATTAAAAACAAACGTAATTATCAAAACATTCAAGGTCTTATGGTAGACGGGTCTTGGGTTACGGAGCCGAATGAAATCAAGAACCTGTTTTTAGAATACTATAAGGCGAAATTTGATAATCATGATAGCGGAGCTGAATATATTTATGTAGAACCGAAATATAAATTATCTCAGGAAGAAGCATGTCACCTGGAACGAGACATAGATGATATCAAAATAAAACGTGCTGTTTGGGATTGCGGGAGTTCTAAAGCGCCCGATCCGAACGGTATTTCCTTTCATTTTATTAAACATTTTTGGGACATTTTATGTTGTGATTTGTGCAGGGACATCCGTTCATTTTTTTCGAATTATGTTATGCCTCATTGAGTGAAGTCTGCATTCTTTTCTCTTATCCCAAAAATTCAGAATCCCGTTATGATTTTAGACCGATTTCATTGGTTGGATTTTTCTATAAGGTAGTATCGAAAATCATTACCAATCGTTTATTATGTGTTATTGATAAATTGATAAGTCCGGTTCAATCCACATTTATTTCGGGTCGTCAATTACTTGATGGTCCTATGATGTTAAGTGAGATAATTGCTTGGATGAATAAGATGAATAAAAAAATGCTTCTTTTTAAAGTGGATTTCGAGAAAGCATACGATTCGGTTAATTGGAAATATCTTGTGTTTACGTTTTTGGGTTTTGGTCCGAAATGGTGTCGATGGATTATGGGTTGTATGGATTCGGCTAAGACTTCGATTTTAGTAAATGGGAGCCCAACTCGTGAGCTTGATATCAAAAGAGGTCTTCGGCAGGGCGACCCACTAAGCCCGTTTTTATTTATTATTGTTATGGAAGGCCTTCACTTAGACTTACATCGAGATATGGAAACGAATTATATTCGTGGAATCTATGTCGGGAATAATAATATTCTTCTTTCTCATTTATTATTTGCTGATGATGGTATCATTTTTTCTGAATGGGATAGACGTGAGTTACATAGTATTTTGGTGATTCTCGAAGTTTTTTTCTTAGTTTCATGTGATGACCCATCCAAATCCATTTGGACGAATACATCATTCATTGATTTCATAGTGAGGTTTTGACCTCTATATGATACGTTTTGTAAACATTGCATTCTTTTGAAAAGGCACACCATAAATGAATATATAAATCCAAGGTTTTTGACATCTGATGATTTCTACGTATAGACAATCACCGTATATAATAGTTTTTGACAATACATCATCCGGTGACAAATACAGTCAAAATAAGTTACATGGTGATGATTTTGTGAATGCAAAGTTTTCTCGAATAAAGCATGTATGACTCCATGCACATAGCTTGTATAACGTATAAGCAAACAGCGGAAGACTTCTAGGAACCTGAGAATAAACATGCTTAAAAGTGTCAACAAAAAGGTTGGTGAGTTCATAGTTTTAATGTTGCGCATAATCTGTATATAAAGGTGGATCACAAGATTTCAGTTGTTTCATCCAGAAACGTTTATCAAAATATTCTACGAAATTGAGCACCCTGGTAACTAAACTTTAACGTTATAATAAGTACCCCAGTTTTAACATACATGCAACCAACATGTAGAATACACGCAATCCAATGTGTACTAAACTCAAATAGCATACATCTGTTTTATAGTTCAGGCTAGGGTTTCTATACCTGGAACAGACGAGGATGTCAAGCCCTATGGATCCATATATAACTACTCGCGCCCACCAGTTCTTATAACCGGCAGTTACTAGTTACCAAAGCTAAGGGATTTTCGGTTCAAACTCAGTGTATAATTTAGTATGTACTTGTGTCCATTGCATTTAAAATAAAGTGCATGTATTCTCAGCCTAAAAATATAGATTGCAAAAGTAATTAAAAAGGGATCTATAAACTCACCTTAGCAGCACATAAGGTCATTCACCGAAATGTGACCGAAACTCGGAATGCAAAATAACTGTAGATCTCAACCTAGAGAACATATGTTGGTCAATATATGTCTAATAAGCTAGGTCGGGTCATAGTGTATCACAATCCTAATGCTCGAGACCGACATGCAAAAGTTAACAAAAGTCATCTCAAAAGTCAACCTGACCCAATATGATCTTTAAATCTGTACTAAACATAATATAAGTCTTGATAATTGAACGAATTTATAGTTTATCAAACTCAAAATATTATTTATTTCAGGAGATATATTATATTTGAATTATCATGGCAGTCGAACATATTTTATTATTTCACATAGTTTTCCAATGCTTGTAAAATCAGATTATAGTGTTTATAAAGCTTTAAAACATGATAAGACAGTCAATTTTGACAATTGTTTACCAAAACGAGACATGCCTTATATAGAAATTCATTTACTCGATTAGTAATATCTAAAAATCTAATTTATCAATCTCATAGACAAATTGTTTAAATATTAATTTACAATTTCAAACACAATTTCAATTAACGTCAAACATTATTCAGTTGACCATATCTTTTAATCCGTTCATCGAAATCACGCGATTTCTAAATGAAAAGTTAATAATTTTTCTCCAACATTCCAAAAACATGCATATCATATACTTTATATCAGTAACATATGTATCAAATTCGTAATTCATCATAAACTATCTAACTACAAAATTAAAGCATACAAGCATGCATAAACATATATATTCGAGCACTAGTCATGGATACACTATTAATATATAAAAGATAAGATATGAATGCTCACGTATCAATATTGTGATTCAATATTGTAGGAAAGTACGTAGACGCAACGGAGATGATAAACACTAGTTTGACCTCACGAGCATACCCCCGAACATTACTCATAACCTCCATAGCTATAACCCATAATTTCTTTAACTCTATCCCGCTCATAAAACCCGTTTTGAAATAACTTGCTCATAACATCGTCGTAGTATTTTATGTATAATACTACTAATAATAATACTACTAACTATAAAATTAATAATAATATTAATTTTAATAATAATAATAATAATAATAATAATAATAATAATAATATAATTAATATAATTAATAATACTTACAGAGGGAGGAATGAAGAGAGGAATGAAATGAATCCAGAGCAAAACGAATTCGTTATATAAGCATTTGAGCCACCTACCCACTGCCATGCGATCGCATGGGTTTGTGGGCATCTTGCCATGCGATCGCATGGCTTGATGTTCCAGGTCACAAGTTTTCATTTTACTCTGCCGACACTTATTTGAACATATATATATATATATATATATATATATATATATATATATATATATATATATATATATATATAATATATTTAATCTTTAGAATTAATTAAATATTATATTATATTCTCGTACATAGTTGATTTGTAATTTTAGTACCGATGAATTGTACGTTGACGCTCGACTTACGTGCCGGTTTCGATTTTTCAAACGCCCTTTTGTACGCTTAGAAAACTTGTACTTTACGTTTCACGACACGTACCTTTATCAATAATTAGACTTATTTCACCAATAATTATACCAACTGAAATGTAACTTATTCATTTGAGTGTTTTGGTCATTTGCTTCTTTAAATCATCGGCTCGTTATTTATTATAATCTATTAAATAATATTATTTTGAAATCTTTAATACAAGAAAATTAAATATAATTAATTTGTTTTATATCTACATTAATATTTGCTAATATTATATTTTATTATGTAGTAAAATATATATATCATTGTTTAGAAATTTGTATAACATATATATATAATTGAAATCTTTATTTAACGATATAACGTTTAGTTCTTCAAAACTATATATATATATATATATATATATATATATATATATATATATATATATATATATATATATATATATATATATATATATATATATATATATATATATATCCAAAGTTTATTATATATAAATATATTCTAAAATCATTCTTTAAAAGGTTTCATCTATATCATAAAACGTGTTCAATATTATGAAAACTAAATAATTAACTTATCAAGAAACACGAGACAATTATTGTAAAGTATGTATTGATAATTAAGCAGGAATCATCACTAATCCTTGTCTAGTTCTCGTTAATTGACACATTTGTTCTTACTTGTAAAATCACTTTACCATTTATTCCGAATACCGTTAAAAAGAACAGATTTCTCAAATCATAGTGGACCTCATAACAGAGACCCGTAATCATAATCACAATGTGTTTGATAATTCAATCATTTGATATTATCTTTTAATTCCGTCGATATTTATATTAAACATATATTGAAACAATTATGTTCATGTAAAGTATTATACATCTCATACTTTATTAACGTTTTCAATTAATATATATAAATATATATATATATATATATATATATATATATATATATATATATATATATATATATATATATATATATATATATATATATATATGTATATAAAATCATATATGCACATCCAGTTATATATTTATTGTTCGTGAATCGTCGAGCACAGTCAAAGGGTAATTGATTACATGAACACAGTTCCAAGTTTTTGAGATTTCAACATTACAGACTTTGCTTATTGTGTCGGAAACATATAAAGATCAAGTTTAAATTTGACCAGAAATTTCCGGGTCGTCACAGTACCTACCCGGTTAATAAATTTCATCCCGAAATTTGAGTGAGGTCGTCATGGCTAACAATAAAAATGTTTTTATGATGAATATGAGTGGATAAATAGAGTTTTATCATTATTGTTTAATATAGATAAAATGATTCGATTATGTGAAGTGTACGAGTGAAGCTGTCACAAAAGGTTAAGATAGAGATTTAACTTTGGACGTAGTCACGGTGGATTTTCGGATTTCAAGGGATTTAGCGGAAAATCTTCGTAATAAGATTTGATTCTTCGGTAGTTAAGGAGATAGGATCTTCTTTGGTTAAATGCGATAATCTGTTTTGATTGCTCTGTCGGATATTTCACTATAAATCCACCCTCTTATTTTCCACAGCTCATACCTTCTATTCTTTCTCCTTCAATTCATATTTTAAAGCATTCATCAATATGCTCCATCCAGTTCTGCTTCTTGATATACTCCTAACTTTCATATCTGTCATTTTACTTTTTCATCTCCCGCCGGAAGAATCTATTTACTTCTACTATACTCTTGGTTTTTTAGTGTTTTTAATCCTCCCCCGTCTTTATATTGCTATATGCATCGATATACACGGTTTGTAATTTTCGAGTTGTCGTTGGGTTTTATATCTTCCCTTATATTTCAGAGTCCATGTTTCTGTCTTTCTATAATCATTGACATCCACAGTTAATGTGACGACCCAGAAACTTTCGACCAAATTTAAATTTAATCTTTATATATTTCTGACAAGATAAGAAAGGTCTGTAATGTTGAAATCTTAAAAATTTTGGGAACTGTATTCATGTAATCAATTATCCTATGACTGTGCTTGACGATTCATGAACAGTTATGTGTAGATAGTTATGAATATAATATACAACTATATTAATTGAAAATGTTAACAAAATACTAGATGTATGTTACTTTACATGAATGTATTGTTTTAATAGTTTTACTGACGGAATTAAAAGATAATATCAAATAATTGGATTATCAGATTCATTGTGATATGAATACGCGTCTCTGTTGTGAGGTCCATTGTGATTTAAGAAATCTGTTCTTTATAACAATATTCAAAAAATGGTAGAGTGATCAACGGGTGAGAACAAAGTGTCGTCTAATGTAAAATAGACAAAGGTTAGTGGAGAACTTTGTTTGATTTTCAATACATGCTTTACAGTAATTTTCTCGTGACTCTTGATAAGTTAATTATTTAGCTCTCATAATATTTAATATAAAAGTGAAATCTTAGAAAGTAAATAATTTGGATAACGGTTGTCGACAAGATAAACCCATTTGACGTGTTACATTAAAATAATTTCATGTGTTTAATTAACTACTGGACTTAACCCTAAGATTCACGAACAATTGTGTGTGTGTGTGTGTGTGTGTATATATATATATATATATATATATATATATATATATATATATATATATATATAATATTTTAAATTAATAAAGTACACTTTAATCATCTGAATTAAAATGTAAAATAATATATATAATAATTAAGTTGTTATTGAAATGAATACATATATGATTTCTATATATATTTTAATGTTTGAATATTAAATATTTAATGTATGTTGTTATATATAATACATAATTAAAGATATGTAATATTAATATCTAAAATAATAAGTTTAATTATAAATTAAATTATAATTGTTATAGTAATATTATTAATACTTCCAATAATAACATCTATATTAGTATTATTAACATTATTATATAAATGTATATATATACAAATGGTTATATTATTATTACTAATATTATTATAATTAGTATTATTATTAGTACCAATAATAATATTATTACCATTTTTACTATTAAAAATCATCATTATTATTATAATTATCAATATTATTATTATTAAAATAATACAAATTATTATAGTTATCATTAATAATATTATTAATATCATTTTTATAATTAATTTTATTCTTATTTTTATTAGTATAATTTTGATAAAATTATTATTAACATTATTATTATTATCTTTATTAGTATTATTATTATCATTATTTTATTACTCTTATCATTATATCTATTATTATTAAGTATTATTTTGATATTATTATCATTTATTACTTCTATTATTATTATTATTATTATTATTATTATTATTATTATTAATATTAACATATTATTAATATAGTTAATAAAAATTTAATTTTAATTATAAAATAAAAATAGATGATATCGTGTATATAGGTGTAACAGTCAGCTTTTTATTTGTTTATTACTTGCTGCGTATTCGTGATCCTTTGTCGAGCCACACGTTCATCTAATATCAATCAATTATTATTTTGAATCAATCATAGAAACCGCACTTAATCATCCTCTTTTGCTAATTGTTAAATCAATGGAGTTCTTGATATTTATATTTATTTTTCTTTCTTTCTGTCATAAACCGAACCCATTTAACCATCAAATTGATTCGGATCAAACTGAAGAAAAGTAGAATTGTAGATCTCTTCTTCTTCTCATCGTGAATGTGTATGTACAATCTCATATTCTAATTCGACATAACGAAGACGAATTTTTGAGTCAAAGCTCGAAATTAAAAAGTCAACTCTATGAACAAAGATCAAATTCGATTGTTCTGTGATGTTATGAGATATGATTTCGATTGTAAATCATTAGGAACATGATTTGGAATAACTTTCATGAAGAAATCTATAGCTAAAACCCTCTAGAGTTAAGAATCGATTTTCAAGTTCATATATATATTTTTTTCTTTTTCTCTCGGTTTCTTCACAGACACTAGTACAACCCGTTTTTCTGTTAATCCAAAATCACTCAAACCTAGTTATTCTATTTCAACTCAAATTCTAAACCTATCGTGTGATTGATTGATAAGATTAATTGGGTTCTGGTCGAGTGAAAGCATGAAAAGAAGATGAGAAATAGATATAGATTATATTTATTTGTTTAGGGTATAAATCAGAAAAAGAACGGATGGAGCCATGGTCTAGGGTGTTTCGGGTTGAGCGAGAGATCTCGAGTTCGAGCCCGGTTGGAGGCATTTCTTTTTAGAGAAGCTGTTATATGGGTATACTCATTTATTTTATTTTTATTATTATCATTATTATCATTACTATTGTTATGTATTTATTAAGTATTAGTATTATTATTAATATTATTAGTATTATTATTTACGATGACTATTTTGAATATTATTATTATTACCATTATTATTAATTATTGTTATTATTATTAGTATTATAATTGTTATTAATATTATAATTATTACCAAAGTTTTAAGTAATATGACTATTATTATTATTTTATTTATATTAGTATTAATATCATTTTAGAATTATAAGTATTAGTAATAGTATTAAAGTAAGTACTATTATTAATATTTATATAAAGATTATTATAAACATTATCATTATTAATATGAGTATCATAATTAATGAACTATTACCAAAATTATTATCAATAGTAGTAAAAATGGTTATTTTATAGTTATTATTAATATTAGTATTATTATTGTTATCATTAATACTAAAAGTATCTTTATTTTTAAATCTATCATTTTATTTAAAAATTAGTATTATTATTAAGAATACTATTAGTAGTATCGTTATTATTAACATCATAAGTATTATTAAAATTAGTATTTTACATAAAAATTATCATTTCTTGTATTGTTATTATTAAATCTAATAGTATTACTACCATTATCTTAGTATTATCAATAATTTAACAAACAAATGATATTTATATAAAAATATACTTAATACACATAAATAAACTATATTAATATCTTATTTATTAAAACATATAAAATGAATATAAGTTATTTATATTACTAATAATAATATATATTTGTTCAATTACAAATGCGTGTATTAATATATACACAAATGATATAAGTTTGTGAATCCAGGGCCAATCCTGCATTGTTCAGTATCGTCGTATGAATATTTTTACTACAAAATATTGTAGAGTGAGTTTCATTTGCTCCCTTTTTAAATGCTTTTGGAATATATATTTTTGGGACTGAGAATACATGCGCTGCTTTTATAAATGTTTTACGAAATAGACACAAGTAATTGAAACTACATTCTATGGTTGAATTATCGAAATCGAATATGCCCCTTTTTAGTCTGGTAATCTAAGAATTAGGAAACAGACACCCTAATTGACGCGAATCCTAAAGATATATCTAATGGGCCCAACAAGCCCCATCCAAAGTACCGGATGCTTTAGTACTTCGAATTTATCATGTCTGAAGGGAGTCCCGGAATGATGGTGATATTCTATATGCATCTTGTTAAGGTCGGTTACCAGGAGTTCAACATATGAATGATTTTTATCTCTATGCAGTTTGTGAAATGCCTGATATGAGAATGATGTTTATGAAAATATGAAATCTTGTGGTCTATTAAAAATGATGGAAATGAATATTGATGATAAACCAATGAACTCACCAACCTTTTGGTTGATACTTTAAAGCATGTTTATTCTCAGGTATGAATGAAATCTTTCGCTGTGCATTTGCTCATTCTAGGAATATACTTGGAGTCTTTCATGACATATTTCAAAAGACGTTGCATTCAAGTCGTTGAGTTCAATAAAGATTATTATTAAGTAAATGACAGATTAGGTCATTTATAGTTTGGATATTATGAAATGGTATGCATGCCTGTCAACTTTCGATGTAATGAAAGTTTGTCTTTTAAAAACGAATGCAATGATTGTAAAATGTATCATATAGAGGTCAAATACCTCGCGATGTAATCATATGTTATTGTATTCATCCTTATAGATTAGGACGGGTCATTTCATGTGGTATCAGAGCGGTGGTCTTAGCGAACCAGGTCTGCATTAGTGTGTCTAACTGATAGTCGTTAGGATGCATTAGTGAGTCTGGACTTCGACCGTGTCTGCATGTCAAAAGTTTTGCTTATCATTTTTGTCAGAAATTACCTGCTTTTCATTCTTAGTCTAGACACATCGTACTGCTTTGATTGCATGAATCGTGTATAGATAAAAATTCATATCTTAGCGTATCTGATAATTCATATCTTATCGCATCTGTTACTGTAGACTTTACCTGACATATTCCACAAATTCCTCTGTAATCTACGAAATCTTTTAGAATATCATTTGGAATCCGAAAATCATTTCATATCAAAAAATCCTTTACTCAATCGTACGAAATGGAACTCGTCACTAGTTCAAGTTCTTCGGAACCCGACAACTATTCCGACATGGATGTTCACCTAAGTTTTGAAAGTAGCGTCACCAGAATGAATCAACCAATCAGCCATCCCCAATTCATCTGATATGTTCATAATCTACTTAATCAATGGAGACACGAAGAAGGTGATCCCTTCCACCAACCGAATTCACCTCTTGGTGAAGAACCTGAAGCACTTACCGGCGAACCTGTCCAAAACACCATATTCACCCTCATTGCCAGGATATCTCACAACAATTATATGATATCCCAAATTCTGAACCTTATTCATTCGCTTGTTCCAACCACCAATCATCCCGGTGTAATAGAAGAAGTCAACGAGCTTCGCGCTCGAGTAATAAATTTGGAGAATATGGTGCAAAACTTACCAGGTTCAGCAACATCAACAGTACCATCACCACCACCAACAGCAACATCCGCATCACACGTCTCGACATCACAATCTATACCTCGAACATCAACATCATACGCACCATAGATACCAAGGAGTACCAACAACAATGAACGATGAAGTATTGATCCATAACTTCATTGAAGAAATATTCTGCGAAGAATATGTGGTTCCTAATAGTTTTAGAGATTACTTATTCTAGCTCAAACCGAAAATCATATGAGTTTAATATCATATTAACTCATTAAATCCATGATTACATCTGAAGAAAATATATATGTATATATATTTTCATAAAGATTGTAATTAGAAATTCTTTGTACAAACTGTTAATGATGAAAATATTTTAACTGGTAGGTAATACCCGAGGAATATTTAGATTTCACATTAATAAGTTACATTGTACATTCTTCCAATCTGATTCAACAGTCATTTACTATCCTACTTACATCCACAAGATATACGAATCCGTTCACCACAAAATAACCATTTTCATTCAATTTCATATTTGGATTTTGACTTACCAGAATCCAACAAGTGGCATAATGAAGAAAACATTGAACAAAAATAAAATTTGTTAGAAACAAACAAATTAACTATGAGAAATTTTGTTAAGAATCCACGCTAACAAAATCCTAGCTAACTGTTCATAGCTAACTGTTAATTCCTTATTACATTTATCGAAATTTATTTATCGCAATTTTAATTCTCGCAATTTTATTTATCGTCATTTAATTTCTGTTATTTATTTTACGCACTTTATCGGGACACATATACAATGTTTTGACATATCATATCGACGTCATCTATATATATTATTTGGAATAACCGTAAGTCACTCTATACGCTGTAATGTTCGAGTTCGCATATAAAGGGTCGATATTGATTCTCAAATAATATATATACCTTGAGTTATGATCGAGTCTGAGACAGGTATATAAGGGGTCACGACACGTATTAATTAATTCGGATATTATATATTAAACTATATATGAATTGTTGAACTACTAATTGTGGACTAGTAACTATGGACTAATAACATTGGACAATTAAAATGAATTAAAATATTGATTATAACATATGAAACTAAACAGTTCTTCAAGTTTTCCACTTGATTTCATCTTAAACCTGATTTGTATCTTGACGATTACAATCTGCGTTCAAACCTTTCATGATTTTTGAAAACACCTCAATTGAGAGGATGAACCAACCGCACTTCATCTATGAAAGAAAAGATTGATGCATATAGTTATGCACCTGAAAACACTTGGAACCTGAGTCAACGTTTAAAACATATCCATGCTAGCTCCTTTGGCATTGTTATTACCGAAAATAACTTTGCAATCCCTTTCCAAAGTAGCCAATTTTGTCACAGCTCCAATAAATCAACTTCAGTTTTTCATTCGAATAAACCTTATTATAAAGATTACCCCTTCATCATCGTTACCGAAGAACCGTTTATATTCCACCACATTAGCAGTAAACTTACCAGCAACTTCATTACTCATTGGCTTAAGTCTCTCCGAAGAACCATTATATTTGTTCGTTAAAACCTATTCATATACTCATCCACATCTTATAACGAGAATTACTACATCAATTACCGGGAATTAGCAAATAGTGTTTTGAAATCTCGCAGCATGTCTACATCAACAGTTATATGTATACATATAACCTTTATCTCTTAGAATTGTGATCTTCCATTCTAAAATTTTGAAAAGCACCCGGTCTGCAAATTAATACCCGGAATATTGAAAAAGTTGAATGAAGCAGCAAAAACTGTAAATGACCTTTACCGCCAAAAGTTTGATGATAAAGAATGGAGTGTTGGAAACACTCAATGGAAAATTTGTACTGGAAAACAGATTGAGCAAACCATAAAGGAGGCTGTGAATAAATCATAAGGACTAAATATGCCTTCAAAGAATCCTGATGAAATCTGTTTCTGATGAAATCTTTAGCGAATATCTTACTCCTGACTCTAAACCTTTACGGACAAATCTTCCTCATCATCCATCAATATTAGAAATTCTAAGATATTATCGTATCTTTCATTATAAATATCTTCGATACTTCTAAAGATATTTTCATAAATATTCTCATCCGAAATTATATACCTCTTCGTGCTATCTGTAATACATTATATTAGAAATTTCAGTAAAATCTAAGTATAAACTATGAATGAATTCTGAAGTAGTGTTGGGAACTGAAGCATGAGTTAGTATAATATAATGACACTTGATCAACGTGATTATATTACAGTAAGTCATGCTGAGTTTTTAAATGGAACGTGATGATTCACATATCATAACGTCATCACGTGCCATGTTACATAACTCTTTCATTCTGCTTAACTTCTGAACATATCAAGAAAATATATTCTTGATAGTTCTATTCTCAGTGATTCTGGTAATTTGACAAATCAAATCGTGCTAATACGTTCTTTCTTGTTTAGAACATTAGGTTCATTCGAAACTCCATACTTACGAATTCTGGACCATTACTCGCTTTACTAGAGGTCGAGAGGAGAATAAAAAGGCAAAGAGCTCCAAAATATAAGAGAAAATATAAAGCCCAATAACAACACGGAGGTTACAAACCGTGAATATTAATATGAATAGCAATATAAAGACACGGTAGAATTAAGAATAGTATCACCCCAAGGTAGTAGTAGAAGTAAACAGATTTTTCTGGTGGAAGATTGAAAAGAAAGATGCCAGAAATGATAATTATGAAAATATCACGGATTAGAATGGGATTAAGCATTTTCATAATCTTTTAGATGTATGAACTAAGAAAGAAAGTATAGGAATGGTGAAAATAATGGAACGGAAAAAGTTGAATTTATAATGGGAATATCAGACAGAGTAATCGAGGCAGATCACCGTATTTAATTATAGAGATCCTAATTTCCTTACTCGCCAAAGAATCAAATCTTTTAGATTTCGAAGATTTTCTTTAAATCCCTTGAATTCCGGAATTCAACCAAGACAACATCAAAAGTTAAGACGAAACTTTATTTATTCATCCCATTCTTTTGTGATAGCTTCATTCATACACTTCGAGTAATCAAATTATCTTATCCATATTACTCAACAGTAATAAAACTATGTTTATCAGCTCATATGCGTCATGAAAATATACTGATTGTCGGTCATGACCATCCCAATCAAATTTCGGGACGAAATTTCTTTAACGGGTAGGTACTGTGACGACCCGGAAACTTTCGACCAAATTTAAATTTAATCTTTATATATTTCCAACAAGATAAGCAAGGTCTGTAATATTGAAATCTTAAAAATTTTGGGAACTGTATTCATGTAATCAATTATCCTTTGACTGTGCTTGACGATTCATGAACAGTTATGTGTAGATAGTTATGAATATAATATACAACTATATTAATTGAAAATGTTAACAAAATACTAGATGTATGTTACTTTACATGAACGTATTGTTTCAATAGTTTTACTGACGGAATTAAAAGATAATATCAAATAATTGAATTATCAGGTTCATTGTGATATGATTACGCGTCTCTGTTGTGAGGTCCATTGTGATTTAAGAAATCTGTTCTTTCTAACAATATTCAGAAAATGGTAGAGTGATCTACGGGTGAGAACAAAGTGTCGTCTAACGTGAAATAGACAAAGGTTAGTGGAGAACTTTGTTTTGATTTTCAATACATGCTTTACAGTAATTTTCTCGTGACTCTTGATAAGTTAATTATTTAGATTTCATAATATTTAATATAAAAGTGAAATCATAGAAAGAAAATAATTTGGATAACAGTTGTCGACAAGATAAACCCATTTGACGTGTTACATTAAAATAATTTCATGTGTTTAATTAACTACTGGACTTAACCCTAAGATTCACGAACAATTGTGTGTGTGTGTGTGTGTGTGTGTGTGTGTGTATATATATATATATATATATATATATATATATAAGTGAATATTTTAAATTCATAAAGTACACTTTAATCATCTGAATTAAAATGTAAAATAATATATATAATAATTAAGTTGTTATTGAAATGAATACATATATGATTTCTATATATATTGTAATGTTTGAATATTAAATATTTAATGTATATTGTTATATATATTACATAATTAAAGATATGTAATATTAATATCTACAATAATAAGTTTAATTATAAATTAAATTATAATTGTTATAGTAATATTATTAATACTTCCAATAATAACATCTATATTAGTATTATTAACATTATTATATAAATGGATATATATATATATAAATGGTTATATTATTATTACTAATATTATTATAATTAGTATTATTATTAGTACCAATAATAATATTATTACCATTTTTACTATTAAAAATCATCATTATTATTATAATTATCAATATTATTATTATTAAAATAATACAAATTATTATAGTTATCATTAATAATATTATTAATATCGTTTTTATAATTAATTTTATTCTTATTATTATTATTAGTATAATTTTGATAAAATTATTATTAACATTATTATTATTATCTTTATTAGTATTATTATTATTATCATTATTTTATTACTCTTATCATTATATCTATTATTATTAAGTATTATTTTGATATTATTATCATTTATTACTTCTATTATTATTATTATTATTATTATTATTATTATTATTATTATTATTATTATTATTATTATTAATATTAACATATTATTAATATAGTTAATAAAAATTTAATTTTAATTATAAAATAAAAATAGATGATATCGTGTATATAGGTGTAACAATCAGTTTTTTATTTGTTTATTACTTGCTGCGTATTCGTGATCCTTTTTCGAGCCACACGTTCATCTAATATCAATCAATTATTATTTTGAATCAATCATAGAAACCGCACTTCATCATCCTCTTTTGCTAATTGTTAAATCAATGGAGTTCTTGATATTTATATTTATTTTTCTTTCTTTCTGTCATAAACCGAACCCATTTAACCATCAAATTGATTCGGATCAAACTGAAGAAAAATAGAATTGTAGATCTCTTCTTATTCTCGTCATGAATGTGTATGTACAATCTCAGATTCTAATTCGACATAACGAAGATGAATTTTCGAGTCAAAGCTCAAAATTAAAAAGTCAACTCTATGAACAAAGATCAAATTCGATTGTTCTGTGATGTTATGAGATATGATTTCGATTGTAAATCATTAGGAACATGATTTGGAATAACTTTCATGAAGAAATCTATAGCTAAAACCCTCTAGAGTTAAGAATCGATTTTCAAGTTCATATATATATTTTTTTCTTTTTCTCTCGGTTTCTTCACAGACACTAGTACAACCCGTTTTTCTGTTAATCCAAAATCACTCAAACCTAGTTATTCTATTTCAACTCGAATTCTAAACCTATCTTGTGATTGATTGATAAGATTAATTGGGTTCTGGTCGAGTGAAAGCATGAAAAGAAGATGAGAAATAGATATAGATTATATTTATTTGTTTGGGGTATAAATCAGAAAAAGCACGGATGGAGCCATGGTCTAGGGTGTTTCGCGTTGAGCGAGAGGTCTCGAGTTCGAGCCCGGTTGGAGGCATTTCTTTTTAGAGAAGCTGTTATATGGGTATACTCATTTATTTTATTTTTATTATTATCATTATTATTGTTATGTATTTATTAAGTATTAGTATTATTATTAATATTGTTAGAATTATTATTATTTATGATGACTATTATGAATATTATTATTATTACCATTATTATTAATTATTGTTGTTATTATTAGTATTATAATTGTTATTAATATTATAATTATTACCAAAGTTTTAAGTAATATGACTATTATTACTATTTTATTTATATTAGTATTAATATCATTTTAGAATTATAAGTATTAGTAATAGTATTAAAGTAAGTGACTATTATTAATATTTATATAAAGATTATTATTAACATTATCATTATTATTATGAGTATCATAATTAATGAACTATTACCAAAATTATTATCACTAGTAGTAAAAATGGTTATTTTATAGTTATTATTAATATTAGTATTATTATTGTTATCATTAATACTAAAAGTATCTTTATTTTTAAATCTATCATTTTATTTAAAAATTAGTATTATTATTAAGAATACTATTAGTAGTATCGTTATTATTAACATCATAAGTATTATTAAAATTAGTATTTTACATAAAAATAGTCATTTCTTGTATTGTTATTATTAAATCTAATAGTATTACTACCATTATCTTAGTATTATCAATAATTTAACAAACAAATGATATTTATATAAAAATATACTTAATACACATAAATAAACTATATTAATATCTTATTTATTAAAACATATAAAATGAATATAAGTTATTTATATTACTAATAATAATATATATTTTTTCAATTACAAATGCGTGTATTAATATATACAAATATGATATAGGTTCGTGAATCCGGGGCCGACCCTGCATTGTTCAGTATCGTCGTATGAATATTTTTACTACAAAATATTGTAGAGTGAGTTTCATTTGCTCCCTTTTTAAATGCTTTTGCAATATATATTTTTGGAACTGAGAATACATACGCTGCTTTTATAAATGTTTTACGAAATAGACACAAGTAATTGAAACTACATTCTATGGTTGAATTATCGAAATCGAATATGCCCCTTTTTAGTCTGGTAATCTAAGAATTAGGGAACAGACACCCTAATTGACGCGAATCCTAAAGTTAGATCTATTGGGCCCGACAAGCCCCATTCAAAGTACCGGATGCTTTAGTACTTCGAATTTATCATGTCCGAAGGGAGTCCCGGAATGATGGGGATATTCTATATGCATCTTGTTAAGGTCGGTTACCAGGTGTTCACCATATGAATGATTTTTATCTCTATGCAGTTTGCGAAATGCCTGATATGAGAATGATGTTTATGAAAATATGAAATCTTGTGGTCTATTAAAAATGATGGAAATGAATATTGATGATAAACCAATGAACTCACCAACCTTTTGGTTGACACTTTAAAGCATGTTTGTTCTCAGGTATGAAAGAAATCTTCCGCTGTGCATTTGCTCATTCTAGGAATATACTTGGAGTCATTCATGACATATTTCAAAAGACGTTGCATTCAAGTCGTTGAGTTCAATAAAGATTATTATTAAGTAAATGACAGATTAGGTCATTTATAATTTGGATATTATGAAATGGTATGCATGCCTGTCAACTTTCGATGTAATGAAAGTTTGTCTTTTAAAAATGAATGCAATGATTATAAAATGTATCATATAGAGGTCAAGTACCTCGCGATGTAATCATATGTTATTGTATTCGTCCTTATAGATTAGGACGGGTCATTTAAGTTAATGCTCTCTCCTATTTGCTGCGATTTATACTCCCATTTCTATTTCGGAGCTTCATGCTTTTATTTTCTTCTTCTTCCCGACATCAAGTCAAGCGAATAATAGTCCAGAATTCGCAGGTATGGAGTTTTGAATGATCATAATATACAAAGTAGAAAGGAAAGGTAATAGCATGATTTGATTTGTCAAATTACCAGAATATCCGAAAAAGACCGAATCATCAAGAAAAATATTTTCTTGATATGTTTAGAGGTTAAATAGAATGAAAGAGTTATGTAACATGGTTCATGATGATGGTATGATCCGTGAACCTTTATCACGTTTCATTAGAAACTCAGCATGACTTACTGTAATATAATCACGTTGATCAAGTGTCATTATATTATACTAACTCATGCTTCAATTCCCAACACTTCTTCAAAAACATTCATAATTTAAACTCGAAGGTTTACAGAATATAAAAACTAAACAGTTTCCTTTATGATGTAATACAGATAACGCGAGGAGATAAATGATTTCAGATAAGAATAGTTATGAAAATATCTTCAAAAATATCGAGGATATTTATAATGAAAGATATGATAATATCTTAGAATTTATAATATCAAAGGATAATAAAGAAGATTTGTCCGTAAAGATTTAGAGTCAGAAGCAAGGTATTCGTTAATGACTTCAGTAGATACTGAATCATTTGGATTCTTTGAAGGAAGGTTTAGTCTTTGTGATTTGTCAACAGCCTCCTTCATGGTTTGCTCAATTTGTTTTTCAGTACCAAATTTTCTCTTTTTCTGAACTTTGCCAACACGCTATTCTTTATCGTCAAACTTTTGACTGTTAAGGTCGTTTTCGGTTTTTGGTGCTTCATCAGCTTTTTCAACATTCAGAGTATTGATTCGTAGACTGGTTGCTTTTCAGATATTCAGAATGAAAGCTCATAATTTTAAGAGATGAATGTTATATGTATACATATGATGTTCTAGTACAGTTTTGAATTCAAAGTATGGCATTTGAAAGATGTAAGAATTTAAGAGTGATGTTTTCTGTTAAATCTTTGCTTGGATTCTGATTTTTCAAAATCAGAATATGTAATCAAATTTGGAAGCGAATGGTTGTTTTGATTTCTAGGAAAGAATGTATATCGTTGTGAAAGTAGTGAGTATAGTTGATGATTTGCTGAATCAGAATCGAAGAATGTAAAATATTAATTGTGAATTTATATATCTTTCGGGTATTACCTACCCATTAAAAGTTTCACAAGTAATATTTTGTACCAGAGAATTTTATTACAGTCTTTATGAAAATATATGTATGTATATTTTCTTCAGATGTAATACATATTTAATGAGTTAATATCATATTAAGCTCATTTGATTTTCGGTTGGATTAGAAATGAATAATCTCTAAAACATTAAAGATTTCATAATCTTCGCGGAGTATTTCACTAATGTAATCAATACTTCGTTATTCAGTTTTATTGATATTTCCTCAGTGAATCATGTTGGTGCTTATGGAACTCTTGCTAACTTCGCAAGGTAAGAATGATATTTTCTGGAAAGTTTCAAGTACATCGAAAATGAAAGTGTAAAATCAAACATGTATTTAAATAACACACTTGATTTATTATGAAATGGAATCTATTAAGTCGAAGCAGAGATTATGGTTAACGATTGTTAAGTCATTAACGAAGGATGTACATCATAGCATATTAATAACATGAACTAACCGAGTAGTTAAGATTCACACGTAATAGCTTAGTACGAAAAGATTTATTTTGATCTCAAAATTCATATATATATAAAATATACATATAATTTCTTCAGAGGGAATGAGTTATGTCACACCCCCAAATAGGGCCTGGGGTATTTATGAATAATTATATCAAATCACAGATGTATAAATAAGAACAACTCTATATGAGACGTTTTATTGAGTTTTGCAGCGAAAGATAAATAGATTACATTGTATTTAGAGCATTAAATGTATTTAATTGATATGATATGTAATGAAGACTCCAAGCATAGCAAGCAATCATCATCAAAGCAGTAGATATACAGCGGAAGCAATATTTAAGTACCTGAGAATAAACATGCTTTAAAAAGTCAACACGAGGTTGAGTGAGTTCATAGGTTTGTCATAAATAATGATTTCAGTAATAGATCACAAGATTTAATAAAAGACGATATATCATGTATATCAAAAGTATGCCATGAGTGTATAATATCAAAATTAAATGATTTTACCCCGAGACAATACATATGTAATTGTCGAGATCATTATTATACCACCATTTGACCTGAGGTCAATAGTGCGGGACATTACTCCCAATAGCGCTATTTATAATAATTCCGTTTGCCTCTTCATTATCTAGCAATTAAGGATATTACAAAGCAGGGTTTTGCATGTTTCATATGAACACAATAACATGTTACATATCCACACAATAAAAGTACTCATGTTGGTCGCATAATAGTTTGCACTTGTGTCTATCATTTATAAAAATATTGCATTTATTCTCAGCCCAAAAATATATAAAAAGGGAGCAGATGAACTCACGATACGATACGATAGTTTGTAGTAAATGAAATGTCCCGTTCATATTGATTATAAACGTTCCATATTAATTGATTTCGTCGCGAGGTTTTGACCTCTATATGAGACGTTTTTCAAAGACTGCATTCATTTTTAAAACAACCATCACCTTTATTTTATCTATAAAGGTTTAAAAAGCATTACGTAGATTATCAAATAATGATAATCTAAAATATACCGTTTACACACAACCATTACATAATGGTTTACAATAAGAATATATTACATCAAAAAATAAGTTTCTTAAATGCAGTTTTTACATAATATCATACAAGCATGGACTCCAAATCTTGTCCTTATTTTAGTATGCAACAGCGGAAGCTCTTAATAATCACCTGAGAATAAACATGCTTAAAACGTCAACAAAAATATTGGTGAGTTATAGGTTTAACCTATATATTATCAAATCATAATAATAGACCACAAGATTTCATATTTCAATATACATCCCATACATAGAGATAAAAATCATTCATATGGTGAACACCTGGTAACCGACATTAACAAGATGCATATAAGAATATCCCCTATCATTCCGGGAAATCCTTCGGACATGATAAAACAACATCGAAGTACAAAAGCATCCGGTACTTTGGATGGGGTTCGTTAGGCCCAATAGATCTATCTTTAGGATTCGTGTCAATTAGTAGATCGGTTTACTAATTCTTAGGTTACCAAGTAAAAGGGGCATATTCGGCTTCGATCATTCACCCATATAATGTAGTTTCATTTACTTGTGTCTATTTCGTAAAACATTTATAAAACTGCATGTATTCTCATCCCAAAATATAAGATTTTAAAAGTGGGACTATAACTCACTTTCACAGATTTTTACTTCGTCGGGAAGTAAGACTTGGCCACTGGTCGATTCACGACCCAGTGTATATATGTCTCAGACTAGATCACAACTCAAAGTATATATATTTTTGGAATCAACCTCAACCCTGTATAGCTAACTCCAACATTACTGCATATAGAGTATCTATGGTTGTTCCAAATAATATATATACATGGGTCGATATGATATGTCAAAACATTTGCATACGTGTCTATGGTATCCCAAGATTACATAATATATTAGAATACATGTATAATACAATATAAGTTAGCTAGGATATGATTTGTATAGAATTGTTACAATATTTCCCGTAGCTACAACAATCAAAAAATATCCAATCTTGTTTTACCCATAACTTCTTCGTCTTAAATCCGTTTTGAGTGAATCAAATTGCTATGGTTTCATATTGAACTTAAATTTATGAATATATATAGAAAAAGTATAAGTTTATAGTCTGAATTACAGGTTACAAGTCGTTTTTGTAAAGGTAGTCATTTCAGTCGAAAGAACGACGTCTAGATGACCATTTTGGAAAATATACTTCCACTTTGAGTTTAACCATGATTTTTGGATATAGTTTCATGTTCATAATAAAAATAATTTTCCTAGGAGAACAACTTTTAAATCAAAATTTATCATAGTTTTTAATTAACTAACCCAAAACAGCCCGCGGTGTTACTACAACGGCGTATATCCGGTTTTACGGTGTTTTTCGTGTTTTCCGGTTTTAAATCATTAAGTTAGCATATCATATAGATATAGAACATGTGTTTAGTTGATTTTAAAAGTCAATTTAGAAGGATTAACTTTTGTTTTTGAACAAGTTTAGAATTAGCTAAACTATGTTCTAGTGATTTCAAGTTTAAACCTTCGAATAAGATAGTTTTATATATATGAATCGAATGATGTTATGAAGATCATTACTTCCTCAGGTTTTGTGGATAAACCTACTGGAAAAGAAATAAATGGATCTAGCTTCAAAGGATCCTTGGATGGCTTGAAAGTTCTTGAAGCAGAATCATGACACGAAAACAAGTTCAAGTAAGATTTCCACTCGAAATAAGATTGTTATAGTTATATAAATTGAATCAAAGTTTGAATATGAGTATTACCTTATATTAGAAAGATATATTACTATAAATAAGACAGATTTCTTGAGGTTGGATCATCACTTTACAAGATTGGAAGTAAGCTAGCAAACTTGGAAGTATTCTTGATTTTATGAAACTAGAACTTATAGAATTTATGAAGAACACTTAGAACTTGAAGATAGAACTTGAGAGAGATCACTTAGATGAAGAAAATTGAAGAATGAAAGTGTTTGTAGGTGTTTTTGGTCTTTGGTATATGGATTAGATATAAAGGATGTGTAATTTTGTTTTCATGTAAATAAGTCATGAATGATTACTAATACTTTTGTAATTTTATGAGATATTTCATGCTAGTTGCCAAATGATGGTTCCCACATGTGTTAGGTGACTCACATGGGCAGCTAAGAGCTGATCATTGGAGTGTATATACCAATAGCACATACATCTAAAAGCTGCGTATTGTACGAGTACGAATACGGGTGCATACGAGTAGAATTGTTGATGAAACTGAACGAGGATGTAATTGTAAGCATTTTTGTTAAGTAGAAGTATTTTGATAAGTGTCTTGAAGTCTTTCAAAAGTGTATGAATACATATTAAAATACTACATGTATATACATTTTAACTGAGTCGTTAAGTCATCGTTAGTCGTTACATGTAAATGTTGATTTGAAACCTTTAAGTTAACGATCTTGTTAAATGTTGTTAACCCAATGTTTATTATATCTAATGAGATGTTAAATTATTATATTATCATGATATTATGATATATTAATATATCTTAATATGATATATATACATTTAAATGTCATTACAACGATAATCGTTACATATATGTCTCGTTTCGAAATCCTTAAGTTAGTAGTCTTGTTTTTACATATGTAGTTCATTGTTAATATACATAATGACGTCTTTACTTATCATTTATCATGATTAAACATAATGTAACAATATCTTAATATGATTCATATGTAATTAGTAAGACGTTGTTATAACGATAATCGTTATATATATCGTTTCGAGTTTCTTAATTCAATAAACACAATTTTATGTATATAACTCATTGTTAAAATACCTAATGAGATACTTACTTATCATAATATCATGTTAACTATATATATAATCATATATATGTCATCATATAGTTTTTACAAGTTTTAACGTTCGTGAATCACCGGTCAACTTGGGTGGTCAATTGTCTATATGAAACCTATTTCAATTAATTAAGTCTTAACAAGTTTGATTGCTTAACATGTTAGAAACACTTAATCATGTAAATATCAATTTCATTTAATATATATAAACATGGAAAAGTTCGGTTCACTACAGTACCTACCCGTTAAATAAATTTCGTCCCGAAATTTTAAGCAGTTGGAGGTGTTGGCGTATCTTCTGGAAATAAGTGCGGGTATTTCTTTTTCATCTGATCTTCTTGTTTCCAGGTGAACTCAGGTCCTCTACAAGAATTCCATCGAACCTTAACAATTGGTATCTTGTTTTGCTTAAGTCTTTTAACCTCACGATACATTATTTCGACGGGTACTTCGATGAATTGAAGTTTTTCTTTGATTTGGATTTCCTCTAACGGAATAGTGAGATCTTCTTTAGCAAAACATTTCTTCAAATTCGAGACGTGGAAAGTGTTATGTACAGCCGCGAGTTGTTGAGGTAACTCAAGTCGGTAAGCTACTGGTCCGACACGATCAATAACCTTGAATGGTCCAATATACCTTGGATTTAATTTCCCTCGTTTACCAAATTGAACAACGCCTTTCCATGGTGCAACTTTAAGCATGACCATTTCTCCAATTTCAAATTCTATATCTTTTCTTTTAATGTCAGCGTAGCTCTTTTGTCGACTTTGGGCAGTTTTCAACCGTTGTTGAATTTGGATGATCTTCTCGGTAGTTTCTTGTATTATCTCCGGACCTGTAATCTGTCTATCCCCCACTTCACTTCAACAAATCAGAGACCTGCACTTTCTACCATAAAGTGCTTCAAACGGAACCATCTCAACGCTTGAATGGTAGCTGTTGTTGTAGGAAAATTCTGCTAACGGTAGATGTCAATCTCAACTGTTTCCGAAATCAATAACACATACTCGTAGCATGTCTTCAAGCATTTGTATCGTTCTTTCGCTCTGCCCATCAGTTTGTGGATGATAGGCAGTACTCATGTCTAGATGAGTTCCTAATGCTTGCTGTAATGTCTGCCAGAATCTTGAAATAAATCTGCCATCCCTATCAGAGATAATAGAGATTGGTATTCCATGTCTGGAGACGACTTCCTTCAAATACAGTCGTGCTAACTTCTCCATCTTGTCATCTTCTCTTATTGGCAAGAAGTGTGCTGATTTGGTGAGACGATCAACTATTACCCAAATAGTATCAAAACCACTTGCAGTCCTTGGCAATTTAGTGATGAAATCCAAGGTAATGTTTTCCCATTTCCATTTTGGGATTTCGGGTTGTTGAAGTAGACCTGATGGTTTCTGATGCTCAGCTTTGACCTTAGAACACGTCAAACATTCTCCTACGTATTTAGCAACATCAGCTTTCATACCTGGCCACCAAAAATGTTTCTTGATATCCTTGTACATCTTCCCCGTTCCAGGATGTATTGAGTATCTGGTTTTATGAGTTTCTCTAAGTACCATTTCTCTCATATCTCCAAATTTTGGTACCCAAATTCTTTCAACCCTATACCGGGTTCCATCTTCCCGAATATTAAGATGCTTCTCCGATCCTTTGGGTATTTCATCCTTTAAATTTCATTCTTTTAAAACTCCTTGTTACGCCTCCTTTATTTGAGTAGTAAGGTTAGTGTGAATCATTATATTCATAGATTTTACTCGAATGGGTTCTCTGTCCTTTCTGCTCAAGGCGTCGGCTACCACATTTGCCTTCCCAGGGTGGTAGCGAATCTCAAAGTCTTAATCATTCAATAATTCAATCCACCTACGATGCCTCATATTCAGTTGTTTCTGATTAAATATGTGTTGAAGACTTTTGTGGTCGGTATATAATACTTTTGACCCCATATAAGTAGTGCCTCCAAGTCTTTAATGCAAAAACAACTGCGCCTAATTCCAAATCATGCGTCGTATAATTCTGTTCGTGAATCTTCAATTGTATAGACGCATAAGCAATTACTTTCGTTCGTTGCATTAATACACAACCGAGACCTTGCTTTGAGGCATCACAATATATCACAAAATCATCATTCCCTTCAGGTAATGACAATATAGGTGCCGTAGTTAACTTTTTCTTTAACAATTGAAACGCTTTCTCTTGTTCATCTTTCCATTCAAATTTCTTCCCTTTATGCGTTAATGCAGTCAAGGGTTTTGCTATTCTGGAAAAGTCTTGGATGAACCTTCTGTAGTAACCAGCTAGTCCTAAAAACTGGCATATGTGTTTCGGAGTTTTCGGGGTTTCCCACTTTTCAACGGTTTCAATCTTTGCTGGATCCACCTGAATACCTTCTTTGTTCACTATGTGACCGAGGAATTGAACTTCTTCTAACCAAAATGCACACTTTGAAAACTTAGCGTACAGTTTTTCTTTTCTCAGCAACTCTAGCGCTTTTCTCAAATGTTCTTCGTGCTCTTGATCATTCTTCGAGTAAATAAGTATGTCATCGATGAAAACAATGACAAACTTGTCAAGATATAGCCCACACACTCGGTTCATGAGGTCCATGAACACAGCTGGTGCGTTAGTCAATCCAAACGGCATAACCATAAACTCGTAATGACCGTAACGCGTCCTAAAAGCAGTCTTTGGAATATCATCCTCCTTCACCCTCATTTGATGATATCCAGAACGTAAATCAATCTTCGAATAAACAGACGAGCCTTGTAGTTGATCAAATAAGTCTTCGATTCTCGGTACTGGGTAGCGGTTCTTGATGGTAAGTTTGTTCAACTCTCGGTAGTCGATACACAACCTAAATGTACCATCTTTCTTCTTGACAAACAAAACAGGAGCTCCCCATGGTGATGTGCTTGGTCGAATGAAACCACGCTCTAAAAGTCCCTGTAACTGACTTTGTAATTCTTTCATTTCGCTGGGTGTGATTCTGTATGGAGCACGAGCTATTAGTGCAGCTCCTGGTACAAGGTCTATTTGAAATTCAACGGATCGATGTGGGGGTAATCTCGGTAATTTTTTCGAAAATACATCGGGAAATTCTTTTGCGACGGGAACATCACTGATGTTCTTTTCTTCAGGTTTAACTTCCTTGATGTGTGCTAGAATGATGTAACAACCTTTTCTTATTAGTTTTTGCGCCTTCAAACTACTAATAAGATTTAATTTCGCGTTGTTCTTTTCTCCGTACACCATTACAGGTTTTCCTTTTTCACACATAATGCGAATCGCGTTTTTGTAACAAACAACCTCTGCTCTCACCTTCTTCAACCAGTCCATGTCAATTATTACATCAAAACTCCCTAACTCGACTGGTATTAAATCAATCTTAAACGTTTCATCACCCAGTTTAATTTCTCTATCCCGACATATATTATCTGCTGAAAATAATTTACCATTTGCTAATTCGAGTAAAAATTTATTATCCAAAGGCGCCAATGGGCAACTTAATTTAGCACAAAATTCTCTACTCATATAGCTTCTATTCGCACCCGAATCAAATAAAACATAAGCAGATTTATCGTCAATAAGAAACGTACCCGTAACAAGCTCCGGGTCTTCCTGTGCTTCTACCGCATTAATATTGAAAACTCTTCCACGGCCCTACCCATTAGTATTCCCCTGATTCGGGCAATTTCTAATAATGTGGCCCGGTTTTCCACATTTATAACAAACAGGGTTGTTATTATTTGCTCTGACACTATTCGTTTCGGTATTACTTGTTTCGACATTATTTGTTCCTTTAGTTCTGTTAAACTTTGGTCCATAGACCTCACACTTTGTCGCGCTATGACCATTTCTTTTACACCTGTTGTAAAATGTCGTGCAAAACCCCTGATGATTTTCTTCACACCTATGACATGGCTGTTTTTGGTTTTTGTTGCCGTTGTTGTTATTGAGGTTGTTGTTGGGATTGTTATTGTTGTTGAAACGGTTGTTGTTGTTGTTGGGATGTTTGTTGCAGTTATTGTTAGGATTGCGGTTATTGTTGGGTTTGTTGTTGCGGTTGTTGGGATAGTTGTTGCGATTGTGGTTGTAATTGTTGTTGTTGTTGTACTGGTGACTCTTGTCACCGTTTTCCTCCCACTTCCTCTTGAGTTATTTCGTGTTGGCTTCTTCAGCCGCCTGCTCTTTAATTCTTCCTTCAATCTGATTTATGAGTTTATGAGCCATTCGACTTGCCTTCTGTATAGAAGCGGGCTCGTGTGAACTCACATCTTCTTGAATCCTTACTGGTAACCCTTTTACAAACGCGTCGATCTTCTCTTCTTCATCTTCGAATGCTCCCGGACACAATAGGCACAACTCTGTGAATCGTCGTTCATATGTGGTAACGTCGAACCCTTGTGTTCGTGACTCTCTAAGTTCTGCCTTGAGTTTATTGACTTCGTTTCTAGGACGGTACTGCTCGTTCATCAATTGCTTGAATGCCGACTACGGTAGTGCGTAAGCATCATTTTGTCCTACCTGTTCAAGATAGGTGTTCCACCACGTTAACGCAGTACCTGTGAAGGTATGCGTAGCGTACTTAACTTTGTCCTCTTCAGTACACTTATTTATGGCAAACACCGATTTGACTTTCTCGGTCCACCGTTTCAATCCAATTGGTCCTTCGGTTCCATCAAATTCCAAAGGAGCATCCTACACGATTTCTTGCGTCGTTAGCTGCATTGCTAGATTCAGAGTTATTATTGGTATGTAGCACAGCCTGTACTGTGGTTATATTTGCAGCAAGAAAGGTACGAAATTCCTCTTCGCTCATATTCATGGTGTGTCGAGTAGTCGGTGCCATTTCCTTCAAAATAGTCAACTGAATCGAGTTAATCATACAGAATATTAAGAGTAGTCAATAGTATTTCGTAGCATAATATGAACTCATTTATAAAAGCTTTTTCTTCATATTAGAGTTTTATAAGTTTAAATTCGGGTACTACCTACCCGTTAAGTTCATACTTAGTAGCTAATATACAATTCAACTACTACAATTCTATATGAAAAACTGTTTATAATAATATATCACATAAAAATATTCTTCAAACTTACAACTTCATATTACATATAACATGAAATATAGTACACTATGATACAGGAAAGTTTTGAAGATAAATCTAGTTAATACGCAATTTGTTCAGCAAAGGAAATAAAAACACGTAATTCATAAGTCCATAAACAAGTCATGCATTCTGGTTTTACTAAGACGACTTCCCATCCTTGGTCTTATGGAAAATAACCATTATGACCATTGGCTAGGCAGCATGTTGTAATGTCGTCAAAAGGACGAGGGTTTCGTAATGTCCAACAGCCCCGTAATAATCTAAAAACCTTGTTTCTCACCCAAACTACTGAATCCGTCACTTGTAGGAAGGTTTTATTTAAAAGCTGCAATCCGATGTTCTTTTTCTTATTTTGGTAAGAAGCGGACATCACTAACCCATAAGCATAACATGCTTCTTTATTTTGCATGTTAGAAGCTCTTTCTAATTCACGAAATCCTATGTTGGGATATGTCGAGTCAAAATAGGTTCTTAACCCGTAGCGTAAAATTGCATTTAGGTTCCCCGCATTTAATGCTTTAAAGAAAACACGGCGTAACTTACGGTCTCCCCAATGTGATATACCCCACTCATCAAAGGAAAGCCTTTTATAAACTAAGGCATTTCTGGAAAGTCTTTCAAATGTTTGACAAGTTAATTTCGCCATAACTAAATGTGCTGATGAATTCTGACCGACTCTAGACAAGATTTCCTCAATCATATCCTCTGGTAGGTCTTCTAAAATATTCAGTTGTCTACCCTTAACGTCCATTTTATTTTTATACTGTAAAATAGACAAGGATTAGATTCGTAAAAGATAATTAACAAACAATACAAGCAATTTTTACATAGAACATAAAAGTACAAGCACACTACAATACATATAATACACAACATGATTACAACCCTCTAATCTGAATCACTGATTTCTTCTTCTTCGGACTTGGTTCGTTTTCCTAATTTTCTAGGAATATATGGTGTTCCTCTAATACGAGCCGTCGTTTTCCATAATGGTTTAGAAAAACCTAGTGTTTAGAGGTTCCCGGGTCAATGTTACATTTTAGGAAATACGGATGTTGTCGATACATATAAAGTTCATCGGGGTTGGAATCGGGTTTCTCTATTTTTATACCTTTTCCCTTATTATTTTCTTTCGCTTTATTAAATTGGGTCGAGGTAATTTCTATAACATCATCGGAATCCTCATCGGGATCCGATTCATCGGAAAATTGGTAATCTTCCCAATATTTTGCTTCCTCAGCGGAAACACCATTGACCATTATTAACTTTGGTCCGTTGGTTGAGGATTTTCTTTTATTTAATCGATTTACTATAGGTATCAATATTTCTTCCTCTGGAACCTCTTCTTCTTCTTCTGGTTCCTCCTCTTCCGATTCCTCCTCTTCTGGTTCCTCTTCTTCCGGTTCCTCCTCTTCCGGTTCCTCCTCTTCTGGTTCCTCTTCGGGAATTTATGAATCTTCACAAAATATATTCGACTCTTTATTATTATTAGGTGAATCAATGGGATTTGTACTAGAGGTAGACATCTATCACACAATATCAAATACGTTAAGAGATTAATATATCACATAATATTTACATGTTAATAATATATAGTTTCCAACAAAAAATGTTAAGCAATCGTTTTTGAATAAAAATACGGTCGAAGTCCAGACTCACTAATGCATCCTAACAAACTCAGTAAGACACACTAATGCAATTTTCTGGTTCTCTAAGACCAACGCTCGAATACCAACTGAAATGTCCCGTTCATATTGATTATAAACGTTCCATATTAATTGATTTCGTCGCGAGGTTTTGACCTCTATATGAGACGTTCTTCAAAGACTGCATTCATTTTTAAAACAACCATAACCTTTATTTTATCTATAAAGGTTTAAAAAGCATTACGTAGATTATCAAATAATGATAATCTAAAATATACCGTTTACACACGACCATTACATAATGGTTTACAATAAGAATATATTACATCAAAAAATAAGTTTCTTGAATGCAGTTTTTACATAATATCATACAAGCATGGACTCCAAATCTTGTCCTTATTTTAGTATGCAACAGCGGAAGCTCTTAATAATCACCTGAGAATAAACATGCTTAAAACGTCAACAAAAATGTTGGTGAGTTATAGGTTTAACCTATATATTATCAAATCATAATAATAGACCACAAGATTTCATATTTCAATATACATCCCATATATAGAGATAAAAATCATTCATATGGTGAACACCTGGTAACCGACATTAACAAGATGCATATAAGAATATCCCCTATCATTCCGGGAAATCCTTCGGACATGATAAAACAACATCGAAGTACTAAAGCATCCGGTACTTTGGATGGGGTTCGTTAGGCCCAATAGATCTATCTTTAGGATTCGCGTCAATTAGTAGATCAGTTTACTAATTCTTAGGTTACCAAGAAAAAGGGGCATATTCGGCTTCGATCATTCACCCATATAATGTAGTTTCACGTACTTGTGTCTATTATGTAAATCATTTATAAAACCTGCATGTATTCTCATCCCAAAAATATTAGATTTTAAAAGTGGGACAATAACTCACTTTCACAGATTTTTACTTCGTCGGGAAGTAAGACTTGGCCACTGGTCCATTCACGAACCTATAACAAATATGTACATATATATCAACATTTTTAATACGTTTTAATGTTTTAAGTTTATTAAGTCAGCTGTCCTCGTTAGTAACCTACAACTAGTTGTCCACAATTAGATGTACAGAAATAAATCGATATATATTATCTTGAATCAATCCACGACCCAGTGTATACACGTCTCAGGCTAGATCACAACTCAAAGTATATATATTTTTGGAATCAACCTCAACCCTGTATAGCTAACTCCAATATTACTGCATATAGAGTGTCTATGGTTATTCCAAATAATATATATACATGGGTCGATATGATATGTCAAAACATTTGCATAAGTGTCTATGGTATCCCAAGATTACATAATATATTAGAATACATGTATAATACAATATAAGTTAGCTAGGATATGATTTGTATAGAATTGTTACAATATTTCCCGTAGCTACAAAAATAAAAAAATATCCAATCTTGTTTTACCCATAACTTCTTCGTCTTAAATCCATTTTGAGTGAATCAAATTGCTATGGTTTCATATTGAACTTAAGTTTATGAATATATACAGAAAAAGTATAAGTTTATAGTCAGAATTACAGGTTACAAGTCATTTTTGTAAAGGTAGTCATTTCAGTATAAAGAACGACGTCTAGATGACCATTTTGGAAAATATACTTCCACTTTGAGTTTAACCATGATTTTTGGATATAGTTTCATGTTCATAATAAAAATTATTTTCCCAGAAGAACAAATTTTAAATCAAATTTTATCATAGTTTTTAATTAACTAACCCAAAACAGCCCGCAGTGTTACTACAACGGCGTATATCCGGTTTTACGGTGTTTATCGTGTTTTCCAATTTTAAATCATTAAGTTAGCATATCATATAGATATAGAACATGTGTTTAGTTTATTTTAAAAGTCAAGTTAGAAGGATTAACTTTTGTTTGCGAACAAGTTTAGAATTAACTAAACTATGTTCTAGTGATTTCAAGTTTAAACCTTCGAATAAGATAGTTTTATATATATGAATCGAATGATGTTATGAATATCATTACTCCCTCAGGTTTTTTGGATAAACCTACTGGAAAAGAAACAAATGGATCTTGTGACAACCCGAAAATTTCCAACCAAATTTAAACTTTAATCTTTATATGTTTCCGACAAGATAAGCAATATTTGTTAAGTTAAATTTCAAGAATTTTAAACTATGTTTATACATTCATTCAACCTCGACCAAGTTCCAACGATTCACGAACCATTAAACGAATATGATTATATATGTATATGTGTATATATATTATAACTTGAAACGTAAACAAAATATTCGATTAAATACTTTATATGATTGTATCTGTTTCAAAATGTTTATCAATGGAATTAGAAGATAAGATCAAATGATTGAATTATCAGATATATTGAATTATGATTACAAGTCTCTGTTGAAAGGCCCACGTTGATTTGAGAAATCTTTCCATTTTAACAATATTCGGAAAATGGTAAAGTGATTTATAAATAAGAACAAATTGTCAATCATTGAGAACTAGACAAAGAATAGTGGAAGATTGAATCTCATAAAGACTCGATTGATCTATTTTGTTTCAAACGTACAAAAACGTTTTCAGTTTAAAAAGAACTTTATTATTAAAACGTATATAACTTTTATAAATATCTAGAACCACTTTTGACAACTCATTACTTAACTAGTATGATAAAGATAACGATATTTATATTTTATTTTATTAAACAATTTAAATTAATATTATATATATTTATACGCGTATTATACGTACATAGTTTTATACTTTTACTATACTTAAACTTTACCTCTACTTTATTTTTACTTTACTTTAACTTTAATAATTCACTTTAATAATTCATACTTTAATAATTCACTTTAATAATTCATACTTTAATAATTCACTTTAATAATTCATACTTTAATAATTCACTTTAATAATTCATACTTTAAAAATTCACTTTAATAATTCAAAAATCTATTATAAATAGAATTCATTAGGTTTCATTATTTCATAGAAACTTGAAAATATTTTTCTCTAAACTCTCTCAATCGATTTACATATATATATTTACTCCGTATTATTTCAAGATATTATTAGTATACATAAAATATTATGACGGAGTGCTGTCCGAGTGATTTCGAAATTGTTTTTCGAGTAGGATAGGATTAAGAAAATTATGGGTTATAGCTATGGAGGTGATTGAGTATGGTTCATGGGTATGCTCGTGAGGTCAATATAGTGTTTATCATTTCCGTTGCGTCTACGTACCTTTCCTGCAATATTGAATCTCAATATTGATACATGAGTACTCATAATTTAACTTTTACATACTAATAGTGTATCCCTGACTAGTGCTCGAGTATTTAGGATTATGCATGCTTGTACTTTTGATATTGCCCTTAGACCGGTTAGATTGAATCTTGAATTAGTTACTCTTGCGGTTGAGATAAGGTATAAGATATGCATGTCATTGGAAAGCTAGCGAAAAATTAAGAACTTTTCCTTTAGATATCGAATGGTTTCGATGAACGGATTAGAAGTTATAATCAATTGAATTTTCAATATTTTTATTAAAAATGATTATTATTATCGTCGTTTTTATCGTCGTTCCAGTTTTATCTTATTATTATCATTATTATTATCTTTATCAATAAAAGGGATTTATCATTAAAAACTATTTTTTTTTTATTATTACTATCATTATTATCGTTAAAGTTATAATTAGTATTATTATTATTATCCAATTATTATTATTATTATTATTATTATTATTATTATTATTATTATTATTAGTATTATTATTATTATTATTATTATTACCATTATTAATATATATATATCATTATTTAAAAATGGTTATTGTTATTGTTATTATTATTATTACTATATTATCATTAAGATAATTATTAGTATTATCGTTAGTAATGTTATAGTAACTATCATTATTAATATTAGTGTAACTAAAACAAATATTTGTAACACCTAATTATTTTGATTACTATTATTATCATTATTATGAACACGATATAAAAGACGATTAAAAGCTATTAAACGAAACGATTAGGAAATAATGAGTAAGAGTATCTTGATGAAATTATAATATTATAAGATATTGATTTAGATAAAATTATCGTTCTTATTATTTTTTATCATTACTATTATTATTAAAAGTATCGTTAGTATTAAAACTATCATTTTAACAAAAATTATCATTTTAATAGAAATGTCATTGTTACTATAAAATATCATTATTGTTATTATTTTAAATAGAATTATTATTTTAAAGATAATATTAAAAATTATCGTAAATATTAAAGTTATCATAATTAGAATTATCGTTTTATCATAATGTCATCTTAGTAATTATAAATATTGATATTTTTATAATAATAATTATTATTACAAAATAATACAACTTTTACTTACTATCATTATAGATATTATTTTATCAAATAAATATGTGATACAAACATATTTTACTACATGTAATAACTTACTTTAATAATACCTATCATATTATCTTTATGATATTAAATGAACCCTATAAATTTTATTACTTAATATATATAAAAGTATATTTTATTATATAAATTTAATATAAAATTTTATTTATTAATAAATAAATTATATTATTTACTCTAATAAATCTTTTAAAAATATTTAAAAATATAAAATGACGATATTTAAACTATATATTAATCATGTATAGATTTTTTGAAATTATTTTGAGTCAAATTTACTTTTGTTGACTTTTGCATATTAGTCTCGAGCATTAGGATTGTGGTACACTATGACTTGACCTAATTTGTTAGACAAATATTGACCAACACATAAATATATATAATTAATTTAGGTTCGTGAATCCGAGGCCAACCTTGCACTTGTTCAATGACGTTATATGTATTTTTACTACGAAATACAGTATGGTGAATTTCATTTGCCCTTTTTTATTCTTTACGTTTTTGGGTTGAGAATACATGCAAATGCTTTATTAACTGTTTTACAATATTTATATGCGTGAGTTTCATTTGCTCCCTTTTTAAATGCTTTTGCAATATATATTTTTGGGACTGAGAATACATGCGTTGTTTTTATAACTGTTTTACGAAATAGACACAAGTAATCAAAACTACATTATATGGTTGAATTATCGAAATCGAATATGCCCCTTTTTATTAAGTCTGGTAATCTAAGAATTAGGGAACAGACACCCTAATTGACGCGAATCCTAAAGATAGATCTATCGGGCCCAACAAGCCCCATCCAAAGTACCGGATGCTTTAGTACTTCGAAATTTATATCATGTCCGAAGGAGGATCCCGGAATGATGGGGATATTCTTATATGCAGATTGTGAATGTCGGTTACCAGGTGTTCAATCCATATGAATGATTATTTTTGTCTCTATGCATGGGACGTATATTTATGAGAACTGGAAATGAAATTCTTGTGGTCTATTAAAATGATGGAAATAAATGATTATGATAAACTAATGAACTCACCAACCTTTTGGTTGACACTTTAAAGCATGTTTATTCTCAGGTGTTAAAGAAATCTTCCGCTGTGCATTTGCTCATTTTAAAGATATTACTTGGAGTCTTTCATAGCATATTTCGAAGAACGTTGCATTCGAGTCATTGAGTTCATCAAAGATTATTATTAAATCAATTTATAGTTGGATAGTGGATATTATGAAATGATATGCATGCCTGTCAATTTTCGATGTAAAGAAAGTTTGTCTTTTAAAAACGAAAGCAATGTTTGTAAAATGTATCATATAGAGGTCAAATACCTCTCAATGTAATCAACTATTGTGAATCGTTTATAATGTATATGAACAGGTCCTTTTAGATCTAGCTTCAAAGGATCCTTGGATGGCTTGAAAGTTCTTGAAGCAGAATCATGACACGAAAACAAGTTCAAGTAAGATTTCCACTCGAAATAAGATTGTTATAGTTATAGAAATTGAATCAAAGTTTGAATATGAGTATTAACTTGTATTAGAAAGATATCTTACTGTAAATAAGATAGATTTCTTGAGGTTGGATCATCACTTTACAAGATTGGAAGTAAGCTAGCAAACTTGGAAGTATTCTTGATTTTATGAAACTAGAACTTATAGAATTTATGAAGAACACTTAGAACTTGAAGATAGAACTTGAGAGAGATCACTTAGATGAAGAAAATTGAAGAATGAAAGTGTTTGTAGGTGTTTTTGGTCGTTGGTATATGGATTAGATATAAAGGATGTGTAATTTTGTTTTCATGTAAATAAGTCATGAATGATTACTAATACTTTTGTAATTTTATGAGATATTTCATGCTAGTTGCCAAATGATGGTTCCCACATGTATTAGGTGACTCACATGGGCTGCTAAGAGCTGATCATTGGAGTGTATATACCAATAGTACATACATCTAAAAGCTGCGTATTGTACGAGTACGAATACGGGTGCATACGAGTAGAATTATTGATGAAACTGAACGAGGATGTAATTGTAAGCATTTTTGTTAAGTAGAAGTATTTTGATAAGTGTCTTGAAGTCTTTAAAAAGTGTATGAATACATATTAAAACACTACATGTATATACATTTTAACTGAGTCGTTAAGTCATCGTTAGTCGTTACATGTAAATGTTGATTTGAAACCTTTAAGTTAACGATCTTGTTAAATGTTGTTAACCCAATGTTTATTATATCTAATGAGATGTTAAATTATTATATTATCATGATATTATGATATATTAATATATCTTAATATGATATATATATATATATTTAAATGTCGTTACAACGATAATCGTTACATATATGTCTCGTTTCGAAATCCTTAAGTTAGTAGTCTTGTTTTTACATATCTAGTTCATTGTTAATATACATAATGACATGTTTACTTATCATTTATCATGATTAAACATAGTGTAACAATATCTTAATATGATTCATATGTAATTAGTAAGGCGTTGTTATAACGATAATCGTTATGTATATCGTTTCGAGTTTCTTAATTCAATAAACACAATTTTATGTATATAACTCATTGTTAAAATACCTAATGAGATACTTACTTATCATAATATCATGTTAACTATATATATAATCATATATATGTCATCATATAGTTTTTACAAGTTTTAATGTTCGTGAATCACCGGTCAACTTGGGTGGTCAATTGTCTATATGAAACCTATTTCAATTAATCAAGTCTTAACAAGTTTGATTGCTTAACATGTTGGAAACACTTAATCATGTAAATATCAATTTCATTTAATATATATAAACATGGAAAAGTTCGGGTCACTACAGTAAATATGCATATGACGGTACTGAACAAGTGTTGAGTTGTCCTTGGATTCGTGAACCTATATCAAGTATATATATTAACACATATACTCGTAATCGAACAAGTTTATATATATATTGTAGTTGTTATATATTTCTATAAATATATATATATATATATATATATATATATATATATATATATATATATATATATATATATATATATATATATATATATATATATATATATATATATACTTTTATATTTATGTTATATATAAGTATTTATTTGATAAAGTATTGTTAATAATAATAAAAATGATACTAATGAAAATGATAACTTTAATAAAAATGATAATTTTACTAAAAATGATGTTTTAAATAAAAAAAATAGTTTTGATATTAATGATTTACTAATAATAATAATAATAACTTTATTAATAGTGATACTAATAACAAAAATGGTAATGATAATTTGTATTGTTTTCAAAATAATAATAATAATAATAATTCTATTCATAATAATAATAATAATAATACATATATTTGTGATAGCAAATATAATAATAATAATAATAATAATAATAATAATAATAATAATAATAATAATAATAATAATAATAATAATAATAATAATCATAATAATAATAATCATAATAATCATAAGAGAAAAATGACAATAACAATAATTTAACAATAATAATAATATTTATAAAGTTATTTATAATAATACTAATAGTATAATACTAGTAATAATGATAACAATAATAATATTAGTTATATTAGTGATAATGATAATTATGTTTTTAATATTAGTAATAATAACAACAACAACAACAACAACAATAATAATAATAATAATAATAATAATGATAATAATAATAATAATAATAATAATAATAATAATAATAATAATAATAATAATAATAATAATAATAATAATAATAATAATAATAATAATAATAATAATAATAATAATAATAATAATAGAAATAATAAAAATGCTACCTTAATGTATCAAGCTTTAAAAAAAATAAAGGCCCTTGCCCAGGCTCGAACCCGAGGCCTTTTGCTAACCCATGTATCAAGCTTTAAAAAAATAAAGGCCCTTGCCCAGGCTCGAACCCGAGGCCTCTTGCTAACCCGTAAACACTTTAAACTCTTACTCCGTTACTGTCTTTCTTGATTTATATCCAAATTATATTTATTTAAAATATACTTCTGTATTATCTTCTTCATCAAAACGTGATTGACCCAGGATCAATCCAACCATTTACAAATCCATTACTTAGTTTTAAAATAATTTAACGAAATATGATTGATTATCAACCAGTTGTAATGTTTGAAAAAATAAAAAAAAAATACAAAAGAAATAGCTGAAGAACACGTTTGAAACTCAAGAATCAAACTCGAATTTTTAGGATGTTTTAGACCCCGATTCCTTCATGAAATATGTTGTAAATCGTTCCTAGAAACTTTCTGAGTAATCAATTGAACTTGAAACAAAAAAACGAATTCGAATTTCATGATGAACAAACTGTTTGACTTTTGAAAAACTAACTTTGACTTCAAAATTCATACTCGATAGAAAGAATTAGGTTTTGAAACTTTGCAGTTAGTTTGAGTATGAGATTATTAACAACACTGCATTATTACATTTTGAGATTAAATTCGATTTTGAAGTTTTTAAATAATTGAGCAAGAACAGGGGTCGAGGAGAGAAAAAAAAAATACATTTCTTGTTTGATTCTACAAGTAAAAACTGTTAATGTATTTGATAATGATGATGGAAATTCGACTGGTTTTATAATCAAAGAAAATGAAATCGATTGATATCATTTGAGTGGGTGTCGACTTGATTTTTCATCAGGAACAAAAAAAATAAACAGCAGATATTAAAATCAGATAGGATCACGATTAATAAAAGCAGGTTACGAATCAATTATTAAAATCAAAAGCAGATATCATGAGTAATTAAAATATAGACAAATTTAGGTCAAGTTAGGTATATGTCGTGTTTATCAAAATTTATATATTTGTATTGTAAAAAAATACTAATAATAATACTACAATTAATAATTAATAATAATATTAATAATAATAATAATAATGTCAAAATAATACTAATTAATAGTAATTATGTTAATAATATTAATAATAATATTGACAAGATACTAGTAATAATAAACTTAAAAATAATGATAATAAGTTTAATATCAATTAATAATAATAATAATAATAATAATAATAATAATAATAATAATAATAATAATAATAATAATAATAATAATAATAATAATAATAATAAGAATGATAATTATAGTACAAATAATAATAATGATAATAATCATTATAAAATGTTAATAATACTATTAATAATAATAATAATAATAATAATAATAATAATAATAATAATAATAATAATAATAATAAGTTGTATTAATGATAATGATATTTATAATAATCTTAATAATTTTTGTAAAAGTGATAATACTAATAATATTAATGATTTTAATAATTATTAATAATAATAACATTAGTAATAGTTGTAATAATAATACTTGTAAATGATAATGATGAGTGATAATAATAATAATATTAATATAACAAATTAATATTAATACATATTTATTTAAAAATAATGGTTCGTGAATTGTCGAAAACTAGTCGAAGTTAAATGAAATTGTGTTTAAATTTTGTCAGAAATTTCCGGGTTATCACAGTATCCCCCTGTTAATAGAAATTTCGTCCCGAAATTTAGTTGTTGCCACCAGTCGGCATTGTTTGTAAACAGGTGAGGATATTTTTGTTTTATTTGGTTTTCACGTTCCCAGGTATACTCGGGGCCTTGCGTGAATTCCAACGGATAGAATATTGTTTTGTTTATAGCGTTTAAATCTTATGATACGAAGTGTATTTTATTATTAATGCGGATGTTATCTAAAGGATTTAACAAGAGTGTCATTGATTAGGTTTTCTCAGAAAGAGATGATGACGTTATACAAGCATTTCAATACACATAAAATGTGTTATGAATAATAGTGAGCTTATTTAAACCTTGAGCGTTTATGCCACAATATTAGGGTAGACAAAATAGAGAGTAGTTCGTGAAAATCACGGTCATGAAATTTGATAGAGATAGTCATTGTTTATAACAAGAATGATGGATATGAGTTGAAAAATAGAGTTTTATAAACATTGGGTAATATGGATGAAACGATTCGATTATAGGAAGAGTATAAACGAAGCTATCGTAAAAGATTGAAATGAGGAAATTAAATGTTTGCCTTAACTTTTGATACGGTTAAAGTTGATTTTCGGAATTCAAGGGATTTAAGGAAATCTTCGAAATCTTTATAAGATTTGATTCTCCGGTAATTAAGGAAATTAGGATTTTCTTTGATTAAATGCGGTGATTTGTCTCGATTGCTGTGTCTAGAATTTTGCTATAAATTAGCTTCTTCCGTTTCATTATCTTCACCACTTCTATACTTTTTTCCTCAATTCATACTTCCAAAAGATTTGTCAATATGCTTCATCCAATTCTAATTCTGGATATAGTCCTGACTTTTATATCTATTGTGCTTCTTTTTCATCTGTCGCCGAAAGAGTCAGTTTACTTCTACTATGCTCTTGGATTTATTGTGTTTTGAGTTCTCCCGTGTCTTTATATTGCAATACGCATTGATATACACAGTTTGTAATTTCGGTGTTGTTATCGGGCTTTATATTTTCCTTTATATGTCGAAGCTTCATGCTTTTGTAAAGCAAGTAATGGTCCAGAATTTGTAGGTATGAAGTTTCGAATGATCATAATATACAAAGCAGAAAGGAAAGGTAATAGCATGATTTGATTTGTCAAATTACCAGAATATCCGAAAAAGACCGAATCATCAAGAAGAATATTTTCTTGATATGTTTAGAGGTTAAATAGAATGAAAGAGTTATGTAACATGGAAAATGATGATTATAAAGTCTATGAATCATCATCTTCCACTTAGCATGACTTACTGTAATATAATCACGTTGGCCTGACGTCATTATATTATACTAACTCATGCTTCAATTCTCAACACTTCTCCAGAATTCATTCATAATTTATACTTAGGTTCTACAAAAGTTTTCAATATAATGTAATACAGATAGCATGAAGAGGTATATAATTTCAGATGAGAATATTTATGAAAATATCTTCAGAAATATCGAAGATATTTATGATGATATTTTGGAATTTCTAAGTTCGAAAGTTGATGAAGAAAAATTTTCCACAAACTTTTAACATGACTTCGGAGCAAGATATTCTCTAAAGATTTCATCGGATCCAGAATTACCTGGATTCTTTGAATATAGGGTTTGGTCCTTGTATTTGTCCTTGGTCTCCTTCATCGTTAGCTCAATCCGTTTTTCAGTTCCAAATCTGGGCTTTTTCAATACGTCATTCTTTATCATCAAACTTTTGGCCATTAAGACCATCTATAGCTTTTGCTGCTTCGTCGGCATTCTCAAGGTTAACGAATCTGAATCATTGATTATCAATCCGAAGTGTTTTCAAGAATTTGGAGTTGAAGTGTTTAAGCGTAAGATGTATCCATCAATGGATCTATAGGTTGAATAAGAAATGTTGTAAATTTCAAAAGTAATGAATGAAAATTTCGGTGGTTTGATGTGATAAGAATGCGAATGAATATAATTTACGAATGTAGTGATCTTAGGAAGATAACATCTGCTAAAGCTTTAGATGTCCAATTAAATTTGAATAAAAATGGTTGTTCTTTGGTGAACAGATACATATATGTGGATGTGAGTAGGATAGTTAATGTCTGCTGAATCAGAATTGAAGATTGTACAGTGTAACATATTAATGTAAATTCTAAATATTTCTTGGGTATTACCTACCCGTTAAAATATTTTTAACATCAATAGTTTGTACAAAAAAATTTGAATATATACTCACATATATATTTTCTTCGAATGTAAATCATGGATTTAATGAGTTAATATCATATTAGTCTCATCTGATTTGAGGTTGAAACAAGAATAAATAATCTCCAAAAACTTTTAGAAACTACATATTCTCTGCAGAGTATTTCTTCAATGTAGTTATGAATCAATACTTCATCGTTTGTTGTTACTGGTATTCCTTGATGTCTATGGTGCGTATGATGTTGATGCTCGCGGCACAGATTGTTATGTTGAGGCTTGTGACGCGGATGTTGTTGTTGATGAAGCTGATGGTGTTGATGTTATTGCTGATACTGATACAACTGCTGGTGCTTATAATGCTTGCTGTGTTGATGATGTTGGCGGTACTGTTGAGGCTATTGCTGATTCTGGTAGTACCGTCGGTGCTGGTGATGTTGACGATACTGGTGGTGGTGCTGCTGTTGCTGTTGGTATTGCTTATGGTACTTGGGTAGTAGATGTGAGCCTAGCTTCCATATCGTTCACCGTTTCCTCCAGGGTTTCTACTTTACGCTCAAGTCTATGAATTAGTTCTACCCATTCTTCCGTAAGGTTTGTCAATTCTTGATATCTAGTTCAAAGTCTTCTAACTTCTTCTAATAACCATATCTGGTTAGAATTCAGGAGTAGAGGACGAATACTATCTTTGACTACGGTGAGACGACCTTCGAGGCTAAAAATCCTTGCGAAAAGAGTGAAAACGGTGTTGCGGACAGGTTCACCGGTAAGCGGATCGAGTACTCCGACGTTTAGGTGGTAAGTTTGGCTCGTGATATGGAGTACCTTCTTCATTTCTCCATAGGATGAGTATTTCACGAACCCATTCCCATTTTCTGAAGAAATCACGGTAGTTGATCGGTTGGTGTGCTCCCGTCATGCTGTCTTCGGAGCTAGAGGAACTTGAGGAATCAGGTATGAAATCCATATTATGTGATTGGAATAAGGTTTTTGATATGAAATGGGTGTTGAATACTGAATGATGTCTTCGTCTCCTCGAATACGTATATATAGCAAAAAGATTCCTTAATTTACGGAGGAAATTTAGGAAAAGTGTTTGACAAAGTCTATTGGGATAGATAGGATAAGATATGATTTGTTTGTACATCATCTATGCAATAATCGTAGTATGACGTGTCGAGACTTTAATTATTAGGCAAATGATTTCCAATAAGGATTGATAGATATACTTTCAATTAAAGACTTTCAATTCGTAATGGCCTATTCAGATCTAGGGGCTTGAGCTATAGGATCCTTTAAATCGGTAATCCAAACCCTTCCATTCTAGAGTTTCGTAGACGCCACTCGTCAAGAAAAATCAATGATCAAAAATAACGAGAAAGCAAAGATTTTGAAAGTAATGAATATGAATAGTAGAGATTTCAAGAATCATGGATAACATTTCATGTAATACATATGTAATGCACAAAACCATGATAGATGACAAAGGAATGTCGAGAATTTCAGAAGTCATGGTGTCGCATTTAAATATGGTGGCGGAATTGGATAGTACTTAGGAAAGTGAGTAGAGTTCTTAGATTGGCTTGGAATTCTAAGGAAGATTAAAAAATTTAATAAGCATAGTTTCTAAGGTATAGTGCAGCATTTAACAATTAAAGGTAACAATTAAAGGCACTATAGTTAAGGAAAGTTGTAGTCCTACATTGCTAAGGTACCTAATTGTATAAGGCACACATAAAATACAATCCTGGTTCTCTACAACAAACTGCTCTGATACCAATCTGTCACACCCCCAAATAGGGCATGTGGTATTTGTGACTAATTATATCAAATCACATATGTATAAATGAGAACGACTCTATATTAGACGTTTTATTGAGTTTTGCAGCGGAAGATAAATAGATTACATTGTATTTAGAGCATTAAATGTATTTAATTGATATGATATGTAATGAAGACTCCAAGCATAGCAAGCAATCATCATCAAAGCAGTAGATATACAGTGGAAGCAATATTTAAGTACCTGAGAATAAACATGCTTTAAAAAGTCAACACGAGGTTGAGTGATTTCATAGGTTTGTCATAAATAATGATTTCAGTAATTGATCACAAGATTTAATAAAAGACGATATATCATGTATATCAAAAGTATTCCATGAGCGTATAATATCAAAACTAAACGATTTTACCCCGAGACAATACATATGTACTTGTCAAGATCATTATTATACCACCAATTGACCTGAGGTCAACAGTGCGGGACGTTACTCCCAATAGCGCTATTTATAATAATTCCGTTTGCCTCTTCATTATCTAGCAATTAATGATATTACAAAGCAGGGTTTTGCATGTTTCATATGAACACAATAACATGTTACATATCAACACAATAAAAGTACTCATGTTGGTCGCATAATAGTTTGCACTTGTGTCTATCATTTATAAAAATATTGCATTTATTCTCAGCCCAAAAATATATAAAAAGGGAGCAGATGAACTCACGATACGATATGATAGTTTGTAGTAAATATGCATATGACGGTACTGAACAAGTGTAGAGTTGTCCTTGGATTCGTGAACCTATATCAAGTATATATATTAACACATATACTCGTAATCGAACAAGTTTATATATATATATATATATATATATATATATATATATATATATATATATATATATATATATATATTGTAGTTGTTATATATTTCTATAAATATATATATACTTTTATATTTATGTTATATATAAGTATTTATTTGATAAAGTATTGTTAATAATAATAAAAATGATACTAATGAAAATGATAACTTTAATAAAAATGATAATTTTACTAAAAATGATGTTTTAAATAAAAAAAATAGTTTTGATAGTAATGACTTACTAATAATAATAATAATAACTTTATTAATAGTGATAATACTAATAACAAAAATGGTAATGATAATTTGTATTGTTTTCAAAATAATAATAATAATAATTCTAATAATAATAATAATAATAATAATACATATATTTGTGATAGCAAATATAATAATAATAATAATAATAATAATAATAATAATAATAATAATAATAATAATAATAATAATAATAATAATCATAATAATCATAATCATAAGAGAAAAATGACAATAACAATAATTTAACTATAATAATAATACTTATAAAGTTATTTATAATAATACTAATAGTATAATACTAGTAATAATGATAACAATAATAATATTAGTTATATTAGTGATAATAATAATTATGTTTTTAATATTAGTAATAATAATAACAACAACAACAACAAAAACAATAATAATAATAATAATAATAATAATAATAATAATAATAATAATAATAATAATAATAATAATAATAATAATAATAATAATAATAATAATAATAATAATAATAATAAAAATAATAATAATAATAATAATAATAATAATGATAATGTTAATAATAATAATAATAATAGAAATAATAAAAATGCTACCTTAATGTATCAAGCTTTAAAAAAATAAAGGCCCTTGCCCAGGCTCGAACCCGAGGCCTCTTGCTAACCCGTAAACACTTTAAACCCTTGCTCCGTTACTGTCTTTCTTGATTTATACCCAAATTATATTTATTTAACATATACTTCTGTATCAAAACGTGATTGACCCAGGATCAATCCAACCATTTACAAATCCATTACTTAGTTTTAAAATAATTTAACAAAATAGGATTGATTATCAACCAGTTGTAATGTTTGAAAAAATAAAAAAAAAATACAAAAGAAATAGCTGAAGAACACGTTTGAAACTCAAGAATCAAACTCAAATTTTTAGGATGTTTTAGACCCCGATTCCTTCATGAAATGTGTTGTAAATCGTTCCTAGAAACTTTCTGAGCAATTAATTGAACTTGAAACAAAAAAAAAAGAATTCGAATTTCATGATGAATAAACTGTTTGACTTTTGATAAACTAACTTTGACTTTGAAATTCATACTCGATAGAAAGAATTAGGTTTTGAAACTTTGCAGTTAGTTTGAGTATGAGATTATTAACAACACTGCATTATTACATTTTGAGATTAAATTCGATTTTGAAGTTTTTAAATAATTGAGCAAGAACAGGGGTCGAGGAGAGAAAAAAATATATTTCTTGTTTGATTCTACAAGTAAAAGCTGTTAATGTATTTGATAATGATGGTGGAAATTCGACTGGTTTTATAATCAAAGAAAATGAAATTGATTGATATCATTTTAGTGGGTGTCGACTTGATTTTTCATCAGGAACCAAAAAAATAAATAATAAACAGCAGATATTAAAATCAGATAGGATCACGATTAATAAAAGCATGTTACGAATCAGTTATTAAAATCAAAAGCAGATATCATGAGTAATTAAAATATAAACAAATTTAGATCAAGTTAGGTATCTGTCGTGTTTATCAAAATTTATATATCTGTATTGTAAAAAAATACTAATAATAATACTACAATTAATAATTAATAATAATATTAATAATAATAATAATAATAATAATAATAATAATAATAATAATAATAATAATAATAATAATAATAATAATAATAATGTCAAAATAATACTAATTAATAGTAATTATGTTAATAATATTAATAATAATATTGATAAGATACTAGTAATAATAAACTTAAAGATAATGATAAAAAGTTTAATAACAATTAATAATAATAATAATAATAATAAGAATGATAATTATAGTACAAATAATAATAATGATAATTATCATTATAAAATGTTAATAATACTATTAATAATAATAATAATAATAATAATAATAATATTAATATTAATAATAATATTAATATTAATATTAATAATAAGTTGTATTAATGATAATGATATTTATAATAATCTTAATAATTTTTATAAAAGTGATAATACTAATAATATTAATGTTATTAATAATTATAATTATTAATAATAATAACATTAGTAATAGTTGTAATAATAATACTTGTAAATGCTAATGATGAGTGATAATAATAATATTAATATAACAAATTAATATTAATACATATTTATTTAAAAATAATGGTTCGTGAATTTTCGGAAATTAGTCGAAGTTAAATGAAATTGTGTTTAAATTTTGTCAGAAATTTCGGGTTATCACAAGTTAATACTTCTTAACTCGTTGATACGATATACGCGTTGTTGATTAGTGATGATGTTTGCGGTGATTATGGATCTGGCAGAGCTTGTGATGTTGTAGATGCTGCTGATGCTGACGATGCTGATGGTACTGATGGTGCTGGTGATGCTGACGGTACTGATGATGCTGCTGGTAAAACAGATCTAGCTTGTAAATCGTACACCATTTCGATCAGGGTTTTATTTCATCATTTATATTCGCTCACTCATCTAGTTTACAATTAGAACTAGAATAAGTAATATCTAAAACTTTTAGAAACTACATATTCTTTGCAGAATATTTCTTCGATGAAGTTATGAATCAATACTTCATCGTTTGTTGTTGTTGGTATTCCTTGGTATCTATGGTGCGTATGACGTTGATGTTCGAGGTACAGATTGTGATGTTGAGGTGTGGGATGCGGATGTTGTTGTTGGTGGTGGTAATGATACTGTTGGTGTTGATGATGGTGGTACTATTGATGCCGGTGATGTTGCTGGTGCTTGTAATCTTTGCACCATATCCTCCAAAGCCACTACACAAGCGCGAAGCTCGTTGACTTCTTCTACTACACCGGGATAATTGGCAGTTCGAACGAGCGGATGAATAAGATCCAGAATTTGAGATAGTATATAATCATGACGAGATATTCTGGAGATGAGAGAGAAAATGATATTACGAACAGGTTCGCCGGTAGTGCTTCAGGTTCTTCGCCAAGAGGGGAATGTGGTAGATGGAAGGAATCACCTTCTTCTTGTCTCCAATGACTAAGTAGGCTATGAACCCATCCCCAATTCATCTAGAATAGGTGATGGCTGATTGGTTGATCCATTCCGGTTACACTATCTTCGGAGTTCAGGTGAATATCCATATCGGAATAGCTGTCGGAGTTTAAGGAATTTAAACTAGATACGGGATCCATCTTGTATAATTAGAGAGATAATTTTTGATATGAAATAGATTATAGAATTTAGATTGGTACTCTTCAATACATAATTTACATATGTATATATAATACCAAAATTTCATAAATCACGGAGGAATTTTTGGATGATGTCAAGCAAAGTTTAGATTAATAGATATGCTAAGATATGAATTCGTCTGTACACTATGTATGCAATAAATGCAGGAAATGTGTCTAGACTTTAGAATGATAAGCATGTAATTTCTGACAAGAAATGATAAGTAAAACTCGATAAAAACAGATACGGTCATAGTCCAGACTCACTAATGCATCCTAACAATTACCAGTTAAAATACTAATGCAAATTCTGGTTCCCTATGACTTCAAGCTCTGATGCCAACTGTGATGACCCGTCCAAATCCATTTGGACGAATACATCATTCATTGATTTCATAGTGAGGTTTTGACCTCTATATGATACGTTTTGTAAACATTTCATTCTTTTGAAAAGGCACACCATACATGAATATATAAATCCAAGGTTTTCGACATCTGATGATTTCTACGTATAGACAATCACCGTATATAATAGTTTTTGACAATACATCATCCGTGACAAATACAGTCAAAATAAGTTACATGGTGATGATTTTGTGAATGCAAAGTTTTCTCGAATAAAGCATGTATGACTCCATGCACATAGCTTGTATAACGTATAAGCAAACAGCAGAAGACTTCTAGGAACCTGAGAATAAACTTGCTTAAAAGTGTCAACACAAAGGTTGGTGAGTTCATAGTTTTAATGTTGCGCATAATCTGTATAAAAAGATGGATCGCAAGATTTCAGTTGTTTCATCCAGAAACGTTTATCAAAATATTCTACGAAATTGAGCACCCTGGTAACTAAACTTTAACGTTATAATAAGTACCCCTGTTTTAACATACATGCAACCAACATGTAGAATACACGCAATCCAACGTGTACTAAACTCAAATAGCATACGTCTGTTTTATAGTTCAGGCTAGGGTTTCTATACCTGGAACAGACGGGGATGTCAAGCCCTATGGATCCATATATAACTACTCGCGCCCACCAGTTCTTATAACCGACAGTTACTAGTTACCAAAGCTAAGGGATTTTCGGTTCAAACTTAGTGTAGAATTTAGTATGTACATGTGTCCATTGCATTTAAAATAAAGTACATGTATTCTCAGCTCAAAAATATAGATTGCAAAAGTAATTAAAAAGGGGTCTATAAACTCACCTTAGCAGCACATAAGGTCATTCACCAAAATGTGACCGAAACTCGGAATGTAAAATAACCGTAGATCTCAACCTAGAGAACATATGTTGGTCAATATATGTCTAATAAGCTAGGTTGGGTCATAGTGTATCACAATCCTAATGCTCGAGACCGACATGCAAAAGTTAACAAAATTCATCTCAAAAGTCAACCTGACCCAATATGATCTTTAAATCTATACATGTTTATTAACATAATATAAGTCTTGATAATTGAACGAATTTATAGTTTATCAAACTCAAAATATTATTTATTTCAGGAGCTATATTATATTTGAATTGTCATGGAAATTGAACATATTTTATTATTTCACATAGTTTTCCAATACTTGTAAAATCAGATTATAGTGTTTATAAAGCTTTAAAACATGATAAGACGGTCAATTTTGACAATTGTTTACCAAAACGAGACATGCCTTATATCGAAATTTATTTACTCGATTAGTAATATCTAAAAATCCAATTTATCAATCTCATAGACAAGTTGTTTAAATATTAATTTACAATTTCAAACACAATTTCAATTAACGTCAAACATAATTTAGTTGACCATATCTTTTAATCCGTTCATCGAAATCACGCGATTTCTAAATGAAAAGTTAATAATTTTTCGCCAGCTTTCCAAAAACATGCATATCATGTACTTTATATCAGTAACATATGTATCAAATTTGTGATTCGTCATAAACTATCTAACTACAAAATTAAAGCATTCAAGCATGCATAAACATATATACTCGAGCACTAGACATGGATACACTATTAATATATAAAAGATAAGATATGAATGCTCACGTATCAATATTGTGATTCAATATTGTAGGGAAGTACGTAGATGCAACGGAGATGATAAACACTAGTTTGACCTCACGAGCATACCCCCGAACATTACTCATAACCTCCACAGCTATAACCCATAATTTCTTTAACTCTATCCTGCTCATAAAACCCGTTTTGAAATAACTTGCTCATAACTTGAAATAATCATATATGCACATCTAGTTATATATTTATTGTTCGTGAATCATCTAGCACGGCCAAAGGGTAATTGATTACATGAACACAGTTCCAAGTTTTTGAGATTTCAACATTACAGACTTTGCTTATTGTGTCGGAAACATATAAAGATCAAGTTTAAAATTGGTCCGAAATTTCCGGGTCGTCACATTTCAGGTCTAAGAATCAACGTTACAAAATCACATGTTTTTGGAATTGGTGTAGATGATTTCGAAGTCGTTTCGATTGCTTATTCTTCGGGAGCAAGAGCAGGTGTTTTTCCCACCATGTACTTAGGCATACCTATCGGCTCTAATATGAAATTGTGTTCTAGTTGGGATTCTTTTGTTGAAAAATTCCAAACAAAATTATCGACTTGGAAAGCTAGTCTTCTTTCGTTCGGAGGAAGATTCACTTTGATAAAATCGGTAATGGGTAGTATTGGTATTTACTATATGTCTATTATTAAATGTCCCGAAAAGATTTTGAAGATGATTGAGTCTATACGGGCGAGATTATTAAACGACTCGATAAAAAAAATGTCATGGGTTAAGTGGGATAAGATTTTAGCTCCTTTTGATTGAGGAGGTCTAAGTGTTGGTAGTCTAAAGGCGTTTAATATCGCACTTCTTCTTAAATGGCGATGGCGGTACTTTTTTAAACCGGATGTGTGATGACCCGGAAATTTCTGACCAAATTTAAACTTAATCTTTAATGTTTCCGACACGATAAGCAAAGTCTATGAAGTTAAATCTCAAAATTTTGAATTATTCAATTACCCTTCGATTGTTCTCAATGATTCGCGAACAATTATATGTAAATAGATACATATACTATAACTTGAAAACTTAACAAAGTGTTAAGTAAATGATACTGTTCATTAAACTTATTGGTTTGATTATCTGATTGATATATATTCAACTACGGAATTAAAAGATTATGCCAAACGATTGAATTAAAAGATATTTAATGAGTCTCTTAAGGATTATGATATTATTACGGGTCTCTGTTGTGAGGTTCACGTTGATTTGGGAAATCATCCATTCTTAACGGTATTCGGAATAAATGGTAAAGTGTTTGTTTAAATAACGTAATTTGGACACATACAATAATAAGGAATATTAACTGTTGGAATTAGATATATGAATAACTTGCGATATGTATTTTAAAATGTGTTTATTAATATTGAAAATATATATTTAACAATACGATAAAATATAATATTAACTTGGTCATAAAAATGAATTGTTATTATATATATATTAACAAATAGCGAGACGATGATTTATAGAAGTAAATAACCAAAATACTCGAAAGTTTAAGATATACTTTGAGTGGTATAGTTTAGGGATAATTTAAGGCTATATTTTGACAAAGGTACGTGACACGAAATGTAAAATACAAGTTTTCTCAGCGTACGAAAGGACATTTGAAAAATCGGAACCGGGACATAAGTCGAGTGATGACGTACGACTTATCGGAATAAAAATTACAAGTCAACTATGCATGTGAATTTAATATTATATATAATTAATTATATAAATTAAATATATTATATATATTATATAAAATTATGTCGACAAACAAAAAGTTAAAAGTTTGTGAGCTGCATCAGAGGGCCATGCGATCGCATGGCCTTGAAGCACAAATCTCATGCGATCGCATGGGGTACTTTTTCAGAAAAGGTTCTATAAATTGCTCAGTTTTCACACACTTCTCTAATCATATATTACTCCGTATTTATTTTATTTATTATTATTATTATTATTATTATTATTATTATTAAGATTAATATTATTATTAATCTTATTATTATTAATATTATTAATTAGTATTATACATAAAATACTACGACGAGGTTATGAGCGTGTCACTTTCAAAATGGTTTTCAAGCGGGATAGAGCTAAGGAAATTATGGGTTATTGCCAAGGAGGTTATGGGTAATGTTCGGTGGTACATTTGTGAATCAAACCTAGTGTTTATCATCTCCGTTACGTCTACGTACTTTCTTACAATATTGAATCTCAATACTGATACGTAAGCACTCATATTTTATCTTTTATATATTAATTATGTATCCATGTCTAGTGCTCGAGTATATATATTTATATATGCTTGTATGATAAATTTCGTCGTTAAACAGTTTATAATGAATCACTAATTAAATACATATATTACTAGTAAAAGGTATATGATATACATGTTTTTGGAAAGCTGGCGAAAAATCAATAACTTTTCATTTAGATATCGAATAGTTTCGATGAACGGATTAAAAGATATAATCAACTGAATTTTGATTGACGTTAACTGAAATTGCTTTTGAATCTGCAATTAAGATTTAAACAACTTGTTTACGAGACTGATAAAGTGAACTTTTAAATATTACCAACCGAGTAAATGAATCCTTATATAAGGCGCGTCTCGTTTTGTTGAACTATTGTCAAAATTGACTTTTTGAAACGACTTTGGATAACTATCATATGTCGATCTCGAGTATTAGGATTGTGATACACTATGACCTGACCTAGCTTGATAGACATTTATTGACCAACATATGTTCTCTAGGTTGAGATCTACGATTATTTGGTAATCCGAGTTTCGATCACATTTTGGTGAACGACTTTATATGCTGCTAAGGTAAGTTTCATTGATCTCTTTTTAATTGCTTTTGCAATATATATTTTTGGGCTGAGAATACATGCACTTTATTTTAAATGCAATGGATACAAGTACATACTAAATTCTACACTGAGTTTGAACCGAAAATCCCTTAGCTTTGGTAACTGTTAACTGCCAGTTATAAGAACTGGTGGGCGCGAGTAGTAGTATATGGATCCATAGGGCTTGACATCCCCATCTGTTCCAGGTATAGAAACCCTAGCCTGAACTATAAAACAGACGTATGCTATTTGAGTGCAGTACACGTTGGTTTGCGTGTATTGTACATGTTGGTTGCATGTATGTTAAAACAGAGGTACTTATTATATATACGTTAAAGTTTAGTTACGAGGGTGCTCAATCTTGTAGAATATTTTGATAAACGTTTCTGGATGAAACAACTGAAATCTTGTGATCCACCTTTATATACAGATTATATGAAACAATAAAACTATGAACTCACCAACCTTTGTGTTGACACTTGTTAGCATGTTTATTCTCAGGTTTCCTAGAAGTCTTCCGCTGTTTGCTTATGTGTTAGACAAGCTATGTGCATGGAGTCTTACATGACATATTTTTCAACGAAACGTTGCATTCACCAAATCATCACCATGTATCTTATTTTGACTGCATTGTCAACGGAAGTATTATTGTAAACTATTATTTACAGTGATTGACTATATGTAGAAATCATCAGATGTCGAAAACCTTTCATTTAAATATTCATTTATGGTGTGCCTTTTTAAAAGAATGCAATGTTTACAAAACGTATCATATAAAGGTCAAATACCTCGCAATGAAATCGATGAATGACGTGTTCGTCCATATGGATTTGGAGCGATCTTCACAGTTGGTATCAGAGCGTTGGTCCTAGTGAACCAGGTCTTGCATGAGTGTGTCTAACTGATAGTTGTTAGGATGCATCAGCAAGTCTGGACTTCGACCGTGTCTGCATGTTAAAAGTTTTGCTTATCATTTCTTGTCAGAAATTACATGCTTATCATTCTTAATTCTAGACACGTTTTCCTGCATTTATTGCATAAATAGTGTATAGACAAAAATTCATATCTTAGCGTATCTGTTACTGTAAACTTTTCCTGACATCTTCCGAAAATTTCTCCGTGATTTATGGAATTTGGTATTATATATACATATGTAAATTATGTATTGAAGAATACCAAACTAAATTCTATAATCTGATTTATATCAAAAATCATCTCCCTAATTATACAAGATGGATCCCGTATCTAGTTCAAATTCCTTAAACTCCGACAGCTATTCCGATATGGATATTCACCTGAATTCCGAAGACAGTGTAACCGGAATGGATCAACCAGTCAGCCATCACCTATTCTGGATGAATTGGGGATGGGTTCGTAGCCTACTTAATTATTGGAGACAAGAAGAAGGCGATCCCTTCCATCCACCACATTGCCCTCTTGGTGAAGAACCTGAAGCACTTACCGGCGAACCTGTTCGAGACACCATTTTCTCTCTCATTTCCAGAGTATCTCGTCACGATAATATACTATCTCAAATTCTGGATCTTATTCATCCACTCGTCCGAACCGCCAATCATCCCGGTGTAGTAGAAGAAGTCAACGAGCTTCGCGCTCGGGTAATGGCTTTAGATAATATGGTGCAAAGGTTACAAGCACCAGCAGCATCACCGACATCAACAGTACCACCAACAACAACACCAACAGTACCATTACCACCACCAACAACATCCGCATCGCAAACCTCAACTTCACAATCTGTCCCACGAGCATCAACGTCATACGGACCGTAGTTACCAAGAAATACCATCAACAATAACCGATGAAGTATTAACTCATTTCCCCTGAAGAAATTTTATGTATATTTAATATATATGAATTTTGAAATCAAAATAAATCTTTTCGTACTAAGCTATTACGTGTGAATCTTAACTAGTAGGTACTACTCGGTTAATTCATATTACTAATATGCTATGATATACATCCTTCGTTAACGACTTAACCATCATTAACTACAATATCTGTTTCAACTCAATGAATTCAATTTCATAATGAACTTAGTGTATTAATCAACTACATGTTTGATTTTACACTTTTATCTTCGATGTACTCGAAAACATCATTTATATCTTATGAAGTTCACGAAAATTCCACGAGCATCAACATCCTTCACCGAGGAATAAGAATAAATAATGAAGTATCAATTTCATTAGCGAAATACTCTGCAAATATTATGTAATCTTTAATGTTTTAGAGATTAATCATTTCTAAGTCAAGCCGAAAATCAAATGAGCTTAATATGATATTAACTCGTTAAATCTGTGTTATATCTGAAGAAAATATACATACATATATTTTCATAAAGACGGTAATAAAAATTCTTTTGTACAAAATATTAATTGTGAAATCTTTAACGGGTAGGTAATACCCGGGAAATATTTAAGTTCGCAATTAATATGTTACACTGTACATTCCTCAACTTTGATTCAAAAATTATTAACAATACTCACAATGATATACAATCGTTTTCATACAAATTCAATTACATATTCTGATATTGACGGATCAGAATCCAAGTCATAACTCTGAACCGGTGACATCATTCTTAGATCTCTACATCTTTCAAATCTATACTTTGACTTCAAAACTGTGCAAGATCCTTTAGTGTTGTTTTTACCGAAAATAACCTTGCAATTTCTTTTTCAAAGTATCCAGTTTTACCCCACTTCCAACCAGTCAATTTCGACTTTTCAGATTAGTCTTATTATAACCTTGATATATACGTTTTTGTTACTGGGGAACCTTTTATGTTCCACCACATTAGCAGTAAATTTACCAACAACCTCATTAATCCTTGACCTTCCGAAAAATCCTTATACTCATTGAAACCCTATCATGTACTCATCCACATCTCATAACGGTAATTGCCATACCAACTACTGGGAATTAGCAATCAGTATTTTGAATCTCGCAACATTTTCTATGACAACAGTTATATATAAACATATAATGTCTATCTCCTAGACTTATTTACTCCGAATGTGAAGTTTCTGAAAAACATCCCAAACTATGAACTAGTTCTCTGAAATTGGAACAATGCTGATGAAGCAGCAAAAACGGTAAACGAATTTAACAGTCAAAAGTTTGATGATAAAGAATAGTATGGCGGTAAAGCTGAGAAAAAGAGAAGGTTTGGAATTGAAAAACGGATTGAGCAGACCATGAAGGAGGCTGTGGACAAATCACAAAGACTAAATCTACCTTCAAAGAATCCAAATGATTCAGTGTCTGCTAAAATCATTAGCGAATACCTTGCTCCTTACTCTAAAACCTTTGTGGATAATATTCTTCATCATCATCTTATCTTAAATATTCTAAGATATCATCGTATCTCCCATTATAAATATCCTCCATATTTCTGAAGATATTTTTCGAAACCATTCTTATCTGAAATCATTACCTCTTCGCACTATCTGTGTTACATCATAAAAGAAACTATTTTAACTTCTAAAATATGAAAAATTCGAAAAAATGGATGTTTTGAAGTAATGTTGGGAACTGAAGCATGAGTTAGTATAATATAATGACACTTGATCAACGTGATTATATTACAGTAAGTCATGTTGAGTTTCTAAATGGAACGTGACAAAGGTTCACAGATCACACCCTCATCATAAACCATGTTACATAACTCTTTCATTCTATATAATCTCTAAATATATCAAGAAAATATATTTCTTGATGATTCGGTCTTTTCCGGATATTCTGGTAATTTGACAAATCAAGATCGTGTCATTTCAATTTCTTTCTTAGAACATTAACTATGTTCATTCCGAAATCCATACCTACTAATTCTGTACCATTATTCGCTTGACTTAAAGTCGGGAAGAGAAAACGAAAGCATGAAGCTCCGAAATATAATGGAAAATATAAAGCCCTATAACAACCCCGAAATTATAAACCGTGTATATCAATGCGTATAGCAATATAAAGACACGGGAGAATGAAAAACACTATAACCCCAAGGTAATAGTAGAAGAAAATAATTTCCTCTGGTGGCAGATGAAAAAGAAGAATGAAGGATACGATAGCCAGGAAATATCAAGAATCAGAACTGAATTTAGCATTTTCACAATCTATTGGGATGTATGAAATAAGAAAGAAGATTATAGGAGTGGTGAAAATAAATGAAACGGAAGAGGTCAATTTATAGCGAAATATCAGACATAGCAATCGAGGCAGATTACGCATTTAATCAAAGAAAATCCTAATTTCCGCAAATTCCGAAGAATCAAATCTTATATAGATTATGAAGATTTTCTGTTCCTTAAATTTCGGAAATCAATCATTACTACGTCAAGAGTTAAAAACGAATCTCTATTTCCTCATTTCACTCTTTTACGATAACTTCTCTCATACGCTTCGAGTAATTGTATTGTTTTATCCATATTATTCAACGGTGATAAAAATTCTATTTATTAACACATATTCGCCATGAAAACATTTTTATTGGTAGCCATGATGACCTCACTCAAATTTCATGACGAAATTTCTTTAACAGGGAGGTACTGTGATGACCCGAAAATTTCTGACCAAATTTAAACTTAATCTTTAATGTTTCCGACACGATAAGCAAAGTCTATGAAGTTGAATCTCAAAATTTTGAATTATTCAATTACCCTTCGATTGTTCTCAATGATTCGTGAACAATTATATGTAAATAGATACATATACTATAACTTGAAAACGTAACAAAGTGTTAAGTAAATGATACTGTTCATTAAACTTATTGGTTTGATTATCTGATTGATATATATTCAACTAAGGAATTAAAAGATTATGCCAAACAATTGAATTAAAAGATATTTAATGAGTCTCTTAAGGATTATGATATTATTATGGGTCTCTGTTGTGAGGTTCACGTTGATTTGGGAAATCATCCATTCTTAACGGTATTCGGAATAAATGGTAAAGTGTTTGTTTAAATAACGTAATTTGGACACATACAATAATAAGGAATATTAACTGTTGGAATTAGATATATGAATAACTTGCGATATGTATTTTAAAATGTGTTTATTAATATTGAAAATATATATTTAACAACACGATAAAATATAATATTAACTTGGTCATAAAAATGAATTGTTATTATATATATATTAACAAATAGCGAGACGATGATTTATAGAAGTAAATGACCAAAATACTCGAAAGTTTAAGATATACTTTGAGTGGTATAGTTTAGGGATAATTTAAGGCTATATTTTGACAAATGTACGTGACACGAAATGTAAAATACAAGTTTTCTCAGCGTACGAAAGGACATTTGAAAAACCGGAACCGGGACATAAGTCGAGTGATGACGTACGACTTATCGGAACAAAAATTACAAGTCAACTATGCATGTGAATTTAATATAATATATAATTAATTATATAAATTAAATATATTATATATATTATATAAAATTATGTCGACAAACAAAAAGTTAAAAGTTTGTGAGCTGGATCAGAGGGCCATGCGATCGCATGGCCTTGAAGCACAAATCCCATGCGATCGCATGGGGTACTTTTTCAGAAAAGGTTCTATAAATTGCTCAGTTTTCACACACTTCTCTAATCATATATTACTCCGTATTTATTTTATTTACTATTATTATTATTATTATTATTATTATTATTATTATTATTATTATTATTATTAAGATTAATATTATTATTAATCTTATTATTATTAATATTATTAATTAGTATTATACATAAAATACTACGACGAGGTTATGAGCGTGTCACTTTCAAAATGGTTTTCAAGCGGGATAGAGCTAAGAAAATTATGGGTTATTGCCAAGGAGGTTATGGGTAATGTTCGGGGGTACATTTGTGAATCAAACCTAGTGTTTATCATCTCCGTTACGTCTACGTACTTTCCTACAATATTGAATCTCAATACTGATACGTAAGCACTCATATTTTATCTTTTATATATTAATTATGTATCCATGTCTAGTGCTCGAGTATATATATTTATATATGCTTGTATGCTAAATTTCATCGTTAAACAATTTATAATGAATCACTAATTAAATACATATATTACTAGTAAAAGGTATATGATATACATGTTTTTGGAAAGCTGGCGAAAAATCAATAACTTTTCATTTAGATATCGAATAGTTTCGATGAACGGATTAAAAGATATAATCAACTGAATTGTGATTGACGTTAACTGAAATTGCTTTTGAATCTGCAATTAAGATTTAAACAACTTGTTTACGAGACTGATAAAGTGAACTTTTAAATATTACCAACCGAGTAAATGAATCCTTATATAAGGCACGTCTCGTTTTGTTGAAATATTGTCAAAATTGACTTTTTGAAACGACTTTGGATAACTATCATATGTCGATCTCGAGTATTAGGATTGTGATACACTATGACCTGACCTAGCTTGATAGATATTTATTGACCAACATATGTTCTCTAGGTTGAGATCTACGATTATTTGGTAATCCAAGTTTCGATCACATTTTGGTGAACGACTTTATATGCTGCTAAGATGAGTTTCATTGATCCTTTTTAATTGCTTTTGCAATATATATTTTTGGGCTGAGAATACATGCACTTTATTTTAAACGCAATGGATACAAGTACATACTAAATTCTACACTGAGTTTGAACCGAAAATCCCTTAGCTTTGGTAACTGTTAACTGCCAGTTATAAGAACAGGTGGGCGCGAGTAGTAGTATATGGATCCATAGGGCTTGACATCCCCGTCTGTTCCAGGTATAGAAACCCTAGCCTGAACTATAAAACAGACGTATGCTATTTGAGTTTAGTACACGTTGGTTTGCGTGTATTGTACATGTTGGTTGCATGTATGTTAAAACAGAGGTACTTATTATATATACGTTAAAGTTTAGTTACGAGGGTGCTCAATCTTGTAGAATATTTTGATAAACGTTTCTGGATGAAACAACTGAAATCTTGTGATCCACCTTTATATACAGATTATATGAAACAATAAAACTATGAACTCACCAACCTTTGTATTGACACTTGTTAGCATGTTTATTCTCAGGTTTCCTAGAAGTCTTCCGCTGTTTGCTTATGTGTTAGACAAGCTATGTGCATGGAGTCTTACATGACATATTTTTCAAGGAAATGTTGCATTCACCAAATCATCACTATGTATCTTATTTTGACTGCATTGTCAACGGAAGTATTATTGTAAACTATTATTTACAGTGATTGACTATATGTAGAAATCATCAGATGTCGAAAACCTTTCATTTAAATATTCATTTATGGTGTGCCTTTTTAAAAGAATGCAATGTTTACAAAACGTATCATATAAAGGTCAAATACCTCGCAATGAAATCGATGAATGACATGTTCGTCCATATGGATTTGGAGCGATCGTCACTGGATGACTTGTGGGTTGCTATCGTTAAATCGATTCATGGTCCTAGAGCTGAAAATACCGTTCATATTAGCAGTACATGGGCGAATGTTGCAAAAGTCTCGGCCCTATGTATCGCGAGTGGTCTGATCCTAGCAAATTTGTTTACTTTGTCGATCAAAAATGGTGAGAAAGTTAGTTTTTGGCATGACTCGTGGTGTGGTAATGTTCCTTTTTCTACGTATTATAATCATCTTTATCATTTAGCTGTTAAAAAAGATGAGACGATTGCTGATAAATTGAGAAATGGGTCCTGGAATTGGGATTGGTCTAGGGAGAATTTAGGAAGTTGGAATTATCAACTCCTAAATGATCTACTGGACAAAATTGGTGATGTTTCTATTTCGGATAGACAGGATAGTTGGTCATGCTCTATCACTTTGGATGGTTTGTTTTCGGTCAAAGAGGTTCGGCTACACCTTGATCAAACGATTCTGCCAGTGTTGACTAATGCTACTATTTGGTTCAAGTTCTTACCTAGAAAAGTTAATATTTTCTTATGGAGACTTCGGCTTAATGCTCTCCCAGTTTGTTGGAATCTTCCAGCGAATCCTTGAATCATGTTTTCTTTGAATGTTCATTGGCTTCCGATCTATGGCACAAGATTCGCGAGTGGTTGAATTGTTTTATGCCTACGTTTTCGTCATGGGACTCTTTCATAGTTTGGCTCGAAGGTATTAAGCTTTCTTCTAAAAGCAAGAACCGAATCATCGCCTCAATTTGTACGACATTGTGGGCGATTTGGAGATTTAGAAACGGCATTGTATTTAATGATTCTTTTTGTTCTAGAAGTAGTCTTTTCGATGTAATTAGATTACTTTCTTTCTTTGGATTAAACATAGAAGTCAGTTAGTTTCAAACTCGAAGTCCTAGCTTTCTATGCCTTTGTAATCATGTACTTCGTTTTTCTCCCTTAGCACCTTGCTAAGGAGCATTTTTTTTTTAATAAATTTTTTGGCCGTTAAAAAAAACTCCAACTTGAAGCTTTAGTGCTATTGTGCTACTTATATTTAACCCTCGATCATCTATCTTTTTTATATACAGACATTGTCTTCAGATTAAGTTACATTGTTTGTACACTTTCTGGCGAATTCTTGTTGAAAAGATGATACCGGTTAGCTCTAAACAAAAGTATGAATAAGAAGGGTAGATGAGAGTGATTTATACTCTTGTTGGCGATTCCCCGAAGGTAGCAAGAAGGCTTGATTTACACCACCAAGGTATTTTAGGATATTTGTGATGTGTGTGTTCTTGTCGGCGATTTCCCGAAGGTAGTACAAAGGTATTGTACTTTATACCACGAAGGTACAACATAGAGAGTTGTATGTGTTTAGTCAAGTATGACTTGAGAGTGTATTTTATGGCTCATAGCCTCCCTCATTCCAGAGCTCATGGCTCTCTATTTATAGTGAGGGTGATTTCTTAGGAAGTGTTCCCAATGCTCTGTAAGATGCTCTGTAAAGTTGCTCTGTAAAGCTGCTACCAAGGCAGTCAAAGATGCTCTGTTGCATCAGTTCCCAAAGCACTGTAAAGAGAGTATTGACTTTCCTAAAATTTCTATTATACTTTTGGAAAGAAATAATGTTCCTTTCCTTTGACTCAAGTTTGACTGCGGTAATTGAGGCACTAGATTGCTTCGTTGCTGTACGTAGCTTCGTTGCTGTACGTAGCTTCGTTGCTGGACTTAGTTTCGTTGCTGGAGTTAGCTTCGTTGTTGGACTTACCTTCGTTGTTGGACTTAGCTTCGTTGCCAGACTTAGCTTCCTAAGTACATAAAAGGTGGGGTACACTATCAAGCCCCCCAGTTTAAGTTTACGAAGTGAAGGCCCAAGTGAGCTTCATGAAATTAAACTTCACAAATAAGTTGGGTGTTGATTTGATACTTTTGACAGCATCTCCTTGATGTCATTGCGATGAATTACAAAGACACTGCATCATTGTTATATGGAATTCCTTTCAAATGGGAATTCTTAATCTTCGCATAGGTAATTCTGTACCCCTTGTTTCAAAGATTACGAAGAGATTTTGAAGAGATTTCTTGTTTTCGATGTGCTTCCCTATTATGGTTGTCAGAGGTTTTTCTTTGGTCCACTTGGTGAAGTTGTTGTCGGCTATGAGCAAGAATCTGATATTTCTTGGGGTGTCGGGTAATGGCCCTACCATGTCGATTCCCCACTTCATGAATGGCTACATAGATGTCACATAAACTAACTCTTTCTTGGGTTGTTTTTGGACGTTTAAATGAGTTAGCAGGATCTCACATTCTAGGTATTCCTTTATTTGTGTCATCAATGTTTTTTCGTCTTCTTGGACCAAATTTTTCACTTCTTTCTCGAATATTGACTTTCCCTCAAGTAATTCTACTAGTACATTTTTGTTAAATGTCTGCACATGAACGAAGCGAGTTTACTCAGTTCATCGGCCTTTTTATTTTGACTTCGTCGTACAGGTTCGTTGGAGAAGCTGTTGAAACTTTCTATTAATTCTCGGGTTTCTGAGAGGTGCTATTAGATGGATGGTTGTATCGCCTAGAATGTGCCCATTACTTAGTTTGATACAAGTTATGAATCAACAAAAGCACGAAGGTAACGTATATTCATCTCCCCTTCAATCAATCTTGGTTTGCTTGGATCCCTTTCTGAGTGATGTGGTAGCCAAGAACTTTCCTTTCACGACTCCGAGGAAACACTTTTTTTATTGAGCTTCATGTTAATAGATTAAAGTGTATTAGATGTTTCTTGTATATCTCCCAACAAATCTGCTTCTTCTTGACTTTTGATGACCATATCGACAACGTAGTCTTTAAGATTTCTACCCAATTGTTTATGAAACTCTTTATCCATTAACCTGTGGTACGTTGCTCTTGCAGTTTTTAGTCTGAATGATAGTTTTTGGTAACAATAAATCCCTTTGCTTGTGGAGACTGACGTTTTTCTTCATCCTCTTTGGCCATTTGAATTTGGTGATAACCTTTGTATGTTGGGATTTACTTCAAGTAGGAATCCTTAGTTCTTACAAGGGTACATTTGTATCCCTTGTTACGAAGAGATTTCTTCGTAATATTTTATGTTGGGATTCTCTTTAGATGAGAATCCTTAATTTTTTGCAAGGCTCCTTATATTTCTTGCTTACTGAGATATTCCTTCGTTATTACTGAGATTTCCTGCAAATGGGAATTTTCACAAAGGTACTTTCGTATCCCTTGTTTTAAAGATTACGAAGACATTGCTTCGTTATTATTGGAATTTCCTGCAAATGGTAATTTTCACAAGGGCACTTTCATATCCCTTGTTTTAGAGATTACGAAGACATTGCTTCGTTATATTTATATTGGTATTCCTTTAAATATGAATCCTTTGTAATAGCTGGGGTGTACCTCTTGGATTACCTTTTACTCATTTTTTAAGTGTAAGAAGTATTCCTCTTGGGAATTCTTCGTAATAGCTTCGGTGTACCTCTTGGGTCACCTCTTGCATATTGTTTAAGTATGAGAAGTATTCCTCTTGGGAATGCTTCACAATAGCATCGGTATACCTCTTGGGTTACCTCTTGCATATTGTTTAAGTTGAGAAGTATTCCTCTTGGGAATGCTTCACAATAGCTTCGGTATACCTCTTGGGTTACCTCTTGCATATTGTTTAAGTATGAGAAGTATTCCTCTTGGGAATGATTCACAATAGCTTCAGTATACCTCTTGGGTTACCTCTTGCATATTGTTTAAGTATGAGAAGTATTCCTCTTGGGAATGCTTCACAATAGCTTCGGTATACCTCTTGGGTTACCTCTTGTAACATCCTCAGATCGGGCCTAGATGTAAGATGACCTTTTTGCCCTTAGGTATAATTGTGTGGTTAATTATGCTTTTATCTTAATTAAATGTTTATTGTTATTTTATTATTTGGTTAAGACCACTATGTAACAAGGGTCACAGAACAACTTCGTTTATTTAATTTGGACTTCGTTAGGGCAGTCAAATTAAGTACGAAAGATATTAGATAACTGGTAAATACCCGTGTGTGATGGGGTATGGTATTTAACTCACATATATAAGCTTGTTACAGCTCATTTCTATCTTTTTCTTGAAACTTCTAATTACTCCGTACCTAACTCTCATTACTTGAAAACCCTAATCTGTAGATCTTGATTTGGAGCTTGAATTGTGTTTAAAATTGATTTCCTTGTGTCATTGTGAGTCTATCAAGGTAAGATTTGTTCGATTTCATGTCCAAATCAGTGTTTTAATTGAGATTAAAGCTAGGTTTTTGATAAAAGTGATTTTGGTGTCTTAATGCTTAATTTGATGTTGTTTTGGCTCAAAACTTGTGGGTTTATACTTCTAAATGTTTTATGTACAAGTTATAAGTGGTTTTGAGGTCAAAAATAGGTTCAAGATTGAGATTTGGGTGATTTTGGTGTGAAACCCGTCAGTTTCTGCTGCTGCTGCACGAAGAACACAACCGTACGGTTGCAGCTTGCAACCGCACGGGTACATGGTGTAACTGTACGGGTGCATGTGCAACCGTACGAATGCAGTGGTGTTGGTGCAACCGGGAAGAAATGTGCAACCGTACGGATAGATGATGCAACCGTACGGATGGACTTGCAACCGTACGGATTCATGTGCAACCGTACGGATGCAGATCAGATCAGTAGTTGTTGTTTAATTTAGCTGTTTCCTAGCCATTATGCTGTCCGCGTGACTTATGATTATCAGGTTGTAAATTCTAAAAATGCATATGTGTTAGGTGGACTTTTAGCGGCGCTTTTTGTGACTGATTTTCTGTACTGTGCTGTTTTTGTGTTAACAGACAGAAACTAACTTGATTTGCCTTATGCTTAGGTGATAAGGATAAGGAAGCCGCTCAGTGATAGATTATCTGAGCTTATTGCTGGTATTTGGTGAGTGGATCTATCTCCGGATAGAGTATTAAGTAGCTGACACGCTACTTGTTCAGACTCTTTACTATTATGTTTATGCCCTGTATGAATACCATGTGTAGTTAGATATTGCCATGCTAGTTAGGACGATTGCATGACTGATTATCTGTGATATTATGTGCGCACTGTTAGTTGGACACCAACCGAGGTGGTAAGGTTGGAAACCCACCGAGGCGGCAAAGTCGGGTTGGTGTGAAGGTCGACCGTGGTAGCCTGGCAGAGTCATGATGTTACTGATTGTTCAGTATAGCATAGAAGGACGCATGTGTTGCGTTCGAATGGTTATGGAGTGGAATCAGTAAAGCGGACTATCGGTAGACTGTAGTTTGATCAGCTAAGTCGTGTGCTCGTATAAGCCGCCGATCCTCATATTGTCATTTGTTATTGTATGCTAGTTCAGGATGTTAGCATATCTGTGGATTTTGCATGTTCAGTTGCTTGTGCTTGATATGTTAGATAGTATCCATTCACTTAGTAGTTGTGCTAATTCCCCTACATTTCTACCCCTTGCAGGTTTAGGTACCGCTGCTTAGGACGGGTGTTGCAGACGGGTTAGAAGACATGTTTGACTACAAGCTTACTATGATGTTTTCTATCCTAATGATGTTTTCACGTAACACCGATGTTTTGGAATATTGTAATAACGTTAACTAAGTTGATTTGTTAACTATGGTTTGTAAGTATTAACCAGGGTTATTTTAGTAACTAAATGTACTTCCGCTATGATAAAAAAAATCAGGGTGTTACACCTCTTGCATATTGTTTAAGTATGAGAAGTATTCCTCTTGAGAATGCTTCACAATAGCTTCGGTATACCTCTTGGGTTACCTCTTGCATATTGTTTAAGTATGAGAAGTATTCCTCTTGGGAATGCTTCACAATAGCTTCGGTATACCTCTTGGGTTACCTCTTGCATATTGTTTAAGTGTAAGAAGTATTCCTCTTGCGAATTCTTCATAATAGCTTCGGTGTACCTCTTGGGTCAACTCTTGTTTATTTTTTAGTAGCTTGGTAGACATCTTAGGCGTGCCCCTTGGGCCATCGTCGCTTATTTGTAAATAAGTGAGGTATTCCTCTTGAGAATTCTTAGTGAGGTATCAACATATGACAATGCCAGCAATGCGGTCCTTTATTAACAATATATAACGATGCACTGAATTGTTGGACGTGGTAGCCTATGTCAAAAGGAAGTTTATGCCATTCGTTTCTTTTGACACGTGAATACCACGCCAAACTATCTTAGAATCTGTATAAAAAGAGTTAACATGCATAAACAATATAGTACCATGATAGCCCCCATTTCAATATAACTAAAGTATTTAGTTTTGTTGAAATATAGTTTATATCATACCAAGAGGTTATATAAAACCACTTTAGTGAATAATATATCAAGTTTCGCGGATTTAAATTCTGCTAATTAGGCTTCTTCGAGTTATTAATAATATATAAGATGTGCCCTTTCGTAGAGATGTTTGCATTTCCCTGTAAACGAGCGATGAACATGTCTATGCTCTAGTAGAGACTTTGTCTCATACCGTGGGATCAGTAATTTTCTCCTCAAAAAATCTGCACACAAATGCATGAAGGCTTCAAAAAACTTACACAAAGGTTGTAGTTAGTTTATGCTAAGATATGCATAAAATCATCTATAAATAGACCTTAATATCTGTACGAAAATCGTTGCGAAAGGCTGATTTGAGGCCGCAGAAGGGCTGATTCTGCAGCTATAATCAGCAGCACAAAGGCTACGTGAAGCTTTCTGTCGAGCTTTGTAGACCTTCGTAGATTTATTTTGTATGTCTGTAACAAATATAAGGTTCGGTCAAGGTCTTATGTAGAGGTTCCATGAACCTAAGAAACGTCCACGAAATGGGACTGAGTGACCATGGGCTTGTAGTCATATATCATGTACCAAAGTAGTGTGACCATTGTCTACGAGTTCTTCTATGGACTTAGGAAATAATCGCGAAGCGATAATGAGGTTCGTCTATAGGCTTCACGGAGCACGCCATGGACTTAGGAAATTGTCGCGAAGCGATACTGAGGGGTTTTTCGTGTACGGGCATTCACGGTGAAGGAAACATTGTTTTTCTTGCGAGTTATAGTATCTTGCTACCCCCATTTCAATATAACTAAAGTATTTATATTTTACGCCAAGGTATTGTGCAAGATACTCGAGATGCGCGAATTAAGCTTTATTGGTTTCGCGAAATATTGTCTCCTAGTAAGCTTCGAGGATCAAGCTTCTCGAATTAAACTTCCATATTGAAGTTCTATTAATCATAAGTTGTGTAGATTTCATCAGACCACTTATGGTAGTCATTATAATTATAACACAAGTTACTAGCTATAAATTCTTAGAGGTGATGCAGATTGTCCAGAGGTAGCACGACATGTATGAAGGTAATACGGCCTATCCGGAGGTAATACGGTCCGTTCGGAGGTAATACGGTCCGTCAGAAGGTAATATGGTACATCCGGAGGTACAAAAGATACGTCCGGAGGGGATACGATCTATCCGAAGGTAATACGATATGCCTGAAGGCAATAAGGCCTACCTGAAGGTTATACGACCTGTCCGAAGGTAATACGTCCCCTTCGGAGGTAATTCAATCCTTCCGGAGGTAACACGACATGTCTGGAGGTAATAAGGTACGTCCAGAGGTAATAAGGTCCGTCCGGAGGTAATGAGGTCCTTCCGGAGGTAATCAGGCCCCGTCCGAAGGTAATAAGGTATGTCCGGAGGTAATACGACCTGTTCGAAGGTAATACATCCCGTCCGGAGATAATGCAATCCTTCCGGAGGTAATAAGGTCCATCAAGAGGTAATAAGGTCTGTCCGGAGGTATAAGGTCTGTCCGGAGGTAATCAGGCCCGTCTGGAGGTAATACGGCCTGTTCGAAGGTAATAAGGTCCGTCCGGAGGATATAAGGTCCGTCCTGAAGTAATAAGGTATGCCTGAAGGTAATAAGGCCTACCTGAAGGTTATATGGCTTGTCCGAAGGTAATGCGTCTGTCCAGAGTTAATAAGGTACATACGGACGTAAAATGCCCTTACCCAAGCCCTGAAGGTGTTAAAGCGCAGCCCGAAGGCGTTAAGCGTGTCCTGAAGGTATGAAATGGGTCCCAAAGACATTACGTCTATTTCGAAGGTATGAAACGCATCCCGAAGGGATTACGTGCGTTTCGAAGGTATGAAACGCGTCCTGAAGGGATTAAGTGCTTCTCAAAGGTATAATACATGTCCTGAGAAGGAATTAAGTGCGTTCCAAAGGTATGAAATGCGTCCCCGAGGGATTAAGTGCGTTATGAAGGTATGAAACGCGTCCCAGAGGTATTAAGTGCGTTATGAAGGTATGAAACGCGTCCCGAAGGGATTAAGTGCGTTCCGAAGGTATGAAATGCGTCCCAAAGGGATTAAGTGCTTTTTGAAGGTATTAAGCTAGATTCGAAGGTATGAAATGCGTCCCGAAGGGAATATGTGCGTTCCGAAGGTATTAAGCTAGATCCGAAGGTATGAAACGCGTCCTGAAGGGAATATGTACGTTTCGAAGGTATAACAATGTTTGCGTTTCGAATAGCGCATCAGAACTTATTCTCATTTCCCATAATAAAAGCTAGGGATACATGTAAAAATTAAATAAGACAATACTAACATCGAAATACGCGATGATGTATTTAAGCCGACCATGTGGAACATTTGTCGCAGGCCCGATCTGAGGATGTTACAAATCCACCCCCTTAAAGAGATTCCGTCCTCAGAATCTGGTCTTGGTCAAATAGACATGGATAACAAGCCTTCATCAGCTCTTCGATCTCCCACGTAAGGTTCGATCCTAAACTATGTTTCCACTCAACAAGCACCATATGGATCTCTTTCTTTCTCAGCTTTGTCACCCTTCAATCAACAATCCTAGCTGGTTCTTCAACTAACTTTTGATTTAACTCAACCCTCAAATCACTTAATGGAACTAGTTGCGTCTCATCATCAACCTTACACTTCCTAAGGTAACACACGGTGAAAGTGTTATGTATCCCTGCTAACTCTGCTGGAAGCTCTAACACAACCGTCTGATCATTAATCCTCTGAATAATCTTGAACGGCCCAATGTATCTCGGAGCTAACTTTCCCCGCTTACCAAACCTGATAACGCCCTTCCACGGTGAAACTTTCAAGTAAACCCGATCACCCACCTCAAAGTTTACTGGACGTCTACGTGGATCAGCGTACATTTTCTGTCCGTCACGTGCCGCTTTTAACTTTTCACGCGCTATCGCTACCTTGTCTGCTGTTATCTGAACTAATTCTGGACCTGCAAACTGTTTCTCACCGGCTTCTAACCAACAAGTCGGCGTTCTACACTTGCGACCATACAACATTTCATAAGGTGGCATACCAATACTCGAATGGTAAGTATTGTTGTAAGAGAACTCGATCAATGGTAGATGTATATCCCATGGACCACCGTACTCTAACACGCAGGATCGGAGCATATCCTCTATTGTATGTATTGTACGCTCACTCTGACTGTCAGTCTGTGGATGATACGATGTACTCAGATTTACCCTCGTTCCCAAACTTTTCTGTAAACTGTTCCAGAAGTTCGATACAAATCTAGAATCCCTGTCGGATACGATAGACAACGGAACTCCATGTCGACTAACTATTTCTTTCAAGTACAATTTTGTCAAAGTACTCAACGAAGCTGTCTCTTTTGTAGCTAAGAAATGTGCACTTTTCGTCAGTCGATCAACAATTACCCATATCATATCATTACCTCTCTGAGATCTAGGTAACTTGGTTACAAAATCCATTGTAATATAATCCCATTTCCACTCTGGAATCTTCAATTATTGTAGCGAACCATAAGGTTTCTGGTGTTCAGCTTTAACTTGAGAATAAATATGACATCTTTCTACTAATTGGGCAACATCTTTCTTCATCGTTGCCCACCAATACATCGGTTTCAAGTCGTTATACATCTTGGTACTACTCGGATGGACAGTCAATCTCGATTTGTGTACTTCATTTACGATCAATTTTCTTAAATCTCTAAGCATAGGCACCCAAATTCGGTTCATAAACATATTAAGTCCACGGGAATCATCAGTCAATTGGTCGTTGATTTTGGTCATCAGTTTAGTCTTTAAGTTCTCCTCCAATAAAGCTTGGGCTTGAACTTGTCTTATCTGTTCAATAAGGTCTGAAACTATTTCGGTTCTCATAAATTTCACGGTCTCTGCGGTCTTTTTACGACTTAAAGCATCGGCAACAACATTTGCTTTACCCGGGTGATACTTTATTTCACAATCATAGTCTTTTATAAGCTCAATCCACCTTCTCTGTCGCATAATCAGTTCTTTCTGTGCGAAAATATATTGGAGGCTCTTATGGTCTGTACATATCACACACTTTGTACCGTATAATTAGTGTCTCCATAACTTCAACGCAAATACCACTGCGGCCATTTCTAAATCATGAACCGGATAATTACGTTCGTGTGTCTTTAACTGGCGAGAAGTGTACGTAATAACTTTATCTCTCTGCATCAGTACACATCCTAACTCAGCAATTGACACACCACAATAAACCATAAAGTCATCTGAACCCTCTGACAATGCTAACACTGGAGCCTGACACAACAACTGTTTGAGCGTCTGAAAAGCATGTTCCTGTTGGTCACTCCATCAAAAACTTACGTCTTTTCTGGTCAATTTGGTTAACGGACCAGATATTTTAGAAAAATATTTATAAATCAGCGATAATAACCCGCAAGACCCAAGAAACTCTTAACTTCTGTCGGCGTCTTCGGCGAATTTCAACCCATTACCGCTTCTATTTTCGACGAATCCACTTCAATACATGCCTCACAGATAACATGACCCAAAAACTGAACCTCTGGAAGCCAAAACTCACACTTCGAGAACTTAGCATATAACTGCTCTTTTCTTTAACAACTCTAACACCAATCGGAGATGTGTCGCATGATCAGCCTCTGACTTTGAATACACCAATATATCATCGATAAACACAATAACAAACTGATATAAGTACAGTTTACAAAACCTGTTCATCAGATCCATAAAGACTGCTGGAGCATTTGTCAACCCAAATGGCATAACCAAGAACTCGTAATGCCCATATCTCGTTCTAAATGATGCCTTCGGTATATTTGATTCTGTAACCCGAACCTGATGATACCCGGATCTAAGATCTATTTTTGAAAAGTACGACGCACCCTGAAGCTGATCGAACAGATCATCGATCCTAGGCAACGGATACTTATTCTTAACCGTTCTCTTATTCAATTCTCGATAATTTATACACATTCTCAGAGTACCGTCTTTCTTCTTTACAAACAACACCGGCGCACCCCACAGCGAGGAACTCGGTCTTATAAACCCCCTGTCTAACAGTTCCTGTATCTGAGACATCATATCTATGATTTCAGAAGGTGCTAACCTATAAGGAGCCTTAGCCACCGGAGTTGTTCCCGGAACCAACTCAATCGTATACTCTACTTCTCTTACCGGCGGCAACCCCGGTAACTCATCAGGAAATACCTCAGGAAATTCTGAAACTACCAAAATATTGGTAACAGATCTCTTCTCTATCTTAGCATCGATAACATAAGCCATAAAAGACTCACACCCCTTAGAAAGTGACTTCTTCGCCTTCATCATAGAGATCAATGAAACACTGAACCCACTTCGTTCCCCCCGGGACACAATACGGGTTCCATCAGTCAAACGAAAGGTCACAATCTTCTTATCACACTTAATGTGGGCCTTATGTGGGCTCATCCAGTTCATCCCTAACACTACATCAAAGCTTGGGATAGGAAACACTAAACAGGACATAGTAAGCAGTTTACTATCAATTTCTATACTAGCTCCAGACACATACGTTGTGACTGGAACCGTCTTACCATCAGTTACCTCTATTATAACAGGCTCAGGCAGCAGAGTAGCAGGTAACCCTAACTTAGTACAGAAATCTATAGACATAAATATCCTATTTTCACCCGAATCAAACAATACTCTAGCAGGTATTGAGTTGATCAAGAACATACCAGTTATGATGTCTTCATTATTAGTAGCGGCCTCAACTGTCATCTGAAAGGCCCTTGCTTCCACAGTCGGCGGGTTCTTTCTCTTCTGTCCACTAGAGGCTGTGGAACCCCCGACAGATGCCGAACGCGCCGCTGACCCTGCCCCGGAACTTGCGCCCTTTGACGCCTGATAACTTGCTGAACAATGACCTAGCTGATGACAAATCCAACACACATTCTCTCTGAAGGAACACCCCTGAGATTCATGACCTACCATACCACATCTTAAACACCTTCTCGTTGCCTCTAAAAACTGCCCACTATGAGAAGACTTACAACCTTTACACCATTCTCTTCTTCCTGAACCAGACCCTGTACTTGCTTGATTACCTTTACCCTTTTGTCTAAACCCAAAAGATTTCTTAGACTTAGAACCTGTTTGACTAGTAGACTGACTACCCAGCAGTACCACATTCCCTATATGCATGCTCCTTGCTGCTCTAACGTTACTTTCAACCATCTTCGCCATCACAAATGCCTGAGATAACCTTGCTGCTGACCTTACAAATGTCCTGTATTCCGGCAAGATCATATTTACAAAATACTGAATTCTTGATTGTTCATCAGAAACCCATTGTTGCACAAACCTTAACTTGTCCATGTATTTCTCAATCACCTCATCAATTGACGTCTGCGGTGTCATCCGCATTTCTAGGAACTTCATCTTGATTCTGTTCATGTCAAACACATTACAGTACTGCTCACATACCTTACTGTAAATTGTTCCCAAGTAATCATTTTAACTTGCTCTGGAGGGACACTAGCTATCACAGAATCCCACCACACCATTGCTCTATCTTTCAACAACCTGCTCGCATAAGTCTCCTTTAATTCTGGCTCACATTGACAGGCATCAAATGCCTTTTCAACCTCCCGTAACTAATTGAGAGTCACGGCTGGGTCAGTACTTCTCTAGAAAGGAGAAGGTCCACAATCCCTGTACTATTTAAAGGTACATCTTTTTAGTGGTTGGTATTGTTATTGGAATTGCTGTTATGGGAATGATTGGTGATATATGGGTGGCTGAACTTAGTTCATCATCATGGGATATTGATATTGGTAATAGTTCTGTGGTGGCATGATATGCTGAGGAAATTGGTTCTGTATTGGATATTGGTACTGGTTTATCTGTGGTATGGTATGCGATTGAGCAGTGGCAAAACCTGGTGGTGTATCCTCATTACCCAACTGTCTAGCTAACTCAAGCTCATCAATCTTTTCCTGAGCTTCCTTAAACTTACTTTCAAGCTCAAGCACATAATCAGCATCGTAAACCTCTGCCTCATCCTCCACATCTGGAGGACTGAACGTTCTGAGGTGGATTGGATTTGTAGCGTTCGCATCCCTGTCATCTGCCATATGTGCTACAAAACACTCGCACAAAAGCTTAGTGGATAACTGTTAGTTTACTAAACACTAACATGCACAAACATCCTACATTCACTTAGCCCCCATCCCACTGACATGTTTGACTTAACTCAGGGTTTAGGAACAAATACGCGCACGTACTTGCTGCTAAACCACGCTCTGATACCAAGTTGTAACACCCTGATTTTTTTTTAAACACAACGGAAGTAAATACTTAATTACCAAAATAGCCTTAATTAACGTTTACATAACTTTGTATACAAATCAACTTTATACAACAATGGTGTTACGTGAAAACATCATTAGGATAGAAAACATCAGAGTAAGCTTGTAGTCAAACATGTCTTCTAACCCGTCCGCAACACCCGTCCTAAACCTGCAAGGGGTGGAAATGTGGGAGAATTAGCGCAACTGCTAAGTGAATGGATACTATCTAACAGACAAAGCATAAGTAACTGAACATGCAAAGGCCACAGATATGCTAACGTCCTGAACTAGCATACAACGACAACTGACAATATGAGGATCGGCGGCTTGTACGAGCACACGACTTAGTTGATCAGGCTACAGTCTATCGATAGTCCGCTTTACTGACTCCACTGCATAACCGTCCAGATGCAACACATGCATCCTTCTATGCTATACTGAACAATCAGTAACACCATGACCCGACTAGGCTACCACAGTCGACCTCACATCAACCCTACCTTGCCGCCTCGATGGGTTCCCAACCTTGCCGCCTCGGTTGGTGTCCAACTAACAATGCGCACATAATATCACAGATATTCAGTCATGCAATCGTCCTAACTAGCATGAAAATATCTAACTACACATGGCAATCATACAAGGCATAAACATAATAATAAAGAGTCTGAACAAGTAGCGTGTCAGCTACTTAATGCTCTATCCGGAGATAGACCCACTCACCGAATACCAGCAACTTGCTCAAATTATCTATACTGAGCGGATTTCTTATCCTTATCACCTAAACATAAGGAAAATCAAGTTAGTTCATGTCCGTTAGCACAAAACAGCACAGTACAGAAAATCAGTCACAAAAAGTGCCGCTAAAAGTCCACTTAACACTTATGCATTTTCATAATTTACATCCTGATAATCATAAGTTACGCGGACAGCATAACGGCTAGGAAACAACTAAATTAAACAACAACTACTGATCTGAACTGCATCCGTACAGTTGCACATGCATCCGTACGGTTGCAAGTCCATCCGTACGGTTGCATCATGCATCCGTACGGTTGCACCAACACCATGCATTCATATGGTTGCACATGTACCCGTACGATTGCACCATGTACCCGTGCGGTTGCAAGCTGCAACCGTACGGTTGTATTCATCGAGCAGCAGCAGAAATGACGGGTTTTCGAACCAAAATCGCTCAATCTCGTTTCCAGACATGTTTTTGACCCAAAATCCACACACAACATGTTAAGAAAACATTTAGGGACTTAAACCCACAAATCTTACACATCAAACAACATTAAAATCAACCAATTTGACATAAAACCCACTTTGACAAAAACCTAACTTAAAACCATACAAATCCATCAATTTGAGACTGAAATCACAAGTTGTTACCTTGAAATGATCACGAAATCCGTAGTAACAATCTTAACAACATAATTTTAATCCAAAAACAAGGTTGAGAAATTAGGGTTTCAAGTAGGAGAGAAAGTAGGTATGGAATGTTTGAGAAATTTCTAGAAAATGGAAGAAATGAGCTGGGCACAAGCTTATATATGTGGGTTAAATAACATACCCCATCACACACGGGTATTTACCAGTTATCTAAAATCTTTCGTACTTAATTTGACTGTCCTAACGGAGTCCAAATTAAATAAACGAACCTGTTCTGTGACCCTGTCACAAACTGGTCTTAACCAAATAATAACATAACACTAAACATATAATTGAAATAAAAGCATAGTTAACCACACAATTATGCCAAAGGGCAATAAATTCATCTTACATCTAGGTCCGATCTGCGGATGTTACAGTATAGACTCTAATCACTTGGTTAGAGTGATTCGGGATGGTTTTGACCTAGTGAGAGTGCGGTTAGTGCAAATGGATCACATTTGCACTATGGGTCAAAATTACACTAGGGTTTGGGAGTTGGTGTGCTATCCAACTCGTTTGTTTATTGATTGTGCGATTTATGTAATAGGTGTGTTACATTGAAGCTCGTGGAACTTGTTTTGGATATTTACCGAATTGATAAGGTGAGTGGATTATTTATACACATATGTATATGGTTTATTTATTGGTGTTTAATGTGGTTTAGTGAGGGTCCGTAATCCGGGACTCACTATAGCGATTATTATGCGTTGCATGTCACTCAAGTTGTGCGTAGCATACCACATTGGTTATAGAGCGATTATTGTGAGTAGCATGTCGCCATGTAAGATAATCAGCGGTTGTATGCGTTGCACGCCGCCTTTGATATTGTGGCGGTTATTTTGAGTTGCATGCCGTCATGATGTTATGGTGGTTATTGTGAGTTGCATGCCACCATGGGGCTAGTGATTATTGTGAGTATCATGTCACTAACGGTTGTTACGAACGGACGATTGTTCTCTTGTAAGAACCATTCCCGTTGCTTATGGTTAATCATGGTTATTGTATTGTGATGTTTAGCTTTAATATTTCTATATTATTATGCTAATGATATTGTGCTAGTTGTGTGATTGTGGTACTAGTTTGACTTGCGTTGACTATGCGGTTGTGTGAATTATATTGTGTTCGTGGCACTAGTAGGTAAAATGTATTTGTATATGTATACCTATTTCATTCACTGAGTGTTGCTTACTCCTCTCGTTGTTTACATTTTAGGTACGATCGTGGAGAAGGGTAAAGGGGTTGCCGAGGATTAGAATATTCCCTTTTATGCTCGTAGGCTTAGCTTTGGAAGACGGCCTAGTTTTTGGGTAGTTTAATCCCAAACCATGCCCATGTGTCGTTTGGTTGTTAAACTAGTTGTGGGTCGAACCCGTATTCAATTTGGTTAAATGAGCCAATGTAGCCTCGGTGTCTTAAAACTTATTTTGATGTATAAACATGTGTATCGTCACAATACGATACTATTGATGGTTGAGTGATGTTAATTATGCTTGTAAACTTGAAATTTGGTGTTTGAACATTTAAACTTAAAACGGGACTGGCAATTGCAAGCTGGCACGTCGTGCCTCCTTCCTGGCACGCGCGCCAAGTGGGCATCTGGTCAGGTTCAGTAGTCAAGTGGCACGTCGTGCCATATATATGGCACGCCGTACCAGGTGCTGTATGTTAAAAAATATATATATTTCGAGTCGATTTTTGATTAACGATGTCGGGTCGTTACATGGATAAGAACAATGACATCTTGCCATTAGCGTACAGAATTGGTGCATGAGAGGCCACTGATCATTGGACTTGGTTTTTTAGGGTATCTAAGGGATGCACTACAATATTTGGGATGTTGTATTAAGAATCTAACCTTTTGTTTCTGACAGGTTTCCCTAAATAGCAACGGGTACTTCGAATATTTTTCGAGAAGCTTTACATGCACTTTGTGCACGCCATTTGCTCATGAACCTTAAGACCGCTTCTAAAAGAGTTAAATATTTTGAATAACACTACTAGAAGATGTGCAAGGCTTATAGGAGGTGTGATTTAAATCACCACTTTGAAGTGCTATCCAACCGTCTTCCAGATTAACGTTGGACGTTACGTGAAGTGGGGTTCAATAAATGGTTGAGGCACCATGCTGACAGAGCTTATTATGCATACTTAAAAACCAACAATGCAATGTCCATGAACGCGCTGTCAGTTCATGCGAGAAAGCTCCACATTACCATGTTACTCGAATTTTTTAGAGCATTAATGCAACATGATTTTGGAAGCATCGAAACACTGTTGTTGCTTAAAAACACTTGTCACACCATATGCTGAGCACAAGTTGGGTAAAAGAAACAATAAGTCTCGAGTTTGGATGGTTAAAACGTCACCACAAACTACCTTAGATGTGATAGATGGAAGAAAGAATGAGACTGTCAATCTAAAAACAAGAACTTGTACATGGAAACAATGGTTGTTGTCTGGACTACCTCGTGGGCACGTAATGGCATTGACAAGATAAATCTATGAGACGTTATTGGCTACATATTAAAAACACAATTTCATCTCTGCCATGAAGTATCCGCCCATGGCACCTTTCCCATATCGTTTGGGGGGTAAAGGGGAGGGGGGTTTTACTTGGTCGTGCCCTTGGATCGGTTTCAAGGTTTCCTCCCGGGCAGCGATGGGGGCGGGGTTATTATCGCTGCATCGGCATAGTCGAAAAGAGAGATGATCACAACGGATGGTTTAGTCCCCCTCGGGTGATCCCAATCACTGTTAAAAAAAAGATATTTCACCACTGAGACTTACCGGGATGCATACGAAGAGTGTATTTACCCATTACCATATTTCTGAATGGGTAGATCCAGAGAATCTTCAAACTTGTAATGCACCGATACTTACCAAAAGACAAGCTGGCATTCCAAAGGGGAATAAGAGTATTTCCTCTAAATGGGAAGAAACAAAAACATCTCATAGGCACTGCACTCGTTGCTTGAAAGCTGCCCATTGTAGATCGGTTTGCCCGGTCAGCTGTGACCGATCCCAACCAACTCAAACAATGAATCCAAGGAAAAAATCTCAAAAATCAAGTAGGAGGGTAAAGAAAATGCGTCAACTTTAACCCCAACCAAATATTACGACACTCCCAATTTAAGTGATGATTAAAGGTAACACATAATGAGTTACTTCGTTGTTTGTTTGTTGTGTAATGTTATGCTTTAAGACTCTATGTGTTTTTCTATTGTTATGTGAAAGTATGAAATAAATCGTTTATCTAAAAATTCTGATTTCATCTTCAATAATTTGAAAATTAGAAGTGTTCGAACACATAAAGGTTCGAGTACAGTGTACTCTGTTCGAACACGTTATTCGAACAATTATTTGATCGGATACAGTGTATTCTGTTTGAGTACAGTGTATTTTTTTTAGACACGTCATCATTTTCTGAAGAACACAATATGCTGTGTTCGAACGAAGGCGTTCGAATAGGCAGTGTTTGCGCGCAAAAAATAAAAAAAGTGTAACATGTCATAAAATTATGTAAAAGTATATCCGAGCTAATTTCTCATAAATACATCAAACCAAAATAAGAGTACAATAAAAAAGCAAATATACAATACTCCTTTTGTTCTATATTTATTATTCTCCAGAAAAAATCACACAATTTAAAAAAAAAAAAAAAAAAAAGTGATCGTAACATCACTTTTTATTAACTTTTGAGTTTTACCCCTTACTTTTTTATCAAATTTTTTATTTTATATGTGTAAAGCAAAGACATAAAGAAACTTTACCTTATACCATTGCATGCTTGCGTCGATAGTATCTCCACACCTTCTGTGTGGGGCTTGAGTTTAGGTCATGGATTCGAGCCTCGTTCTGTCCATCCTATTAATTAATCTGCTTGAAATATGGAGCTTCAAATTAACCTTAGAGGGTTTTCTCCCAGATCCATTCAGGATTCAAACTCGGCCCGCCTGCCTCTCTGGATAGTTTAAGGATTCGGTTCCTGCAATGCGATTCGGGTTTCCTTCCAAAATCGCGTGCGTGCGTGCGTGACATATGATTGCGAAAGTGGTTAAGTCCCCTCTGGGTGATGCCGACAACTTGTCTTTAAAAAAAAAAAAAAACTTTACCTTATTAATCATATTTATTTATAGAAGTTACAATTAATTTTGAACATTTTTAAAAAAATAGTGAGCAATAAATATAAGAAATGAGAGTAGAACAAAACAAAACAATAGCCTAATTAGAAACAGTAAAATGGAAAGATAGATACCACTTTCAAAGTTAAGCCTACTACCTAAAAATACACATCATCAACGGGACTACATGAACCAAAACATAAAACTAAATCACCCTCATATCAAACAAGTAACACACCACACAATAAAAGATCAATAAAAACTACGGATTAACTTTTTTTTTTATGTTAAGTGAGGAATATTCAAATGAAACCAACTTTTAAGTTGAGATCTAAAGGAGCAATCAGAGTGCGACACGTGTCGTGATAATCACATGTAATTGAAAACAAAATTTAAAAAAAAAATTAAAAACTTTTTTTTTTTCGAAAAAAAAAATTTTCAATTTTTTTTTCCAATCACGTGTGATTGAATTTGACATACAGTAAATCACATGTGATTCTGCATTCCAATCACATGTGATTGTAAAACTCAATCACATGTGATTTCACATATCAAATCCAATCACATGTGATTGAAATTTTTTTTTAGTAAAATGACGAATTTCAATAAGTTTGTGCTAAAATCTTTAAACACCAAGTTTTTGATCAAAACTTGATCAAATCACCGAATTAAAGTCTGAATTTTTGAAGATACGATCACGAAACGCTAACAAACTTGATCAAGTCACCGAATTAAAGTTTGTTTCCGATTGAAATGTTTTTTTTTTAAAAAAAAATTTGAATTTTTTTTATCACATGTGATTGGATTTGACATGCTAAATTTAAAAAAAAAATTCAAAAAAAAAACTTTTTTTTAAAAAAAATTATCAAATTTTTTTTTTAAATACATTAAAAAAAATTAATTTTTTTCAATCACATGTGATTGTCGTGCCACATGTCCCTCCCTTATTGGTCCATTGAATTTCAAGCAAATTATTTGATTACTCTAAGTTTCCTAATTGCAAATCTCAAATTTCACTGTACTTTTTGTTATACTGTACTTAATGTATGCATAATGTGATGACCAATAATTTAAAGCCATCAACTTGTAAACAAAAAATTATAGTTTTCGGGAAAGTTTTATTTTTGACAAATTGTTGTAATTGGTTTGAAAAAATGGTATTTCATCGCGATCCCCCAAAAAAATACTAATATATGTTGTTCCTTAGTTGAAAACTAGAAAAAGGAGCCCGCGCGATGCCGCGGGATCTTTGGGTTGCGTATTCATACTTAACGGAGCGTATTATAGGTGTGTATATGTATTGAATATAGTCCGATGTATTAAGCATTTTTTTTAAGTGTCCGTTTCGCGTATATTTAATCCCGTTGTGTTCGTAAGATTTTTTTGAGTTGAACGGTGGGCTCGGAAAAATTTAACTCGCACCGAGTGAGAAGATAGGACCCGCTAAAAATTCGGGAGGAATTTGTTTCTTTAATTTTAATAAAATAGTATATTTACATTTTTTACCCCTGAGAAAATGTAAACTTGAGGGGTCGTTGTGTAAATTGAGACAAATGTGAGGGGCCGACAGCAGTGTGAACGCAAAGTCAAAACTACAATCCTAAACAATTGAAACTACGAAATCATTCATGAGTTTTAGTATACAGGAATCCTAAACAATTGAAACTACGAAATCATTCATGAGTTTTAGTATACAGGGTAAATAAATTGAGGCAAATGTGAGGGGCCGACTGCAGTGTGAACGCAAAGTCAAAACTACAATCCTAAACAATTGAAACTACGAAATCCTTCATGAGTTTTAGTACACAGGGGTAATTACTTGTAATACATATAAATAAATAAATTACTTCAAATCAATAGCGAATCTAGGATTAAAATTCAATCAGATCTCAATTTTTTATTAAAACTAATTAATATTTGAAGAATATTTTTAGTGCTTGTTTACCTTGAAAAACCTATAAATCCTTAAAATAAACGGAGATCTGTAGTTAAATTTAACGGTATCCTATACACTTTGAAGAATACTTTGTAAAAATGATTTAAACTAGCGGGATCATGTGAACCACCGACATACATGTGTAGTCTACACTACTTCAAACAAACATATATTTAACGTACATATAATATCTCAATAAAATAAAATTGTTGAGAACTAGTTTAAGAAAAATGTTAGAAATTATGTACAGTTATTAAGATTAATATTATAAAATATGCTGAGAACAATTTTTGAAAGGAAAGAAATAAATTAAAGTTCAAATTTTGATCGCTCAATTTACTGGATTGAAAAAGCAGATTTACAGAACTGATATCATGAGACGAACAAGCAAAAAAAGAAAGAGTCAGACGAGGTCTTTAGTCAACAAAAATATTACTGTAGTCAAAAGTGAAACTTCTCGAGTCGCATTTGTCTTGAAATTTGTCAAACAGTCAAATGGAACCTCAAAGATTTCCATTATCCAATACCCACGAGTAAGCATACACTAAAAAGACATACCTATTACTCGTATTTTTTTATTAGAGTACGAGTACTTTTTTTATTTCGATCAACATTAATAAGTTAACTCGATTCTAAAATCTTACTATGTCCGTCACATTATAAGTGTTTATTACTTTTTGTGCACATAATTTTAGGAAATCTCACTAACCTCATTCACCATTAATCAGAAATCGTCTCTTTCCGGAACAACTTGTTTTTTAAACAGCGGTTAGGAGTCACTGATGGGGGTTCGAAGTTCGAACGCGATGTTGGAACCCACTCACCCGACATTTTCTTGGACGAACTATTACAACCCTACCACCCTTCAAGAGGAAACACTCACGACGAATTCATACAGACATCATGTGTGGTAAAACATGTTAGGAATAAGTGTGTGAGCTCTAACAAGACTTGATAACCCTTAGTTATCAAACTCACTTACAATAAACGAAAATAGTTGATGTATACAAGAAAACTAGCAAATAATAATTACAAGAGAATTTAACGAGGTGATATGTAATCAAAGATGATTACTTTAATCCTCTGCCACCAAAGAAAGTTCTTTCATTGATAATTTTCGTGGATACATGTATGAGTTACAATATGGTGCTTAAATAGGCAAAACCAAGGAAATAGCTTTGGAGCAAGAAAACACGTTTTCTAGAATATTCTCCCGTCAGGCCCTGACTCGCGATCGTGAGTCTCCCTCTTTGTATTTTCTCGAGATCGCAAGAAGCACATCGAGCAAAAACGCCAGTAGCGAATTTAGAACTCGCAATCTCGAACTTGTGCAACAGTTTTTTGACTTTTTGATTCCTTGTTTAACTCGATTCACACTCCCAATAATCTCCTACTCGAAGAGATGTTAAACAACACCCATCTTTAACCTAACATCATCATCCCACAGCAATAACCCGACCCAATAATTATACCTCCTTTTGATACCATCAGATCTGCACCCGAGTCACGCTACACTTCACCCGATAACCTTCGAGCAAGTGAAGTCTTTCGACACCAAAAAATACCGCTGAGCTATAATTCGATCCTTTTGTTACTAGCTTGGGAAACAAGAACTACTCTTTGGCTATGACACCTACCTCCTTAGTTTTGGAGATAACGGGTCGTTTGAGTCCGACCCGACCCAATAAACTCCATCGCCCAAGCGATCCACCCGTACACAATATCAACCACCCGATTTAACTTTCCAATAAAGAATAAACCCGCCGGTAGAACAAATATGTCAACATTACCGATTAAGACCTTGCACGAGAGCACGTTCGCACACTTAATCGTTCACTTTAACACCTTTGCTTTCACTATTGGAACACCGACCATATACGTGCGCACGTCTTTCGACAAACCGATTTTTCATCCCGAGCCAACTCCCACTGTACAAATGTATCTTTAACAGTGACTCTTAAGAAAATCTCTTGTTCATCTTCCTCGGCCGATCGCAACAAAATCGCCATTGGGGAAGATCTTCCAGAAGTCCCGAAGACTCTAGTGTACCCAATTCGACCCGAATATCCACTAATTTCGACTCCACTTGAGCTCCCACTCAAACAAGATCCCTCAACAATACCGGAAAGTATTAGCACGCTAGGACTTTTAACACCCACAAAATAACCTGGCAACTCCCTAAAAGAAACTTCAACCATATACATGGTTCCCCTTTTGTACTCATGAGCAACCACATAATATCCTTTAACACTACCCACTTTTGATCTCCAAATAGGACATAACAATTATAGTCATCCAATTGCCTAACCGAAATCATCCGACTCTTGAGCTTTGGGACGAACCTCACATTTCTCAAGATCCAAGCATAATTCAAGTGTCTAATCACGAGATCACCAATACCCACGATATCAAGAGTACTCTCATTCGCAACTCAAACCTTACTGGAGTAACCCTTAAAATTTAACATCTCGTTCATGTAAGGAGTAGCATGATACGAGGCACCCGAATCTAAAGCCCAAGATTCGTCAAGAACATCTTCTTGGCACATCAACGCATCTTCGATCACCGTAGTCACCATGCTCCCACCTGACTTAAAGCTCAGACAATTTCACTTATAGTGAGCAATTTGTTGACAATTCCAACACACAACATTCTTGCTCCTTGATGGACTCCTTGATCTAGCTCTTCTCCGACTAACACTTAGAACCGAACCTGAACTCCCATTCAAATCTTTCCTACGAATACATTCGCTAAGAATCGAATCACGGATTCCTTCAAAAGTGAGTTTAGTAGTTCCGGATGAAATACTAACCGCCGTTACCGTACCGGCCCAAATATCGGGCAATGAAGATAGAAAAAATAACGCCTCAAACTCATCATCGAATTTATTAGTCACCGATTTCAACCGAGTTAAAATCAATTAAAATCGTTAACATGATCTACGGCCGAGGAACAGTCCATCATCTTAGAATTCACCAATTTCCGAATCAAGAAAACTTTGTTCAAAGCGGATGGCTTTTCATACATGTTGGATAACGCCACAATCAATCCGAAAGTTGTGGTTTGACCCATAATGTTGTAAGCAACGTTCTTGGCTAGAGAAAGTTAAACAACCCCTAGGGCTTGCCTATCCAACAAATCCTATTTTCATTCCTTCCGGTATAACCCCCTTTAAGTGTTGGTAAAGCTTCTTTTGATATAGCACATCTTCAATTGGCATCTTTTAAAAGCTAAAATCATTCCCATCAAACTTATCAATCTTCACATCGTTCTTTTCTGCCATTGTTCACGTGAAAACCAAGCTTAAGCTCTGATACCACTTGTTAGGAATAAGTGTGTAAGCCCTAACAAGACTTGATAACCCCTAGTTATCAAACCCACTTACAATAAACGAAAATATTTAATGTATACGAAGAAACTAGCAAAAATAATAAAGACAATAGATTTTAACGAGGTTATATGTAATCAAAGATGATTACTTTAATCATCGGCCACCAAAGAGAATTATTTTATTGATAATTTTCGTGGATACGTGTATGTGTTACAATAGGATGCTTAAATAGGCAAAACAGTACAAGGAAATAGCTTTGTGCCACGTGTCGTGAGGAAACCACGAGACTCGCACCCAAAAGGTAATGAAGCCAACTAGGAAAACCCCTCATGAGGTTCAAAAGAAGATATTACGCAACCTAAATATACCACTGAGTAAGGCGCACAAGTAATATATTTTTTGTCCATGACGGGACTCGAACTCATAACCTCAAAGTTAATGAATCTCCATGATACCGCTAAGTCAGAAGCCCTTTGGTACCAAACAACAAATCTCATTAGCTTCGCACAACAAAGTTTGAGATGTTCAACTAGAAAGTATCACCGATTTACATTTGATGATGAAATGTCGTGACAATTTGATGAAAACGAAAGCCTCCCTACATGTACAGTAAACCCTAGTAGCGATCGTTAAACCCACTAAACATCTCCACACAAATAATGAGTGAAACGCCCGACTCTGAAGACACTAAAATAGTTTAAACCTATGCCTTTAAGATATCCCGACATATAAGAGCCTTCAACAAAAACATTTAACTCCACATGAGATCTTAAGTTGAAACCTCATGGGCAAAAAATAATCGGGGGACGTAAGAAATCACTTAAAAATGGAACTAAAAACAATACCATCGACTAAGCAGAATCGGATGGTGCATCCATTATATGTAAATCACTTAAAAATGGAACTAAAAACAATACCATCGACTAAGCAGAATCGGATGGTGCATCCATTATATGTAGGAGAGAAAATTGAAGAGACACCCGACAAACGAAGGCAATGATAATAGTTGTCAATTTAAACAAAAACAACTTGAATCAGTGATTCCAGAGGACATCATCACCAACCATAGACAAAACACCATCAAAATCCCAAAAACTACCTATGATTAGAAAAAACCTACCATTAAAACCATCGAGAATCACAAACAAAACTTCATAAAGAGAAATCACCCAAATCAGATAGTGACTTGACGCAAAGAGTATAACTACCACAAGAAGACCAAAACAAAAATGACGAGTAGTCCACATTTTATTAGTCTGACTTACTCATTCACTATAGTCCCTTAATTTGATATTTCAATTTGATTAATTATTTTTTGTAGACAGATAAAAATAATAATATAAAGTGTTTTTATATCTTTAATATATATGTAGAATAAGAAAGTCAATACAAATAAGAGATAAAATAATACCATTAACAAAAAGTAAATTATTATAACGATTGTTATCAAGTCAAAAGGGTTAATCAGTTAACTTATATGGAGTAATTAATTCAATTAGGATTAGAGAGGTTCCAACGGTGGAGTCTTCCTCCCCGTCCACACCACCACCCAGGTGGACGCTGTTGGTACTTAGTAGCGACTAGCGAGGCGCCCACCATCTCGTCCCTTTGCTCGTCTCTGTGTGAAATATTTGTGGACGGAGGGGAGTGCTTTTTTGTAGTACTTTTTGCTTTTAAACTTGTAATGTTATTAATTAATTAATTAATTTAGTGAGTCCCAATTTATTTGAGGATATATGTCATTGTTGGTAGTGTATAGTTCTGGGTTTAGTCCTGGGAATGAAGTGCTGATGTGGCGCTGATGTGGCAGCCAGTCATGGGAATGAATGAGTGTCACTATTAGGAGCACTCTTACAATGTTTATTTATAATGTTCGAACAATAATAAGTGCGGAATATAAAGGTTGAACAAACGATGTATCAATAATAGTATGCATTATAATCTTTAAATACACAAATAATTACAATTGTATAGTACCTAATGTTCAATTTAACATTGTGTCAAGCCTACTCTATTTATACTACACAAACTAAGTTACAATTTACAATAACCTAGACTTGATTTCTTGTTCCTGAAATCACGGCAAAATTCCACAATATATTCGATCTTGTTAACTACAAATGCATACGTCCATAATCCTTTCCAAATACATAATCTTAAATTTGTAGATGCGTTTCCAGTTGTAGAATCTACTCATATCCAATCTATAAAAGTAGGAAATATGGTTTTATTCAAAACTATGAAAAACACAGTTAGTCTGATGTGTATAGAAATTTTGATCGGGCCAGATTCCTTAAGATAGTCTGGAACTCCCAGACTGTTGGAGTAATGTGAAGAATAAATTAAACAAGGAAAAAAGGGGTGGGGCCAACGTGGTCACATATGGTGACTTGAAGTCACCATTGGTGACATGAATATAATACGTGAGATTGGTGAAACATTTAATCCTTGGTTCAAACGTGAAAGCGTTTGTCACCACGTGAAGATTAAGGTCGAAGGTTTTGGAGCTGATGGTGAACAACATGTCACGTATGGTGACATTTCTCACCGAGGTTTCAACTTGTCCAGCAAGTTGACTTACGTATTGCCTTATTTCTTTTATGCTATAAATATAGCCCTAATGTAACCTGTACCATTGAGCACGAAAATTATCAATAAAATTCTCTAGTTGGCCGTGGACTAAAGCAATCACAACGATTGCATATAACCACGTTATTTTGCTTGTGTCGATTTAATTTTTCGCATTGCTCTTTCGTTTATCTTTTGTGGGTTGAGTAATATTCTTTTATTACTCATATTGTTGGGTCCTAAAATCCTAACAATTGGTATCTAGAGCACAAGGTTTTCGAATTAGGAAGATGGCGGAAGACGAAAAATTTAGAATCGATAGGTTTGATGGAAAAGACTTCGGCTTTTGGAAGATGCAAATCAAAGATTATTTGTATCAAAAGAAGCTACACCAACCCTTGTTGGAGGTCAAACCCGAAGACACGGATGATGCCGATTGGTCTCTATTGGATCGCCAAGCTTTAGGTGCGATTCGTCTTTCTCTTGCAAAGAACGTTGCGTATAACGTTGTGAATGAGAAAACGACTTTTGCATGTTTGAAGGCTCTCTTTAACATGTATGAAAAACCTATGGCAGCGAATAAGGTTTTTCTTATGCGACAATTGTTCAATACGAAGATGAGAGAAGGTTCGAGTGCAATCGATCACATCAACGAATTCAACAATATTATATCAAGGCTTGAATCGGTAGATCTCAAGTTTGATGATGAGCTAAAATCACTAATCTTGCTTTTATCATTACCGGAGAGTTGGTCGGGTACGGTTACCAAAGTTAGTAGCTCTACGGGAACTACTAAGCTAGCGTTTGAAGGTAGTATGGATTTGATTCTCGGTGAAGACACTCGTAGGAGAAACTCAGGGGAATCGTCATCCGGATCCTTGTTAAGTGCCGACAACCGTGGTAGAAAAATTGATCGTGGTGGTGAGAAGAAGGGTAGGAAGAATTCTAAGAAGAGGTTTCCATCAAAGGACCGAAGTGAAGCTATTTGTTGGGGTTGCAATCAAAAGGGACACTTTCAAAGGAATTGCAAGAATTCTCCGGCGAAAGGTGTTAACTTTACCGCGGAAGATACGGATGATGCATTTTTATGTAGTGTTGAAGATTCAGTGGAGTCTTGGATCTTGGATTCGGGAGCTTCGTTTCATGCCTCACCCACTAGGAGTTTGATGACGAATTTCCGATCGTATCATGGTAAGGTTAGATTGGCAAACAATAAAAAGCTTGAAATTGAAGGCATTGGAGATGTTGTATTGAAGACTACTCTTGGTTCTAATTGGACTTTGAAAGACGTGAGGTTTATTCCTAAGTTAAAAAGGAAGCTTATCTCGGTTGATCAATTAGATGAGGAAGGTAGCGCGGTTACTTTTGAAAATCGCCAATGGAAGGTGGTTAAGGGTAGTAGGGTCGTGACTCGTGGAAATAAAAGGGGAACGCTTTATATGGTTGAGGTGTTTGATGAAAACACGGTGGTTGCTACGTTTGATGTTGGAGATAATTCTACTCTATGGCACCGAAAGCTCGGGTATATGAGTGAAAAGGGTATGAAGATGCTTGTTTCGAGTGAGAGAATTCCGGATTTGAAGAAAGTGGAGCTTGGGTTTTGCGAACCATGTGTATATGGGAAGCAAAAGAAGGTGACTTTTGGGAAATCGGGGAATGCGCCCAAGTTGGAGTAATTGGAGCTAGTTCATACGGATATGTTTGGTCCAACGAATGTAGAATCACACGGAGGTTCTCGTTATTATATCACCTTCATTGACGACTCCACTTGAAAGGTATGGATTTATTTTCTTAAAGCTAAATTCGATGTATTTAATACTTTTGTGAAGTGGAAAGCTATGGTAGAGAATGAAACTAATTTAAAAGTGAAGTGCTTAAAGTCGGATAATGGAGAAGAATATAGTAGTCTTGAGTTTAAAGACCATTGTGCAAAGCTCTGTATTAAGATGTTAAAGACGGTACCGGAGACACCGCAACACAATGGGGTCGCCGAACGTATGAATCGTACGTTGAATGAAAGTGCTAAAAGTATGAGACTACATGCCGGTTTGCCTAAGATGTTTTGGGCGGATGCGGTTAGTACGACGGCTTATTTGATCAATAGGAGACCCTCAACACCATTGGGTTTCCGAATTCCCGAGGAAGAATGGCAAGGTAAAAAGGTAAGTTATAGTCATCTTAGAATCTTTGGATGCAATGCATATATAAAGACCAAGGATGCGGATAGAGACAAGCTTGAGGCTAAGTCAAAGAGGTGTACTTTCATTGGTTATGGTTCGGATGAGATGGGTTATCAATGTTGGGATAACGAAGCTAGAAAAGTGATTCGTTCTCGTGATGTTACCTTTGATGAGGATTCGGTTTATAGCAAACCGAAAACGGGGAGTCCTAAACCGGATTACGTTACTTTTGACGATGTTTCTATTGATGATCTTGCAGGTTCTAGTGGGAGTTCGGGTAACAATGAATTGCCGAATAATGGTGAGGCATCACAAAGTGCTAATGATGAAGATGGTTCGAAAAGCGGTGAAAGTTCCGAACATAGTGGGAGTTCTAGTGATGAGGGGGGATGATAATGAAACCGGTCCAACCATACCGGTTGCTCCTACACTAAGACGTTCTACTAGAGTGCCCAAGCCTAATCCTGGGTATTCTTCATCAACAAACTACTTGCTTTATACCGAGAATGGTGAACGCGAAAGTTACTTTGAGGCGAGAAAATCAAAAGAATACATACAATAGAAGCTTGCCATGAAAGAAGAGATTGGGTCACTTGAGAAGAATAAAACTTGGTCACTAATGAAATTACCTCATGATAAAAGGGCGTTGCAAAATAAATGGGTTTATAGAATCAAAAATGAGTTGGATGGCAAGAAAAGGTATAAGGCTCGGTTGGTGGTCAAAGGCTTTCAACAAAAGGAAGGAGTTGATTACAACGATATTTTTTCACCGGTAGTTAAAATGACTACTATTCGGTTGGTACTTGCTATAGTTGCATCTGAGGACTTACATCTTGAGTAACTAGATGTGAAGACTGCATTCTTACACGGAGATCTTCATGAAGAGATCGATATGAAGCAACCCGAGGGCTTTGAGGTAAAGGGTAAAGAAAAGTGGGTTTGTAAGCTAAAGAAAAGTTTGTATGGATTGAAGCAAGCACCTCGGCAATGGTACTTGAAGTTTGATGAGTTTATGAAGAAGATTGATTTCTAAAGATGTGAAGCCGATCATTGTTGCTACTTGAAGAAATTCAAGTCTTCTTATATAATCTTGTTATTATATGTTGATGACATGTTGATTGCGGGTTCTAACATGTCCGAAATCAACAAGTTGAAGAGATTAGTTTCCCATGAGTTCGAGATGAAAGACCTTGGTGGAGCTAGGAAAATACTTGGGATGAGTATTGTGCGTGATCATGTGAAAGGTACTCTATACTTGTCTCAAACTAAATACATTGAGAAAGTAGTAGAGAGGTTCAACATGGAGAATTCAAAGGCTCGTTCTATGCCTTTGGGTAGCTCAATAGGGTTATCGAAACGTTAATTACCTAAAACGGAGGAAGACAAGGCGGAGATGGAGAAGGTTCTGTATGCATCGGTCGTGGATAGTGTTATGTATGTCATGGTTTGTACGAGACCGGATATTGCCCATGCTGTAGGGGTAGTAAGCCGTTATATGTCTAAACCGGGGAAAGAGCATTGGGAAGCGGTCAAATGGTTGCTTCGTTACTTGAAAAGTACTTCTAATATGGGATTGTGTTTCACTAAAAACAATGTCATACTTAGAGGTTATGCGGATGCTAATTTGGGTGGATGTGATAATTCGGGGAAAAGCACTACGGGTTATGTTTTCACATTAAGGAAGTCGGCGATTAGTTGGATGTCTCGACTACAAAGAAGTGTTGCTTTATCAACAACAGAGCCCGAATACATGGCCATCGCGGAAGCTACTAAAGAGCTTGTGTAGTTGAAGGACTTCTTGAGTGAGTTGGGTAAAAGACAAGACTATTGTGTCTTGTATTGTGATAATCAAAGTACGGTTCATCTTGGGAAGAATCTGGTGTTTCATAGTCGTACGAAACACATCAAGTTGAGGTATCATTTCATTCGACATCGTATATGAGATGGCACTTTAATTTTGAAGAAAATCCTTGGTTCGAAGAATCCGCGGATATGCTTACTAAGGTGGTTATGACGGACAAGTTGAGGTTTTGCATTGCCTCAACCGGTCTTCTCATGACTTGATGAGAGAAGACGCTGACTAGAGAATTAGAGAGTTGATATTTCGATTCTAACAAGTAGTGTTGAAGACCTTGTATCGAAAGTCTACTCATCTGAAGTATGCGTTGAGTGTGCGTGTCCCAAATGGAGTTTGGCGATATGATGGTGGTTTAACGTTCTTGGTTAGATTGTTTGGTTGACGGGTTAACGAAGATTGGGTTTGTTTAATGTCTCCTTCAAGTGGGAGATTGTTGGAGTAATGTGAAGAATAAATTAAACAAGGAAAAAGGGGGTGGGGCCAACATGGTCACATATGGTGACTTGAAGTCACCATTGGTGACATGAATATAATACGTGAGATTAGTGAAACATTTAATACTTGGTTCAAACGTGAAAGCATTTGTCACCACGTGAAGATTAAGGTCGAAGGTTTTGGAGCTGATGGTGAACAACATGTCACGTATGGTGACATTTCTCACCAAATGTGAGGTTTCAACTTGTTCAGCAAGTTGACTTACGCATTGCCTTATTTCTTTTATGCTATAAATATATCCCTAATGTAACCTGTACTATTGAGCACGGAAATTATCAATAAAATTCTCTAGTTGGTCGTGGACTAAAGCAATCACAACGATTGCATATAACCACGTTATTTTGCTTGTGTCAATTTAATTTTTCGCATTGTTCTTTCGTTTATCTTTTGTGGGTTGAGTAATATTCTTTAATTACTCATATTGTTGGGTCCTAAAATCCTAACACAGACTTCCAGACTTAGAATTATTTTGGATATATTAACTAGACTTTTGACTCATCATATTACTTCAAATTAGACTTTTAGCATTGTCTTTTCCAACAATTATTGAAGATGATAAAATTTGTAGAGTGAGTAATATAGTAATACTTTGTACTATTTTTTTTAAAGACAATGCCCCAAAGCATTATCAGTGATGCTTGAATATGTCTCCATTGGTAATTCCCAAATATTCAACTCCTAGGCCATCTCTTGAGGTTAGTAATACTACTTACGTTATCTTATTTGAAACATATATGTAAGTTTTATTACATAATATGTATTACAAGACATTTCTCTCCAATGCACACACAAAGAATAACGTATGTTAATCATGATGCGGGCTTGGCTTGATTTGTCGAAGATGTTGGTCGGAGACCAGAGACTCTGGTCGAAAATTCCGTGTCTACCTTATCATCTCATATGGTTAAGCAAACTATGTTTACTTTTCACCTATTGTTCTGTTTTATATAGCTATTAATAAAATATCTAAATTATTATTTTTTATTGTTTAATATGTCTGATAGTGTACCCCACCTTTTGTGTACTTACGAAGCTAAGTCTGACAACGAAGCTAAGTCAAACAACGAAGGTAACTCTAACAACGAAGCTAACTCCAGCAACGAAGCTAAGTCCAGCAACGAAGCTACGTACAGCAACGAAGCTACGTCCAGCAACGAAGCAATCTAGTGCCTCGATAACCGCAGTCAAACTTGAGTCAAAGGAAAGGAACATTATTGCTTTCCAAAAGTATAATAGACATTTTAGGAAAGTCAATACTCTCTTTATAGTGCTTTGGGAACTGATGCAACAGAGCATCTTTGACTGCCTTGGTAGCAGCTTACAGAGCAACTTTACAGAGCATCTTACAGAGCATTGGGAACACTTCCTAAGGAATCACCCTCACTATAAATAGAGAGCCATGAGCTCTGGAATGAGGGAGGCCATGAGCCATAAAATACACTCTCAAGTCATACTTGACTAAACATATACAACTCTCTATGTTGTGCCTTCGTGGCGTAAAGTACGATACCTTCGTACTACCTTCGAGGAATCGCCAACAAGAACACACACATCACAAATGTCCTAAAATATCTTGGTGGCATAAAGCAAGCGTTCTTGCTACCTTCGAGGAATCGCCAACAAGAGTATAAATCACTCTCATTTACCCTTCTTATTCATACTTTTGTTTAGAGCTAACCGGTATCATCTCTTCAACAAGAATTCGCCAAAAAGTGTACAAACAAATGGTGCCATCCGTGGGACCACGCAACCACATAGCCCATGTTTCTACCGATAAACGTACTAACGAGTCAAATCTGACTCGTGTTTGTAATTTTTCACCTATTTCAATATGCAATCTCATGCAAAATTTCATTCGTGAATGCTCGGAATTCGTAGATGACTTTATTGCCCTTTGGCATAATTGTGTGGTTAACTATGCTTTTATTTTAATTATATGTTTAGTGTTATGTTATTATTTGGTTAAGACCAGTTTGTGACAAGGGTCAGGGCAGTCAAATTAAGTACGAAAGATTTTATATAACTGGTAAATATCCGTGTGTGATGGGGTATGTTATTTAACCCACATATATAAGCTTGTGACCAGCTCATTTCTTTCATTTTTTTGAAATTTCTCAAACACTCCGTACCTACTTTCTCTCCTACTTCAAACCCTAATTTCTAAACCTTGTTTTTGGATTAAAATTTTGTTGTTAAGATTGTTACAACTGAGTTCGTGATCATTTCAAGGTAACAACTTGTGATTTCAGTCTCAAATTGATGGATTTGTATGGTTTTAAGTTAGGTTTTTGTCAAAGTGGGTTTTATGTCAAAGTGGTTGATTTTAATGTTGTTTGATGTGTAAGATTTGTGGGTTTAAGTCCCTAAATGTTTTCCTAACATGTTGTGTGTGGATTTTGGGTCAACAACATGTCTGGAAATGAGATTGAGCAATTTTGGTTCGAAAACTCGTCATTTCTGCTGCTGCTGCTCGATGAATACAACCGTACGGTTGCAGCTTGCAACCGCACGGGTACATGGTACAACCTTACGGGTGCATGTGCAACCGTACAGATGCATGGTGTTGGTGCAACCGGGCAGTATGTGTGCAACCGTAAGGATGCATGATGCAATCGTACGGATGGACTTGCAACCGTACGGATGCATGTGCAACCGTACGGATGCAGATCAGATCAGTAGTTGTTGTTTAATTTAGTTGTTTCCTAGCCATTATGTTGTCCGCGTGACTTATGATTATCAGGATGTAAATTCTGAAAATGCATAAGTGTTAGGTGGACTTTTAGTGGCGCTTTTTGTGACTGATTTTCTGTACTGTGCTGTTTTGTGCTAACGGACAGGAACTAACTTGATTTGCCTTATGTTCAGATGATAAGGATAAGGAAGCCGCTCAGTGATAGATAATCTGAGCTATTTGCTGGTATTCGGTGAGTGGGTCTATCTCCGGATAGAGCATTAAGTAGCTGACACGCTACTTGTTCAGACTCTTTATTATTATGTTTATGCCTTGTATGATTGCCATGTTTAGTTAGATATTGCCATGCTAGTTAGGACGATTGCATGACTGAATATCTATGATATTATGTGCGCACTGTTAGTTAGACACCAACCGAGGCGGCAAGGTTAGGAACCCACCGAGGCATCAAGGTAGGGTTGATGTGAGGTCGACTGTGGTAGCCTGGTCGGGTCATGGTGTTACTGATTGTTCAGTATAGCATAGAAGGATGCATGTGTTGCCTTTGGACGGTTATGCAGTGGAGTCAGTAAAGCAAACTATCGGTAGACTCTAGCCTGATCAACTAAGTTGTGTGCTCGTACAAACCCCCGATCCTCATATTGTCATTTGTTGTTGTATGCTAGTTCAGGATGTTAGCATATCTGTGGCCTTTGCATGTTCAGTTGCTTATGCTTGGTCTGTTAGATAGTATCCATTCACTTAGCAGTTGTGCTAATTCCCCCACATTTCCACCCCTTGCAGGTTTAGGTACTGCTGCTTAGGACGAGTGTTGCAGACAGGTTAGAAGACATGTTTGACTACAAGCTTACTCTGATGTTTTCTATCCTAATGATGTTTTCACGTAACACCGTTGTTGTATAAAGTTGGTTTGTAAACAAAGTTATGTAAACGTTAATTAAGGCTATTTTGGTAATTAAGTATTTACTTCCGCTGTGTTTAAAATAAAAAAAAATCAGGGTGTTACATATACATGCCAACTAATACAAGTCTTGGGTGGTACACCCCCAATTTACCATTTGGGTCATTCCTTACCCAATTGACCCATTCAAAAGTCAATCTTCCAAGATCAGGTCAACCAAAAACCCATTTCACCCTTCATCCACTAGCACCTAAGTGTGCTAGTGATTAAGGTCTCCTAACAAGACCACTAACACCAATCATTAACATCAAACCCTAACTAGGGTATAAATGTGGTCTATGTTCATCATCTTCCCCAAAACACCCATACTTAACAAGAAATGGGGTTTACACATAATGGTTCACCAAAACCCCAACCATAAGCAAATTAAACACTAGAACATGGAATTGGAACTTACCACAACACTAAAATATAGCTAGCAAGTGGATTCGACAAAAACCAACTCCAATTTGTGAGAATTAGCTTCTTCCTTGCTTGAATCAAGCTCTCTCTCTCTCTCTAGCACTTTCTCTCTCTAATTGAATGAGGAGGATGAAGTTAAGGATAAGGTGTTAGGGTTTCAATGAGGCCAAAATCTGCCTTTAATGCTCTAAAATCCGTTCCATTGTGAAATGACCAAAATGCCCTCGCCTAATATTTAATTAAACAAGGTTTGCTGACCAGGTGGTGGTACGGCGTGCCACAGTGTAAAATTCTCAAAATTTCATTGTTTATACCGTGCGAGTTGTACTTTTGGTTTTCGGGTCTTACAATCCATACTCACAACAATCAAGTTAGTCCCCTAAATTAACCACATTTCAAATGAGCATTGTCAATTATAATTGCCGAGCGTGCATGGCGAACGAATAAACGCACCAACACAACCATGACTTTGTTGTAAGTAAAATCAACAACATTAAATAAACAATAAATGTAAACAATCTAAAACATACCGCTTCACCAATCGACATGTAACTCATAGAAAATCTGTCTTCGTCATTAGTGAGAATGTTGGTGATACTCCCCGAGTTACACAAATTTTGATTATGCAGATACAAAGGTAGTATTTGAAATGATTTTTTCCCTACTAACCATCAACAACTCAATTGCATAACATTTTGCTCTCCACATTTGGTTGTATGACAGACAAGCTTTATAGCTGTCTGCCATATTGATACTGATATAATTCGGTCGATAGACACGATCAACTTGGAACTGACATAGGTAATGGTGGGGGTGGTGGTAAGATTTGAGGTTGCGATTACGGGGGTGGTGGTATGATTTGAGGTTGCGATTGAGATGAATTGATAGGGGTATCAAAAAGTTCAGCGTCTGAAAGCTCAAAAAGAAATGAACAATCATCTTCCATTTTTAGTGTGTTTTTGTATACAATTTTAATTGTTTGAATTGTGATATTATCTGCTTATGTGACATTGTATTTAAGGAGGTAATATTTCTATCATTTGTGTCACAATAAGTTAGAACATAAAGGTGTTCGAATACCGTTAACTTTATTTTCTGTTAAAACCATTTTATGTTCTATCTCTATTAATTATACATGTCTTTGAACACCTTTTTGTTCGAATTTCTTCTGGATATTTAAATCTTAGATCGAATCGATCTAATCCTGTAACAATTTCAGATAAAGCTGCTAAAGTGGTAAAATCTTATCTTTCAAAATGTCAGAAAATCTCAATAAATATCAGAAAATCTTTTCCAGAAAATCTAAAAATATTATCTAGAAAAATCTTATCATGAAAATCTTATCCCAAAAATTTTAAAGTAATTGTATTACTATAACAAGATTGTGATCGAACTCCTTTAGATACCACTTTGTTAAAATATTTTTGTGTTTGAACCAAGCTTATTACAATGAATTTGACCATTTATTGTTCTAATACCGTACTTATCCTAATTCTTACACTATAAATATATACATTACTATCCTTATTTATAAACACATCATATCTATTTCTTTCTCTCAAATTTTTAATTTCAATTAATATATATTATCTCATTTTTCATGGTTCCGTGCATCGTTTCAATTGACGTATTTTACGATGTTGATGTTACTGAAGACTATAAGTCATACGTTGGTGGGTCGATAGAATAATTTGAAGATATTGATGTTGGTGATTTTTATTTGATGCAATTGAACATGTTTTAAAAAAAAAAAACAATTGATTGGAATTACACGGACCATTGTTATTTGAAAGAAGACACTATTGAAGACAAAGAATTAAGCAAGATTTCTTATGTACGGCGAATATTGAAATAATATATAACAAATGCACAAGATAACGGGTCAATGAATTGTATTGTATCTTATATATATGGATGAGTATATTATTAACAAGATTAGAATTTATCGTGTGATAGATTCTGATGATTAATCAGACTAAACATTTTATGTAAAACTCTATTTAATTTATTATTTATTTTGTTTATGTTATGTAATTGTTAAATGTGTGAAAATCCCGATTCCGGCTTAATGATTTGAAAATTAGAAGTGTTCAAACTAATAAAGGTTCGAGTACAGTGTACTTAGTTTGAACACGCTATTCAAACAATTATTTGTTCGAATACATTGTACTCTCTTCGAGTAGAATGTATTTTTTTGGAACACGTCATCATTTTTTGAGTTCGAATGATATGCTTTGTTAGAGCATACTGGAGTTAGAATGGACAGTAGTGTATGTGCGTGAAAAATAAAAAAAAGAAGTTTAAAATGTAATAAAATTATGAAAAAAGTGTATTTGAAGTAATTTTCCAAAACAAGATTGTGTGTTTCTCTAAAAAATGTTTAGCAAGAAGTATTTATATGAAAAAAGTACAGTAAATTTGGAAAGTAATACTACTTGATTGTGGACTGAAATTTTATACGGTATTTTTACCACTTTTTTTACAACTTTATCATTGGAGTGCATGACTAGATTGTAAGCTATATACAATTGAAAGGGGGTACAACTAAATTATTATTGATTCGAATGATGCTAAGAAGAAGAAGAAGAGGCATGTTTTGCGAAAACACTGCTCCCAAGAGGGATAGTGGAAAAGCCCAAAAGAAGCAATTAGTTAAATTCCAATTAAAAAATTTAAAAGTTACTTCATATTTTATCAACAAAATGTAATACTATACTCCGTAATACGTATCATGTGACCTATATCGAGTTTTTTTTTTTATTTTTTGTTATGATATTATAAACAAAGTTTATATATATATATATATATATATATATATATATATATATATATATATATATATATATATATATATATATATATATATATATATTTTGCAAGGCAAAGAAGATTTATATTAAAAATAAATGAAGATTACAGTAACCTAAAAGCAATCGAGATGATGCTTATAGGGCAAAGGCTAGCAACAAACGAAAATCGACATGCCTAGCAACAAACTAAAAACCGACATACATGAAATAATTTTACTCTAAAGACTATTAATGTATCAACCATGATCATCGAACACTCCGGGGTTTAGAAGCCATTGACTCCAAACCATAACATGCCTCCAAGAACGTCTAGATATCCAATCAAATGACTTAACTTGGACTTCATCGAGCAACATTGGTCCGCAACCTTTCTTTTTTTGAAACACCGTTAGATTTCGACTCCACCAAATCATGTAACCACATACCCATTCAATGGCCTTCCACAACTTTGAACTTTTATTGGGATTGTTAGGATCGGAGCAACCTTGAAAAAGTTCACCCATATTTGCATAAGGTAGACGATTTAAGTTCCACCACCTAAAAACACGAAGCCATAAATCTTTTGCGAATTGACAATGAATGAAAATGTGTTCTACCGTTTCTAGATCACCATCACAAACCGGACATATAACCGAATCTAAATCGACCCCCCTTTTGTCAAGTTCAACTCTAACCGGAATTCTATTTTGTTTTACCCTCCAAATTAGTAAACCGATTTTCTTTGGGAGAAAATTAATTCTATCGGTACAAATTGCACTGTCCAGTGGGCTAAGCAGCTTCTCATCAATTAATTTCGACATCGATGCAATAGTGAATGAGCTGTTTAGGAATAACACGCAAGACCAAGTATCGCGACCTCCATCACCGAATCTGAATTCGGACAGCAGGTTTGAGAGAGCATGGAGTTCGCCCTCGGTTCTACCATTCGGAGATCGTATCTAATCCCATGCAGGAGTAAAGCTTCCATCTTGATTTCTTGGGCATCTCTCCATAACTAAAGCATCCTTCTTTCTATCAAGATTGTATAACCTACCAAATTTCTCCTTAAGAGAATAATTATTCAACCACTTGTCATGCCAAAAGAAGCTATCGTCGCCTTTGCAAATCATCTTCACAAACGAGTTAGTAAAATGGATGCCAAGATTATCAATGATAAACCCAACTTTGCAAATATTCTTCCAGATTATTCCTTTACCGGACCCGAGATTTAATTGATTCCCCAACCCTCCATCCCGCCCATATAAACTTATGATAACTTTTACCCAAAGTGAGTGTTCTTCGTTATGAAAACGCCACCACCACTTTGCTAAAAGTGATAGGTTTTTTGCTTTTAACGAACCAATATTCAAACCCCTGCCCTCGAAAGGAAGTAGAATGTTTTCCCATTTCACCCAAGAGAGTTTTTATTATCCCCCGACCCGCCCAAAAAAAATAAGCGACACATACCTTCGAGCTTGTTGATGACGCATGATGGTGCTCGGAATAGGGAGAAGGCATACAACGGGAGACTACTAAGAACCGATTTGATAATGGTTAATCGACCACCAAATGACATCCATTTTGCTTTCCAACTTTCAAGCCTTTTATGGAATTTTTCAATGTAAGGGTCCCAATCTTTAATATTATTCATCTTCCGTTCAATTGGGAGCCCTAGATATGTGAACGGGGTAGCTCCCACTTGACACCCGAATCTATTAGCCATAATATCTACCATATTCGATTGTACCCCGATCCCGAACAAACAACTTTTCGATAAATTTACCTTAAGCCCTGAAAAAATCTCAAAACATTTAAGAACTTTGAAAACATTACTAATGTTCTTTCTACTCCATTCACCAAAAATCATGGTATCGTCGGCATATTGCAAGTGTGATATCAACACCCGATCTTTTCCCACTTATATTCCTTGGATAAGCTTTGTATGCATGGCCTTTTTAATTAATGCATTCAAACCTTCCGCCGCTATTATGAATAAATACGGGGATAGAGGGTCGCCTTGACGTACTCCCCTTCGGAAAGAAAATTCCTCGGTTGGAGATCCGTTAACGAGAATCGACACTGACGCGGAAGATAAGCATGAGCCAATCCAATTCCGCCATTTTGAGCCAAAACCCATTCTCTCAAGAACTCTCGAGAGATACTCCCGATTGATGCTATCAAACGCCTTTTCGAAATCGGCTTTAAAAATCATGCATCTTCCTTTTTTCCTTTTGACTTTGTCTACTACTTGGTTTGCCACTAATATGCCATCGAGAATGAATCTTCCCTTCAAAAAAGCACTTTGTTCCCCACTTATCAGCTTATGAATCACCTTTTGAAGCCTTTTTGATAGTAATTTGGCAATGATCTTATAAAAACTACCAATTAGGCTAATTGGGTGATATTCTCCAAGATGCATCGGGGTAGCTTTCTTCGGGATCAAAGTCATAAAACTTGCATTACATCCCCGAGAGATCGACTCCTTAACCCAAAACCAATCAAGAGCTTTTTTTAGATCATCTTTTATTAACCAGAAAAACACTTTGTAGAATTTTAGGTTGAAACCGTCGGGGCCCGGGGCTTTAGAAGAATCACATTCCTTTATCGCCTCCCATATTTCCTCCTCCGTAAAAATTGCTTCTAAACTTTTCGCTTCTTCTGGATCCAACCTGTTGAAGTGTAACAACCCTGATTTTTTCGTTACTTCCATTAACCTTCCGTTAGTTTATTTAATGGTGATTATTTAACTTTTATGTGTTTATGTGTAATAAATACATAATTGGTCTTCGGAGGGTTACAATAATTAATATGGGTTGATATTAATTCAAATAAATATTTCGAATAATGAAATACGATAAAAACGATACGGGTTTGATAATAGCTTTTTGAGCAACGAAACGCTCGGGTTTATTTTAATAATTAATTTTATTAATTATTAACTTTTTAAAATATTTAATTTATTATATATATATATATATATATATATATATATATATATATATATATATATATATATTAAATTAAGCGATTGGTTGCGTTTAACGATCGGGTTAGCGTTCCCGGCCTTCGGTACGACTAAAGGGCACTTAAAACGGACCACGATTGCACGAAATTGCAAAACGAGAGCCCGGGATAACCATAGTGGGCCCCATTCGGCCGAAACCCCCCTCCCCACCCTTTTATGTTGAATTTTGACAACTTGAGGGGCTTATGTACTAATTGATTAAACTAGGGTTAGTATAAATTAGAAGGTTAAACCTAAATTAAATAAAATCCTCACAAAAATTTCACCAGTCGATCTCTCCCTGGCCTCCTTGACCATCGACCATCATCACCATCACCATACCTTCAATTTTCAATTTTTAATAAAACCTCAAGAACAAACGTTGCAATTCTCGATCTCCTCTACGCGTTGGTATAATTCTTTTAGCGATCTAAGGTATAATTACATGAACCCTAATTCTTAAAAATCTGATTTTTATAAGAGTTTCATAGTTATGTTGTCAATTGCTCAAGTCTATACACGTACGTGTTAATCGTTATCGTTATTTTGATTGTTTGATGCGCTAGGGTTTAAAAACGAATTTGTTTTTGTTTGATCAGAAAAATTAATTTTTTCAAATGTTAATTATTATGTTATAATCAGATTCCTTGCGAAAAACTATTGAGTTTAGGCTTTGGATTCGCTTGATTTCGTTTCCGTATGATTAAGTTATGTCAATTTGAATTATCGTTGTGTTTTTGTTGCTTGATCAGAAATCTGGAATTGTTAGACAATTAATTGGCATGTGAGACTTATACCATTAGAAATATAATTTAAAAACACTCAATTTAGACTAGGATATCATGTCGTTTGCTTATGTATAACCTGAGATATGCTTGAATTAGTGTAAAAGTAGTTTTATACAGTACTTGCATGAAAATACCCTTGTATGATAAAATGTGTTAACTTCTGTGATTAAATCTTTGCATATTTAAAAATTAGACAAAAAGTACTTCATCTTTCATGTGGATATCATAGGCTAATTGTATCTAGATCTTCGGATAATCGCGTGCGAATGTGACTAACTAAATAAGAATCGAATCTGTAAATTGCTCACGGTTTTGTACTCTGTGGATTGTGTGAATTTCATGAGAATGTATGCTTCTGGAAAATGAAACTTAACATGATATTGACTTATTGTTAGTTTATGTTAATCTCTGAAACCTTATGCATTGGTCACAATAGAGCCATACTTTATGTAAATTCTGTTTTGAGCTGAAAACTTAATGTACAACTTGCACGAATAAACTGTACAAAATGGCTAAACAAAAGTTGCTAGATTTTTTATATGTGTTACTTTGATTTTTCCTTGAACTATTTCCACTGGTCTTGTATCAATTTCATGTTCCTAACTCCAGTTATAGCCAAAATGAAATCAGTGCGCGGTCAGAAACTGACTTGGCAAGCCCCAAATGTATCCCTTCTGATTCCTGACTTTTAATTGTCGTATGAGTCCCTAGATAGACTTTTTGGAATAGATTTTAAGTATATTTATGATCTGGAGTTTGTCATGTTTACTTGAATTTTGTACTATGAGATAATGTGCTAAGTATGTTATGTGTTCATGAACTTTGTGCATAATGATAAACTGAAATTGTGAAAATGATCATTCATGACCTAAAACGTATTGTTTGACTTAGGTTTGATATGTTGACCAATATTTGACATGAAACTACTGATGTTGACTTTAGTTGACCACATTGACCAAGTTTGACTTTCGGTTTGACTTCAGTTGACTTTGTTTGACTTGCATGATATAGTTGACTTTTACTTTGAAACGCGTCGAGTCGAGCAATAAAACAACGTACATTATGAAATCACACTTATTTAAGATACATATATTGACCAACCTAAATACGTATACCTAGGTTGCATTACTCGGCAATAAACCGTACAAGTTAATTGTTCACTTTTCAATCCGAGCTTATTCAAAGTTGAGTCTACAGTCCCGCTTTTTACATGTTTTCAGGGATGAGAATACACGTTGTTATACTTACATTATCAAATGCTTTTGTATTGACATGAGAACTATATATTCATATGGAGTTTGTTCAAAAAGCCACTAGCTTGAATACTTTTAATACCATCGGTGTAAGCACAATTTAGATGGACGGATCTGTTAGGTTGACAACCTCACCCACTATAAAAACTGTGGTGCATTTATTTTGAACATTAAATACATTTGAACAAGTATATAACATTTTACGAGGTAAGGCGGGTATAGTGGCTTCCATACTCGGGTCATTGCTAGTATTCAGGTGCTCAGATTATGCAAACAATAAAATCTCGTGGTCAAGGAAACTAAACTATTTTTCTGATAACTGTTTTTCAGATACTGTTACATTACTTTAAACCTGTAGATTCACCAATATTATTTGTTGACCTGTTTTTGCGTGTTTTTATTCTCAGGTCCTTAAGAGGTAGGCTTCCACTGTGTTTGCTGCATGACTGGCCGTGGAGTTAGCATTTGATTTTACAGAACATTATTTACTTTCGCATTTAAAACTTTTATAACTATTTAAATACTGTTGGCTTGTGGTTACGATCACAACAGTGTTTCTATTTTGGGATTAAAGACTTATGTATGTTTTTGAAAGTCAAATTTTTAATAAAATTAAATGCGATTGCTTTAAACGTCTCATATAGAGGGCGTAACTGTTATCTGTGGGACCTGGATTAACACGCCGTCAGATGGTAATTTGGCGGGGTGTTATATGAAGTGAAGCGAATTAAGGGAATCCCAATCTGGCTGCTCGTCATGTCTCGAATCGAATAAGTTGCTGAAAAAACTATAAACCTCTTTCTTTATGTCCGCAGGATTCTCGTTCCATATACCCTCTATATGAAGACCTCTGATACATGAACTATTATATCTTCTTCTAATCGCAGCATGGAAGAACGAGGTGTTGTCATCCCCTTCCGCATCTCACTTAGCCCGAGCTTTTTGCCTAAGCATCTCGGATTTTTCTTGTTCTTTCTTTAGCCATCTAACTCTAATGCCTCGTCCCAATCCATCTGGATGAATACATTACATTTGGTTACATCGTGAGGTACTTGACCTCTATATGATACATTTTACAAACATTGCATTCGTTTTTAAAAGATAAACTTTCATTACATCGAATGTTGACGGCATGCATACCATTTCATAATATATCCTACTAATAATTGACTTAATAATAATCTTGATGAACTCAACGACTCGAATGCAACTTCTTTTGAAATATGTCATGAATGACTCCAAGTAATATCTCTAAAATGAGCCAATGCACAGCGGAAGATTTCTTTAATACCTGAGAAAAAACATGCTTTCAAGTATCAACCAAAAGGTTGATGAGTTCATTAGTTTATCATAATCAATCATTTCCAGAATTTTAATAGACCACAAGATTTCATTTTTCCATAAACATACATCTCATATCAGGCATTTCGCAAACTGCATAGAGATAAAAATCATTCATATGGTGAACACCTGGTAACTGACCTTAACAAAATGCATATAGAATATCCCCATCATTCCGGGACTCCCTTCGGACATGATAAATTCGAAGTACTAAAGCATCCGGTACTTTGGATGGGGCTTGTTGGGCCCAATAGATCAATCTTTAGGATTCACGTCAATTAGGGTGTCTGTTCCCTAATTCTTAGATTACCAGACTAAAAAGGGGCATATTCGGTTTAATAATTCAATCATAGAATGTAGTTTCGTTTACTTGTGTCTATTTCGTAAAACAGTTATAAAAGTTGCGCATGTATTCTCAGCCCAAAAATGTAAAGGGTAAAAAGGCAAATGAAACTCACTGTACTGTATTTCGTAGTAAAAATATGTATGACGTCATTGAACAATGCAGGGTTGGCCTCGGATTCACGAACCTATATCATTCGTATATATATTAAAACATATAATGGAAATCACATAATTTCTCTTATTAATTATATATTATTTATGTGTTTGTAGTTGTATAAATCTTATACTAAATTTTATTAAAAAGCACATACTTCATTCATTATATTTATTATAGCTTAGCTTATATATATATATATATATATATATATATATATATATATATATATATATATATATATATATATATATATATATATATATATATATATATATATATATATATTACTTTAAATTAATTATTATTTATTCATTTAGTTAAAATATCTATATATTATATATATACATATATGTTTAGTGTTATGTCTAAAAATCAATAGTTTGTTATATGTAAGCATAATGTTAATAGGTTTGATATATATAGTTACATGAAATATTAATATAATTATAGTATAAGTAATAAGTATATTTTATGTACAAAATATGTATTTGTTAAAAATGATAATCCTAATAATAATAATTTAATAATAATAATAATAACTTTATTAATAATGATAATACTAAAAATAATGATACTGTTAACAATGATACTTCTGTCTAATAATAATAATACTTATAATCATGATAATAATTATAATATATATTAGTTATAATAATAATTTTAACAATACTAAATGTTAGTACCTTGTAATAATAATAATATTTGTGATAATAATATTAGTAATAATTTTCTTACTTAAACTATAATAATAATAAGTGTTAATTAATAATACTAATAATTATAATACTAATATTAATAATAATAATAATCAACTTAATGATAATACTAATGATAATAATTATAACAATAATAACAAAAATAATGATTTTTGAAATTAAAAACTACCTCAAAAAGCCTTTAAAAAAAATATGATCCCGAACCAGACTCGAACACGTGACCTCTCAAACACCCATTTACACTTCGAACCAGCTGGGCTGATTTCCATTTTCTGAATACATCCATAACCCATTTGCTTATAACCCGTATTATATTTATCCCTATTTCTCTCTTCATCTTCAAGGTCAGAGTAACCAGACATCGAATTTATCTATTAACAGGTTATTATCTAGTTTTATGATTTTAACAATAGATAGCAACCATTTAGTTTAATCTGATATAATTAAAACAGAAAAAAAATATACTTTGAAGAAATAACTGTAACAGAAAAAAAATACATCGATTAATAAAAAACTTTGATTTTGATTTTTATAACGTTTTCGGGAAAGATTATAACATAAATTATGTTGCAGATGCTTCATTTAAACTTTATAAATTATCAATTTAACAAATAACATTGAAATCAATTCGAATTTTGATTTGAACAACATCTTTGACTTTTCAACTTTAAACTTTGACTTAACAATTAACAACTAATACAATAAATTAGAACTTGTAAATTTCCAGATAGTTTAAGTGATAGTTTCTAAACACAACTGCATTTCTTCATTCTTAAAATTTATTCAATTTCATGATATTGAATATCACAGTCAATATCGTTATGAACATCAAACCCAATCTTAACTTTCCAATTGTTTTAGATCAAAATTATAACATAAAAAAAGTTTTAAGTTGTTCCAGGAAACTTTTTGGACCTTCAATTGATCTTAATACATAAAAAAATTTCTAATTTTATCAAGAACAGACATGTTGACTTTTTGGAAATAACCTTTGACTCCCAAAATTCGAATTCCATATAAAAATTTGGCAATTGAAACTCTCCAGATTATCTAAACGAAGTATTTCTAGCAACACTGCGTTAACACTTTTTGAAATTTGTTAATAATTCAGATCATTTGAAAAATCAAAACAAGAACAGAGTATTACCTTGTATTTTTAATTTTTCTGATTTAATTCGGTTAGTTGGGAGTTGTTAAGGATTTCTGTGAATTATAATTGATAATATGAGATTGTATCGTATCAATTATCGCTGGCATCGTTTGTTTTGTATCTCAATTTGGTCGACAGGATATATTCACCTAGTACAGAAATATAAAAAAAAAATAAAGAAGAAATTGATGGCTAATTGAATTTGGATACTTATGTGTGTTAAATCAATCTGTATTCCAATTTTATGATAGCAACCAAAAATTTAAAACAGTTGTGGATTGTGATGTGTAACTAGATCGTACCTTTTTTTTATATATAGATTATAAAAAATATTTATAATAAATATATTAGTAATAAATATAATACTAATTAATAATATTTTTATTATTAATAATAATAATAATAATAATAATAATGATAAGACACTAATTCTAATACATTTAAAAATAATTATAACAATAATAACATGATGATATTGATAATAACAAAAATGATAATAATAGTATTAATGATAAGTTCTTTTATTATAACAATTTTAATAATTTTAGGAATAGGAATAGTGATAATACTAAATACGGACAATGGGCACCAATGATATCTCACCACCTCAGCAAAAAACACTGTTATACTGTAGCAGTTACTGTTACACTGTAGCAATGTAACTGTAGTGTTTTTTTTTTTAAACCAACATCTTGCTTTTTTTTTTCTTTCTTTTTTTCCCCTTTTCAATTTCTGCCACCTACCCCGCCAAACGCCGCCGGGTATCACCACCGTCAACTAAAATTACAGAAACATAAAACATGTATCTAATATGCAACAAACCCAAAAATCTAAACAAACGTATTGATCTAAACACGAATCTGAATAAAATAATCTAAAGTAGAGGAAAAAAATTAACAAAAATGCAGATGTACAATAGAAAAAAATAAACAAAAATGCAGATTTACCGTCGGCCGCCACCACCAGCAGGACGCCACTGTTACCAAAAGTAAAAGATAAATGCAAAAATAAATCAGATCTGAAAAGAAAAAACTAAGATTTGAAAAAAAAAATACTTGGATTTAAAGGAAAAAAATTAGATTCATAAGGGAGTTCAACTTATCTGAAAATCAAGGCGATTTGAGAAACGGTTGGCCGGAAAAAGAGGTTGGTTTGGGCGGTTGTGGCCTTTATTGATGGACCTCCTTCGATGACCGTCGTAGAGGGCGACGGAGTGAGGTTTTTAGAGACCATCTACGACGGAGTAACTCCACTTCATACTTGCATTGGCCCTTCAGCATGATTTTTTAACAAATTAAAATAAAATTGAAAATAGGTATAAATACATGGTGGGGAGATGGTGTTGATTTGTGGTAAAAGTAGGGGAGAGAGAAGAAATGTGAACAGGTAGATGGGGGCAAGTTGAAGGAAGTCTATTCTCTATATCGGATTTGAAAGTAAAATATAATGTAGATTATAATTCACACACTATTATTATAGCAACATAAAATATTAACCCTTATCTTTAATAATATACAGTAACACTTTTAACCACTTTGAATATTTTTGTAAAGAATATATGGTACGTTTTTTAAATTAGTTTGTGTTTTTAATTTTAATTATTAATACTTTATTTTAAACTTAGAAAGTAATATAAATTAAATTTGTCTTCTTTAATATTATTAGAATTCTTATACATATTATTCTATTTGCAATTGTATAGTGTAAATAAACAAGTAGTAACATCCAATTTGCACTATTTTCACATTACTTTAAAACTCACATACTTAATTATAAGTTGATAAGGGCAAACATGTACAACAAACATTTAGTCAAAAAACGTTAAAATTAGGCTTTTTGTTTGAAGGAAAAAAGGAGTTGGTGAAATGAGAAGATACGGAGTAGACAAAAAAGTAACCCCTCATTACTCAAATACTTATAGTATGATTTTTAAAATTCTTAAATTACTCCGATAATTTATGAAGACACTTTTCATATTATAAAAGTTTAAATTTTGATTTTTGAAAGCCCAACTTGATTATAATAGAAGAACGAATATAAATTTCATCGCATTATCTTAACCATTATGTCAAGCTTTTTACAATCTTTTTATTACTAATATTTTTGTAATTTTTTTCTTATAGGTTGAAATTTTCCTTTTTTCTCTCTTCCTTTTCCATTCATTAATATTTTAAACATCTACTTAACTTACCGTTAATTTAAACGTATAATTTACCCACGTTAACCTTTTTGTTAAACGTAAAATTAACCGATCGTTAGCAAAGTTTTTTCTAGAAAAAAGTACATTTACGGTGTATTAAATCTAATAAGCATTAGCCCAAAAAATAGTTAACTTCACTAATATAAGACGGGTCGAGCCTTAAATAAATTTAACATTATTGTTCAATTAATTGACCGCTAATCAATTAAACTTATATCTTTTTTCCTCTAAAAGAACTCTAACTTTATATACTAACATTTTTTCCCTTAAAAACATTTTTTTACTTTCTTTTCATCTAGCCTTTTTCATTCATTTTTCTTAATCATTTTTTTAAAATGTTAAATTAATCGACCATTAACAAAAAATAAACCCGACATTTTAACCAGTTCTGTTTTACAACTTTCTTTTACTTCATTTTTTCCTTCCTTTCTAATTTCTTTATTTTTTTACCATTATACCCGATCGTTAACCGTGTTTTTAAAACGTTTAATTAACCGATCGATAAACGACGAATACAACACTGCAGCGAAGCGCGGTAACTAATAAATTAGTTGTTATACTCGATGTTAATTTTTAATAATAAACGAGACATAATTGAAACGTTAATAAAATTTTAATTATATTTAGAGACAATAATTCTTTAATAGTTTTATCGCGTTATCGTTTTGAGTTTGCATTCACACTACAAAAAGTCCCTCAACTTTGGCTCAATTTACACAACGACCCCTCAATTTTGCACTAACACATGTTCAAAAAAATTTAACACAACAAAATGTTATACATCCATCACTTTTATATTATTTGCAATGTGTGAAAGGAAAACTTAATGAAATAAAATTGATCGTTATCTAAAAATATAAAACATGTATATTTGTACATTTTTCAATTTTACTAGCTCGGCATTAATGATGACACTTAAAGAATGATCACTTAATTGTTTCCACTACTGAAAAATTGCGCAAATAGTCTCTGTGGTTTGTTATTTTTGCATAACTCGAATCCCCAACTTTTTCCTCATCCTTTTATGTGCATATATATAAATGTGGTTGAATCAATTAAATTGTTAACAATAAGATTCTGACTTTCACGAAGTTGATAGAGCCGAGTGCCAATTTATCACAACCACCACAGTTCTCGACAACAGAACACAGATATGGTTAACATTTAAATTCTTATATTATGGGTACAAAGAATACATCGTATATTATTTACAGCATAAAAATTCTACTTTTTTTGTTTCAACTTCCATTCGAACTACAAAAGAAGATGAAAAGGCTATGGTGGCATGAGATCTTGGATGGTATGGTTGACTTCATTACCAGAAAGAATTGCAGGTTAATGTTTCATTGGTCTACGAATCATATCAGTTATCGATTCTTGAATATCATTAACTTTTATCTTCATGATGTTTCCTTTATGTCAACAGAGAATGCTAAAGTTTCTTCGACTTCAATTGCCACTTACACCATATGTGTATCAGTTGGATGTTGTTGTTTGATCTGTTTTTCCTTAATAATATAAAAGTATAACCAGAGTTTATACTCCAGTGATGAAGTCCTATTATGTAAGCTATAAACTATCAGCATAAACACTTCCTATGTATGTAAATATCCTATTAATTATTACTGCATCTTAATTCATATTGTTAAAGAAAATCTGCTGCGAAGCTCGGACCCCGAAACTAGTTATTATTATTATTAGTGATTATATCAATGATTACTAGTTATGATAATAATGATTTTGGTAATGATATCAATAATATTAGCAATTAAAGATTTCCAATTTCATATATTAAATGTATAATATTATTAATACTGATATTAATATCAATCATAAATAATACATCTATCATTTAACTTGGAATTTAATATATTAATTTTACATATTATAAATTACGTAATATAATACAAATAATGCTTATATCTTTTATATATATTTCATTACGCATAACATAATAATTCTTTATAGAAATTCTATTTACCTATATATAGCTTTATTTTAATAATAACTTTCTTATCTTGTAAATATTTTACATATTCAAGTCTAATGATTTAATTATATTTTATTATTCTCAATACTTATATATATATATATATATATATATATATATATATATATATATATATATATATATATATATATATATATACATAATTGTTCGTGAATCGTTGGGGAAGTCAAAGGTCAAATGTTTTCATGAACACCGTTCAAAGTTTTTCGAGACTCAACATTACTGACTTTGCTTATCGTGTCGAATCATATAAAGATTAAAGTTTAAATTTGGTCGGAAATTTCTGGGTCGTCACATTACCTACCCGTTAAAGAAATTTCGTCCCGAAATTTGAGTGAGGTGGTCATGGCTAACAATAAAAATGTTTTCATGACGAAAATAAGTTGATAAATAGAGTTTTATCATTATTGAGTAATATAGATAAAACAATTCGATTAAGTGAAGAGTACGAGTGAAGCTATCACAAAAGAGTGAAGTGAGTAAGTGTATATTCGTCATATCTTTTGACGTAGATAGGATTGATTTCCGGAGTTCAAGAAATTTAGAGAAAATCTTCATAATAAGATTTAGTTCTTCGATAATTAAGGAAGTTAGGATCCGCTTTTAATGCGATCATCCGTTTTGATTGTTCTGTCGGATATTTTACTATAAATCCACCCTCTTCATTTCCTTTATATTTTAGAGTTCCATACTTTTGTTTTCTCTTCCCGACTTTAAGTTAAGTGAATAATGGTCCAGAATTCGTAGACATGAATTTCGGAATGAACATAATTAATGTTCTAAGAAGGAAATTGTAATGGCACGATTTTGATTTGTCAAATTACCAGAATACTTCAAAAAAGACCGAATCATCATGGATAATATTTTCTTGATATGTTTAGAGTTTAAGTAGAATACAAGAGTCGTGTAACATGGCACATAATGACGTTATGATCTGTGAATCATCACGTTCCATTTAGAAACTCAGCATGACTTACTGTAATATAATCACGTTGATCAAGTGTCATTATATTATACTAACTCATGCATCAGTTCCCAACACTACTTCAAAAACATTCATATTTTAAACTCGAAGGTTTACAGAATATAGAAACTAAACAGTTTCCTTTATGATGTAATATAGATAGCACGAAGAGATAAATAATTTCAGACAAGAATATTTATGAAAATATCCTCAGAAATATCGAAGATATTTATGATAATATTTTGGAATTTCTAAGATCGAAGGTTGATGAAGAAAGATTTTTCCACAAGATTTAACGTGAGTATGGTGCAAGATATTCTCTAAATATTTCATCAGAATCAGAATCATCAGGATTCTTTATGTACAAGTTTAGTCCTTGTGATTTGTTCACAGTCTCCTTCATAATTTCGCATAATCCGCTTTTTGGTACTAAATTTTCCATTGAGCGTTTCCAACACTCCATTCTTTATCATTATACTTTCGACTGTTAAGGTCGTTTACAGTTTGTTGCTTCCTTGGCATTCTTAACATTCAGAGTATTAATTTGTAGACTGGGTGCTTTTCAGAATTTCAGAATAGAAGATCACAATTCTAAGAGGTAAATGTTATATATATATATATATATATATATATATATATATATATATATATATATATATATATATATATATATATATATATATATATATATATATATACACATACATATATACATATATACATATAACTGTTGATGCAGGCATGCTGCGAGTTCCAAAATATTGATTGCTGATTCTAGGTAATTGGTATGGCAAGTTCTCGTTACAAGATGCGGATGAGTATATGATATGGTTTTAATGAACAAATATAATGGTCCTTCGGAGAAACTTAAGTCAATGAGTAATGAAGTTGCTGGTAGGTTTACTGCTAATGTGATGGAATATAAATGGTTCCCTGGTAACGATGACAAAAGGCAACTTATACATCAAGGTTATAATAGAGTTTATTCAAAAGAAAAGTTGAAATTGATTTGCTGAAGCTGTGACAAATTTGGCTACTTTGGAAAGGGATTGCAAAGTTATTTTCGGAAATAACAACGCCAAAGGAGCTAGCACAGATACGTGTTAATTGTTTACTCAGTTTCCAAGAGTTTTTCAGGTGCATAACTATATGCATAAATCTTTCCTTCCGTAGATGAAGTGCGGTTGGTTCATCCTCTCGATTGAGGTGTTTTCAAGAATCATGACAGTTTTGAACACAGATTGTAATCGTCAAGATACAATGAGGTTTAGGATGAAATCAAGTGGCAAACTTGAAGAAATGTTTAGTTTCATATGTTATAATCAATATTTTAATTCATTTTAATTATCCAATATCGTTAGTCCACCGTTAGCAGTCCACATTTGCTAATTCAATAATTCATATATAGTTTATAATATTCAAATTAATTAATACGTATCGTGACCCGTGTACATGTCTCAGACTCGATCACTGATAATGCTAAAAACGAACATATATTTCATAGCATTATCCCTCAAGAAAGACAAGCTTTTAGTTGCAATTGTTCTATTTACAAGTGATATTCGTTTAAATAATAAAAGGTGAAGACAAAAGACAGATTCGACAAATTGAAGACGCAAACGACCAAAAAGCTCAAAAATACAAAATACAATCAAAGTGGTTCCAATTATTGATAAGAAACGTCTCAAAATTACAAGAGTACAAGACGCAAAACGCAAAGTACAAGATATTAAATTATACGCAAGGACGTTCAAAAATCCGGAACCGGGACCAAAGTCAACTCTCAATGCTCGACGCAACGGACTAAAAATTACAAGTCAACTATACACATAAATATAATATAATATTTAAATAATTCTTATAATTATTTATATATTATATTTATTTATAAAAACCATCGGCATACAAAGAAACAAAAATATGTGAGCTGCTACCTATCCCCATGCGATCGCATGGCCTGGAGGCACAAAAGCCATGCAATCGCATGACACACCTTTTCAGCCCACATGCCTATAAATTTCGCGGTTTTGATCGATGTTAAACACATCCTATCTCTCTATCTATCATACGTAAATATATATATATATTTATATTATAATTTTAATTTTAATTTTAAATTCTAATAATAAGGGTATGTTAACGAATGTTGTAAGGGTGTAAGTCGAAATTCTGTCCGTGTAACGCTACGCTATTTTTAATCACTGTAAGTTATGGTTAATGTTATTTTTAATTTAATGTCTCGTAGATAAATTATTATTATTATGCTTATTTAAGACGAAGTAATCATGATGTTGGGCTAAAATATTAAAATTGGGTAATTGGGCTTTGTACCATAATTGGGGTTTGGATAAAAGAACGACACTTGTGGAAATTAGACTATGTGCTATTAATGGGCTTTATATCAACTAAACGATATCTCGTTAATTTAATATATAGACTTATAATTTGACGTATTTATATATAACCACATACGCTTGACTGGGTACGGTGGGCGGGATATCTATAAATACCAATAATTGTTCATTTTACCGGACACGGAACTGGATTAATAGTTAATAGACTTGTTGAAACAGGGGTGGATTACATTCAAGGGTAATTGGTGTAATTGTTAACAAAGTAGTAAAACCTTGGTTTACACGCAGTCGATAACCTGGTGTATTCATTAAACAAAGTATTAAGACCTTGTTACAATTCGAATCCCCAATTAGTTGGAATATTTGACTTCGGGATATAGTTTTTCTTTTAAGCTTAAATATTTTTAGACGCAACTTTTAATTCTTAGTTTTTAGTTCCTTTTTACGTTTCGACGCACTACTTTCTTATTTTTATTTTTCGACGCTTATTATTTTTCGCCTTTTATTTTTCGACGTTTTTCGACGCGCTCTTTTTCTTTCTTATTTCTCGACACTCTAGTTTTTAGGACATAGAATTTTCTATTTCTTCTCTAAATTTCTTTAAAATTTCAAACGAAAAAATTATTTTAAGTGGTTAAATTGATAAACATCAAAATTTTCCGGTTCGTAGTAATAGTTGGATTTGTACGTGGACCGGGTTATTGGAGCCAAACAGTACTCAATTATATTAAGACCAAACGAATCATGCCCCTCTGCTGCATCTTTTGGCTATTCGAAACGTGGGCAAAATCAGAAAAGTCTATTAATTTGATAACTTATATAATTTTTTTTTATTTTTAAAAACTAATAGGATATTCAGTGAATGCACCGAGCAAAACTTTCACCACCTTTTGTACGTTCACCACCTGTAACCAGATCAAGACATCTAGCAAATATTGTCGCCATTGATTTTTCTTTAGAATCGTCATCCAGTCGACCAAGTACTCCAATTCAAATTTCTGATAATCCATTTTTTGAACCCGACCTCACAATTGAGAATCCGGAGAATATTCAGGGATAATTCATAGATCCTGAACCATTAATCTTTCCTCCGGAACCACCAATCATTCAAACAGAGATTGTTGAGGAACCAACCATTAAATCAGAATCCTCTAGTGATTCAGATTCAACAAATTCAATTATGGAAAATCTGGAACCTCTAAGTATGGAAGACCGAATGCGAGCTAAACGCACTGGCCAAGGTCACGCAATTACTCAACCAGACATTAATGCGCCAGACTATGAAATCAAAGGACAAATCCTACATATGGTAACTAATCAATGCCAATTTAGTGGTGCACCGAAGGAAGATCCAAATGAACATCTTCATACATTTAATAGGATCTATACTTTATTTAAAATCAGAGAAGTTGAAGATGAACAGATATATCTCATGTTATTTCCCTGGACTTTAAAGGGAGAAGCCAAAGATTGGTTAGAATCGTTACCTGAAGGAGCGATTGATACATGGGACGTCTTAGTTGAAAAATTTCTTAAACAATTCTTTCCGGCATCTAAAGCTGTAAGACTTCAAGGAGAAATTGTTACGTTCACACAGAAGCCAAATGAAACTCTATATGAGGCATGGACAAGATTTGGAAAGTTATTAAGAGGATGTCCGCAACATGGTTTAGACACCTGTCAAATAGTACAAATATTCTACCAAGGATGCGACATCACTACAAGGAAAGACATCGATATAGCAGCTGGTGGTTCCATTATGAAGAAAACAGCAACTGATGCTTATAAAATTATGGATAACACTGCTTCCCACTCACATGAGTGGCACCAAGAAAAAGATATCGTTAGATCATCTAGAGCAGCTAGAGCCGATTCTAGCCATGACTTAGATTCCATTTCCGTAAAGATAGATGCTGTCGAGAGACGAATGGAAAAGATGACTAAAGATATTCACTCAATACGAATTAGTTGTGAGCAGTGTGGAGGACCACATTTAACAAAAGATTGTTTCAGTATTGAACTAACAATGGAACAAAGAGAGAATGTTTCATACATAAACCAAAGGCCTGGAAATAATTATCAGAATAATTATCAACCGCCAAGACCGATCTACAATCAAAACCAGAATTATAACCGAAATATTCCATACAACAACCAACAAGGTCCTAGTAATCAACAAGTATCCAATAATACTTATAATCAGCAAAGACCTAATTTTCAAAACAAACCACCACAAACCGATGATAAAAAGCCAAATTTAGAAGATATGATGTCAAAGCTAGTTGAATCTCAAACACAATTTTTCACATTTCAGAAACAAACGAATGAACAAAATGCTCAAGCATTTAGAAATCAACAAGCTTCTATTCAAAATCTGGAACAAGAAGTGAGCAACCTAGCAAGGTTGATAGGTGAAAGAAAACCGGGAAGTCTACCTAGTGATACAAATGCTAACCCCCGAAATGAAACAGCTAAAGCCATTACCACGAGAAGTGGTATTACACTTAAACCACCTGAAATGCCTGTAATTTCTGATGAAGCTATTCCTACTCCACAAGAACCACAATCTGAACAAAATAAGGAACAAGAACAGGTAGTTGAAAAGGTTAATGAAGATAACACAGTTAAGGCTAAACCTTATGTTAAACCATACCAACCACCACTTCCTTACCCGAGTAAAATAAGAAAAGAGAAACTTGAAGCCGAGCAATCCAAATTCTTGGATATGTTTAAACAAATAAATGTAAATCTTCCTTTCATTGATGTGATTTCAGGAATGCCTAGATATGCTAAATTCTTGAAAGATCTAATCACAAATAGAAAGAAAATGGAAGAACTCTCGGCTGTTACTATGAATGCTAATTGTTCAGCAGTGCTGTTGAATAAGATACCAGAAAAACTTTCAGATCCAGGAAGTTTCACAATTCCATATTTTCTGAGCAGTCTTAGTTCAATAGAAGCATTGGCAGACTTAGTTGCTAGTATAAATTTAATGCCGTATTCACTATACACTAAACTAGACCTTGGAGAATTGAAACCAACGCGAATAAGCATACAACTAGCCGATCGATCAGTAAAATATCCTAGAGGAATAATGGAAAACATGCTAGTTAAAGTTGGTACTTTAGTATTTCCAGTAGATTTTGTTATTCTTGACATGGAAGAAGATTCTCGAGTACCTCTCATATTAGGAAGACCATTCTTAAACACGGCTAAAGCAATGATAGACGTGTTCGGTAAGAAACTGACCCTAAGTATAGAGGACGAGAGTGTTACCTTTTCAGTTGATAGAGCAATGCAACAACCGCAATCTGCAGATGATACATGTTATTATATTCAAACCATAGAATCACATGCAGAATTGTTAGAAGAATTTCCAGAATTATAAGGAACAGGAGAATGTTCTTTAGGAGAAGGAACTGAACCAATTGATGAAACTGAAATGTTAGCTACACTTATGGCTAATGGATATGAACCAACAACAGAAGAAATTCAAATGCTAAAAGAGGAAGACAGATATCGATATAAATCATCGATAGAAGAACCACCGACATTAGAGTTAAAGCCACTTCCAAACCATTTGGAATATGCTTATTTACATGGTGAATCTGAATTACCTGTAATAATATCGTCTTCTCTTACTGAAAATGAAAAATCTCAACTCATTTCTGTGCTAAAAGCTCATAAACCAGCCATTGCATGAAAAATTCATGACATTAAAGGAATAAGTCCTTCGTATTGCACACATAAAATCCTTATGGAAGAAGGTCATAAAACGTATGTGCAACGCCAATGAAGACTAAATCCTAATATGCAAGATGTTGTTAAGAAATAAATTATTAAACTGCTTGATGCAGGTTTAATTTATCCAATCTCTGATAGTCCATGGGTAAGCCCAGTTCAATGCGTGCCTAAGAAGGGTGGCATGACTGTCATCACAAATGAGAAAAATGAGCTTATTCCTACTAGGACTGTAACAGGATGGCGTGTTTGTATAGATTATAGAAAATTAAATGACGCCACCAGAAAAGATCACTTTCCCTTACCTTTCATTGATCAAATGTTAGAAAGATTAGCTGGAAATAGTTACTATTGTTTTCTTGATGGTTTTTTCGGATATTTTCAAATTCCAATAGCACCTGAGGACCAAGAGAAAACCACATTCACGTGCCCTTATGGTACTTTTGCTTACAAACGCATGCCATTTGGACTTTGCAACGCCCCTGCAACCTTTCAAATGTGCATGATGGCGATTTTTCACGACATGATAGAAGAATGAGTGGAAGTTTTCATGGATGACTTTTCAGTCTTCGGTGATACATTTGAATCATGTCTAGTTAATCTTGAACGAATGCTTATTAGATGCGAACAATCAAATCTAGTACTTAATTGGGAGAAATGCCATTTCATGGTTAAAGAAGGCATCGTTCTTGGACATAAAATTTCAAAGGAAGGAATTGAAGTAGATAGAGCTAAAGTAGATGTAATTGCTAAACTTCCATATCCCACCAATGTTAGAGGAGTTAGGAGTTTTCTAGGGCATGCCGGTTTTTACCGACGTTTCATAAAAGATTTTTCTAAAATTGCCACTCCTATTAATAAACTCCTAGAAAAAGATGCTCCATTCATCTTTTCGGATGAATGTATTAAATCTTTTAATATTCTTAAAGAGAAACTCACTAATGCGCTGATCATGATAACTCCAAATTGGAATCTACCGTTTGAACTAATGTGCGATGCAAGTGATTTTGCAATGGGAGCCGTTTTAGGACAAAGGATTGAAAAATGATTTCAACCTATTTATTATGCTAGTAAGACGTTACAAGGAGCACAAACGAATTATACAACTACTGAAAAAGAACTCCTTGCTATTGTCTTTGCTTTTGACAAATTTCGATCATATCTTGTTTTAGCTAAAACGGTGGTCTATACCGACCATTCTGCTCTTAGATACCTATTTTCGAAACAAGATGCCAAACCAAGATTAATCCGTTGGATTTTACTCTTACAAGAGTTCGATATTGAAATCCGAGACAAAAAGGGAGCAGAAAATCTCGCCGCTGATCATCTTTCTCGTCTTGAAAATCCTGAATTAGAAGTTCTAAATGAATCGGCCATACAAGACAACTTTCCTGATGAATATCTATTGAAGATAGATTATAATGAAATTCCATGGTTTGCAGACTATGCAAACTACTTAGTATGTGGATTCCTTGAAAAAGGATTATCGTACCAAAAACGAAAGAAATTTTTTAGTGATATAAAACACTATTTCTGGGAAGATCCACATTTGTTTAAAAGTTGTCCCGATGGAATAATACGCCGATGTGTATTCGGAGACGAAGCTAGTCAAATCTTAAACCATTGTCACACAGGACCAACAGGAGGGAATTATGGGCCTCAACTCACAGCAAGAAAAGTTTACGATGTTGGATTCTAATAGCCTACCATTTTCAAAGACGCACACCTTCTTTGCAAATCCTGTGATGCTTGTCAAAGGGCCGGAAAAATAAGTCAACGTGATGAAATGTCACAAAATGTCATTCAAGTATGTGAAGTATTTGACATTTGGGGTATTGACTTTATGGGTCCATTTCCAAAATCTCATAATAATCTCTACATTCTCGTTGCCATTGATTATGTATCTAAATGGACGGAAGCACAAGCTCTCCCAACTAACGATGCACGAATTGTAGTCAACTTTTTAAAACGTCTTTTTGCTAGGTTTGGAACACCGAAAGCTTTAATAAGTGATCGGGGTACTCATTTTTGTAATAATCAACTTGAGAAAGTTCTCAAAAGATATGGAGTAACTCATAAAATCTCCACTGCTTATCATCCACAAACAAGTGGACAAGTTGAAAATACCAACCGAGCTTTAAAACATATTCTAGAGAAAACCGTAGGATCAAATCCAAAGGAATGGTCCATTAAATTGGAGGATGCACTTTGGGCTTTTAGAACAGCCTACAAAACTCCAATTAGAACCACACCTTTTAGACTCGTCTATGAAAAAGCATGTCATCTTCCAGTAGAAATTGAACACAAAACATTTTGGGCTTTGAAGACATGTAATCTTCATTTACATGAAGCCAGACGTCTACGATTAAGTCAACTAAACGAATTAGAAGAATTAAGACATGAAGCACACGAAAATTCGTTAATCTATAAAGAAAGAACGAAGAAATGGCATGATAAAAGAATCAGAAGTTCAAAAGAATTTAAAGAAGGAGACAGAGTTCTTCTTTTCAATTCACGATTCAAGTTATTTCCTAGAAAATTGAAATCAAGATGGTCTGGACCATTCATAGTCAAAAGAGTTTTCCCATACGGAACAATAGAGTTAATAAATTCAAATGGGATTGAATTTAAGGTTAATGGTCACAGAGTTAAACATTACATACATGGTCCGATAGAAGTTGACAATGAAGTCAATCATAATTTCACCACCCAAGAAAACCCTGAAAATGAAAACATAAATATGTTATCAACAACATGTGAAAAATCAAAATTGGAAAATAGGGAGGATTCAAATTGGAGTGATGAAGAAGAATTCTTATACAAACCTCCCATTCCAAGAAATGAAGAAAAATGTGAACAAGAAGTTCAAATAGAAGTGAAAGAACCAAGAAAAGAACACCCGAAAAAGGTTTAAAAACCAACTCGACTTACTAAAGCAGGAGACCCGGGTGAATTTATCATTTCTTGCTTGCTTAATGATGGTGCTGTATATAATGGACTCGCAGATTTAGAAGCAAGTGCAAATATTATGCCTCTTTCGTTATACAAAAGATTAGGTATGAGTAAATTAAAACCAACCAAAATAGGTGTTCAATTATTTGACCTAACCATTAAACACCCGGTTGGAATAGCAAATAATTTACTTGTTAACGTGGGAAGTTTGACCTTTGTTGCAAACTTCATAGTGATTAATATGGAGGAAAACCTTGATGTTCCTCTAATTTTAGGTCGCCCATTTTTAGCAACCACCGAGGCATTCATTGATGTAAGAGAAGGAAGAATGACACTTAGGGATGGTGATAAATCGATCACCTTTGTTAACCGAAAGTTTAGATCTCCACTAACCAAAACTGTTAAACCAATAAAAATGTATAAGTGTGGGGAAGATGAAGAAACACTTAATGATGATCCGATCACAAAGAACCCCGTTGATGATAAGAAATTAGATGAACCCGTTTTTAACAGTTCAACGAAGAAACTTTATAAACGGATTCACGATGCTAAGATTAAGGGAAACTTTAAGTTATGTAACCGATTACTATCCAATTTATCGCCAAAAGAAAAGGCGATGTTAGTTGAATTTGTGAAAGCTACGGAGGAAATCAACAAATGGATTGAAGTAAAAGTCAAAGATATACAAGTTGTTGATGATCCAATTGAAAATAACGTTAATCACAATTTCAACTAAGTGTGGGGAGGTTCGAATCTTTTTAGGGTAATATGTATTTCTGTTAGAGTTAGATATTCTGTTTTCGTGTAGTTCTCGAGAATGGAATCTGAATGGTCTTTCCCTAGCAGACCCTTAAGAACTAGTCTTCTCCCCCCATTCTGAATTTTTATTTTTTTTAGGTTTTACGAGATGAAGACTTCCTGTGAACTAAACCATGGTCTAATGCTACACGCTTTAATTACTAAACGTAATAATGACACCCTTCCAAGTGAAATAGTATCATTAATCAGAGGTAAATTGGACGGAGTAAGAAAAGAATCCAGAGATCGAAAATAATAAGTTATAGTTTGGTAAAGGAAAATCAAAATCCGCAGCGAAAAGAAGAGCACGACACCTTAAAAGATGTCACAAATGCGGAAATGGTCACACGAAGGAAAATGCTCGACGAATCAAACATATTCAAATATCGAATTCGTTACTTTATGCAGAGATGGACCGTTCATATGTTTTGAAGAAAAAACGTTGAATGCTCGAGGTTACGCCTATGTAGCTATGGAAAACCAATTAGTCCGACTATCTTATGAGTGGGCTAAAGCAGGTCACTAAGAATTCTATTTCACAGGTAAGTTTGTACAGTTTTCAGTTTTTATTTTTGTTTTTATTTTTAACCTTTTGATAATAAATGCTAAATCGTTCGCTATAAAGTATTAAATTGGTACTCAATAAAATTAGGTTTTGCGACCGAAATTATTGATATCATACAAAAATTTATTACATCACTGCGAAATTTACCGTTTATTCTTAAGGTATAAATATCTTTAATTAATCAACCCAAAATATTTCAAAAATTCGTCATGAGTTAAACTAGGTTATGGAACCAAAATTACTTTACTGAAAAGAGGGGCGTATATTTTTGATAATATTTGATTGATTAAAGTGGGATAAAAGACCAAAAAGATTTTAATTTTATTTTATTTTTATTTTTAAAATTAATATTAAAATAATATTGTAAACTTTTTAAATCAATATATTTAAAATTGTAAATATTTGAAAAATTAATATTTTTAATATAAGTTTGTATGTATAAAAACAAAAATATAATAAAAGTTTGGTGTGAATTTTTAATAATAATATGAATTTTTAATTTTGTGCATTTTAAATTAAAGTTTGGTGTGAATTTAAAAACAAATATATACTTTATTTCACTAAGATAAAAATATGATTTTTAAAATTCGTCGTGAGTTGAAGACTAGGTCGTTGAACCGAAATTGCTCTACCTAAGGGAGGGACGAGAACTTTTATTATCATTATTTTTAATCTTATTGAATTAAAGTATGCCAAAAACATTATTAAAAAAAAAAAAACAACGCCAATATGTTTGGAAACTTTGGTAAAATTTAATCATTTTTCTACGCTAATGACCCTCAATAATTTAAATTGTACTGATTTCTTGCAAATGAGGGCATTGCAAGATCTTAAGTGTGGGAAGGGGTTAAATTCTTTCGGATTTTTAAAAATTTTAGACTTATACACTTGGTTACCATTAGAAATACTAGTAACGCAGTAGTTGTATTAGAATCTAGTGCTCTCTGATAATAAAGAACAGCCCTAGTCTTATATACTAACTACCCAATTCTAGTAAAATTTTTCAAAATTTTCAATTAAATGAATTCAAAATCATGTTTATACATATTTATGAACGATAAAACTAGGTGTTAACACCGAAATTATTGTTACCTCATAAAGGACATAAATTGAGAAACAAACCAAAATGTTAGAATTCATTTAAAATGGAATAGAGGACAATAAAAAGGCAAAGAAAGGAAAATAAAAGCCAAGTGTGGGGAAAATTTACCAAGTTATTTAAAACATATATCACATATTTTTGTACAAATAACTGAAGATACTTTTGCTTTAGACTAATTTAAACAGTTTTACCCCGATTTACTATAATATATTTAAAAGAAAGATGGATCTACACGATGAATCAATTCTATCATTAAAAGGAAGTAAAGTCTTCCGAAAAAGAAACGCGCTTCTTGATTTAGGTCAGGAAGTTGTCGTCCAGACCAGCTGTAGGTTGACGAAAAATCTAGAAAAGTCATCTCTAAAATCAGCAGGAAATCCACGGACCTCAGCATCAAACAGGGTCGCCAAGTGGTCAGACTTATCCTAACCATGAGAGGATCTGTCTCGTACAATGGGGAGGACGCCGTGCAAATTAGCTGGATAAGACTAATGAATCAGATCCCCAGAAAAGGATAATCTCCTTAAAGATCAAAAATCAGCTTTTAAGCCTGATATTACTCAGTCCTAGAGATTGATCTTAAAGATTGAGAATTACAAACTCATGGAATTCGATGATATCTAAACTCAAGCTTGAATGAGAAAATATTTTGATGAAAATTACAAACCGATTTGTTTTCTGAAAACTCATTTTCAATGCGTTCATTACCATTGAACGTAAAATCCTAGGAATTCACCTAGAATTCATTAGGTCACCTGAACCAAATCGGGTGTCAACCGTAAGAACGGTGGTTGCATAATATGGTCAAAGACAGGACCTTGTGCCAAACCGAAAAATTATAAGGGTGAGCTTTACTATTGCTCCTACCAAGGATAGTAATTGCATCCGACACGTTATAGATCATAATTAAAAGCATGTCAGGGGACATTGCCTTAACAGTTACTTGTTCAACGCTTTCCTTTACAACCGGACGGTAGTTTATCGAAAGGTAATATACGGAGCAAGTATACTGGACGTGTTGCTTTCCCAATACAAGGTTAGGAAGTGGGTGACACAAAATCGCAAGTTTTGAGCTAAAGTTTTCAAATCTGAAACCCACTAAACCCACAAAAATAATTTGCAAACACCGGTGAAGGGTTATTCCGGAAAACTTATCTTGGGTAAAAGCTAGATTTAATTTTCAAAAGATCAAATATTTTCATAAAGATCCAATTTCCTTAAAGGATCTAAATTTTATAGTCATGTGGGACTGTAAACCACAACATTACTACCATTGTTTATACCGCCGTATAGAAATCACTGATGTACAAAGTGTGAAGAATAAAGAAGTGATTCTAGTATTTTTTATTTCAAGACTATATTGCTTGAGGACAAGCAACGCTCAAGTGTGGGAATATTTGATAATGCTAAAAACGAACATATATTTCATAGCATTATCCCTCAAGAAAGACAAGCTTTTAGTTGCAATTGTTCTATTTACAAGTGATATTCGTTTAAATAATAAAAGGTGAAGACAAAAGACAGATTCGACAAATTGAAGATGCAAACGACCAAAAAGTTCAAAAGTACAAAATAGAATCAAAGTGGTTCCAATTATTGATAAGAAACATCTCAAAATTACAAGAGTACAAGACGCAAAACGCAAAGTACAAGATATTAAATTATACGCAAGGACGTTCGAAAATTCGGAACCGGGACCAAAGTCAACTCTCAATGCTCGACGCAACGGACTAAAAATTACAAGTCAACTATGCACATAAATATAATATAATATTTAAATAATTATTATAATTATTTATATATTATATTTATTTATAAAAACCGTCGGCATACAAAGAAACAAAAATATGTGAGCTGCTACCTACCCCCATGCGATCGCATGGCCTGGAGGTACAAAAGCCATGCGATCGCATGGCACACCTTTTCAGCCCACATGCCTATAAATTTCGCAGTTTTGATCGATGTTAAACACATAATATCTCTCTATTTATCATACGTAAATATATACTACGTATATATTTATATTATAATTTTAATTTTAATTTTAAATTCTAATAATAAGGGTATGTTAGCGAATGTTGTAAGGGTGTAAGTCGAAATTCTGTCCGTGTAACGCTACGCTATTTTTAATCACTGTAAGTTATGGTTAATGTTATTTTTAATTTAATGTCTCGTAGCTAAATTATTATTATACTTATTTAAGACGAAGTAATCATGATGTTGGGCTAAAATATTAAAATTGGGTAATTGGACTTTGTACCATAATTGGGGTTTGGATAAAAGAACGACACTTGTGGAAATTAGACTATGGGCTATTAATGGGCTTTATATCAACTAAACGATATCTCGTTAATTTAATATATAGACTTATAATTTGACGTATTTATATATAACCACATACGGTTGACTGGGTACGGTGGGCGGGATATCTATAAATACCAATAATTGTTCATTTTACCGGACACGGAACTTGATTAATAGTTAATAGACTTGTTGAAACAGGGGTGGATTACATTCAAGGGTAATTGGTGTAATTGTTAACAAAGTAGTAAAACCTTGGTTTACACGCAGTCGATAACCTGGTGTATTCATTAAACAAAGTATTAAGACCTTGTTACAATTCGAATCCCCAATTAGTTGGAATATTTGACTTCGGGAATAAGAATAATTTGACGAAGACTTTCGCACTTTATATTTATGACTGATGGACTATTATGGACAAATCCGTATGGACATATCGAATAATCCAGGACAAAGGACAATTAACCCATGGGAATAAACTAAAAACAACACGTCAAACATCATGATTACGGAAGTTTAAATAAGCATAATTCCTTTATTTCATATTTAATTTCCTTTATTTTATATTTAATTGCACTTTTAATTATCGCACTTTTATTTATTGTCATTGTATTTAATTGCACTTTTAATTATCGTACTCTTTAATTGTCGTACTTTTTATTTATCGCACTTTTATCGCAATTTCATTATCGTTATTTACTTTACGCTTTAAATTAAATCTTTTATTTTTGATATTTTACATTAGGTTTTAACTGCGACTTAAGTTTTAAAATCGATAAACCGGTCATTAAACGGTAAAAACCCCCTTTTATAATAATAATACTACTTATATATATATTTTTGTATTTTTACAAATATAGTTTTTAAAATTATAGCGTTAAGCTTGTTTAAGAGTTCCCTGTGGACGAACCGGACTTACTAAAAACTACACTACTGTACGATTAGGTACACTGCCTATAAGTGTTGTAGCAAGGTTTAGGTATATCCATTCTATAAATAAATAAATATCTTGTGTAAAATTCTATCATATTTAATAGTATTTTCTTGTAAAAATTAATACTATTTCCTAGTACTCCTCGCAGACATCAATCACAACTCAAAGTATATACATTATTGTAGAATCAAGCTCAACCCTGTATAGCGAACTCGAGCATTACAGCATATAGAGTGTCTATGGTTATTCCAAATATTATATATATATATATGCGTCGATATGATATGTCAAAACCTTGTATACGTGTCCCAATATTTAAAGTGCGTAAAATAAATAGCAGAATGTAAATGACAATAAATAAAATTGCGAGAATTAAATTGTGATAATTAAATGTACAATAAGGAATTAACAGTTAGCTAGGAACAGTTAGCTAGGATTTTGTTAGCGTGGATTCTTAACAAAATTTCTCATAGTTAATTTGTTTGTTTCTAACAAATTTTATTTTGTCCAATGTTTTCTTCATTATGCCACTTGTCGTATTCTGATAGGTCAAAATCCAAATATGAAATTGAATGAAAATGGTTATTCTGTGGTGAACGGATACATGCACCGGTGGATGTAAGTAGGATAGTAAATGACTGTTGAATCAGCTTCGAAAGAATGTACAGTATAGCTTATTAATGTGAAATCTAAATATTCCTCAGGTGTTACCTACCCGTTAAAATATTTTCACCATTAACAGTTTGTACAAAAGAATTTTCAATTACAATCTTTATGAAGATATATATACATATATATTTTCTTCAGATGTATTCGTGGATTTAATGAGTTAACATGATATTAAACTCATTTGCTTTTTGGTTTGAGCTAAAATAAGTAATCTTTAAAACTTTTAGAAACCACATATTCTTCGCAGAATATTTCTTCAATGAAGTTATGGATCAATACTTCATCGTTCATTGCTGTTGGTACTTCTTGGTATCTATGGTGCGTATGATGTTGATGTTCGAGGTAAAGATTGTGATGTTCAGGTGTGGGATACGGATGTTGATGTTGGTGGTGATGATGGTACTGTTGATGTTGTTGATGGTGGTACTGGTTATGCTGCTGGTGCTGCTGATGGTGGTACTGTTGCTGTCGGTGTTGCCGCTGATGCTTGTAATCTTTGCACCATATTCTCCAAAGCCGTAACCCGGGCGCGGAGCTCGTTGACTTCTTCTATTACACCGGGGTGATTGTCAGTTCGGACGAGCGGATAAATAAAATCTCGAATTTGGTTTAGTATATAATGATAACGAGATACTCTGGAAATGAGAGAGAAAATGGTGTTTCGGACAGGTTCGCCGGTAAGTGCGTCAGGTTCTTCGCCAAGAGGACAATATGGTGGATGAAAGGGATCGCCTTCTTCTTGTCTCCAATGACTAAGTAGGCTACGAACCCAGCCCCAATTCATCCAGAATAAATGATGGCCGATTGGTTGGTCCATTCCGGTCACACTGCTTTCGGAGCTTGAGTGGGACTCCATGTCGAAATCCGAGGGACTTGAACTAGTGGCGATTTCCATTTCGTATAATTGAATAATGGATTTTTCGATATGAAATGATTTTCGAATATCGAATGATATTCGTTTTATAAAGAATACCTATATATAGTACAAAAGACCCCGTAGATTACGGAGGAATTTACAAAATATGTCAGGCAAGTTTACAGTAATAGATACGCTAAGATATGAATTTTGTCTATACACTATTCATGCAATCAATGCAGTAAGACGTTTCTAGACTAAGAATGATAAGCAAGTGATTCCCTAAGAATGATAAGCAGGTAATTTTCGACACGAAATGATAAGCAAAACTTTTGACATGCAGATACGGTCGAAGTCCAGACTCACTAATGCATCCTAACAACTATCAATTAGACACACTAATGCAAGACCTGGTTCGCTAAGACCACCGCTCTGATACCAACTCCAATGCCCCATCCCAATCCATCTGGACGAATACATTACATTTGGTTACATCGTGAGGTACTTGACCTCTATATGATACATTTTACAAACATTGCATTCGTTTTAAAAGACAAACTTTCATTACATCGAAAGTTGACGGCATGCATACCATTTTATAATATATCCAACTAATAATTGACTTAATAATAATCTTGATGAACTCAATGACTTGAATGCAATGTCTTTTGAAATATGTCATGAATGACTCCAAGTAATATCTCTAAAATGAGCCAATGCACAGCGGAAGATTTCTTTAATACCTGAGAATAAACATGCTTTCAAGTGTCAACCAAAAGGTTGGTGGGTTCATTAGTTTATCATAATCAATCATTTCCATAATTTTAATAGACCACAAGATTTCATTTTTCCATAAACATACATCTCATATCAGGCATTTCGCAAGCTGCATAGAGATAAAAATCATTCATATGGTGAACAACTGGTAACCGACCTTAACAACATGCATATAGAATATACCCATCATTTCGGGACTCCCTTCGGACATGATAAATTCAAAGTACTAAAGCATTCGGTACTTTGGATGGGACTTGTTGGGCCCAATAGATCTATCTTTAGGATTCGCGTCAATTAGGGTGTCTGTTCCCTAATTCTTAGATTATCAGACTAAAAAGGGGCATATTCGGTTTAATAATTCAACCATGGAATGTAGTTTCGATTACTTGTGTCTATTTCGTAAAACAGTTATAAAAGTTGCGCATGTATTCTCAGCCCAAAAATGTAAAGGGTAAAAAGGCAAATGAAACTCACTGTACTGTATTTCGTAGTAAAAATACATATGACGTCATTGAACAATGCAGGGTTGGCCTCGGATTCACCAACCTATATCATTCGTATATATATTAAAACATATAATGGAAATCACATAATTTCTCTTATTAATTATATATTATTTATGTGTTTGTAGTTGTATAAATCTTATACGGAATTCTATTAAAAAGCACATACTTCATTTATTATATTTATTATAGCTTAGCTTATATATATATATATATATATATATATATATATATATATATATATATATATATATATATATATATATATATATATATATATATATATATATATATATATATATATTACTTTAAATTAATTATTATTTATTCATTTAGTTAAAATATCTATATATTATATATATACATATATGTTTAGTGTTATGTCTAAAAATCAATAGTTTGTTATATGTAAGCATAATGTTAGTAGGTTTGATATATATAGTTACGTGAAATATTAATATAATTATAGTGTAAGTAATAAGTATATTTTATGTACAAAATATGTATTTGTTAAAAATAATAATCATGATAATAATAATTTACTAATAATAATAACTTTATTAATAATGATAATACTAAAAATAATGATATTGTTAACAATGATACTTCTGTCTATTAATAATAATACTTATAATCATGATAATAATTATAATATATATATTAGTTATAATAATAATTTTAACAATACTAAATGTTAGTACCTTGTAATAATAATAATATTTGTGATAATAATATTAGTAATAATTTTCTTACTTAAACTATAATAATAATAATAATAATAATAATAATAATAATAATAATAATAATAATAATAATAATAATAATAAGTGTTAATTAATAATACTAATAATTATAATACTAATATTAATAATAATAATCAACTTAATGATAATACTAATGATAATAATTATAACAATAATAACAAAAATAATGATTTTTGAAATTAAAAACTACCTCAAAAAGCCTTTAAAAAAAATATGATCCCGAACCAGACTACACGTGACCTCTCGAACACCCATTTACACTTCGAACCAGCTGGGCTGATTTCCATTTTCTGAATACATCCATAACCCATTTGCTTATAACCCGTATTATATTTATCCCTATTTCTCTCTTCTTCTTCAAGGTTAGAGTAACCAGACATCGAATTTATCTATTAACAGGTTATTATCTAGTTTTATGATTTTAAACATAGATAGCAACCATAAACTTTTAATCTGATATAATTAAAATAGAAAAAAAATACTTCGAAGAAATAACTGTAACAGAAAAAAAATACATCGATTAATAGAAAATTTGATTTTGATTTTTATAACGTTTTAGGGAAAGATTATAACATAAATTATGTTGCAGATGCTTCGTTTAAACTTTATAAATTATCAATTAAACAAATAACATTGAAATCAATTCGAAGTTTGATATGAACAACATCTTTGACTTTTCAACTTTAAACTTTGACTTAGCAATTAACAACTAATACAATAAATTAGAACTTGTAAATTTCCAGATAGTTTAAGTGATAGTTTCTAAACACAACTGCATTTCTTCATTCTTAAAATTCATTCAATTTCATGATATTGAATATCACAGTCAATATCGTTATGAACATCAAACCCAATCTTAACTTTCCAATTGTTTTAGATCAAAATTATAACATAAAAATGTTTTAAGTTGTTCCAGGAAACTTTTTGGACCTTCAATTGATCTTAATACATAAAAAAATTTCTAATTTTATCAAGAACAGACATGTTGACTTTTTGGAAATAACCTTTGACTCCCAAAATTCGAATTCCATATAAAAATTTGGCAATTGAAACTCTCCAGATTATCTAAACGAAGTATTTCTAGCAACACTGCCTTAACACTTTTTGAAATTTGTTAATAATTCAGATCATTTGAAAAATCAAAACAAGAACAGAGTATTACCATGTATTTTTTATTTTTCTGATTTAATTCGGTTAGTTGGGAGTTGTTAAGGATTTATGTGAATTATAATTGATAATGTGAGATTGTATCGTATCAATTATCGTTGGCATCGTTTGTTTTGTATCTCAATTTGGTCGACAGGATATATTCACCTAGTACAGAAATATAAAAAATAAATACAAAGATGGCTAATTGAATTTGGATACTTCTGTGTGTTAAATCGATATGTATTCCAATTTTATGATAGCAACTAAAATTTTAAAACAGTTGTGGATTATGATGTGTAACTAGATCGTACCTCTTTTTTTTTTTTTTTTATAGATTATAAATAATATTTATAATAAATATTTTAGTAATAAATATAATACTAATTAATAATATTTTTATTAATAATAATAATAATAATAATAATAATATAATAATAATAATAATAATAATAATAATAATAATAATAATAATAATAAGACACTAATTCTAATACATTTAAAAATAATTATAACAATAATAACATGATGATATTGATAATAACAAAGATGATAATAATAATATTAATGATAAGTTCTTTTATTATAACAATTTTAATAATTTTAGGAATAGTAATAATAATAATAATAATAATAATAATAATAATAATAATAATATTATTATTATTATTATTATTATTATTATTATTATTATTATTATTATTAGTAATTATATCAATGATTACTAGTTATGATAATAATGATTTTAGTAATGATACCAATAATATTAGCAATTAAAGATTTCCAATTTCATATATTAAATGTATAATGTATAATATTATTAATACTGATATTAATATTAATCATAAATAATACATCTATCATTTAACTTGGAATTTAATATATTAATTTTACATATTATAAATTACGTAATATAATACAAATAATGCTTATATCTTTTATATATATTCCATTACGCATAACATAATAATTCTTTATAGAAATCCTATTTACCTATATATAGCTTTATTTTAATAATAACTTTCTTATCTTGTAAATATTTTACATATTCAAGTCTAATGATTTAATTATATTTTATTATTTTCAATACTTATATATATATATATATATATATATATATATATATATATATATATATATATATATATATATACACATAATTGTTCGTGAATCGTTGGAGAAGTCAACGGTCTAATGTTTTCATGAACACCGTTCAAAGTTTTTCGAGACTCAACATTACAGATTTTGCTTATCGTGTCGAATCATATAAAGATTAAAGTTTAAATTTGGTCGGAAATTTTCGGGTCTTCACACTAACCCTCGAATCTAACCATTTTTCCTTCTCACCTTCTGATATCGAACCATCATCTGCTTTTCTTTCTAGCTCAAGCGTTTCCTTCTTTAGCTCATCTATTTCTTGATCTAGGGTTCCATATTTACGTTTACTCCATCCCCTTAACGCCTCTTTCACGTTCTTGAGCTTATCCCGAAATTTACAATCATCTGGATATCCTGTTACTTGTTTGTTCCATGCATCTATAATTATTTTCTCAGCTTCCTTTGATTCGAGCCATATATCAAATAATTTAAAAGGTTTAGGCCCAAAATCAACATTTGCATCTCTAATAACTATCGGGCAATGATCTGAGGTACCTTGGTCTAATGCTAAAGCCGTGACATCACCCCACACATGAAGGAAACGATCGTTGACTAGGAATCGATCTAATTTGCTAAACTTTAAGCTATTATCACATATTCTTGTAAACCTCCTGCCCAACAATGATAAACAAAGTTTATATTTAAGTTACTCTACAAGATCATCCAATGATCCGTCGTTGAAAATGTCTTTTATTTGTCTTTCATACGGAATATCAATCAATTGCACTATCCGTGTTTCATATGCGTTTTTAGTAGTAGTGTTTTTCGTGAGCTTCTTCTTGTCCAAGGCCGACAAAGACGATACCATGTAAGAGCAACAACTATTTGTGTGTTTTTTAAAATTAATTTGGATTGGACATATTAGATTTATTGATAAATGTGGTGGACCAACTTCTTGTGTACGTGGTTTTTGTTTGGTTTATCAGAAAAAGTGTTGAAGTGTTGAGGTGATGTGGTCTTGTGAATAAAATTGAACTAAGGTATTTTTAGTTTGTAGATTGATTACAACTCATTGAGTTGGTACCTACATAGGTAAGGTAGGAATTTAGGTTGGTTTATCTTGGTTATTTTGGTATGCTATAAATTTGTCAGGAATATGTTTGTAAAGCTCATGTATTGTCTTCCTCTCTTCAACTTTTGTTGACTATGGGTTTCTTTTTCATAAATTTTAATACTCTTCCTCTCTTCAACTTTTGGTGTAAAAATTTATAATTTATTAAAGGTTTCCTTTGAATTTTTTTTGTATAAAGTCCGAAATTAAGGATAACATTAAATTAATTAAACACCATGCAAAATGATTAATGGGCGGAACTTGAATGTAAGGTTTAGGGGCGCAAATATACATGCACATTAATATTAATAATATTACAATTTAGCAAAAATGGGTTACTATTTCTCAATAGTAACCCAAAATATTTTAATATTTAAATATAAAATGTCATATATAAATAATAAGCATAAGAGTGATAATATTACAATTGAACAAAAATGGGTTACTATTCCTCAATAGTAATCCAAAATATTTTAATCTTTAAATATAAAATATCATATATAAATAATAAGCATAAGAGTGGTGCAGTGGTTCCGAGTCTCTGTTTGTGAGCGGAGGTCCCTGAGTTCGAATCCCATGGGAATCTCCCATTGTCTCTGTTTGTGAGCGGAGGTCCCTGAGTTCGAATCCCATGGGAATCTCCCATTTCTTTCTTTTTCTCCAGAACCAATATTTGACCCAATTGGGCCAGCCCATTTACTTGTTATATACATATTTCTTACTCTCTACGTCTCAAATCTATCGTCTATTATTCTTTTTTCGAATGTCCCAAATTAATTGTCTACTTCTATAAATGAAAAATAATAATGTGATAAAGTTCTTTTGTGCCTTTACTTTATATATGTAAGGCACAATGATAGATAAAAAGTAAAAAAGTAAGACTGAAAAAGTTAACAAAAAAATACATGTGTCAAACACTTTTTTTTTTTAAATTGTGTGTTTTTTATCTAGAAACAATAGATTTGAGACATAAAGAGTATTTCTTAAGGCTATATCATAACTAATTGTTGATCATCTATGTTGATTTTTTAAACCAACTATACTTATTTAGTTTATGTATATTTTCTAAAGGCAATATTGATCATAACTTTAGATAGTATATAACTAAATTTATTGAACTAATTATACTTATTTAGTTTACACATAATTTCAAAAGTAATATCAATCCTAACTATGCATCATATATGTTAGTTTATTGAATCAATTGTTTTATTTGGTTTAAAATGGTTTTCATTTACAAAATGACCGAGAAATACAAAAACATAACTAATATGTTGATAAATGCAAGGTTTGCTAGTCGTCATCATTTTGGTCATAACTTGTATATACGAACTCTGATTTAATTGATTTAAAAGCCCAAACGTTCGTATCTCAAAGGGCTACACATCCTATTACTTACTCAAAACTTAGTAGGGGCGGTTGCCCCTCCCTGCCCTCAATAAGTTTCGCCTAACTGATGATATTATTGCCTTAGAGTGTATATAAATACCTGGTAACAAGAGCTCTGTGTTGTGGTATTTCCCCACCGTTTTCCTACAATGACAGTGGGGACGACTCGTCGAACGACGCTGCACTGACGTTGGTCACCGGCGTTGGTGAGCCAGCGTCGACAATCCGACGTTGATTTCGGAGGAAAATGTTACTAAAATTTAAATATTATACCGGTTACTAAATATATTTACATTTACTTTTTATTTAATTTATTTTTTTACACATATATAAACACTTTACTATTTTACATTTCTTTACACAATCACTCTCATATTTTTACACTTTCACTAGTAAAAATACTTCAAAATCATGTTTTTACCAACGTTATTGCTTTCGACGTTCATACCGGTGAGTTTTTTTACCGGAGATATGAAGTGACACTACGGTGGAACTATCCATACATTGGGCGTTGTTATGTCCGGCGTTGACTTATTTACTTTGAAATATTATTTAAGATGAAACGTTGATTGCGAGACACTCAAGCTTGGGTATTGGGATGTAGATTTGGAGATATTTGAGTAGCTCAATGGCGATAATAAATGGGCCGAAATAGTTGAAAAAACTATAATATGCTCGACACATGTCGCGTTGTATACCAAATATATTTGGGACGATATTTTTCACGAGACTAATCATAGTTAGGATGAATATTATACCGTTTGAGTTATATTCTATAAGTAATCGTAGTTTTAGGTTAATATAATCGTAGTTTAATTTATTAAATCGCAATTTTAATTTAAAGTAATCGTAGATTAACGTAATGTAATCGTAGTGAAAATGTAATCGTAGTTTTAATTTAAGTAATACGGAAAATTTAATTTTCTATTAGTGTAATGATTTATTTATATTTACTGAAGTATTCAATTTTTTATATAATATAAATTAAATAAACTTATAGTAAAATGTTTAAAAATAATAAAATAATTGAAAAAACGTTGAAAATGAAAATTGAACGACACCGTCTGTTTCTTTCACTTCAATCACTTCGGTGTCTCCATTAAACACCGGAAATGAATACCGAACCACAAACCCTACTCACAATCTCCTTACTCTCTCGATCCAACCCTTTTACCCTTTAAGCCCTTCTGACCCCACCTCAATTAAAATCCTTCCAAATTTGCTTTTACTTTTTCCTTATATAAATCATCACTCACCAATACTGCAAGCTGACTGAGACCTGAGTATTCAGCCCTTCTCCATCTCCTCCACATATGTACCATTCTACCCTTCTTCTCATCATCAAACACACAGTGATAGCACATACACAATGGAGCAAAGAAGGACCTGCATTGTGGTGTTGTACATTTTGTCAGTAGTTAGCATAGTTGGTTCATCAATGGTCTTCAAGAACCTAACCCTGCCAGGTCAACATCCTTCACCCGACTTTGTAGCTCAAGATCTTCAAAGGTACAACCTTTTCTTCACAATGTACCTTACTCTCATCTTTTTTCTCTGTAATTAAGACATTTTTTTTATTTACCAACGACTTAAATGTGTTAGTCTTGGCTTAGTTTATTGCCTAAACTTACTGAAAGTTGAAAAAGATAATAATTAGTTTATTTGATTATTTCAACTTCAAACTCCAAAAATAAGCCCCCAACTATTAACTTCAATAGAGGGCTCCACTAGTTTTGTTCAAAGACACTCTAAATACAAAAATTGCAGCTTCTAGTGATACTTCTTGCAATAAGTACATGTTGGAACTAAATGTGGGGAGAGTATATTACATTGTATAAAGGATATTTTTAAAAAAAATTGTTTTATGTAAACTACAAACACTTTTGTTATATTTCCTCCCTTTCAATTATATTGTCCGGTATTTATTTTTGAAATGTTCCAAATTAATTGTATACTCCATGAATGGTAAAGAATAATGTGTTAAAGTTCTATTATGCCCATACTTTATACATGTAACACACAAATATAGGTAAAAATTAAGAGATAAAACTAGAAAATTAACAAAAAAGAACATGTGTCAGCACTTTTTATTAAACTGTGTTTTTTTGTCTAAGATAATAGATTTGGAACGGAAGGAGTACTGTTTTTCCACCTTTATCTTTAACTATCCTTTTTTTTCTCAAAGTTAAATATTTTTGCATAATATTTAGCTTCACTAGCTGACATTTTATTCTCCATTGTTAAACAATGCAGCAAAATCTGTTTATGTTAGATAACTATAAATTTATAGTTTAACACAAGTTTAGTTAATACAATTACTCCGTACTTACTAATTACGTAGTACTATCTATGTTTAATATCTATAATTTTTTAATCTTGAATTCTTTAATCTTTAACCTTTAATTTTAATATACATACATAATACATAATACATAATTATAATTATAAGAAACTGATAATAACCTGTGGACAAAAATGGGTAAACTAAAAAGAGAATTAATGGATGTTTTTCTTCTAAGTTTGCTTGAGCCCAGTGCTAATAAAATACTGTACTAGTAGTACTAGTATATTTGGTCTACTTTTGACTTTTCCTTTGTTCAAGATATTAGGGTGTTGGTCCCTCTATCTATATTTTTTTTTTGGATATTCGTGCACTTTTGCTTTCTGTCTTTAAAATTTTCTTCAGAGATACTTTGGAATCACATAAAACACAAAAAACACAGAGGAATAAAAAGATTTCAAGTGTTTTAAGATCCAATTCTAACGATGGCTTCGAGCCCGGCTTATATAATCCTAAACAGGGGCGGAATCATGATTTGACAATAAGGGTGGCTTATTCGAGAATTAGATGATAACCACAATAATAAAGTGTCATATTGTAATATTGTGAAAAGTAAACAATGATAACCATTGTATATATAAAAAAACGTACAAGTTAAACCAAATACATAAGTGATGTCAAAAACAATATGCAAAAACTAAAAAAAAAATTGCTCACGCCAAGTCATATTTTTCACAAAATAACCTGTCAATAATAATAGTTACAAAGTCGAAATTAGTTAAATATTAATAAATATATGGTAAAATATAGTATATTAAAGTAATTGTACCTTGTGTGGTATAAGTTGGACACGCCGATGTGTTTAAGAAGCAAAAACATCAATTATCTCAACCGTAATAAAGATATCAGCAATGTCTCTTTCAATATATAGTAGCAAACAACTTTTTAGAAAATCATCACCCATGCTACAACGAAGTCTAGTTTTAAAAATTTTCATTGCCGAGAAAGCTATTTCATCACAACGAAGAAAATTAGAAATTATAATAACATAATTTGATGGACGGTGGTGATATAAATTGATCATGATTCATATATTAATATAAATACAATATACAACATATAATTATGAGATGAAAAATTGTAAAAAAAAAAGGACAAAGAACTTACGTGTTAGGACTTTATCACGTTAACCTGATTTCTCTCGTCTGGATGTTTGATGGTCTCAAACTACGCACCAAATAACTCAAATAAGTGAAAAGATGTAAACTAAATAAAATTGAGAAGATGATGTATCTTATTTATTGTTAGTTAATAGCTTAATTTACGGAATTACTTATTTGGATAATTGCGTTAGATATATCACATAGCATTTAGTCCGGTATTTGATAATTCTATAAAAGTATACACTTTGTTGGGTAAATTGACTGGCCCATACAAATAATGGATAATTAAGTTGCCCATGTATTTTAATTTAATATTATTTGAGCTTCAATTGAGGTAGGCTTAAAAAAAAATAATTAATTTATAACCTATTAATTTTTCATTGCAATTAGGCCCATTGGGGGAGGCTGAGCATCCCCTGTCCCCTCCCTGGCTCCGCTAATGATTCTAAACCCGAAGCCGATAAGAAACTCGTCTCAAACTCGGGCACGGACCCTGACCCTGACCCGCAGGATTACCATTTAGTTACTAACGAGTGGGTAAACGAGTTTCCTCACGGGTATCCATGTCCCCCATTAATTACGAACTGTAGGTTAAACGAGTTTTGCATAGGTATTCGAGTCTTTTTTGATTATACGAGCCGGGTAATCAGATATACGGACCGAGTAATCGGGTTTACGGGCTGAATATATGGACTCGGGTCTTTTTTCGATTATAAAGGCCAGGTAGTCGAGTTTGTGTGTAAAACTCGTACTCCTAAAGAAAAATTAGGGCAATGGTTACGTCTTCCAAATTGAATAGTATACCAAATTTAAAACTCATGCTTACAATGGATATAACAGTTTAAAAAAATTTAATTATAGAAAGTAAGTTTTAATAAGAAGTATAATCAGTTTATTTTTTAATTAACTTGAATTTATATATTTTAAAAAGAAATACTTAAATTAAACACGCTTGTTCTTGTTTTTTTACAATTGAAAAAAAAAAATGAAGTGAGAGAAATGAAAATAAGATGAGTGCAATCTTTCGGATTAGAGGACGGTACCCTGTAGAAATGAATCTTTCGGATTTAAAAGTAAGCGAATGTTATGCACAATTTATCTTTTTTCCCTTTCTCTGCTTGAAAAAACTAAACACTCCTAGTTTTCTATTTGTGTTTATGTTTGTCAAAAGTAGCTGTTATCTTTTAGCTTTTAGATGTTAACTTTTAGCTGTTAGCTTTTAGATTTTAACTGTTAGCATTTTAAATATATTTTGGTGTTTGGCAGAGGAGTTGAATCTCTTACATAAAGAGTAAGATGACAAAAAACTAGAAGTTAAAAGTTAAACGCTACTTCTAGTAACTTTTAACTTTTTCCATCTGTCTAAAAGCTTTAAGCTCGTTTAATCAAACGGAGCTTTTACATAAAAGCTAAAAACTTTAAAAATCTCCTAATAACTCGCCCTCAAACATATTTTCCAATTGATTTTCTTTTCTTTCACTAATAGAGTAACTATGATAAAATAATATTAACATGAAATTAAATACATTTGGTATTATTAATATTATTAATATATCAAAATCTTACATATTATATTTAATCTCATAAGAATATATGTTCCAGTAGATACCTTGGCAAGTTAAACGAATTGTGCAATTGGTAAGTTAAAGGAACCAAGCAAAACCTACCAAGCAAAACTTACCAAGCACCTCAAATTTAAAAGGTTATAAATAGATGATGGAACATGGGGGGCTAAGGGACAGAGAACAAAACCATCTCATACTCTTATAATTATACTATCTCTAAAACAATCAACTTGTGAGTAAATATGTAGTTCATGTTATCAACATGTAATAATTCGATGTATACATCCTACTCATAAATCCTCCACATAATTGTTCAGTTCTCGCAGAGATTAGTGAGGTAAAACCAATTATACTCAAAGTATATTATGTGTTACCATATAGGGAATCGCCATCCGACACGATAAAACATTTTCAAGCCTTCAAATTAATCCGAATAATATAACCCATCGCGTGAGTGATACCGATAAGTAATTCAACAAATACGGTCATTTCGAACCGTATTCTTGTCTTGTCATTTGACGTATCATCGTTCACAAACTAAAAATCAGAGACTAAAAGCTATAATTTGCGTTGTACTATACTCCGTATTATTTTATGCACCTTCAATAAACCATGCTATCATATTAAATGTGACGTAATAATGCTTATAACATATAGACCGAATAAACTTGAAATTACAAGTATAATAACTCTAATTATAAGTATAATAGTAATAACTCTTACTCTAAACTAATTAAAGAAACAAGACCACAACACATTAATGCCATTTTCTTCATTATTTTTCAGGAGGGTAAATATGTCAATTTCCAGAAGAGAAATGCTATCATACGAAAACGAAGACTCATCAACTTCTTGCTTAACCGGAAACCCAATTGACGACTGTTGGCGGTGCGACCCAAATTGGCACCTTAACCGCCAACGTCTCGCAGACTGCGGTATCGGCTTCGGCCAATACGCATTAGGCGGCAAAGGCGGCCGTTACTACGTTGTCACAGATTCCTCCGATCATGACGCCGTTAACCCACGACCTGGTACCCTGCGGTGGGCCGTTATCCAAACCGAACCGTTATGGATCGTGTTCCCAACTAATATGCATATACTACTCTCTCAAGAGCTAATTTTCAACAGTTTTAAAACGCTCGATGGGCGTGGTGCTAATGTGCATATAACCGGTGGTGGATGCATTACTTTACAATATATTACGAATGTTATAATTCACAATATACATATACATCATTGTTATCAGTCAGGGAATACAAATGTACGGTCTAGTCCTACACATTATGGGTATCGGACGAAATCGGATGGTGATGGGATATCGATATTCGGGTCTCGTGATCTTTGGATCGATCATTGTTCGTTGTCACATTGTAAAGATGGGTTGATTGATGCTGTTATGGGGTCTACTGGAATCACGATATCGAATAACTTCTTTTCGCATCATGATGAGGTCATGTTGTTAGGCCATAGTGATGATTATTTGCCGGATTCTGGTATGCAGGTTAGTCACTAAAAAACCATTATAAAAAGGGTAGTTAATGCTAGCGAGAGCCCTATGGGTAATGTTAACATGTAATAAGTAATTATACATGGCGGTTATTAGTCATTTTCATAAAGGAGGTTATTAAAATTTACAACATATTAAAGCATGTTAACTACAACCCTTAGGGCTGTCGTTAGCATTTTCCTAATGTTTTTAAACGGCAAAAGAAATGTTAGTGACTAAAATGTTTTTAATGACTACGCTTAGACCATCTATATCGCAGCGTCAGGAAGAGGGAGAGAGAGAGCGTCAGCTGACAAAGCTAGCACTCGTTTAATGCCACTAAAGGGGCGTTAGGACTGACGTCGTAAGGGTGTGAGACTTTTGACGAAAAAATTTGAGACTTTAGATATTTTTCAACCAATCAAAATAAACACATATTTATATATATATTATTACTTTATTTTTTCCCATCAAATTTCGATCATATTTTATTACATCATTCAAAATTTTCCCACTCAAATATAACACTCGTCACGACTTACCTTTTCAATATTTGACATTGCCATGTCACAGTTCGATATTGAGTTCGGTTTAATATTGAAAAAACCACTTTTTCAATATTTAGTTCGGTTTGATCATTTGGTTTCAAACTGTTTAAACTGATAATCGAACCGATTGAAAACCGAATAAAAACCTAATTTGATTTTGAAATTCGGTTCGGTTTACAAATCTGGATAAAGTTTTTGGTTCGAAAAACTGTTAAAAGTTATTTATGAAATATTCACACTCCATCCCTATTTTGAAATGCAGGTGACAATAGCCTTTAACCACTTTGGAGAAAAGTTGATCCAAAGAATGCCGCGTTGCAGAAGAGGGTATATACACGTCGTAAACAATGTGTATTCGCGGTGGGAGATGTATGCAATCGGGGGAAGTGGTGATCCAACGATTAATAGTCAAGGAAATCGGTATACTGCCCCTGCCAATCCTAATGCCAAAGAGGTATGCTAAGTTTGTGAAATCTTGTTAAAAAGTGCGGATTTTGATGATTTTAACGTCGTAAACTTATTTGAAAAAGGTGACGAAAAGGGTAGAAACACCACAGGAGCACTGGAGAGGATGGAATTGGAGGAGTGAAGGAGATGTATTGGTGAACGGGGCGTTTTTTGTGGCATCGGGCCAAGGGTTAGAGCTTAAGTACGAGAAAGCTTATAGTGTTGAGCCTAAATCGGCTGCATTGATCGACCAACTCACTATGAACTCAGGAGTGCTCGGTATCAGGTTTAATTTCTTAACTTTTGTATTTCTGTTTTGATTAATTTTTTAATCCTTCTTTTGATATATATGTTTAGTATTCTAAATCATGAGATGAGATTATGCTAATAAGCATGTTCTCACTTGTCTTACATATACTTTTGACTTTCTTTTTTTTGTCTTTGCTTTTACTCTATCTTCATTTTATTTCACTTTTCTTTTTCAGTAAAAATAATATAATAAGGAGTTAATGATTGAGTATTTTGAAATTTTACACTAAAGTTGCAATTTGATTCATTAGTTCTCCTTCAATCATGGATGTTCTGTTATCTTAACAAATTTGATACAGTATCTTATCCTGTAATATATGTGGGACATGGTATTTGGACATATTGGGGCTACATTTTTAATGTACAAGTGTACAACAAAAGATGCTACAACTTGGACAAAATAAAAGATTTAAAAGCATTGCTTTTCATGTATGTACTTTTGTTTGAAGATGTGAATGCGATTGTTTTTTTTTTGTTATTATTAACATGTGTATCCTAGTCGTAGCGGGTAAACTTTTTTTTTTTTTTTTTAGAAAATAGTGAATGTGATTGTTAATAACTATAGATCATCGGGTTTTATTGATCATAGGAGCAACAAGCTTGGGAAGTGGACGGGTGGTGATGCTAGTGTAGATGATAATGAAAACGACTATGGTGAAGATAGTGATGGGTGTTGTCGTCCGAATTCAATGACTTTGGTTCTTTCTCTATTTGTTGGATTGTTATCGTTCTTGTTATTGTTATTGTGACAACAAAACATTTGGGAAAAAGTTCTCCAAATTAATTTTAAATTGACAACGATTTCTAATTTATGCAGAATTGCAGATTATGCTCTTCTTTTGATCTCCATTTTTTTTTTTTTTTTGATCTCTGATTTTCTTTTTCGTGTTGCTTTAACTTCACTAGTCACACCTTTAAATAATCATTTCATAATGTGGATTTTGTATAATTGTGAATTGTTTTACTATATGTCATCATATCAGGTAAAAAAGATGTGTCGAATGTTATCATCTGTCAACAGTCTCATTAGTATGCCCAGGCTCAATAACACAGTATGACCTACAAGCCCATACGGCTAATATTCTTACTTTTTAGTCAATTTCAAATCTTTCGTATCATTTTATACACCGGAAATATTTGTCACTCAAATAGTACAAGTTGAGAAATTTAAAGCGTCAACAAAAGATATTGTTTTTCCAAACACGTAGGACTATTTGTTTTTTAGAGCTACAAACTTTCGTATCCCAAAAGAATTTTACTGCTTTTATGGATAATTTTAAATTTCGAATACAAATTTTTTAGTTGTGTATTTGATGACTTGGTGTAGTTGGTTTAGTTTTGTAAAACCATCTATACACATACACAATACATTTGTCAAAATATATGTTTATGTTCTACCGTCAATAAAGTTCGCACCTTCTTGTGTTTTGATTTTAATTAGTCATGTCTTCATTTTTGTTTTCTTTATAAAATTATAACACTTTATTTATTGAATATCCTGTAAATATCCATTTACTCGCTTTATATTGAATATGAATATGAACATTGATGGATGAAGTGAAATTAAATCAATATGAATATGGATGGACAAAAATTAAATGAATATGAGGTCGGATTACTCGTCTTCACGAGTAGCCTGGATAGGTAGACGACATCACCCGATCCATATCCGATCACTTGCCATTTCTAGTATCGCATACCTTAAGCGCTGCAAATGCAACATTTGAATTTATTTATAGTTTCAATCCTTAATTAATTTTACCATAAACACCTAATTAGAGGCTCTTAATCTTAGGTACTGTTAACTGCACAATTTACGAATATTATTATGGTTAAATCCGCCACCCTTTAAAAGTTAATCATTGATCTATTTATAAGATTACAAAGAATTAGTGGTTGACTCAAATATATACATAAGGAAATTAATCCTATCTATATTTACAACAATCTTGCTCATCAAAAATACCTCTCTCTCTCTCTCTCTCTCTCTCTCTCTCTCTCTCTCTCTCTCTCTCTCTCTCTCTCTCTCTCTCTCTCTCTCTCTCTCTCTCTCCCAGCGTGTAGGTGACGGGCCAACGTGAAACTCGGTGCGAAAAGATTCAAAGAAAAAGATTCAAAGAACGGTCTAGGAAATCTTTTTGTGAAGATATCAGCTAGCTAAAGGTGTGTAGGCACAAACTTCGTGTATAATTTACCGGAAGAAACAAGATTGCGAACAAAGTGGTAGTTGATATCAATATGCTTGGACCTTTTTATGCGAGACATGATTTTGACTGAGCAATAAAGCACTTTTATTATCACACATAATTGTTGGGCGATATGAAGGCAAGATACAAAGCTCATGTAGAAGATGTGTAATCGAAACTATCTTAGTCGCAGTATTAGCCAACGCCCTTGATGTGCGTAGAGGTGTATACGAAATAGCTTATATTTTTACTACAAAATACTATTAAATACGATACAATTTTACACAAGTTATTTATTTATTTATAGAGTGGATATACCTAAACCTTGCTACAACACTTATAGGCAGTGTACCTAATCGTACAGTAGTGTAGTTTTTAGTAAGTCCGGTTCGTTCCACAAGGAGCTAGCAAAGTTTAACGCTATATTTTTAATACTATATTTGTATAAATATAAATAATATATAAGTAGTATTATTATTATAAAAGGGAATTTTTACCGTTTAATGACCGGTTTGTCGATTTTAAAACTTTAGTCGCAGTTAAAACCTAATGTAAAATATTAAAAATAAATATAACTTAAATTAAAGCGTAAAGTAATAACGATAATGAAATTGCGATAAATAAAAGTGCGATAAATAAAATGACGATAAATAAAATTGCGATAATTAAAAAGTACGATAAATAAAATGACAAAAAATTAAAGTGCGATAATTAAAAGTGCAATTAAATATGAAATAAAGGAATTATGCTTATTTAAACTTCCGTAATCATGATGTTTGACCTGTTGATTTTAGTTTATTACCATGGGTTAATTGTCCTTTGTCCTGGATTATTCAATATGTCCATCTGGTTTTTGTCCATAACAGTCTATCAGTCATAAATATAAAGTGCGAGTGTCCTCGTCAAATTATCCGTATATTCGAAGTCAAATATTCCAACTAATTGGGGACTTAAACTATAATTACACCAATTTTCCTTGTATATAATTCACCCATGTTTTAATAAGTCCATAGTGTGACGACCCGGAAATTTCCGACCAAATTTAAACTTAATTCTTATTTGATTTCGACACGATAAGCAAAGTCTGTAAAGTTGAGTCTCAAAAATTTTGAACTATTTTTATGAATCCATTTAACCTTTGACTTTTCCCGACGACTCACAATACGATTACTTGTAAATAGATATGTATATAATTATATATATATATATATATATATATATATGTAAATAATAAAATGAAATATTATATATTGTAATTGTTAGAATTAATTACGTAAATAATAATAATATATAATAAATATTATTTAGAAAGTATATATACATATAAATAAAGTGTATAGAATATATATTTAGTGATTTCGAAGTTATTTAGTAAATAACGGTAACGCTCAATTGTCATTCAATTGATAGTAAACGAGTTAAAAAGGAACTTATGTGATTTTAAAATAAACGATGATCCGAAAATGAGTTTTATAAATTATAGGCTTATTAAAAATATAATAAATAATGAAACACACCAACTAGGTATGACGTCAAGAATTTTAAAAGGTTTAAAACAATATAGATATATATATATATATATATAATTTTTATAAATATAAAATTAACCAATCATTGAATCATATTAAACTAAAATACATTGGGTTTTAGATAACAGATAAAAATTAAATACCAACCCGTGACTACACATCTAATATCCAAGTTTATTTAATTATTACACCGTGTTATATCTATACCGTGATTAACCAGTAAAACACCCGTGACCTTATCTAATCTATCTATATTATTGCCCTTTCCAGATTCATTTTATCAAACACCCAATTTTTTCTCTCAAGAACACCCACTACTATTCATCATCATCATCAATCTTTTATCACTCAAGAACACCTTAAAAACTTGATGGATCATAAAATCGTTTATATATTCGGATTCCTCTCGAAGAGCTCTACACATCCATATCAACAATTTCATGATTTGTGTAAGTTTTAAAAACTCAAATTTTTGGGTTTTCATGTTTTTGTTACATATTAGGGTAGATATAGTGTCTATTGCTCAAGTCTATATGATTATACATGATTGTATGTGTTATATTGCTCGTTTGATGTGTTTATGTTTAATCCCGAATTTGTTTTGTGTGGTTACAGAAACTTGGTTTTCTTGAATGTTAAATATTATGATATAATTAAAATCCTCTCGAAAAATTAATAATTTTAGGCTTTAGATTCGCGTATTTTCATTACCGTATGCTTAAGATATGATTGATTGAAGTTTTTGTGATGAATATGTGATTATGTCGAATTCTGGAAAAATGGACATAGAATTGAATTTTAAACTGATCATAATTGTGTAGAGGATTTAAAAACACTCAAGTTAGACTAGGATATCATGCTATTTGGATTTGTAATACTCCCGTTATGCTTAATTGATCGTATATGAAAAACTGATTTGCTCAGTATTATAAAACTGACTTTTAAATTTATTTGAAGTATGATAGTGATTTAGGACTTTGCATATCTGAAAATTTCATATGTTGTAGTTAACGTTTCATCTAGGCCTTGCATCATTTGGATTTGTGAAGCTTGAGTAATGTGCTTGTCGAAATGGTAACCTGCATTCTGTCCAAATCTGTAACGTATGCACCTATAGTTTTATAGTAAGAGTTGTACACCTTTTGAGACCTTGGCCTTCTGGATTATCGAACTTTGTATGTTATGTGATAAATGTCTAGTTTATTAAAACTTATGAAACCCGATACATTGTGCACACTAAGGCCGTAGATTTGGTAACTTCTGAATTGAGCTGAAACAGAATGTCCAGTTTGATTGAATAAACTGCACCAATTGGCTAAACAAAAGTTTCTCATTTTTGGATATGTGGTAATTTGACTTGTCCTTGAACTAGGACCACTGACCTAGCTTGATTTTCATGTCCCTAGCTCCGGTTATAGCCATTACGAGATTGGTGCGCAGTCAGAAACTGATTTAGCGAACCATAAATGTACCTCTTCTGAAACCCGACTTGTAGACATCGTATGAGGCCCTGGATAGACTTTTTTGGAATCGATTTTGAGTCTACTTTTGATCTGGAGTTTTTCATGTTACCATGTTTTATGTGTTATGAATTATGTCCGTTGTTTGTATGACGCGCGTGAAAATTTGTGACAATACGTGTTAAGTACAAACTAAACAGGCCAATATGTTTAATTAACTTGAGTTCTGGAAAATGTAGATTTTATATTTGAAAAGTTCATGATTAGTAGTTAAGTTTTCATATAGGTGTTGTATCTTAAAAGTTTCTAGATTTTGAGATAATTGCATGCGAAAATGGACACCCGAACTTGGACCGTCCATTTGGACACTTGACCCGTTTGAGTCTAAAAATGTCAAAATGGATAACGGTCAGCGTAAACAAATTCTATATGTTGATTTAAGTATGCCTGCAAGTTTTGGTACTTTAAAAATGAGTTTTGGGTCTATTTTGGTTTAAAGAGAGATTTATGACCTATTCGGATCAAACGTGAATAAATTGACCCATATGCATAATTTTGGAAAACGGAAGTCACCAACACATCTAAAATGTCATTTTTGAGCTGTGATACAAATTTGGTTAACTCAGGTCAGCCGGATTCAAATTTGGATCGTTAACCGAAAGTCTTAGCATTTTTAACAAAAGTGTCAAAAATGACTCTCGAGCCTACTTTGCGGACTCATAAGTTGAAATTGGTTAAGTTGGGATAAAAACCATTAATTGATATTGAAAGTATTTACGACAAGCTTTAAAACGATATGTTATATGTATGATTTTGTCGAGACTAAACTGGTCTAAAACGAGTACGAAAATGGAACATCAGGGCTGATCCAATGCTGTTAACAACAGCAAAACTCAGCATTTAGTGTTTTGAAGGACTGTTTTCGCGAGGTCATAACTTTCAAACTGTAACTCCGTCTTTGTCAAATAAACTGTCTATAGAAAGGTGGGATGACATACTTTCCAACGGTCACGACCCAAAGTATTATATCGGATTTGGTGGGACCCGAAATCAGCTGTAAAGTTACTACATATACATATATGTAAATAATATTGTTTTTACTAAATAAAAATGTATAACTTAAGTTTGACCTTTGTTTGACTATTTGACCAACTTGAGTAATATTATGAGATTGTTGACTGGTGTTGACTATGTTGACTGTGTTTGACTTGCGTTTGACTTACATTTGACTTACTTTGACTTTTGTTGACTTTTGCTAAATTTTGCTAAATTTATGAGTAGGACTTGAGCAATAAGACTATACGAACCCTATAGACCGACCTAGCTTATTAGACACTTATTGACCAACATATGTTCTCTAGGTTGGGGTCTACGGTTACTTGCATTTCGATTTTCGGTCACATCTCTGTGATTTATTTCTGAAGTTGTCAGGTGAGTTTCATTTGCCTTTTTACCCTTTATATTTTTGGGCTGAGAATACATGCGCAATTTTTATAAATGATTTACAAAATAGACACAAGTACGTGAAACTACATTCTATGGTTGAATTATCAAAATCGAATATGCCCCTTTTTATTTAGTCTGGTAATCTAAGAATTAGGGAACAGACACCCTAATTGACGCGAATCCTAAAGATAGATCTATCGGGCCCAACAAGCCCCATCCAAAGTACCGGATGCTTTAGTACTTCGAAATTTATATCATGTCCGAAGGAGGATCCCGGAATGATGGGGATATTCTATATGCATATTGTTAATGTCAGTTACCAGGTGTTCAATCCATATGAATGATATTTTTGTCTCTATGCATGGGACGTTTATTTATGAGAATTGGAAATATGAAATCTTGTGGTCTATTAAAATTATGAAATGTTTGTTTATGATAAACTAATGAACTCACCAACCTTTTGGTTGACACTTTAAATCATGTTTATTCTCAGGTATGAAAGAAATCTTCCGCTGTGCTTTTGCTCATCTTAGAGATATTAATTGGAGTCATTCATGACATATTTCAAAAGACGTTGCATTCGAGTCGTTGAGTTCATCAAGATTATTATTAAGTCAATTATAGTAAGATATATTATGAAATGGTATGCATGTCGTCAACCGTAGATGTAATGAAAGATTGTCTTTTCAAAAATGAATGCAATGTTTGTAAAATGTATTATATAGAGGTCAAGTACCTCGCGATGTAATCAACTGTTGTGAATCGTTCATCATCGATGTGGACTTTGTCCGGATGGATTAGGACGGGTCCTTTCACATAGACTATTAATCCATTCCCGTGTCCGGTTAAATGAACGATTATTAGTACTTATAAATATCCCGCCCATCGTGTCCGATTGAGTGTATATGGTTATTTATAGGTACGTCCAATTGTAAATCTTTATATTAAATTAACAAACTATCATTTAATTAAACAAATATAAAGCCCATTAATAGCCCATAGTCTAATTTCCACAAGTGTCGTTCTTTTGTCCAAACCCCAATTATGGTACAAAGCCCAATTACCCAATTTTAATATTTAGCCCAACATCACGATTACTTCGGCTTAAATAAGCATAATAATAACTTAGCTACGAGACATTAATTTAAAAAGGTTGAACATAACTTACAATGATTAATAATAGCGTAGCATTACACGGACAGAATTTCGACTTACACACTTACAACATTCGCTAACATACCCTTATTATTATTAAATTAAAATTAAAATTAAAATATTATATATATATATATATATATATATATATATATATATATATATATATATATATATATATATATATATATATATATATATATATATATATATATATATATCAGAGAGATAGAGAGGATAGAAAAAGGAGTACCAAACTCGGCTCAAAACTTTGCAATTTATAGCACTTGGCCTGACTTTTGGCCCCATGCGATTGCATGGAAATTGTGCTTCCAGGCCATGCGATCGCATGGCCCTCTGATCCAGCTCACATAATTTTGTTTTCTTGTTTGCCGACGGTTTTAATATATAATATAATATATATATAATTTTAAGAATTAATTATATATTATATTATATTCATGTGCATAGTTGACTTGTAATTTTTAGTCCGTTGCGTCGAGCGTTGAGAGTTGACTCTGGTCCAGGTTCCGAATTTTCGAACGTCCTTGCGTACAATTTAATATCTTGTACTTTGCGTTTCACGGCTTGCACTCTTGTAATTTATAGACGTTTCTCATCAATAATTTGAACCACTTGGATTGTACTTTGTACTTTTGAGCTTTTTGGTCATTTGCGTCTTCAATTCGTCGAATCTGTCTTTTGTCTTCACCTTTTATTATTTAAACGAATATCACTTGTAAATAGAACAATTGCAACTAAAAGCTTGTCTTTCTTGAGGGATAATGCTACGAAATATATGTTCGTTTTTAGCATTATCAAATATTCCCACACTTGAGCGTTGCTTGTCCTCAAGCAATATAGTCTTGAAATAAAAATACTAGAATCGCTTTTTTATTCTTCACACTTTGTACATCAGTGATTTCGATTTGGCGGTATGAACAATGATAGTAACGTTGTGGTTTACAGTCCCACATGACTATGAAAATTTAGATCCTTTAGGAAATTGGATCTTTATGAAAACAATTGATCTTTTGAAAATTCAATCTAGCTTTTACCCTAGATAAGTTTTACGGAATAACCCTTTACCGGTGTTTGCGAAATTGTTTTTATGGGTTTTGTGGGTTTCAGATTTGAAAATTTTAGCTCAAAACTTATGGTTTTGTGTCACCCACTTGCTAACCTTGTATTGGGAAAGCAACACCTCGAGTTTACTTGCTCCGTATATTACCTTTTGGTAAACTACCGTCCGGTTGTAAAGGAAAGCGTTGAACAAGAAACTGTTGAGGCAATGTCCCGTGACATGCTTTTGATTATGGTCTATATCGTGTCGTATGCAATTACTATCCTTTGTAGGAGCAATAGTAAAGATCACCCTATAGTTTTTCGGTCTGGCACAAGGTCCTGTCTTCGACCATGCTATGCAACCACCGTTCTTACGGTTGACACCCGATTTGGTTCAGGTGACCTAATGAATTCCGGTGAATTCTTAGGATTTTACGTTCAATGGTAATGAACGCATTAAAAATAGGTTTTCAGAAAACAAATCGGTTTTAATTTGATCAAAATATTTTCTTGTTCAAGCTCGAGTTTAGATATCATCGAATTCCTTGAGTTTGTAATTCTCAATCTTTAAAGTCAATCTCAAGGATTGAGTAATATCAGGCTTAAAAGCTGATTTTTAATCTTTAAGGAGATTATCCTTTCTGGGGGTCTGATTCATTAGTCTTATCAAGCTAATTTGCATGGCGCCCTCCCCATTTTACGAGACATATCCTCTCATGGTTCGGATAATTCTGACCACATGGCGACCCTGTTTGATGTTGAGGTCCGTGGAATTCCTGCTGATTTTAGAGATGACTTTTCTAGATTTTTCGTCAACCTACAGCTGGTCTGGACGACAACTTCCTGACCTAAATCAAGAAGCACGTGTCTTTTTCGGAAGACTTTACTTCCTTTTAATGATGGAATTGATTCATCGTGCAGATCCATCTTTCTTTCAAATATATTACAATAAATTAGGTAAAACTGATTAAAATCGTCCAAAACAAAAGTTCCTGCAATAATCTTGTACAAACATATGTGATATGTATTTTAAATAACTTGGTAAATTCTTCCCACACTTAGCTTTTATTTTCCTTTCTTTGCCTTTTTATTTTCCTCTATTCCATTTTAAATAAATTCTAACGTTTTGGGTTGTTTTTCCATTTATGTTCTCTCTGAGGTAACAATAATTTCGGTATTACAACCTAGTTTTATCGTTCATAAATATGTATAAACATGATTTTGAATTCATTTAATTGAAATTTTTTCAAATTTCCACAAAATTTGGCAATTAAATTAAGTGTAAACCCGAGAGAATTTATAACCCTTCCCCACACTTGAGATCATGCAATGCCCTCATTTGCATGAAATCAGACTATAATTATAAATTCATGAGGGTGATTAGTGTAGAAAAGTGATTAAAAATACCGAGTTTGAAATTTCTAAGCTCGTCGAATGATTGATGGCGCGCCTCATCGTTCATTTCTTTTGTTATAATTTCACATATGTTTTGCGTCTTATCGTCAAAATTAGTAGCTTTTGCTGAACTTAATGTCAGTCTTTGAAAGTGGGCTGTTTTACCATGTTTTGTACATAAGATAAACTACATATATATATATATATATATATATATATATATATATATATATATATATATATATATATATATATATATATTTTATAAAACACTTATTTATTAAAACAATTTAAATGAATAATTTTTTTAAAATTTTGTTTCCTTTTACTTTAGGTAGTTTCGGTATGTTTACCTAGTCCGTCCCTCGACAAAATTTAAAATTTATCGTTTTTAAAGCGATTGTTTTAAAAGCAAAGGTTTTTGGGTTTTTTAATTTTTTTGGTATACTTTAGATCAATAATATTAAAAATAATGATAACAAAATTTTTCGCCCCGTCCTTGGGTAAAGCAATTTCGGTTCCATGACCTAGTCTTCAACTTACGATGAATTTTAGAAATCATTTTTTAAACTTAATGAAATAAAGTAAATTTTGTTTTTAAATTCACACGAAAATTAAATTTAAAAAGCATATTAATTTCATATAAAACCTACAAAATATTTGAAAAAATCAGAATGGGGGGAGAAAACTAGTTCTTTAGTGTCTGCTAGCGGAAAAGACCAATCGAATTCCATTCTCGGAACTACACGAGAACAGAACAACTAACCCTAGAAAGCATTATTTCTTAGAACATTTGAATCTCCCCACACTTAGGTAGCTGTGGTGTCGAAATTGTGGTTAATTTCATTGTCAATTTCTCTTGGACCATAATCAACTTGCATATCTGTGACTTTTGCTTTAAGCCATTGGTCGGATTCCTGTGTAATATCCGCAAATTCAACTAGTTTCGCCTTTTCTCTAGGAGATAGATTGGATACTAACCGGTTACATAACTTAAAGTTCCCCTTGGTTCTGGCATCGCGAATCCGTTTAATAAGTTTCTTCATTGAACTATTAATAACGGAGTCATTTAATTTCGTATCAACAACGGGGTTCTTTGTTATCAGGTCATCATTAGGTTTTACTTCATCTTCCCCACACTTAGGTGTTTTATTATTGTTAAGTACTACCGTTGGAGTTGGTAAAACAACATGGTTCTTACATATCATTTTTGTCGGTTCAACAGTTTTGGTTGGTGGAGATTTAGACTTTCGACTCACAAAGGTGATCGATTTTTCATTATTACTAAGTGTCATTCTACCCTCTCTTACATCAAATAACGCCCCGGTAGATGCTAAGAATGGTCGACCTAAAATTAGAGGAATGTTTGGGTCCTCTTCTATGTCAATGACAATAAATTCGACTAAAAAAGTTAAATTACCCACTTGAACGGGTAGGTCGTCAGCAATTCCAACTAGGTGCTTAATGGTTTGGTCAAAAAGTCGAACACTCATCTCTGTTGGACTTAACTCACCTACTCCTAATCTCTTATATAATGAAAGAGGCATAACACTCACACTTGCACCTAAATCTGCTAGTGCATCATACATGACACAATTACTAAGTAGACAAGGAACAATAAATTCACCCGGATCACCTAACCTGGGTGGAGGTTTTGGTGGAACTGTCTTAACCGGGTTTATTTTTATGATTTTTGTTTCTTGCACTTTCTTATTCTTCTTCTTCTTCTTTCCAGAGGTATCACAAACTTTATTACTTATCACTTGCTCATACTCAACTCCTTTTCTTGGAAACGGGATGGGTGGTTTGTATGGTGCCACCACTGGCTTTACATACTCGGGTGGTGGTGGTGTTGTAACTTCTTCATTGTTACTCACGTCTAAAACCTTCCCATCTTCTGATGCTGGTTTTTCAGAATTTGTTGAGACCATATTAACATTCTCACTCTGAGGATTTACTTCAGTATTACTCGGTAGCTTTCCTTGTTCCCTCTCACTCATCATGCTAGCAAGAGTACCTACGTGTTTTTCTAGATTCAAAATGGAAGCTTGTTGAGTTCTTAATGACTGATCAAACCTCTCATTTGTTTGGGTTTGAGATGTAATAAATTGTGTTTGAGATTCCATTAGCTTTGCCATCATTTCTTCCAGATTTGGCTTTTTCTCTTCGGTTTGTTGTGGTGGTTTATACAAGCTAGGTCTTTGTTGATTGAAAGTGTTGTTTTGAGTTGGTTGGTTATTCGGACCTTGTTGGTTGTACGAGTTGTTGTTAGGTCCATTTGGATTGTAAAGAATGTTTTGATTTCGATTTAAGTTTGGCCTCGGTGGTTGATAATTATTTTGATAATTATTTCCCGGCCTTTGGTTCATGTAGGAAACATTCTCTCGTTGTTCCATCGTTTGCTCGATGTGACAATCTTTCGTTAACTGTGGTCCACCGCATTGCTCACAACTGATTCGTATTGTGTGAATAACTTTATTCATCTTTTCCATTCGTCTCTTGAAAGCATCTATTTTTGCGGAAACGGAATCAAAGTCATGGCTAGAATCGGCTCTAGCCACTTTAGATGAACAAAAAATATCTTTTTCCTGATACCACTCATGCGAGTGGGAGGCTGTGTTATCAATAATTTTGTGAGCTTCGGTTGCGGTTTTCTTCATAATGGAACCACCAGCTGCTATGTCGATGTCTTTTCTTGTAGCAACGTCGATACCTTGGTAGAATATTTGTACTATTTGATAAGTGTCTAAACCGTGTTGAGGACATCCTCTCAACAACTTTTCGAATCTTGTCCATGCCTCATATAATGTTTCATTTGGCTTTTGCGTGAATGTAACAATTTCTCCTTGAAGTCTCACGGCTTTAGATGCCGGAAAGAATTGTTTAAGAAATTTTTCAACTAAAACATCTCATGTATCAATTGCCCCTTCAGGTAACGATTCTAACCAATCTTTGGGTTCTCCCTTTAAAGTCCAGGAAAATAACATGAGATAGATATGTTCATCCTCCACTTCTCGGATTTTAAATAGAGTACAGATCCTATTAAATGTACGAAGATGTTCGTTTGGATCTTCCTTCGGCGCACCACTAAATTGGCATTGATTAGTTACCATGTGTAGAATTTGTCCTTTAATTTCATAATCTGGCGCATTAATGTCTGGCTTAATAATGGCGTGACCTTGTCCCGTATGTGTGGCTCTCATTCGGTCTTCCATACTTAGAGGTTCCGTTACTTCCATAAGTGAAATTGTTGAATACGAATCACTAGAGGATTCTAATTTAACGGTTTGTAGTTCAGGAGGAATGATTAGTGGTTCAGGATCTCTGAATTGTCCTTGAATATCCTCCGGATTCTCAATTGTGAGGTCGGGTTCAAAAAATGGATTATCGGAAATTTGAATTGGAGTACTTGGTCGACTAGATGACGATTCTAAAGAAAAATCAACGACAATATTGGCTAGATGTCTTGATCGAGTTACAGGTGGTGAACGTATGAAAGGTGGTGAACGTTTTGCTCGGTGTAGTCACTGAATATCCTATTAGTTATAAAGATAAAAATTATATAAGTTATCAAATTAATAGACTTTTCTGATTTTGCCCACGTTTCGAATAGCCAATAGATGCAGCAGGTAGCCAGGACCCTTTAAATCGGAAGCCCACAACTCGCCACTAACAAATCCAACTATTACTACGAACCAGAAAATTTTGGATGTCTATCAATTTAACCGCTTAAAATAATTTTTCGTTTTGAAATTTTAGAGAAGAAATAGAAAATTCTATGTCCTAAAAACTAGAGCGTCGAGAAATAAGAAAGAAAAAGAGCGCGTCGAAAAACGTCGAAAAATAAAAGGTCGAAAAATAAAAATAAGAAAGAAAAACGTCGAAACTTAAAAGTCTAAAAAATAAATCTAAAAAGTTGCGCCTAAAGGTATTAAAGCTTAAAAGGAAATCTATATCCAAAACGGCAATAACTTAAAAAGTACTAAAATTCTATTAAATATTAAAGCGATGAGTAACGTCGTAAAATTCTAAAGCGCCTAAATCTTAATCTAAAGAAAAAGCACTTAAGGGATTTTACGGCAAAGCCTAAAAATCTTGAAATATAAAATAACTACGGCAAAAACTAAGTTTAAAACTAATTACGAACGATAAAAATACAAATTACGAATTAAACGTTAAAAATATACAATTTATAAAAAGAGGAAAAAAATGATAAAATTACATATTTTTATAAAAATATTATTTTTATATTATTATTTTATAAACGTATTAATTTATAAATTAATAAAACTAATTAGAACTTAAAAATACAATTTAATTAAAAAATTAAAACTAATTATTATTAAATTAAACCTTAATTTTAATTAATTAATAATAATAATTATTAAACTGAACCCTAGTTCTGTCGGCTCAGACCTGTCACTTCAACTCATGCGATCGCATGAGTTTGAAGTTATAATACCATGCGGTCGCATGGAGCAGAATTCCGGATCTGAATGTTGGGCTGCTACAGTACCGGGCCCGAATTCTTTTACTTATTATTATTATTTTTTAATTTATATAAAATATTTATATAAAAACTTATATTTTAAAAACTACCTATTAGTTTTTGTAACTAAAAAAAAAAAAATACAAACTTTTTAATTTTAAAAATGTAAAAATATATAGTAATATATATATATATATATATTTTTTTTTCTTTCTTTTTCTTGTTTTTATATTTTTGATATTTAAAACGTATTGTTACAAAAGTAAATTAAGACTTAATAAAAAAAAATTTATAGCGTTTCGCTTCGGCGTCCCCGGCAGCGGCGCCAAAAATACTTGATGTGCGTAGAGGTGTATACGAAATAGCTTAGATTTTTACTACAAAATACTATTAAATACGATACAATTTTACACAAGTTATTTATTTATTTATAGAGTGGATATACCTAAACCTTACTAAAACACTTATAGGTAGTGTACCTAATCATACAGTAGTATAGTTTTTAGTAAGTCCGGTTCGTTCCACAGGGAGCTAGCCAAGTTTAACGCAATATTTTTAAAACTATATATATATATATATATATATATATATATATATATATATATATATATATATATATATATATATATATATATATATATATATATATATATATATATATATATATATAAGTAGTATTATTATTATAAAAGGTGGTTTTTACCGTTTAATGACCGGTTTGTCGATTTTAAAACTTTAGTCGCAGCTAAAACCTAATGTAAAATATTAAAAATAAATATAACTTAAATTAAAGCGTAAAGTAAATAACGATAATGAAATTGCGATAAATAAAAGTGCGATAAATAAAATGACGATAAATAAAATTGTGATAATTAAAAAGTACGATAAATAAAATGACAATAAATTAAAGTGCGATAATTAAAAGTGCAATTAAATATGAAATAAAGGAATTATGCTTATTTAAACTTCCGTAATCATGATGTTTGACGTGTTGATTTTAGTTTATTACCATGGGTTAATTGTCCTTTGTCCTGGATTATTCAATATGTCCATCTGGTTTTTGTCCATAACAGTCCATCAGTCATAAATATAAAGTGCGAGTGTCCTCGTCAAATTATCCTTATATCCGAAGTCAAATATTCCAACTAATTGGGGACTTAAACTATAATTACACCAATTTTCCTTGTATATAATTCACACCTGTTTTAATAAGTCCATAGACTATTAATCCATTCCCATGTCCGGTTAAATGAACGATTATTAGTACTTATAAATATCCCGCCCATCGTGGCCGATCGAGTGCATATGGTTATTTATAGGTACGTCCAATTATAAATCTTTATATTAAATTAACAAACTATCATTTAATTAAACAAATATAAAGCCCATTAATAGCCCATAGTCTAATTTCTACAAGTGTCGTTCTTTTGTCCAAACCCCAATTATGGTACAAAGCCCAATTACCCAATTTTAATATTTAGCCCAACATCAAGATTACTTCGGCTTAAATAAGCATAATAATAACTTAGCTACGAGACATTAATTTAAAAAGTTTGAACATAACTTACAATGATTAATAATAGCGTAGCGTTACACGGACAGAATTTCGACTTACACACTTACAACATTTGCTAACATACCCTTATTATTATTAAATTAAAATTAAAATTAAAATTAAAATTAAAATTAAAATATTATATATATATATATATATATATATATATATATATATATATATATATATATATATATATATATATATATATATATATATATCAGAGAGATAGAGAGATAGAGAGGATAGAAAAAGGAGTACCAAACTCGGCTGAAAACTTTGCAATTTATAGCACTTGGCCTGACTTTTGGCCCCATGCGATCGCATGGAAATTGTGCTTCCAGGCCATGCGATCGCATGTCCCTCTGATCCAGCTCACATAATTTTGTTTTCTTGTTTGCCGACGGTTTTAATATATAATATTATATATATATATATATATATAATTTTAAGAATTAATTATATATTATATTATATTCATGTGCATAGTTGACTTGTAATTTTTAGTCCGTTGCGTCGAGCGTTGAGAGTTGACTCTGGTCCCGGTTCCGGATTTTCGAACGTCCTTGCGTACAATTTAATATCTTGTACTTTGCGTTTCGCGGCTTGTACTCTTGTAATTTCTAGACGTTTCTCATCAATAATTTGAACCACTTGAATTGTACTTTGTACTTTTGAGCTTTTTGGTCGTTTGCGTCTTCAATTCGTCAAATCTGTCTTTTGTCTTCACCTTTTATTATTTAAACGAATATCACTTGTAAATAGAACAATTGCAACTAAAAGCTTGTCTTTCTTGAGGGATAATGCTATGAAATATATGTTCGTTTTTAGCATTATCAGCCCTATGTTCAGACTCACAAATAGAACGAGAGTCTTCATGCAACGTGCCTAATCAGCATCAGAAAAACCAAGCAAGGACGATGTAGGAGAATGATGAAAGATCAATCCATAATGCGCCGTATCTTTGACATAATGAATGATCCACTTCACGGCCTGAAAATGATCAATAGCTCTACTCAAAAAGCATATGAAACAACAAAAGAAGAGAGAAGCTAATTTTCAGATAAGGTTTGAGAAGAAAAAGGAAAAGCTCTATGCTGAGAGATCAGGACCTATCAAAGGTCGTACAGCTTAAGAGGTAGAAGCTTTTCTCCATTCCAACCGGCCTCAAGTAAAAAAGAGTGCTATCTTTCAGCAATGGTTATTTTCTGGCATGCCATTTGGAGCTACTGACCAAACTGAACCAGCTGAACAACAACAAAAACAACAACTAGTAGAGGCTAGTCAGACCTCTGCTAGTGATCAAACAGAACCAGTCGAACAACAGCAACAACCATAACAACAACAACAACAACAACAACAACAACAACAACAACAACAACAACAACAACAACAACAACAACCAGTAAAGGCTAGTCAGACCTCTGTTGGTGATGATGATGTTTCAGTAGAGACACAGTCTGCTATTGGGGGGAGCAATTTAAATCAACTCCCCTCATGGAAACTCAAGAATCAGCATCACCACTTGAACCTGAAGCTATTGATAAACAAAGGCTCAAAATTTAATCTAAATATTATCAACCAATTCAATCTGAGCTCTTATTTTCTTCAAGTGGTGAAGAAGATGAAGATGTTGAACTCTTGTCTGAATCTGAGGAAGAGATCATACCTTCTAACAAGTATCCCATGAGTTATGTTCCTTTGAAAGATTGGGAGAAAATATTTTCAGCAGGAGTAGAAGACTCAACATGTGAAGTTGAGAAAGAAGACGCAGCACGAAGTGTGCTGCTGGGTAATCGAAGTGTTAAAGACGCATGACATGTGGTTGACCTAGGTACTCATGAAGACAATACTACCGATATCGCTCAAAAAGTCAGTTACGTCTGTCTTGTAACGAGGTCGAAAGAATGAGTCTCAAGAGGGTGCTAGTTATTTAATTTATATGTGCTGGGCCTAAATCTATTCTTCCTTCCTATGGGTTAGCAAGGGAAAATATGACATAGGGTCATTCTTTGAGCGGACGAATTTAAAACGGAGCTTATTCAGATAATTTAGTGATTAAGATGGGGGTTTGTACATAATTTATTTTCCAAGACAAGTGTCCAGGTACACCTTTTGTGGAGAGGCATAATCCTTTTGGTCCCAATAAATTGGCGACTGTTCGGAGGAAAATCCAACAACCAAGTCCAACCGGTTTATTCTAGACACCACTTTATTCGGAATATCAATTTTTGTAAAGGCAATAGTTGAGTTGATTTGTTTTATAACTGTAATTAAAATATTAAAGTAATATATTTAAAGTAAGCTAGCTAGCATGCAACATCTGAGGACAGAGAAGACGTGGTTCCCATGATTTAAGATAACATAGCATCAGGATGATTATTAGACACTCCTTGGATAGATATATATTGGTGTAAACACTAGATTCCCTACTAATTGATTTCTCGATAAGCATGTCACAAGGAACAAGGTTATCGTGATTTTGATCGGATGAACTATGCTCAACTCCCAGTACTTATCCTGTTATGGATATAAGCAGCTTATCTTGGATACAATGCATACTCCGGGCGCACGAATAAAGTCTCATAGTCATATACATGTTATATCCAACCTTTCTTAACACCTCACTGTATCACCCTAGTGAGTGGTTATGATTGTGTTTCGAATTCGTTCCTGGCAATGGTTTTGGTAAAATCTAAAGGTGCATAGACAAATTAGAACCTCGGATGGTTCTCTGTCATCCTTTAAGGTTTATAAACTAAGTTTGTATTGTAGTGCATTGAATCACCATTTATGACCTAAACTAACCCTTACTTAAATCTACCCAATAAATCCCTTAGTTATCCACCATGTACTGCACTCTCGGTGTTTTCATAGCTTCTAACCTTGACCATGCTCAAGTGGTCATATAGTACATCAACATTGTACTCTATTGTTGTAACAATATTTCCTCGATTCTTATACTCTTGACCAATGTCTTGATCTGGTCCTACGATAATTCCCCATGTACTTTATTATATTTTCAATGGATTCATACCTTAACCAATGTATAAACACAGATAATTAATTACCCTTATAATTTTCGACTTTATAAAAGGTTTTAATCAGGTTTACTGGTAGAAGGACGCTAATAACGAGGTTTATATTATAGACAGAAAGCAAGTACGAAACGATAACCATTCCTAACTAACATTATCAAATCATGGCAAACAATCAAATAACTACTCACATATCATGGTAATATACATTTATATCATTAATAAATCACAAACATCAAACAAGAACATTATAATAACTTAATAAAAGAAATGATAGATAGTACCGAATAATGCGAGCAGAATAACATTTATATTTCTTCGTAATATTCAGAGCGTTATTTTGCTTGACTAGCTTATACTACTAACTACATAATTAATCTCCTATTGATCACTAGAGAGTGACAATAGAGAGATGATTACATTCCATATCCATGTAATTTTCTCTCTCTAGAATTTAGAAAGAGAAAGTAGATAGAGAACTAATCTCCTACTGATCACTAGAGAGCGACAATAGAGAGATGTTTTAGAGAGAGAAGTGAAGAAGTTGTATGTTGAAATAGTGGGATGTGCCACCTATTTATAGGAAAGCTTTATGGCAAAATTGTAAATATCTTGAACTTCTGGCAAGGTGTGGGCTACACACTAGCAGGCGGTATGACAAAGGTGTAGGTTGTACTGGCAGGGGTATGGCTTGTGCCAGGCCGTGGGCCATGGCCATGGGGCATATCATGGCAGTCCGTATGGCTTGTGGCAAGCCGTGGGCCAAGGCCGTTTTGCTTGTTTTCAGGATCGTAACTCTATTTTCACTGTTTTCCCTATATCTTCTTTGTTTCTTGTCCGTTTTAAGCGATTCTTGCGCTCAGACGTTCATCATTGAATATCCTACAAGATGAGATTAAGTAAATAAACTTTTTCAAAAATTATAAAATGAGTTATTTAAACGCGAGTTAATCGTCTTACTCGGTTTTTCCTCGTTTTACATCTGTTTTTAACGATTCTTGAAACATACCCTTCAGAATGACATAATCTACCAAATGAAGCAAATAAATTCTTATTTAGATTATAAAGTCAATTTATTTATCATAAATGGGGCTAATATAGGAGGTAAAAACGTGACTTTCTAGCCGATATCAAATGCTGCTGGTGAAGGACCAACCAGTGATCAACCAGCTGGATCATCTAGTACTTTAACACCAGAAGCTTTGGCTGCCCTTGATAGATTTATGGAATATGTGAAACAAGATGAACCAGCAGGTCCTTCAGGCATAGCAGAGGTAACATATGTACCACTTGTCTTTCCTCCATCTTCCCCCACGCTAAATGATAAGCACACTAATTGGGAAGATCAACCTTCTGAACCAATAAAGCCTCCTTCTCCTAAACTCACATTTGAAGAACGAGAAGCTCAAAGGTTAAACATTTCCGTTGAAGAATAGCAGCGAAGGGATGCAGCTATTCAGGTTGACAATGAAAGAAGGATCAAGATGTGTTATCATCCTTTAGATCAAGAAAAATACATCCTTGCTGCCAATATCAACATGCCCATTGAAGTATTTTTTGAAGTAAATGGACTGATATTGAGTATAGAGGATGAAAAATTGAAGTTTGCTGAAGGAAACAAATTAGGAATTGGTTTGGAAGAGTACATAATCCTTGTAAGTACAGAGGAAGGCAGAATGATGGCAGCTGCAACTAAAAAATTAAACTTGTGCTTAGAAGAATATATGCAATCTGTTCAACTGGAACAGCAAGCAAAATCAGATGATGAGCTACCCGAATGCATAAGTCTGCACCAACAAGAAGAAAAGCTGGTTGCTCAACAACAAAGAAAAGAAGATGAAGAAAATCTCTTAAGGAAGCCAGATGACTTGCAGCAGCTCAAGACAAAGAGATTGATGCTGAGGAGGCAGCTGAAAAAGCAGCAGAGAAAATAGAACATCCTCTCAAGGCAAGATCTCAAGAAGCCTAGGAAAAGTTGATGAAGAAGATATATGCTGATGTTATGACACAAAGATTGAATGTGAGAAAAATTATCAAGTGTAATGAATGCACCAAAAATGTATTCAACATCAGCAGGGACAACAATGTTTTTAAACGGCTTGAGCTGATTGATCTAAGAAGATATGGTCATTCTGAATGGATGGAGATAATTGAATAGTTCAGAGATAAAAGAGACAGTGAATTGAAAAACATTATTGCTGAAGAACTAAAGAATTCGTTCAAGAAGGCCACCATATATGCCAATGCACCAGTAGTAGATGTGGATGCTGAACTCGTAAAGAAGAAGAAGAAAGCCGGTGTTAGCCCATTCAGACGTGAACCAATCATTCTACCACTAGTCATACCCCAATTAAGAATGGAAGATCTCCCTGAACTCTTCCCAGGTGTGTGGAGATTAAACAAGAACCATTTGATGAAGAATAGATTTTTGTTCTTCTTGTAATATGTAATTGTTGTGATATTCCATTCCTTTTGTAATGTATTTTGAATGATAGTCATGGATATTACGATGAGTTATCTTCAAAAGTATATCATTTTATAAAATATAAATAACTCTGTAAAAGATCCCATTAAAGTAAACTTATGGGATAATTCACTGCTTATTTTTCTAAGTCCTTTAGAGCTGAGCTTTAGTGTTTTTCTTTTCATGTTAGATGTTTTATCATCATCAAATAGGGGGAGACTGTTGAGTAACCTGCATAATTAAGGATTTAATTATCATAAAACATGATTATAAAAATACTAGTTGTAATGTGTGGGCCTGCATAAGTTTACTTATTTTTTCTAAATATAAGAACAACAATGAATGATGTGTCTAAGTGAGTTGGTGTGCTACCTTCCCTATCAACACAAGATAGTTGAAGATTCAAGGGTTCTTCACGACCAACATAGGATGTATGCTGAACTAGAATGAAGATCTTATGCTGAACCAGCACCAGAAGAACCAACACAGACTTGAGCAGCACACAACAATTAGACAAATTACGCTCCATTACAAACATAGTCGTTTCATGTGTTGTCTACATCAAAGGGTACTATTCAATTGACATTGAAGACGAAGTTGAACAAAAAATGACACGTGTTGGCGGCTGACAAGAGACCTTACTAGACAACAATGGAATATAGAAATTTAACCCATGCACATTTCATGGTTAATACTTTTTCAACGCCTAGGGAACCTAACATTCCATTTTTTATTCAAATAGGATGTCTAATGGGCTGTTCCTGCATATAGCTACCGAAGAGGAAATGGAGTCACATGCTTCCTGACATAGTTGTCGGCTGAGTACATACATCCTTTGTACCATGGACAATAGATCTATTACACGGTTAGTAGGGCTTCTATAAATAGTTTAAACCACTATTGTATAAATTATTTGTGTGGGTATTATATCGATAGAGTCCAAACCTTGTATAAGCTTCATTCGTTCGACAACAATCTAGGTGTAATATGTATCAACCAGTTAACAATCAATTGTATTCACCACCTCTACAAAATTTCTGTTGTTAAATCGGGACCACTAGATATGTTAGAAGAGGAATGATTTAATATCTCCATAACAAATAGTTGGAAGAAGAAAACTTAATGGTTAACATATGTAAAACTGTATTAAAAAGGAGGGTACCATCTGTGGGTGCCGAAGTAGACATGGTCGACGACAGAAAAAAAAGAAAGAATGGCGGTAAGACACCCTTTATGGGTTTATCATTGATCTATCTATAATGATTACGAAGAATTAGAGATTGACTCAAATACATACATAAGGAAATAAATCCTCTCTATATTTACATCAAGCTTGCTCATCAAGAAACGCTAATTACTTGCTTACCAAGTATATCATTAATACATATATAATTTACGAATGTAAACGAGTTGAAGACAAATGCAGTGCATCTTAATGATATTAAGCCAAGTTTGTTAGTTATTATAGTCGTACAACGCACGTTAAAGTGAAAATAACAAAAATACAATAACATGTAGCTATTGTGACACATTGCATGGTGTTTAGGCCAAGAATCTTTTCATGTACGTACATAACTTATATTGGTCCGTAATTTTAAGGACACCTTACAAGAACCGTTAGCCTAAAACATAATAAACTATTTCCTCCGTAGTGTTTGTCACTTCAGTATATCTTGAAGATTTGTTTATGACAAAAAGGTAATTTAGTAGCCCTAAAGTAGTGTTTAATTAATTAACACTTTATATCCAGGCAACAATCATGAAAATAAGATATGATTTCCTGTTGGATAGGAAGTGATGTTGTTTTAAAGTTGTGGGTTAATAATCTATATTTTATGTTGATAGTGAAAACATATACTGTATAAAAATTTCATAAATGATAAGTTGTGACAAGAGTTAAAGAGACATGTTATTGGAATAATGATTTCATGTGGATTTTGTATTCGCCACCTTTAAACAAAGTTGCTTATTGACAATAATATTATCATTCTTTTATGTTATCAACTTGACTCGACCAAACTCAATGACGTAATATATATCCTTCAAGGTTCAAAGCACTTGACACATGGAACTCCTTTGATAAAATAAGAGATGGAGAGATAAGACAATACAAAGAGATAGAGAGAAAAGATGAGGAGAGAGATCAAGATTGTTGACACTGATTAGAAGTTAGGAGAGATATTAGATTGTTTAACTATAGACAGGTTATTGAAGCATTTAAAAGTTTTACTATATATATATTTGGGCTTATGAAAATTACTCCTATTTTTTCGAGCAACATGTTGCTTCTCCTTTTTCCGGGTTGGTGTCGTATACTCCTATTTTTTCGAGCAACATGTTGCTTCTCCTTTTTCCGGGTTGGTGTCGTATGTAGGGGACTTTGGAGGTCACCCATTCTGGTAGTGCTCTCGCCTGAGCACGCTTAACTGCAGAGTTCTCATGAGATCTGTTGCGCTTGTGGTCCCAAAACACGTCATGCTAGGAAAGGTCTCCACACCCTTATAAGGCATGCTTCGTTCCCCTCTCTAACCGATGTGGGATGGATGTAACACGGATGTTACAGACTTGGGCATTTTGAATAATGTAAGCCAGAGTTCGTATAATTAAAAAAAATTTGACCAAAATGTTGTAGGCACACAGAATTTATATTATCAACATTTTTCAAGAGCTCCTAAATCGAATCTCACTAGCAATCTATATTGAGGTACCCGAGAAAAGGTTAAAAAACGATCAAATAATACTCGTTATGTGTAAGATTGTTTCCGGACAGCATCAACAGGAAAATTTTACTCATCTCCTTTACAAGTTAATGTTACGTATCACTCCTTTTTAGGCTAACTTATATTGCAAGAAGTAAAATTATTACTCCCTGGGGTTTAAAAAAAATGTCTCCAAGAAATTTTTATTGAAATTAACTAGTTGTGGAGCCCTCGCTTCACGCCGGGGGCTCCGTTTTGAATGCGAGTTAAAAAAAAAGTCTTGATCTATTTCGTGAAAAAGAATTTTTTTCGACATCTAACATTGAAGGGTTGTTCCTTCTGTGAAAGTTGCTTCTTTTAGCGTTCGTTTTTTTTTTTTTTTTTTTTTTTTTTAAGTTAGTTGATCTATTTTGTAAAAAAGATTGTTTTTCGACATCTGTTGGTAGCATTGAAGGGTTGTTCCTTTTATGAAAGTTGCTTCCTTTTTCGTTGAGGAAGGGTAAAAAAAAAGTTAGTTGATTTTTTTGTAAAAAAGAATTTTTTTCGACATCTTTTTTCTAACATTGAAGGGTTACAAAAGTTGCTTCTTTAAAAAGATTGTTTTTCGACATCTGTTGGTAGCATTGAAGGGTTGTTCCTTTTATGAAAGTTGTTTCCTTTTTCGTTGAGGAAGGGAAAAAAAAGTTAGTTGATTTTTTTGTAAAAAATAATTTTTTTCGACATCTTTTTCTAACATTTAAAGGTTGATTCTTTTACCAAAGACGTCTCTTTTATCGTTGGGACAAAAGGAAAAAATTATTGTAACGCAAATAGTACTATTCAATCGGTGGGACAAAAAAAAATTATTGTAGTGTGAATAGTACTATTCATAATAGAAAAGACAAATTTTGTCTAGTAGTTAATATGTGAATATATGTTTAATACATGTCGTTTTGCCTTTAAACCAACGTAAGTTTCGCTGAATTAATTACAAAAATAAAAATAAAAAGATTATTGAAAGTAATAAATTAGTGTAGTCCGCAGTATAACGTTTTGTAAGTTGCAATTATGTTGAAGCATAGGATTTGCTAACATGTGCCATATGGTACATGTTAAAATTAAAAACTACTCCTATTTAATAACTCAAAACTTTCCTCCTAAATAAAAAATAATATTAAATACATATTTTATTTTGGCATCTTTTAACTTTATTGAATACAATTTAATTTATTTAAGGTAACAATTACCATCATAAATGCATTTTATCATGGGCTATGGTGGCACATTGTAGCAAAATCCTTAAAACATACAGTATATAATAAAAAGTATTTAATATAATTTATAATTACGAATTATTTAACTTATGCCCTTAAGACAGAAGTTAGGAAGCATTTATTACACAAAAGTTGTCATGTATATTATGAATTTTAATAAAATATATATGTAAAAACCGAAATTGATGAGCTTATTAAATGACTTTGATATTAAACATGAAAAGTTTAAGTGTATTATATAAAGCTTATTTTATGCTTTAAGGGTATGAGTTAGCCCGGTTACAATAACAACAAAACTCAATACCACATAAGTGGTGTATGTGGGAGGTGAGATGTAGACAATCATTCTCCTATCCGAGAATAAAGTCAAGTCATTTCTCCACCTAGAGTGAAAACACTCTCAAAAGTAGAGAAAATCATCCATCTCTCTATTCGACGGATAGAGAGATTGCTTCCGAGTGGACCTCCGGCTAATAAGTAGGAAATTTTTTTTTTAAAAATAAAATAAAATATAAAATAAAATTGAGACGCCATGAAAATAGTAAAATCAAATTTCCATGGGTTTTAAATCATACATAAAATTTAATTTAGGCTCTAAGAGTCAGTCAAGTCGCCAATAAATCGACGCTTGCTGTGGACTCAATAACTAGTATTGTATAAATATCTAAAATAATGAAGTTATAAATAAGGATTATTCAAGCTTAAAATAATTCAAAAATAAAAAGAAAAAATCTAAACCCTTCATGATAATGTCATTAAAATAATTAATTGTATTTAACAAAAATATTAACATGTTTTTTTTTTTAAAGGCGAATTTGCATCAGCGGATCATTTATTTCAACGACCCTCATCATTTGCACCCACACACGCTAGAAGGAAACTCCTACCCGGATTGCTTGGCAACTAAGCGCGGGACCTGAGTTGCTTGGCAACTAATCGCAGGAAATTGGAGAGAAAACCTTCCGCCCTCAGGAATTGAACCCGGGTTGCTTGGCAACTAATCGCGGGCCTTCCACACTGAAGCTTGATACCGTTGAAGCAAACGTTCGTTGGTAAAAATATTAACATGTTAATTGTATAATATATGAAGCATTATGTATAACTTTGTAATAAAAAAACCTCATGATCATATGTACAATATATAAAGTATTATGTACAATCTTATGGTAAAACACTCTCATAATCACCAACGGATCTTCGGTCCAGCGGTACCGCGGTTACACTTGTGTACTCGCAGGGCTAGAGGTCTCGGGTTCGAACCTCGTCACTCGCTCTAGGAATTGAAATATATTCCTTGAAGGTGGCCCAAAGGGAAGGTTTTACCGACCCGCTCCGGGACTAAGGTTCGGCCCGCCTGCCCCTCGGGATGATTTAAGGGTCGGATCCTCAGAGTGTGGTTCGGGTTTCCTGCCCGAAAGCGCGTGTGTGTGTGCAAATGATGAGTGTCGTTGAAATAAATGATACGCTGATGCAAGCTTGCCTTTCAAAAAAAAAAAAAAAAAAAAAAAACACTCTCATAATCATATGTACAATATTTGAATCATTATGTACAACCTTATAATAAAACAACTCAATGACCATATGCACAAACTTTAAAACAAATTGTATAATCTTTTACAAAACACCACATGAACACATGTACAAACTTTGAAACATATTGTACAACCTTCATATAATAATTGTATATTAATTTTTGAAAAAATTTCAAGAGACATTTGTTATTACTAATAATTATTAAATATAAATACTCAATTTTAAAGTAAACTTTATTATTATAATTATAACTATAATTATAATTATAATTATTATATTATTATTATTATTGAAATATGAGTTCTATTTACGGGATTAATTATGTTACATATGTATGCGAAATGCATGTTTTAATAAAAGGTTATAATGTAAACTTTTATAATAAGGAAAATAGTAATTGTGATGAAAATTGGAAGATGATGGTGAGAGAATAAATGTTAAGTTCATTTATACTGACTAAATTAAGTATATCAATATGTTTGTAAAAATAAGGATTAAAGTCATAAATAGGCTATATGCTTTCATTTTTATTCTAATGTAGGTTATATACTCAGAAAAATACCAATGTAGGCTATATACTCTTAAAAGGTGTATCGATGTATACCAACAAAACTTAGAAACCTGCTAACAAGTAACATCATCATCTTCATTGTATCAACATCGTCATCTAATCGGAGCTTCAAATTACTTGAAAATGATGCCAATAGCCTTGACTAACAGCTTTTGTGAAGTATTGAGATTCAAAATCCACAACGATTTCACAATTCGATGAAGAACATGAGCGGTTTTCATGAAGAACACCAAAATTGTATTTTGTTGAAATGAGTACACTTTTTGAAAGTATATAGCATACATTGGTATTTTTGGAGTATATAGCCTACATTGGAACAAAAATGAAAGTATATAGCGTATTTATGGAAGAACAAGTTGCAGGTTTTTTTTTCCATGTCATATTTAAAAGAAAAAAAATCCACATAATCATTTTAACCAGTTTAGTCACTAGCAAGTCATTTGTGTTGACATGAGTACACTTTTTTGAAAGTATATAGCCTACATTGATATTTTTTTGAGTATATAGCCTACATTGAAAAAAAAATGAAAGTATATAGCCTATTTATAGCTTTAACCCTAAAAATAACGAAAGTTTCTTAGGGTGCGTTTGATAAAACTGAATGATTTAGCGCTGAATGGTTCAGAATCTGAATGATTCAAAGCCTCTGAATAAAGTTTGTTCTGAATGAAAATAAGCTGTTTGATAATCATTTAGAATGAACGATACAAAATGAGTAAAATTACCTTATCAAAGTGTAACATGAATAAAATATTCAATATACTTGTTAGTTAAGTGTTCAGGATAGGATTTGAGGAGAAAATTACAGAAAATTTAGGCTCTTAATGGTTAAGAGAGTGTTTCATCTCTGAATGGTTCAGCAATGAATTCTGAACCATTCAGCATCATATGTCATTAAGATATCAGAAACAAACGCACTGAATACTGAATAGTTCAGCATTCAGCACTGAACCATTCTATTAAGAGGCAAACAAACGCACCCTTAGTCGGAAACTTTGATTCCAGGGTTCAATAAACTAAATGACTTTAGTATTTACATTCACTTAATACCTTAAACATATCATTAAACTGTTTCGTTTAAACAAACCCGTGATTTCACGGGTCATTTATACTAGTATAGTTCCACAATTTTTTGGTGATGTAAGTAGATCTTCAGCCAACATTTGTGCGATTGTACGCAAGAAGATCCACAATTCCTTTTATAGTTTGAAATGTACGAAAGAGCTAAAATATTTTGTTGCCATATATTTAACCAATTTATAACTTATTAGACTACATTTTTAGAAGGAACTGAACTGAGTAAACATGTATGTTATTACTGAATTTACAAATGATGATCATATACAACCCAAAATGTTGGAAAACATATAATTTCTTCAAATTCATTATTAACTAGTTACAACTAGTACTCATATTTTCAAAACATGAATAATGTTTCGATTTTAACCCATTTCCCAATTTGGGTTCCACAGATCCCAAACACTCTGTGTTCTTTCTTCTTCAGAGCTTGATCCAAGTTGACAAAAACGTGGGTACGTCCCAACGCAATCTTCATAGTGTTTTACGTCATCAGACCAGCAGCATGGCGATGACCAGTCCGATATCCAGCTGCTTTCATAAGGACAACCAATTTCAAACACATTATTCATGTTAGCATGATCTCCTGTTTCTGATGAACAAGTTCCAAAAGTAACTTCCTTTAAATTTCTACTGCTTTCGACGACAATACAATTTTCTTGTTTCATGTTGTTGTTTCTCGCGCCTTCAGAGCATTCTGTTTCAAGATTTTGATAATCTTTGAACACGATATTTTGATGTATCGGAATATATTACAGTAGAGTGGAAATTAACTAAGTAACTAACCTTGTTGAGCTTCGGATTTCTTCTTCAAATGACTTCTCCAGTAATTCTTGATCTCGTTATCTGTTCGTCCAGGTAATCTTTTAGCAATTTTTGACCACCTACACAAATCCCAAATCACAAATGTAAGTTTTATATTGTGTTACCATATATAATCCTAATCCTAATGTTTGGTCAAGTTTCACTTGATACTTACAAGTGTTTTTAAAGGCTACATGAACCCGAAATGCTTAATTTGTCCATCTTGAACATGTAAAAGAGACAATTTGCGCGAACATTGAGATTAAGAGAGTTTTTACATTTTATTTGTCAAAATTTGTTGTATCTAGAGATTAAATTCTTTGAGAAACCTTGTGATGTATGTATATACACGAATACTTACTTATTACCCAATTGGTTATGAAGATTAATAATGATTTGCTCTTCTTCATGTGTTATCTCACCGCGTTTTAAATTTGGTCGAAGATAGTTCATCCATCTAAGCCGACAACTCTTCCCACTCCTCCTTAAACCTTAACACAAACGTCTAAACTTGTTAAACTCTAAATATTTAATCAAACAATAAAATAAAAATGGGTAAATCGATAAGGTATCCCAGTTTATACTCAATTAAACAATTAATATATCAGACAATATCATTGCAGCCGTATCAAAAGGCCTTTGACCTAGCAGTATCAAGGAGCTCCTGAGTTTAAGGTCATGAGTTCGAGTCTTGTCTAAGACATTATTATGTAAAATTATGTAGGGTGGCGTGAGTTTGCCACTTTAAAAAGATATTATTCCAGCTATTACTAAAAATAGACAATATTAAGATTTAAGACTACTTTAGTCGTATTAAAAACAGTACACCACTTAAGGTGTATTGGGTTTTGTTGTTGTTGTTTAGTCGTATGAAAAATAAAAATACCTGATTCTTTAGCCAAAGCATCCCAATGCTTTTCACCTAAAGCTCCAACAATCATGGCCAATACTTCATCTTCTTCCTCGAGCCAGGGCCCTCTACGAAAGCTTCCCACATCGCACTTCGCCATGACATAGAAACATATGGTTTGAATGAAGGTTTAATTAGTTCTATAATGAGTTTGTTGTTTGTGTATATATATTTATATATATGGAAGCTTGTAAGGCTTGTTAGTTTGGATAGAGAGTACGTGTATATAGTAGGTGGAAAGTAATGGTGATTGTGGGAGCTCCACCATATCTTTTTGTGACGAATGTTGAGAGTTTTCTATTGGGTTTTGATGGGAGTTTGCATCACAATCTTTGGTTTATGCTTCTTCTTTTTAGTGACAGCAACATCTTAAGGATTAAATAAATATAGTATGTAAAGATATATAGTCGTGTCTTTTGAATGACATTAAAATTATACTGTATAAAACATCGTAAAAATTATAATGTGTCCACGTAGCATCTTCTTTCTATCAACGGCATGCACATTCATGTATGTATATACTTGTTTTACTGGCGAATCTTGAACAAAATGGAGGAGACAAGAAAATTTTAAATTAAATTAAAATATAGTTCAACAAAGAGTCGTTCGATATATTTCAACTATTTTTGCTCGAAGAATAATTAGTCTACTGAACATTAATATAATTAAATACTGTGTTTTTCTTTAATTATTTATTTAGTTTTCTAACTTGGTATAATTATTAAGTCATCAAATAATCCTTTACTAATAAGAATGAACACGCCGTATTCATAAGGATGTTTGATTTGTATTTTTGGATTGTAGGCTGTTAACGATGGAAAGACAGAAGATAAATACAAGAACATAATTTGGGGTTTCAAAATTTGTGTTATATTTATCTCTGTAGCAGATGAGTTACAGACTTACATATAAACCAGAGGCTACCCTTTCTTTCTAATTACAAAATATTGAAAATAAATAGTAGCAATATGCTCTTTAATTTACTTGTAACCGGAGATAGTAAATTAAAGGCTACTTTCTAAAATCTCTCCTGGACTAATAAATATAGCTAGTACAATGAAGCTTTTGCTCTCCACAACCCATGTACATGTGCATGATAATGGGATCATGACTAGTTGGTATATTGACTACATGTCAAACCCACGTATATAATACTCCGTACTAGTTATTGAGAAAATATTGTTTTGACAATTCCACACAACTATTTTCTTACTTTTACCTTTTCGATTGAGTTTTATCGCTGCATCGGTATAGTCGAAACGGGAGATGATCACAACGGGTGGTTTAGTCCCCTTGAGTGATCACAATCGTTGTCTAAAGAAAAAACGCACTTGTTGGTTCTCGAATAAAGGTAGATCCGCCAAGATCATCAAAGTAAGTAGTCCATCAGCTTATACCTATTTTGTTAAAACTCTTTTTTTTTTAAAGATGAGTCGGTATTTCTTAAATATTTGTTTTTATATTTTATTTTTAATTAATAGATAGAATGTTAATATTTTCAATTTGTAGAGTTAAAAGAGGATTTCTATAAAACCGGAGGGTGTTGTATAGAAAAATCAAATAAAAGTACTTATAGGTCATTTGTTGAGAATGAAGAGTTTAAAGAAATGGAAATAGATAAAATGGAGGGACCCTCGCGGATTGTTAGGGTAGTATCGCCGAACGCGAAGTAATGCTGAATGTGAAGCTGGAGCGCGAGCAGGATGATCAAAACGCTAAAAACAAGTTCATGTGTTTTGTCGCGGATGGCGAGGAGAGGTCCCGGCTCGCAAGATTCTGGCTTAGCAAGCAAGTTGCATGATATTGTTTCCATGTCTGTACTCTCTTATAAATATGTAAACCTAGTCTCATGTAACATTTTTCACGAAAATAATATAACAAAATATCTAATCTACGCCCGTGGGCTAAACTCTCTCCATGCTATCGAAGTTGGGATATAACCACGTAAATCATATATCATTTACGTTTACGTTGTTGTGAGTTTTGTGATTGGTGATCAATCACATGTCTTGTTTGGGTCCTAAATTCCTAACAAGTGGTATCAATGCTTCAAGGTTTGAAGATTAGATTGGGCACAATGGCGAATTGAGAGCATGTTTTGAGGGTTTAATGATTTGGTTATCATCGGGAGAATAAACGGTAGATCTAGAGTTTTGTTTTGCAACTCAATGGGATTTTCATTTTAATAACTACATGTTCAAAATGCAGCGTATCAAGTGTTTGGCATGAGTTGATATTCTTTGTGATATGGGTTCAAGTCCATATTGATGTAAATAGAAGCTCAGGGACTAGAATGTAAATATAAGTTCAGGGACTATGTTGTATTTAAATAGAATGCAGGGCTAATTATGTAAATAGTTGAGATTAGTCTGTTAAGGTTGTTATTAGCTGTTAGATTAGTCAAGATATAAATATGTGTAAACTGAATCTGTAACAGTTAGTTGAAATGTATTAATTGTGAGTTCATCGTTCAATCGTCTTCTTCATTGTTCAAACTCTTTATGGTATCAGAGCGTAACAATGGAGAATTGTGTCTATGTTGACGTTCTTCACTACGAATTTGAAATGACCCGAACCTGTTAACCGAAAATAACTCACATTAATGTTTTTTTTAAAAGGGCACCATCGCGTCGCGAGACAATCTGGTCGCGGCGCAATCCCACGTGTGTTTTTACTTTCGATCATAGTTCCCAGTCCAGACCATCTGCACCAGCAGCTAGTCGCGTCGCGACCTGGCTTGGTCACGTCGCGACCTCCAACATTACCAGATAGTCTGAACCTTCATATAAGCTCGGCACTCAATTTACACTGCTTGTTGCGTCGCGATGGATGAGGGTCGCAGCGCGACACTATGCTGGGTCAGATTCCTGTTTGCACAATTTTAAACACAAGTTTAACCCATTTACCAAAGTCTCAAAACATGAAACCAACTTGAAAACAACCTGTTCAAAAATCATGACAACGAAAAATAAACCTAGTTACAAGTTTACACAACCTGGTACTCAAGACCCCCAATTTAACAGGTGTACATTACGACCCAAAGTACACATAACGCATCGAGTTTTGACTCCACAACCCAACCCAAAATCACGAGCATGATCCCGGGGATTTTACCAATCCCCCACCTAAGTCCAAAGGCTACGAGCCTATCCGCCAAACTTAAGCATTCCTAAGCGTCTAATCTATCAACTAGATAGCTTCAAGCCAAGTCAACCGGTATCTATAAAAAGGTAAACAACGAGAGGGTAAGCAATGCTTAGTGAGAAGAACAGCTATACACATATGCATATAACTTACCGACCCTCGACCACAACACAAATATAGCATATGAAGCACCGCAACAAGCATCACAACTAGCATGACATAAACGTAATAACATGCTAAACACAACAATATAATAATAGTATGCTATAAAACAATGTCACACACAAACCTCATGGTTAACCAAGAGCACACGAGAATGGTTTTCGCAAAGGAACCATCGGTTATATTATTCACAATAACCATTAGTGATACGAACAAACAATTTTCACTAACCCCATAGGTGGTACGAACACACGATATCCACCTTACAACCCATGGTGATATGAACGCACGATATTCACTACGTTACTGAGTGGTATCGAACACACAAATTTGAGTGATATGAACACACGATTTTCACTCCAGTGAATCCTACGCACAGAAAACACTAAACCACATCCACCGCAAGCAAGTAAATTATATACATACATGCATAATTATTCCACTCACCTTGGAATGCACGCACATGCACAAGCCATGTATGTACAACCTTCATCATCTCATCCGAGCAAGTATCCACCTATTTATCACATAGGCATAATATACACATAAATAACAATTCTCTAAAAGAGAATCCGACACACATCCCTTAGCTGAGGGATCACACCTTGCTCGTCAGACTCACCCATTTAATACCTAATGAGCATGATCCAAGTACCACTTCGGGTGGTAATTCAACCCACACTAAACGGTACAATTTAACCGAAATTGTACTCGACCTTAAAATTGACCTAACCTAGGTCCGGACTCATATTCACTAGCTTTGAGCCAAAACAAACACAACCCATTATCATTATGAGTGATAATTCAACTCACACTAGCGAGCATACTAGTTGGACACCAACTAGCCCACATAACTCTTAAGTGCAGAAGCGAACCATTTGCACTTAATGACGCTAAATCAAACCAAAGCAACCCATTATCACTAATGGCTAGTGATTAGGCACAAATTTACCAATTCACAACATAACCCAAGTACTTAAGTACTTAATCCACCACCGAATGTGTTAGACACTAGTTTTGACCTAAATCGAGTTAACACCCAAATTTTGACTCACCATACGCTCTTATGAGCATTTAGACTCCAAAACACAAGTTGTCTAATGATTAACATCCAACTCAAGACTAATCCCCCAAAATTTGTCATCCAAACACCAGATTATAACACAAGGGTCTACACACCCAAACTCACACCAAAAACCCCCAATTTCAAAGGAAATAGGGTTTATAGGTTATCATTAACACAAACCCGAAATTACACAATAAAATTCGGAATAGGGCTTACCACAAGAACCAAAGAGAAGCCTAGTGGCTAGATAAACCAAGATGAACTCCACAACGAGCATGCATCAGCATATTCTTCACAATCTTGAGCTCTCTCTAGCTCCCTTTTCTCTCTCTAAAGTGAGTTTGGTGAGTGAAAATGAAGATAGAATGAGCTCAGGGTCAGTTTTGGATGCTTATAACCCATCACATGCGTAATTGCATATAAGTCCTCGCGTAACGACCCAACCCATTAAATAACGCAAAACCTTTTTTTTATGTCCACCATTTTCAGCTTATAGTCGCGGCGCGGCAAAGCCACCCGCGGCGCGACTCATGTGGAGAGCTGATGGTCAGCTTCATCAAAAGTTACGGTTACCAGAATACGCTATAACCCGCGGTGTGGAAAAGCCACCCGCGGCGCGGTTACCCCTGGAACCAGATTCTGCTTTGTCATTTAAAACATAAGTCCCCGATTCAGAATCCTTAAACATGTATCGACTCAAAAGGCTTCCTAATACATGATTCAATTAAGTTTACATGTTTTTCGCCCACAACCAAAGTATTTAACAACCGGGCCACATTCGCTCGTTTACAATCCAAAATATAAGTTTCGACCCGACAAGTTTAAATGCCAAACAAAACCCGAGCATGGTGTTTGGGGTTAAACTACCCAATCCTAGGTCGAACTTCAAAAGCAATCTTCTAGCATAATAAAAGGGAATATCTCTACTCCGCAAGCTTACCATTTCCCTTATCGACACCGGAACCTAAAAAGTGTAAACAACGAGAGGGTAAGCAAAACGCTTAGTGAATGCAACAATTATACATATACATATATAATATACTTATTTGCAAACACTTACTCACATACCGCATACATGCTAGCAATTTAATTAGCATACAATCTCAAGTACAAGTTAAATCCTCAACACATCACAAGCTAGCATAATCCATAACATATAATATAAATAATGCTTTAGTAATCCACACACACACACACACACACCATATGGTTAACCATACTCGCGTCATGGTGCTACTGGCTTCGTGGTTCACACCATATGCATTTGTCATGATGTTACCGTCTCAGTAGTTAACATCATAACTTGAGTCATACTCACGCTAAGGCGCTACCGGCTCTGTGGTTCACACCTTAACAACTCGTGCGATAGTGCTACCGGCTCCGTGGTTCACACTACAACACACGTACCATGTTGCTACCAGCTTTGTGGTTCACATCATAGCACACTCGCACATGCTATGGCACTACCGGCTATGTGGTTCATACCATAGCACACAAATAAATACACTATATACATACACGTATAATTATTCCACTAACCTTTTAACTGAAGAGTGAAAGTACACAAAATAAGCTCCTCAACCGTCAATGAAATCACCTATTATATTAACATAAATCAACACACGTCTAGATGGAATTTGACCCGCCCAATTAGGCACTTAGTGTAAAGGTTCACCATTTTCACTCACAACACCACCCTTAGGCCCTAACCACTGATATCGCTCCATTTATACATGTCTTATGTCGCGATATCTTCCTCACTTTGTTCAGTTTTTAATGATCTTGGAGCCTATTTTGTGTGCTATTAAGGTAAATGGTAATTTGGGGGCTGAGGACTTGATTTGGTGTAAAATTGACCAAATCTTGATCAAAAGTGGCTAAGGAAATGACAAGTGCAGAATTCAGCGTCAAAAGCGCCGCTCCTTAACTAAGAGCACCGATCCTGTGGAGCAAAAGCGCTGCACCTACCTAGAAAGCGACGTTCTTATGCATGTTTTGGTTCCATTTTCCACCAGTGACCAGAAGCGTCATTCCTACAGCCAAAAGCGCCGCTCCTATCCAGATAAAAGCGGCGCTCCTAAAGCAAAAGCGCCGCCCCTGAATGAAGCCAAAAGCGGCGTTCCTGATTAAAAGCGCCGCTCCTCACTTAAGCCAAAAGCGCCGCTCCTGTGTCAAAAGCGTCGCTCCTGTCGCTGTTTCAGCCCAGATTTTCAGCATTATAAAAGGAACAAGATTAGGGTTTTTTTAGTATGTGTCTTTAGAGAGCAGATATTCCAACTCCGAATTTCACCTAAAAATCCTAATTTCATCATCCATTGATGCTTGAAGGTGGATTCAAGGAAGCTAGCTCAAGATCCATCACTGTTTAGCTCTAGATCTTCATTTTTTTACATTTTGGGTTGTAATCTCCACTTTACTTTACATATTTTGAATCTATTACTTGTAATAACTTTAAGATGATGATTTTTTGTGTTTCTATGCTTATTATTAGTTTAATCTTAGCCATGATTGGCTAAATCTCTTGTGTTTGCTTATCTATGAATCTCTAATGCTAGTGTTTGCCCCAAAATAAATTGAATGATGTTGTTTGAATGAATTACATGATCATGTATTATTGTGTTAGCTAAAAGACCATTGCTATGAGTTTGTTTTAGGCTTTACTTTAATTACATATGTTTAGTAGCTCTCTTAGTGATTTGAGAAGTGAATCAATGTGTGCTTTAACACCTTGAGTGATCTAGACAACTAGCTTAGGAATTTCAAGTGATTGTGTTCTTGATCTAGGTTAGTTTTCAATTGGCCTTTAGTTAACATAGTAGTGCCGATTATCTTAAGTGATTTCGATAGTTGGAGGGTTTTAAGTGATTTCAACCCAAGCATAATCTCAATAACCTATCATGCTTAACTTGATCATAGAATACAATGCTTATGGGAATTCGTGGAGTGTTATTTGATTTAAGATTTAGTAGTAATGCTAAACATTTAATAGTTCAACAACTAATGAGATTGCAAAATAGGCAAAACGGGGCAAGCCAAGCATAGAGAGGATTAGATAAGTGAACACTACTTAGTTAATTTGATTTAAGTTATTAATATTTTATTACTTGTTACTTGCTACTAGTTTACTTGTTAAGTTTAAGTTTGTTTAATTGTGAAAGTTTTAGTTGCTAATCTAAATCAATCAAAACCCCCCAATCAAACAAACCCTAGGACAATTGATAGTTTCAAATATTCGACTTACACCGCTCTCTTGAGACGAACTTGATAAGAATAATTACATTGAAGTGCTATAATAACCGGGTTCTAAGTGCTCGTTAATTATATGTGCTTATTTGTAGTGTTTGAATCATATATAAATTTAGAGGGTAAGAGATGCATATCATGCACATTATCAACTTTCTTGGTGCCGCTGCCGGAGAGCGGTTAGCTTAGTTGGATATTTGGTTTAAACTTTTAATTGTTCGATCCTTTTGTAGGGGTTTACCCTTACGAAAGTTACTTTTCGTGTTTTATATATTATTTTTATTTGGAAAACCGCTTGTGTTTGTGTTGTGATTGAAGGATAGGTACCTTTGGTGTATGAAAACAAGGTCCTACAAGGATTAAGAGTTTACACATCCATTCTTCGATCCGGAAAGACACGTACACGGGATTTATAAGCGTAGAGAGGAACGGGTATTAAGGAAAAATTTTAAGGTTTTGTCATTTTGTTTAGAAGACATAGATCCAGACGGTCAACCGATTCACAATGAAGAGGGTAATCCAATCAACTAAGGTCCACCGGTTAATCAAGAGTTATTGAATGATCCGAACGACACGCCAATGTAGAACGCTAGATTAGTAGCACCAATGATGATAGCACCGGCTATTACAAAACCACCAATTGAAGCGGATAATTGGAAGATTGAGGGTAACTTTTTCACGTTGATCAAAGACACGTTCTTTGATGGGTTAATAGATGGAATCCGTTCGAACACATCCAACATTTTAACAATCTTTGTGATATCTATAAAAACAAGGATGTCACTGATGACGCTTTTAAGTTAAGGGCATTCCCCTTTACACTTCAAGGAGAAGCGAAAATTTGGTTAAGAAGCTTACCATCCAATTTCATAAGAACTTTTCAAGATTTAACCAATGAGTTTATCAATCACTTCTTCCCACCGTCAAAAATAGAACGACTTCGAATGGAGATTAATGGCTTCACCCAACGGGTGATGAGTCTTTGTATGATGCGTGGGTACGATTCAAGAAAATGCTAAGAGCTTGCCCACCGCACGGTTTGACGAAGGATTACATCAACACATTCTACCGGGGTACTAATGCTTTGACGAAGCAATATCTTGATTCTTCATCCGGTGGGGTATTTATATATAAATCACCAAATGTGGCCAAAATTTTGTTAGAAGACATCTCGGTTAACACAAACGAATGGACACCTTCACCGCGAGATTTGACAAGGAAAAGTGTAGCACAAATCGAGAGTGACAAAGGGGAAGTGACGCTTGCAAGCTTGAACAATCAATTTCAAACGTATGGAAAAGAGTTGAAAAGGCTTCAACAAACGATAGTCGCAATGCAAGTAGGTTGTCAACGATGCGAGGGTTCACATCTCACGAAAAATTGTCCTCAAATTACTCAATGCAATCATATTGATCTAGATGACATTCCCATGAATTCAGATGCTCATGTAAACTACATGAGTAATCAAAACTATCAACGGGGAGGAACATCAAACCAAAGCTACTACAATCCTAACCAAAAACAAGTTTCATTCAACAATCAAACAAATACACCGCCCAGATTTGCAAACCGAAACCAAGGTTACAACAACAACTATAACCAAAACCGAAACAAAAACTTTCTATACCAAAACCAACAACCTTACAACAATCAACCTTATAACAACCAAGCCAATTCGAATTATCAAAACAACCAAGGTTATAGTCAACCACAAAATAACCAAGGTTACGATCAACAACCTTAACAAAACGTTCAACAATCACAACCTTCAAAGAGTTTAGAAGAAATCATGCAAAACTATATCAAGAAGGTAGAATCAACCGAAGCTTTCCTAATGAAAGAGAACGAGCTTTTGAAGCAACAAATACGAAACCAACAAGCCTCATTTCAAAACCTTGAAAGTGCCGTTGGAAGACTTTCAAATCAAGTTGCCGAAAGACCACAAGGAACCCTACCTTCCAACACACAAATCAACCCCAACAACAATTACAACAAGAACCAAAACCAACAAAACCAAAACAACACAAGAACTACCCCTATTGAAAATGTCAACCAAATTGAGTTTGTCAATGTCATTTCAACAAGAAGCGGTTTAACTTATGAAGAACCACAAATCCAAACATCCCCAACCCAAACACCAAACCCTACTACACCTACTTCGCAAACCGTTGAGAATGAATCAAGTATTAATGGGGATTCGCAAGAATCAAGGGTTGAAAAGGATGCACCACGAAGGGTTAAGGGTAAAAAGAATGAAGAAGCACCTTTGAGGAAGTATATGGAGCTGATTCCATATCCGCAAGCTTTGAGGAAGGAAAAAGTTGAAACGCAACGAAAGGACTTCATGGAAATGATGAAACAAGTTCATTTCAACATGCCGCTAATCCAAGTGCTTAAGGGCATGACTAATTATGGGAAGTTCATTAAAAATCTTTTATCTTCAAAAGGAAAATATGAAGAGGTGTCGGCTACATTTCTCGTAGAGGAATGTTCGGCTATCTTGCAAAAGCTAAAGATGCCTCCCAAATTGGGTGATCCGGGTCGTTTTGTAATCCCATGCAATATGGGCGGGTCGGAAGTGTATGATGCACTTATCGACTTGGGGGCTAGTGTAAATCTTATGCCCTATTCAATTTATAAACAGTTAAATCTTGGGGAACTAAAACCGACTCGGATGGTTTTAAAAATGGGAAACCAAACGTTTGATACACCAATCGGCATAGCCGAAGACCTTTGGTCAAAGTTGGTAAATTGACCTTTCCGGCCGATTTCGTGATCCTTGAAATGCTCGAGGATGAACATGTCCCAATAATTTTGGGACGACCTTTTCTAAACACCGCCGCTAAAATTATTTTAGTACAACAAAACAAACTAAGTATCGGGTGAAAGATGAAAGACTTGATTTTTATGTGCGTGAAGTTGATAAGAAACAAAATTTGTCAGATATTGAGTCTTGTAGTCAAATCGAGGTCATGAATTTGTGTGAAGAAAATAACTTTAAAGCTTTATTGGCGGTTGACACTCTGGATGTTGAGCAATTTAATAAAACTGAGGATTTTGATGTTGATAAAGAGTTGAAATGTTTATGAAATCTTGCAATGAAAACGATTTCAAAAATGCTTGTGAAAGTATTATTGATGGGAAACTTTGTGAAAATGCTTTAAGTAACCCAACCATGGTCAAGACAGTAAATTTAGACCTAAATGTAGGGGGGATTGTTGTTGGTAAAAAGGCCTTGTTGAACTCAATTGTGGAAAATGTTGTTGAAAAAGTGGTTAAACCCACCCAAGCTCGTAAAAAGGATGAAAAATGTGGTTTTGACAAAGTTAAAAAGAAGTCATTGCAAAAACCGGTTTTAAAAGAAAAAGTCAAGGTCGATAATCACTATGTGAAACACCAAAGGTTCAAACCAGGTGACAAGGTCTTGTTATTTAATCTTGATTTCAAAAAGTCACCTGGTCGGTCTAAGTCAAGATGGCCTGGGCCGTTTGCTGTTAAATGCATACTTGAAAAAGGATTTGTTGAGTTGATTGGAAAGGGCAACCCATTTAAAGTTCATGAGGATCGTTTGAAACTCTTCAACGATGAAGTCAAGCCAATCGGGCTTGATGACATCGCTTTTAAACAACCATGACCACCCTTGTCCTAAAACGGGTCAGGTGATAGGCCCTAGACCAGAACAATCACACTTGTGTCATACTTGTTCATTTTAGATTGCTTTTCATGTAGGATTGTATGATGTTGCTTTTGTTAGTCGCATTTGCATATAGTTGCATTTCATGCATATGGGTAAACTGGAAAAAAATACCAAAAAAAAAAAGTTTGTGAATGGGTCAAATTGAACTTAAAACTGCAAAAAACTGCATCAGGTATAAAAGCGGCGCTTTTGACCTAGAAGCGGCGCTTTTGATTTTCAAAAGCGGCTCTCCTGCTTCTTAAAAGCAACGCTTTATCCTGTGATTTTGGACCAAAAATGGACAGTGGTTAAGAGTGACGCTTTTGTTTACAAAAGCGGCGCTTTTGTTCTTCAGGAACGGCGCTTTTGTTTCAAAAGCGGCGCTCCTGGACCTGAGTACTTAAATTTTTTGCACGACCCAAACACTTCAAGATTGTGAAGCTTTTGATATGGAATTAAATGTAGGTGGAGTACCTTGACCCATCAGTGTTTGAATGCGAGATATTTGATTTATGCTAATATCATGAAGCCTTCTTTGTGTCTGTTGTTTGCTGAATTGTTTTCAGGAAAGTGGAAAAGGAAAAGGCCTTGCAAAGTCAACCAATGTTCATGAATGGTTGCAAGTAAATTTGTGTGATGCTAATGTTCATCATGATTTGTGAAACAATTTTAACAATTTGGCATGTAACTTAACTTAATTTGAGCATTGTCTTGTGGAATCTTGGAATTATCGATTAGGTGTGAGGTAGTATGCTTCTATTGCTACTCTCACACATGATCACCATTATGCTTGTAATAATTCGACAATTGTTTGTGGATGCATTTGTATATGTTTGTGGTATTTTGCTTGATGTGGTTCTTAGTGGTAGGATACACTTTTTGATGATTGATCCAAGCCTGGCATTAAGTTCAGGTGTCAAGCTCATTGATTTACATTCTTTGCTGATTAAGTTTATCGAATGGTGCCAACAAAGATCGTTTGATCTTAACCGGTTTTTACTTTCTTTTCTCTCATCTTTTCTATTTCAAAATGCCCCTCATTTTCACTTATTCTATCATTTCAATGCAATGAGGGCATTGCATCAAACTAAATGTAGGGGGAGAGTTAAAATATCGAGCCATTTTGAACTTTTTCGGGTAAACGTATCACATACACTACAAAGATTGAAGCTTCCAATGTTGGTTAATTTTTGGAACAAGTTTTTAACCATTACATTAATTCATATCATAATCACTAAAATGGTTAAAACTTGTAAAATTTTCAAAATTTTTAGAAAAGTAAAGTCTTTTCCTTGTTTTTTGAAACTATGCTTGGAAGTTAAAGTCTTTCATGCATGTTGTACCAAAACCAAGTGTTTAAAGCATTATGCTTTAACACTTCCATATGAATCGAGTTCATCCATTATAGGGAGTCAAGTCTCCCTAATTTCGTTTTACTTGGTGTGGAAAACTTCCTAATCCACTCCATTTCATATTGACATTGGTTGTCTCATCATTTCATGATGTTTCAACCGATGTATCATACCGTGGGAAGAGGAGCCACCGAGCTTCACCGTGTGCTATCTTCTTGATGAAGAGAAATAGCTTCGTGCTAGTGTTGCTAGACAACACACGCCATAGCCAAAAGCTATGGCACACTTTTGCTATTTCCTACATTTTCTTAACATAAGCATAAAAGCTTGTTATGTGGGAAGTAGGTGAGTGAATAAAAGCTACGAGCTTTGACACTCCCGGGAGATTCAAGTCCACACATTGTCTCATTTTGGAAGTCAAGTCTTCCAAACTTGGAAGTCAAGTCTTCCAAACTTGGAAGTCAAGTCTTCCAAGTTCTTTTGTGTTCCAAGCTTGGGAGTAAAGTCTCCCAAGTCAAGCTCGATCCTTTTTAAGGAAGTTAAAGTCTTCCTAGTGCATCAAATCTTGGAATTGGTGGACTCTTTTATTTAGCCACGTGGGGCCCTAATTCCACGAACCTCCATCAATGCTTTCGCCCTACTATGAGAGAAACCATAGAGTTGTGATAGAAAGTTTGATGAGTGTCGGTCATCCCGAGCCCGAGGTGACCAATAAAGACAGGGGTACCTAGTCCCCTAGCTTTGGCTCACCACCTTAACCCTAAACTTGGAATTGACGATTATGATTTGGAATTGGCGACCATTATTTGGAATTGACGAAAAATAGGTGTTTTGGGGGCATGGAGGTGGAAGAGGGATAGCCATCGCGGGTTGACTAGGTGAGCATATCTTTTTGGAGGCATATTCTTTTCACGATGTATTTCTTGATGAGTGATGATGTGTATGATATTCATGGCCCTTGTTCATTCGGGGTGCATTTTGGATCATTTTGTGTACACCATTGAGTTTGTTTGAGTAGGTTTGTGTTAGATTGTGATTGATTGGGAGATTTGATGTGAATTGATTAGTTTGATGAGTTTATGGCTATCCCGTGAATTCTACATATTTGGTAAAGGTCAAGGATGTCTAAGTTGAGTTTGTGAAGAATTGATACTTTGTGATTGATGTTTGATGACCTTCTCGAAGATGAAGTTGACTTTGGCTGGGGGAATGATTGATTCGGGTAGACTTAGGCTTGAAATGTGATTATGTTAGTGTTTGAGGATTGAAGACATGCAAGTGTGCTAGTGAAGAGATTATTTGGAGCTTGCATTAAGCTTGTGTTAGAAGAAGAAGATGATCTTTATGCTTGGTCCTAACCAAGTGCAAGTTTTTGGAGAACACTCTAGCCATCAAGTGCATATTCATGGAAGGTATCAATTTGTGCCCAAACTTTTTGCGCTTTAGCATTGATCACTTATTTTTTTTCTATCTCCAAAGCTTGTTTTGTCGATTTGTTTGTGATATTGCTCTATAACATCATATATATCTATCGCAATATCGTGTAAAATGCTCTAGAATCGAGGATAATGAAGGCGTTTCTACAAGTGATAATCCAAGATGCGCAAATTTGTATCGGAAGAGTGATTTACAAAGAGTTTTGATGATTTATGACATTAGTTGATCCCGATACGACTTAAGGTCTATTTAGTGCTCTAAAATGGTAAAACGAAGCTTCCAAGGTGTTAGGCTTCGTCCAAATAAAAGAGGATTGAAAAGAAAGCGAAACAGTGGATTTCAGCATATCTGGACGCCGTCCGGGGTTATAGGACGCCGTCCAGCCTCTTGAAACAGGACGCCGTCCTGGATTTGAAGACGCCGTCTAGCTCTTAAGGACGGGACACCGTCCAGCCTTTTTGGACGCCGTCCCGTAGTAGGTTTCAGCCGACTTTTGTGCTTTTTACCTACTTTCTCCACTTTAAAACTACTGTTTTGAGGGACTGTTTCATAACTTACGAACCAGAGAGTACAGAGACGATTTTTAGGAGCAAAATTAGAGAACTCCAAGCTCTTGGAAGAGGCTCAACATCAAGACATCAAAGATCAAAACCTTCATCATCCAAGAACTCCTTGTTCTTGTAGGTTATTCCTTGTTCTAAAATAATGATTTCAGTTGTTAATCTGATTGTTATGTTGTCTATTACCATGATTGTTGGCTAGTTTCTATAATGTTTGTCTAGATTAATAACCAAGGTATTGGATGTAATCTTATTGATTGAATGTATTATGTGTGATAGATTAAAGCTTGAATTAAGAACCATGCTTATTGCTGTTAAAATCATTTGTATCTAGTTAATTGATATGTTGTTGATAAAGAGAACTCTTGTTGATGTATCATATTGATTTACAATCAACTTGTCTTAGATTGATTGTTTACTAAACTGGACCAAGGGGGTAAACTAGATTAAAATGGTTAAACAAAATAGGAATGAATTGTGTAGAGCGAATGCAAAGACAATTGTTATTCAAGTCTTTGATCTAGCTAATCAACTAGTCACAAACGAAAAGGTCTAAGTAATAGGGAACCCTCACTTAGTAATTCTAGTTTGAGTACTCGCTAAAGAGAACTCTTGGCGGGTCGATTTAGGTGATTAGCATGCTTATAATAGTTATTTGATTACAAATACAAGAACCATAGTGAAAAGGGAACCCTTGATCTTGTGATTGTGTTTGCGTGTTTATTCAAGAGAACTCTTAGTGAACCTATTAGATAACTTACACTCATAATTATTCAATCAGGCCTTAATATCAAAACTTACATCCAATACCGAGGGTAAAATATCTAGATGAACATTTCATCTCTTTGATTTAAATCAAAACTATCTTACTTGCTTTCTTTGCATTTATTTTCATCTTATAAATTTAAAAGACCAAAAATATTATTTTTACATTTAACCTTCTCTGATTTGGCTAAATCGTTAAATGGCCACCAAAACATAAAACTTGTACCTTTAAGTTTCATTTACTTAGTTAATCATAATATAGTTTCTAATTCTAGTTTGGCTAATACAACTGTCCTTGGAACGATACACGGAACTAAACCAGTTACTATACTACTACACGATCGGGTACACTGCCCGTTAGTGTGTAGAAATCATTAATCGGTATTTTTCCATATTATTTTATACGACAATTTATACGACACTTCTCGCACATCAAGTTTTTGGCGGCGCCGCTGCCGGGGACAGTTTTGTGTCAAAATAGAATTATTAACTGATTTGTGATTAAGTAGTTTCTTAATTATTTTAAATTATTAATAGTCTTTGATTTTTAAACTTATAGAATCGGTATGTTTAATAGTTTTTGTTAGTTGTGTGATTGACAGTTTATAGGTCGCATATGCCACATACCCGAAGTTCAGAATCTCCATTACTTACACCGTTTACAGAACCTGATAGAAAGCTTGGTAGGATTTCAAAAGAAGTACTTGAAATTTTTGAATCTTCATCAAAGCAAGAAACCTTTGATTCAGAATCAAGTACGACCAAGCCTCGATATTCAGACTTTGGTAAACCCGTTCAACCCCCAAATTTTGAAATGGAAGGAGAAAGACCGTTGGTACCACGACAATCAATGGCAGCAAAGATGAAAGCAACCCGGACCGGACAAGGTAGTGCTATTACTCCACCTACTGGTGAGGTAACTTTTGAAATAAAAGGACCTATTCTTCAAATGATTAATAACAGGTGTCAATTTGGTGGTGGTCCGAATGAAGATGCAAACGAACATATTCGTCTCTTTCAAGAGATATGTCTTCTTTTTAAACTTAAACTAGAAACTGACCAGGCCATATTATTAAGACTTTTCCCTTGGACACTCCAAGGAGAAGCACGAAGTTGGTTAGATTCATTGGCCGAGGCTACGATAGAAACGTGGGATGGTATGTTGGAAAAATTTCTTAAGAAATATTTTCCAGCATCCAAGTCCGCGAGACTCCAACACGAAATTACCCAATTCTGTCAAAAGCCGATGAAAACCCTGTACGAAGCATGGAATCGATTTTCCAAAATGCTAAGAAGTTGTCCAAACCATGGTTTGGATACCTTTCAAAAGGTCCAAATCTTTTACAAAGGTTGTGATGTAGCAACCCGAATTTCAATTGACCAAGCGGCCGGTGGTTCTCTTATGGACAAAACCGAGCAAGAGGCTTATGAAATAATCGAGAAGCTAGCCGATTATTCTCATGAGTGGCATCAAGAACGCCCAATTACTCGTAATGCTCAGGTCCAAAGCGCCGGCGCCTATGATGACCTTAGTTCCCTAAGTGTTAAAATAGACGGTGTTGCTCGAACCATGGATAAAATCACCAAAGAAATTCATAGTATGAAAGTAGGTTGTGAATACTGTGGTGGTCTTCATTTAGGAAAAGATTGTGATGCCGGTTTAACAATGGCTCAAAAAGAAGAAGTGGCTTTCATAAGCCAAAGAAATAACAATCAATTTCAAGGAAGAGCCCAATTTAACTGGAACTTTAACAACCCCTACAACCCTCAAGGTCAAAATTCCAATTACCAACAAGGGTCAAGTAGTGGGTTCCAACAACAAACTCCGGGTTTTTATCAAAAACCCCAACTGGAAGAAAAAAAGTCAAATTTGGAGAGTATGTTGGAAAAGTTGATTTCATCACAAACTCAGCTTGTCACAAATATAAACCAAACCAACGAGAAAAACGAACACCAGTTTCAAAATCAACAAGCCTCAATTCAGAATTTGGAGAAACAAATGAGTGGTTTAGCTAATTTACTTAGTGAGAGAAAACCAGGTAGTTTACCGGGCGATACAAATAAGAACCCTTGAAATGAGCACGCCAATGTTATCACCACACGGAGTGGTTTAGCATACGATGCTCCAAAAATGCCCGAAAATTCTGATTTTAGTGTTCCGTTAAACCGAAATGATGAACCGGTTAAGGAGCTGGAAAAAGTGGTTGAAAAGGAAGAACGGGAAAAACCCGTAGTGAAACCATATCAACCACCGCTCCCATACCCAAGAAAACAACAACAAGAAAGGCTAGAGGCCGAAAGGTCAAAATTCTTAGATATGTTTAAACAAATTAACATAAATATGCCTTTCATTGATGTAATCTCAGGTATGCCCAAGTATGCTAAGTTCTTAAAAGACTTACTTACTAATCGGAAGAAAATGGAGGAACTTTCATCCGTCACCATGAATACTAATTGTTCAGCAATTTTGGTGAACAAAATACCAAAGAAATTAGCAGATCCTGGAAGTTTTACCATACCATGTCTCCTGGGAGATTTGGAATGCATTAAAGCGTTAGCGGATTTAGGGGCTAGCATAAATTTAATGCCTTATTCATTATATGTTAAGCTAAACCCCGGGGTACTAAAACCAACCCGAATGGCAATTCAACTAGCGGACCGCTCTGTTAAATTCTCTCGTGGAATTTTAGAGAATATGTTGGTAAAAGTAGGTACCCTAGTATTTCCGGCTGACTTTGTAATTTTGGACATGGAGGAGGACACACGTGTGCCTCTTATATTAGGTCGACCTTTCCTCAATACCGCTAGAGCTATGATAGATGTTCATGGGCAGAAATTGACCCTTAGTATTGAGGATATGAAGGTTACCTTTTCCGTTGACCATGCCCTATAATACCCCGAATCTACTGATGATCAATGTTATTATGTGCAAACCATAGACACATATTCGGAGTTTTTGCAGGAATTTCCAGAATTGCAAGGTACGGGAGAATGCATTTTTGCGGAAGGTGATGAAGAGAATATGTTGGAAGAAGTGGAGATGTTGACCACCTTGATGGCTAACGGTTATGAGCCAAATGATGAAGAATACAGAAAGTTGGATTTAGGAAATGAGTACCGATGTAAAACATCGATTGAAGAACCTCCCGTTTTAGAACTCAAGCCACTTCCAAAACACTTGGAATATACTTACCTACAAGAAGGTTCTACTCTCCCGGTTATCATTTCATCCGAACTCTCTGTAAGTGAGAAGTCTAAACTTGTTTCCATGTTAAAAGCCCATAAAACGGCTCTAGCATGGAAAATTCGTGACATCAAGGGTATAAGTCCCTCTTATTGTATGCATAAGATATTAATGGAAGATAACTATAAGCCATGTGTACAAAGACAAAGGCGACTCAACCCTAATATGCAAGAAGTTGTTAAAAAGGAGATTGTCAAACTCCTAGATGCAGGTCTCATTTATCCAATTTCGGATAGCCCTTGGGTGAGTCCGGTCCAATGCGTGCCCAAAAAGGGTGGAATAACCGTTGTCACAAATGAAGATGACCAATTAAATTCTACCAGGACTATCACGGGTTGGAGGGTATGTATTGATTACAGAAAATTAAATGATGCTACCCGAAAAGACCATTTTCCTCTTCCTTACATTGATCAAATGTTGGAAAGGTTGGCAGGAAAGAACTTTTATTGTTTTCTTGACGGTTTCTCGGGATATTTCCAAATCCCTATAGCACCAGAGGACCAAGAGAAAACGACCTTTACATGCCCTTATGGTACTTTCTCCTATCGACGTATGCCCTTTGGCTTATGCAATGCTCCTGCTACCTTTCAAAGGTGTATGGTAGCTATTTTTCATGATATGATTGAAGACTTTATGAAAGTATTCATGGATGACTTTTCAGTCTTCGGTGATTCTTTTGACTCATGTCTTCATAATCTTGAGCGTATGTTGATTAGGTTTGAAGAATCAAATCTTGTGCTAAACTGGGAAAAATGCCATTTTATGGTAAAAGAGGGCATTGTATTGGGTCATAAAATTTCTTGTGCAGGTCTGGAGGTGGATAGAGCTAAAGTGGAAGTCATAGCCAAATTACCACCACCGTCAAATGTAAAAGGCGTAAGAAGTTTTCTGGGGCACGCCGATTTTTACCGGCGGTTCATTAAAGATTTTTCCAAAATTGCAACCCCCATGAACAAACTTTTTGAGAAAGACGCTCCATTTGTCTTTACGGACGAGTGTCTTACCGCCTTTAACCTACTTAAAGCAAAGCTCACACAATCACCCATTCTCATATCACCGAATTGGTCAATACCATTCGAACTTATGTGTGACGCTAGTGACTTTGCTATTGGTGCCGTCTTGGGGCAAAGAATTGAAAAACATTTCAAGCCCATTTATTATGCTAGCAAGACATTGCAAGGACCCAACTTAATTACACTACCACCGAGAAGGAACTCCTGGCAATCGTCTTTTCGTTTGATAAATTCCGATCCTATTTGGTACTAGCAAAGACGGTTGTCTATACAGACCACTCGGCATTGAAGTACTTGCTTGCTAAGCAAGATGCTAAACCCCGGTTAATACGTTGGGTCTTGCTTTTGCAAGAATTCGACATCGATATTAAAGACAAAAAGGGGGCCGAAAACCTAGCTGCCGATCACCTTTCTCGACTTGAGAACCCGAATCTTGGGGTTCTCCATGAGACTGTTATCCAAGATAACTTTCCAGACGAAAATCTCATGAAGATTGAGAAAATTGATGATCCATGGTTTGTAGATATAGCCAACTATCTTGCGGGTGGATTCCTAGAAACCGGTATGTCACATCAGAAACGAAAAAAAAATTTCAGTGACATAAAATACTATTTTTGGGAAAACCCGTATCTCTTCAAACGGTGTCCCGATGGGATAATCTGTCGATGTGTCTCCGGGGAAGAATGCAAATAGATTCTTCTCCAATGTCATCTTGGTCCCACTGGTGGACATTTCGGACCCCAAATAACGGGGAGGAAAGTTTATGAGGCCGGTTTCTATTGGCCTACAATATTCAAAGATGCCTACACTATTTGTAAGGCTTGTGACGCGTGCCAACGGGCCGGTCAAATCACTAAACGGGATGAAATGCCTCAACAAAGCATCCAAGTATGCGAGGTGTTCGATGTTTGGGGAATTGACTTTATGGAGCCCTTTCCAAAATCTCATTCTTACCTATACATACTTGTTGCCATAGATTATGTTTCCAAATGGGCGGAGGCAAAACCTCTACCAACAAATGATGGCCGAGTTGTGGTAAACTTTTTGATGGAACTTTTCTCTAGGTTTGGCACGCCAAAAGCTCTTATAAGTGACCAGGGCACCCACTTTTGCAATAAGCAATTGGAAAAGGTGTTGAAGAGATATGGAGTAATCCATAAAATTTCAACATCCTATCATCCCCAGACAAGTGGGCAAGTAGAAAACACCAACCGGTCATTAAAACGCATACTTGAAAAGACCGTTGGTGCAAATCCAAAAGAGTGGTCAATCAAGTTAAACGATGCATTGTGGGCCTTTCGCACGGCCTACAAAACACCAATTGGAACAACTCCTTTCCGTATGGTATACGGAAAAGCATGCCATCTCCCGTTGGAGATTGAACACAAAGCGCATTGGGCGCTAAGGGCATGCAATTTGGATTACCAAGAAGCAGGTCGGTTACGTTTGACCCAACTAAACGAATTAGATGAGTTGAGGCTCGAAGCCTATGACAACTCTCTAATTTACAAAGAAAAAACCAAACAATGGCATGACAAAAGATTGAAACATCCAAAAGAATTCATGGAAGGAGATCGTGTCCTTGTTTACAATTCCCGTTTCAAGTTATCACCAGGAAAGCTTAAGTCCCGATGGACGGGACCATTTGTGGTTAGAAAGGTGTACCCTTATGGTACAATTGAAATGGTGAACTGGAAGGGTGATACTTTTAAAGTGAATGGCCACCGGGTCAAACACTATGTTGATGGTCCCCTAGAAATTGAGGGTGAGGTTAGCCTCAACTTCAAGAACAAAGCATAAATCAAAATGGGGACGAGTTTGGTGAACGACTCGTTAAAAAATGGTTCACAATTGTAAATAGGTTTGAAATGTGTGCACGATAAATTTTAGTTTGGTACAAAATGATTTACGTTTGGCCTTTAAACACGCGCGACTCAGAAAAACAGGTCAGTGAGTTTTAGTGCAATGGGACGCCGTCCCATTTTCCTGGACGCCGTCCTCTTTTCTGGACGCCGTCCCAAAATGAAACCTTGGACGCCGTCCTCCTTTCTGGACGCCGTCTAGAGTGACTGACTCAGAAAAAAAATACGTTTTAAATACCTATCCAACCCATTTCTTAACCACAAAAACACATTTTTATCCATTTCTCTCTGCCAAACACGAAACACTCTCCAAAAACCCTAATTTCTACCTCAATTTCGCGATTTCTTCTTCAAATCCAAGCTTCAAATCATGTTTTCTAGGGTATGGATACTCCATTTTTACATTTTTCTTTATCAATTACTTGAATTGTATGTTTATATCTATAAATTGGTGAAGGATAAGTGTGGGGTGTTTGATTTGCATGATTATTGTTAAGATTAACATGCCTTAGTAGTTTAATTGCCCACAATGTGTTTATTTTGCAAAGATTACATGCTTTTAAGGGTTTGTTCATGATTTTAGGGTTTGTGGAATTTGAATCCGAATTTAGGGTGATTAGTTCATGATGTTGAGTTTGTGTATGATGTTAATGAATCTTGTGAAGTATTTAATTGTGTTGGTAATATTGATGTCAAATTGGCCGGGTCATTTTTGAATGTTCTTGAATTTTTAGCATATTGTTGAATTGTAATGCACTTATGAAGTATGTATGCTTGATTTTCATTTGTATGGGCCTGTTAAAGTAGATTGATGGAATGGAATGCCATAATGTATGATGTTATAATAGGTCATTTGAACTAAAATTACGAAAAATGTGTTATGATTTGTGATGAATATCATTAGAATGCAAATTTAAATGTTATGACCTATAACACAACATGCTTGAATCCTTGAGTCATAAGTTGATGCTACATTGTGAAGTTGTGATTTTCATTTTTGAAAAGTTATTAACGGGTTTATGTTGACTATAGTTGACTTTGGTTTAAAATTGTGAACATACGCTTTTGCTTAAATGAGTCATAATACTTATGAACTTGAAATGGAATGATTAAGTTCTCTTGCTACTCGGTTATGTTTTAGCTAACATTAACACAACGGTTTCTATGTTCTTTTGGTTTGGTGTTAATGTTTTGCAGGGACATTCAAGCCGAGGAGGACCGGCAAAGAGAGGAAGGACAGCAGGTTTGGCTCCACCACGACAACCACTACCACAACAGCAACATCATTCATCATCATCGTCAGGAGAAGAAGAAGAGGAGGATCGAAATGATCCTCGAGTTTGGTTGACACAGGTTCAAAACGACGAAGACTACACAGAAACATTTGAGACGATAAACCGTAGGCCTATTAATGCCACTTGGTATTTTATCTGGGGCCCATTGGAAGAGGCGGGTATGCGCCGCCATGTTTCTAACTTACTCGCCATCCCCTACGGTAGAGTAGTCACCCACGCTTGGGAGCAAGTTTTCAGCATCAACGAACCAATTTATCCGGTGCTGCTTAAAGAATTCTACTCAACTGTGCGGTTTAACAATGTCAGCGATTATTTGTCAAATGACTTTCTTCGATTTCGTTTAGGGGGTGAGTACAGGGGTATAAGTAGTTTTGAGCTATGCCGAGTTTTGGGTATTTTTGAGGAACTCACCGATACCCAGTTAGGTGAATACTTGCGGGCCTCCGATTATGTTGGCCGGCATGAATTTAGTGATGTTTCTTATTGGCGAAGGATTTGTAGGCCGAATGCGGCTGCACATTTTAGATCAAGCAGGCACAGGTACAACGAAATCGCAGCCCGGGATGATAAACTGCTTCATAGACTTATCGCATGCACTTTTAATGCGAGGGTTGAGGGTCACGAGAAAGTGAAAACGTTGGATTTATGGATTATGGACCAAATAAAGTGGGGTTGCTATACCGACATTCCTGGGTTGATCGGTAATTATTTCCTGGCCATTGCTACCGAGACACGGCAACAGAAGCCACTTCTGGGAGGCCACTACATCACCCGAATTGCTCGACATTTTAACATAGATTTCAGCAGATTACAGGAGTGTACGAACGTCATGAAACCATTAAAAAAGGTTTCTTATATTAATGCTGAAATTCTTATGAAAGATAGAAATGGGCATTTGGTACCTTTTGAGGCAGGTGGAGCAAGTGGCAGTGGCGTGCAGCAAGAACAGCAGCAGGAAGAAGAGGTGGAAATGGAGGCACAGACTAACGTTGGTGATCAGGTTCCGTGGCATCCGTCCCAATCAAGTTGGGACAGTTTGGTTGGTAGTGTTAATAACATGAGGTTGAGCCCGAACGAACAAAGGACGCACAACAACCAAATGTGGGATAGTCAGCAACGAATGGAGCAACGCCAGATTGCTTAAGTACATAATACGGGACGGAACAGTTATGGTATTGATTGGAATAACCATAACTCAGAGTTGTTTTATTCCAACCCCGAGCAGTACTATGGAACGACACGTCTGACACCCCAATACTACACGGATCCTGAACATCCACCTCCCCCTCATCCGATTTATAACTCTACCGCTGCGTTGCAGGATGCTCAGAACAGATTTGAGCGGGAATATCCACAGGGACGCCCGTACAGAGATGGTTCGGGTAATTATTTTTGGCCGTATGATAACTAGGCCTGCTTGCCTTTGATCATTTTGTACTTTGTTTTGAGACAATTTAATTTGTGTGGTGTGATTTTAGACAATATTTGGTTTGTAATAACTGGCTAATTGTGTGGATTTATGAACGGTTGTGGTTGTAAAAACACCGTTCTTTTTATTATAAATTGTGTGGTTTGTTAATTTGTGCAGCGTGATTGAACTTCAAAGACTGGCATTAAGTTCAGCGACATTTGATATTATGATGTGTGTATGATGATAATCGCGGAATGGACGATGCTCTTATGCTGGCAGTAAGTTCAGCGGCATCCGTCTACATGTTCCACGATTTGCAGGTTAAAAATTGAAAATTTCTACAATCACCCTATCGCTTTACCCTCTAAATTTAATCCTTTTTCTGATTTCATGCAATGAGGGCCTTGCATGATCTCAAGTGTGGGGTGGGGAATAGAAATTTATCGGGAACTCGTTTCACTAAAATTAAGGCGTTTATTATAAAAATTTTAAAATTTTCAAGTAGCCTTAAAAACGATTAAAAGTCCAAAAACCATGTTATACGCATTATGATCTTAAAATCTAGAAAATAAATGTTGGTTTACATTTTAAATTATTAATAGTCTTTGAAGTTACACTATCATTCAATTATTTGAATGAAAATCCTACTAGTTTAGTAAGCTAACTTGTAGGTCACTTGTACCAAAATGAGTGTAAACCGTGAGAGAGCGGTGATTGTATAGCGTGGTCGGAAACCGGATCTCGCGCCAGATCGAAAACCCTAAGGACGGTCCTCATTGTTTCTCCTAACAAGGACAATGTTGCGTCCGACCACTTGATATGACCAATAGGATGTATCTTTTCCATCCTCAAGGAAGTAAAGTCTTCCGAATGACACACTTACTGATTCAATTCAGAAGATGTAGTCCAGACCAGTTGTAGGGTGACAAAAACTCTTGAAAAGTCATTACTGACATCGACTGGAAATCTACCAGGCCTCAACGTCAAACAGGGAAACTGGTAGTCAAAGTTTATCTCAATGAGGGAGATTAACTAGTAAAATGGGGGGGCACCATGTATACACAAAATGTTAGTGATTTATCAGATCCCCGGAAGGATAACCTCCAGAAAGGTAAAATATCAGCTTTTAAGACTGATAAACCTCAATCTTCATGATTGATTTAACGGATTAGATGATTACCTCATAATTGTCAATGATGTCCGGACGTAATGTGTATCCTCCTAAAGCACATTATTTTCTACCGACATCTCGTAATGTTAGGTACCGTGGGAGGGATTGGCTTGACCAATAGCGGGAAACCCGCACTCATTTTTAAAAATTCAGAAAATCCGATCAAAATCGGAAAACATGCATAGTATTAAAAACTAGCAGATATTTTCAAAACCATAAAACGTTTTCATAAGATCCTGATTTCCCTAGGGTCAAATTTTTCGGATACTTGGCTCTAATCTCCCAAAAATGTGTGTGTGTGTGTTTCCATTGTGTATATAGCGTGTGTGTGATTTCAATAAAAGTGTGCTATACTTAAAGCGTGTGTTTTCATTGTGTATATAGCGTGAATTGTGTTTCATATCAACGTGTGTGTTTCGTGTGCTTCGAGTGATTCATGTAATGTTTGTAATCTATATTGTGTGATTATGTTTGATATTGTTCTACTTTGTAAAGAAAGAATTGCTTGAGGATAAGCAAGGTTTAAGTGTGGGGTGTTTTGATATTGCTCAATAACATCATATATATCTATCGCAATATCGTGTAAAATGCTCTAGAATCGAGGATAATGAAGGCGTTTCTACAAGTGATAATCCAAGATGCACAAATTTGTATCGGAAGAGTGATTTACAAAGAGTTTTGATGATTTATGACATTGGTTGATCCCGATACGACTTAAGGTCTATTTAGTGCTCTAAAATGGTAAAACAAAGCTTCCAAGGTGTTAGGCTTCGTCCAAATAAAAGAGGATTGAAAAGAAAGCGAAACAGTGGATTTCAGCATATCTGGACGCCGTCCGGGGTTATAGGACGCCGTCCAGCCTCTTGAAACAGGACGCCGTCCTGGATTTGAAGACGCCGTCTAGCTCTTAAGGACGGGACGCCGTCCAGCCTTTTTGGACGCCGTCCCGTAGTAGGTTTCAGCCGACTTTTGTGCTTTTTACCTACTTTCTCCACTTTAAAACTACTGTTTTGAGGGACTGTTTCATAACTTACGAACCAGAGAGTACAGAGACAATTTTTAGGAGCAAAATTGGAGAACTCCAAGCTCTTGGAAGAGGCTCAACATCAAGACATCAAAGATCAAAACCTTCATCATCCAAGAACTCCTTGTTCTTGTAGGTTATTCCTTGTTCTAAAACAATGATTTCAGTTGTTAATCTGATTGTTATGTTGTCTGTTACCATGATTGTTGGCTAGTTTCTATAATGTTTGTCTAGATTAATAACTAAGGTATTGGATGTAATCTTATTGATTGAATGTATTATGTGTGATAGATTAAAGCTTGAATTAAGAACCATGCTTATTGCTGTTAAAATCATTTGTATCTAGTTAATTGATATGTTGTTGATAAAGAGAACTCTTGTTGATGTATCATATTGATTTACAATCAACTTGTCTTAGATTGATTGTTTACTAAACCGGACCAAGGGGGTAAACTAGATTAAAATGGTTAAACAAAATAGGAATGAATTGTGTAGAGCGAACGCAAAGACAATTGTTATTCAAGTCTTTGATCTAGCTAATCAACTAGTCACAAACGAAAAGGTCTAAGTAATAGGGAACCCTCACTTAGTAATTCTAGTTTGAGTACTCGCTAAAGAGAACTCTTGGCGGGTCGATTTAGGTGATTAGCATGCTTATAATAGTTATTTGATTACAAATACAAGAACCATAGTGAAAAGGGAACCCTTGATCTTGTGATTGTGTTTGCGTGTTTATTCAAGAGAACTCTTAGTGAACCTATTAGATAACTTACACTCATAATTATTCAATCAGGCCTTAATATCAAAACTTACATCCAATACCGAGGGTAAAATATCTAGATGAACATTTCATCTCTTTGATTTAAATCAAAACTATCTTACTTGCTTTCTTAGCATTTATTTTCATCTTATAAATTTAAAAGACCAAAAATATTGTTTTTACATTTAACCTTCTCTGATTTGGCTAAATCGCTAAATGGCCACCAAAACATAAAACTTGTACCTTTAAGTTTCATTTACTTAGTTAATCATAATATAGTTTCTAATTCTAGTTTGGCTAATACAACTGTCCTTGGAACGATACACGGAACTAAACCAGTTACTATACTACTACACGATCGGGTACACTGCCCGTTAGTGTGTAGAAATCTTTAATCGGTATTTTTCCATATTATTTTATACGACAATTTATACGACACTTCTCGCACATCAGTTTGCTTGAGGACAAACAAAGATACAAATGTAGGGGGTTTGATATCACTCCATTTATACATGTTTTATCTCGCGATATCTCCCTCAATTTGTTCAGTTGGATGATAGCACCCATTTGCTCCTTCCCACATCCCCCGAGTCAACTTCGTCATTCACACCTTGAGGTTTAGGGAACCTCTTTTCAAACTCTTGTTGGATGATAGCACCCATTTGCTCTTTTATCATATCACACTTGCTCATCAACCGATTCTTGAAAAACTTTCTTAACATTCGCGAGAAATTCCGCGTTATGTTTCGCCAAAATGGCCTCTACTTTGGCTGTGAAGTCACCTTCCGCACTTGGACTTCCATCATCATGGCCATTTCTCGTCTTCATACTATAAAATAGAATAGGTTAAACAATGAAGCACATGGAAATGATTCACACACCACACCGCCCCATCTTGCTCAACACTCGTCGTACATCACTTGTTTGACACGATTTTTTTTTTCGAACAACTTAATTTTATTAAGAAAAGACCTTCCTAGCAAGGAGCTAGGAAAGAACCCAAGATTACAACGGCTTTACTAGCCACTCGTTCCAACTTACATTGCTTTTACCTCTACTACTATACCAACTAAACGAAGTAAAACAAATAGAATCAAAAAGTAAATTTTTCTTCATCAGAGGTTGGAAGATCACGCTGTTCCTATACCTCCAAGTAATCCAAACAACCACAGCCACAATAGTATAGAGTTTATCCTTCACCTCTGCTCTTTCCCGCCATTCATCGAACCAAGCAATCCATTCGGCCCATTCTGTAAATACTGGTAAGTCGATATCTACCCATATGTGCGTACGTCTCCATAACTCAGCTGCTATATGACACTCGAAAATCACGTGACTTATGGTCTCAATGAAATAGCTACACGAGGCACACCCGATTTGTTGAATCTCCAAACCCCGATGTGAAAGATTATTCTGGGTCAATAATCTATCCAATGCCACATGCCAAAGTAGGATATTGATTTTTCTCGGCACACACTTGACCCACCGCGTAAACTACTCAACCGAAGGAAGAATTCTCTCGTTAATATAGTGTCTTGTATCCGCAACCGAAAAAACCCCAACACCACCAATCGACCAGCCCCAAGAATCGCTACTCTCATTCAGGTTTATCTCCCCAATTTCAGCCACCATATTGCTTAGAAGATCTCTGTTTCTGACCCCAATATTATCTCGATTCCAGGACCAAGACCACGCACCATTCACCACTCGATCCGACAACTTGCAGTCCTTATTTGACTCGAGATGAAACAACCAACGATATTTGTCTTTAAGGATACCCTCACCCTGCCAATTATCTAACCAAAAACGAATCGACTCACCGTTGCCAATCTTGGCTCGAATAACATTTGCGGGTAAAACACCTCCTTGTTTAGCCTTAAAAAGAGGAAATAACGTTTGACCATATACCTTTACAAACCAATTCGGATCCATCGATTCCAGCTAAATCACCATGAATGTATTTTACTACTTTAGCCCATATCGAGTATGGATGAACAAGAAGACGCCACAAGCAGTTAAACATTAACGACATGTTAAAACCACGTAGGCTCCCTATGTTTAAACCTCCGTTATCGAAAGAAGCCAGCACTTGGTTCCACTCAAGCCAATGCATTTTACGATTACTCTCGGTACCACCCCAAAAAAACTGAGCACGAAGCATCTCAATCTTTTTTAACACCGTATCCGGGCATTGAAAAAGAGAAAGGTAGTAGATACCCATACTTCCCAAAACAGATTTAATGAGCATCAACCAACCACCAATTGAAAGAAGATTCGCTTTCCAACTCGATAACTTTTTGATAAAACGATCTTCGAAGCCCTTCCATTTAGACACCAAATTCATATTATCCCCGATCGGGAGTCCCAAGTACGAAAAAGGGAATTTCCCTTTTGCACAACCGAACTCGCTTACATATGAATCCAAAATCTCGTCAACAATACCAATACCGAACAAATGTGACTTCGAAACATTCATTTTCAGCCCGGAGTAACGATAGAATTCATTAAGAGCAAGCAACGTGTTAGACAAACTTTCCTTATTCCATTCGGATATAATAATCGCATCATCCGCGTAAAATAAATGAGACACATTAAGATTATCACGACCGACATTCACCCCACTAATCGCTCCCGAATCCACTTTACTTTTAATACATAAATGTAAACCCTCCATAATAATAAGAAATAAGAAAGGGCTTAGTGGGTCACCTTGTCATTGTAGCTAGTCATTGTTACACGAGCACGTCACATCAACTCGCTATTACAATGACTATCTTGCTTGACGATTGCAAACACAATACAATACAATTATCATATAGTTAGTTAACCTACGGTAAGGCACTAACTAATCCCGGTTCGACACGCATCCTACAAGTCCCGCATAAAGTACACACACAATAAAGTCTAACTCTAGGCACCTATCTCAAGTCGCCTAAATCCCTTAGACCATGCTCTGATACCACTTGTAACAACCCAACCCGTTAATTAACGCAAAACCCTTTTTTCGGTTGTCCACCATTTTCAACTTATAGTCGCAGCACGGTAAAGCCACCCGCGGCGCGGCTCATGTGGAGAGCTGATGGTCGGTCAGCTTCATCAAAAGTTACGGTTACCAGAATGCGCTATAACCCGCGGCGCGGCAAAGCCAACTGCGGCTCGGTTATCCCTGGAACCAGATTCTGCTTTGTCATTTAAAACATAAGTCCCCGATTCACAATCCTTAAACATGTATCGACTCAAAAGGCTTCCCAATACATGATTCAATTAAGTTTACATGTTTTTCGCCTACAACCAAAGTATTTAACAACCGGGCCAAATTGGCCCGTTTACAATCCAAAATATAAGTTTCGACCCGACAAGTTTAAATGCCAAACAAAACCCGAGCATAGTGTTTGGGGTTAAACTACTCAAACCTAGGTCGAACTTCAAAAGCAATCTTCTAGCTTAACAAAATGGAATATCTCTACTCCGCAAGCTTACCCTTGCCCTTATCGACACCGAAACCTAAAAAGTGTAAACAACGAGAGGGTAAGCAAAACGCTTAGTGAATGCAACAATTATACATATACATATATAATATACTCATTTGCAAACACTTACTCATATACCGCATACATGCTAGAAATTTAATTAGCATACAATCTCAAAGTACAAGCTAAATCCTCAACATGTCGTAAGCTAGCATAATCCATAGCATATAATATAAATAATGATATAGTAATCCACACACACACACACACACACACTATATGGTTAACCATACTCGCGTCATGGTGCTAGCGGCACCATGGTTCACACCATATGCATTTTTCATGATGCTACCGGCTCCGTGGTTCACATCATAACTTGAGTCATACTCACGCTAAGGCGCTACCAGCTCCGTGGTTCACAACTTAACAACTCGTGTCATAGTGCTACCTGCTCCGTGGTTCACACTACAACACACATACCATGATGCTACCGGCTCCATGGTTCACATCATAGCACACTCGCACATGCTATGGCACTACCGACTCCGTGGTTCATACCATAGCGCACACATAAATACACTATATACATACACGTATAATTATTCCACTCACCTTTTAACCGAAGAGCAAAAGTGCGCAAAATAAGCTCATCAACCATCAATGCAATTACCTATTATATTAACATAAATCATCACACGTCTAGATGGAACTTTGACCCGCTCAAATAGACACTTAGTGCAAAGGTTCACCATTTGCACTCACAACGCTACCCTGAGGCCCTAACCACCAATAATCACTAAAGCTAGTAACCAAGGCTTTGATTAACCCAAATATACATCACTAGGTCATTAAGTTCATGCTAGTGTTCTTTTGACCCAAAAACCCATTTTGACCTAATAATGGATCAAACACTAAACTTGCAAGTTTCACACACCAAATTGCTAGTGAAACAAGTTCACTAGTGGACTTAACCCATTTTAGTTCATAACACAAGAAGTTTCATTAACTAACTCAAAATCACCATTGTTGGGTCTCTTGAACTTTCAACCAACCCATAAACCCCCAATTTGCATAATCTAGGGTTTAACACCTGAAAGTCTCAAATATGAACACTAGACACAATTAATTCACAAGATTCGGGTTAGAGACTTACCACAACACTAATAGAGATGCTAGGAGGTAGAAACACGAAAGATTTGACCCGATATAGCAAAACCCACTTGAAACTCTCACAAAGCTACTCTCTCTAGCTTTCTCTCTCTACTTGAAGAGGATGAAGATAATGTTGGTGAATGTGTTTATCGCACATACACCTACCTAAAATCTGGTCATAAAGGACCTAGAACCGTCTAATATGTGAAAAGACTCAATTGCCCTCTTATGTTTTAAGTGGAAATTTGAATCAGCGACAGCACGCTGTCATGCCCGGCTCAAAAGACCGCGCCGCGACTTCAAGTAGAAATTGAAACCAGCAGCTTTTGTATATATATATATATATATATATATATATATACACACACACACACACATTATGTACAATCGAGTTTCGGGTCTTACACCCCGAAATAAAATAATAAGCAAAACAACCTAATTCTGCCTGCATGGGGTCGCGGCGCGACTTGCGCCCAAATCAGGAATCGGTGTGTTACAATTCTCCCTCACTTAGAATGGATCACGTACCCATGATCCGCAACATAACTAAAAGGGCACCTATGCCAGCACCACTACAACTACACTTTAACAACACGATCTGCGTCCTACGAACCCGTCGAACACAGTCAAAACTTTACGAGCGGAGCGATTTAGCAATCTCGCCACTCGCTCGCACCCGCCGATGCCATCTACCTTAAATTACAGTGAAAACACACCTCCAACAATCAATCATTTTCCTAGGAAATACGAAAGACGCCATGTAATCCTATGACTGCTCTCAGGCAGATTTTCGCAATAAATCACCTTTCACACCACCTCGTCAAACGTGATTTACCAAGTCCACTAAATCGAGTATAAAGCCTCGCGTCATTCCCAAATTGGGAAGGACTCATGCCTCGATCATACAGCGACTTAGGCCCACAAGTTCAACCGATCTCACATCGCCTTAAACAGAAGTTTGTCCACCTCGACAACACTTGAACTAATCCGTCCCGCGATAAAACATCACATACGAAATCATTCTCAAGGCACTAACAGTCCCTTAAATCTACTCACAATAAATTGTTCGTCTTCAAATCACATGAGGACAACGTCGCTAAGCAGTACTCTCGACAGTTCACCACCCTATCGCACAGAGTTTCTTCTCAATCTCCATCAACTTTCACGCCCAATGGCTTCCTAGCACTAGTGTGGACACTATTCGTGTACCAGAATTCCGTCAACAACAAATTCTCACCCCGTCAGTCATCGCACGTCGTCGCACAACCCACAACACACTCACCAACATCGGATGAGCCACTCGCCTTGATCGTTCGTTAAGGAAGGCCTTGGCATTACAACGCAGCAAGTTCTCACAAATCAAGGTAACACACCTTCGAAGATCATGCCACAACTGTGAACTTCGTAACTGATGCACTCATAACTGACACTTCAGACCCCACAGTCGTTCGCAAAGCAGAATAATCCGCTAGCAATTTCCACGAACACGCTTCCCAAATAGGTAAAATGAAGCAATCTGCTCGACATGAAACTCAAAATCGCTCACCAACACCATCCTAGATCCACAACTTCCCGAATTTACGCTACGGTTACACCCTTTAGGGCATACCCGTACCTCTATTTCAAGTTTCTAAGGGATCACATTGGGCCTCACACCGCCCTCCGGTGATTCCCGATCCCACTTCTCATGAGGACCTAAGCCCTACTTAACCATGACTCGACGGTCGTAACGGCCGACCTTAAGTCCCATGTCAATAGCACGCCATTCAACCACGTTAGGAATACGCATCCCTATTGAGGTCTATAACATTGCTCAATGACACTTCTTACCATACAATACTATCAAAACGTCCTTGGGAACAATGGAACTCCCCCACATAGGATTCAACTTCCCACTCAAGTCACGAGGATGGTAACATCCTACGAACTTATCATTCACCAACATACATGACCATCATCATCACTGATCATATAGACACCGATTTCTAAGAATCAACTTCAAACCCCTGAAGTCATCAAACACAATCACCCCAGAAGTCACACTTACAATGACAACAAAACTTTAACAACGCGAGCTGCACCCATCATCCTCAGGGTAGGCTCTCTCACCATTTCCCACTTGGCCTTTGAGCATTGGCATTCACCACCGTGCTCCACCAGCCCTGCTATCAATCGGGTTAACTCAACCTTTCACTCAATTAGCGGCTAAACGCTAGCGGACCTTTGCATCACTCTCATGGAGAAGAGTGACCAATCAGACTCAACGAATATGTTTCCCGTATTCAACATTACGTCATCATCAACCGCGACCTATCAGACATTTATGTCCATAGTCGCCTTATCAAACATCACAACCCACCGAGCTTTTAGGAGCAACAAGATTTGCCCTCCTCGTGGGCTCATCAAGCACACACATCTCATCACCGCTCCCGGGTTGCACATAGCAAAAGACCATATTGTCCCCTCACCATACTTCACTTCGCACGAAGTACGTGCGACTACCCTCTCAACCATTGGCTTTCGCAATCGTCAGATCGCGGTCGCCCGACAACTTTTCCATTTCTATCATCGCTGCACCCAAAGGTTCTCCCTATAGCACCCTAAGTACACATGGCTACGTCAACATCAGAGTCACACATCACACTAGCATGTATAAAAAGGCACCTGAGTGTCATACCGACTCCCACTACCATCCACTTGGTTTGGAAACTCGGTCCTTGGGTTCCATACACCCGATGTAACCCAATGTGCAACTAAACGACCCGAGGTCATACCTACCCGACGAACATTACGATTCACTAGACCACCAACCATCCCAGCGAACACACGTCACAATGAACTCACCTAAAGGAATACCTTAGAAACATCAAGGCTTACCCTCCGCCGCACACCGATACAACCGTCAACACGGGGAAAGTTCCATAAGGAACTTACCCTAATTTCGCAAGCAACTAACACGAACCATCATCATAAGGGTCTCACTCTCGCAAGTTTAACAACCCAAGCACACTTCGATACATCGTCGTCGCAGACGACCTACAACCAGAAACACTACCAGATTCACTAACACCGTACTCACCCGAGTACCAACACAAAATGCACCTAAGTGACCTACTACATCCCAATACAGGATCCAAGTCTCCGCCACACACTCACGTGGAACATCTTAGTTACGGTAAATCACTATACCAAAGTCAACTCAATAACGCAACCACCACTTAGGGTGACAACGCACACATCAACCTATGGAGTACACCTACTCACCTTAACCGACCATATCCACCGTAACACTCTCCGACCAATAATAGGCCCGATGTGACACAAGCACATCGACCGAGACCACCATAACCTAGGAACCAACACACGGTTCCTAAATTGTCCCCGGAACTACCCCAACCATGCCACGTTCGTCCGTTAGGTACTCGACACATCATACTTGATGCCAAGATACACGGTTGTAATAATGGTGTGACGCCCCGTACAAAACCATCGTGTACAATTCGTCAACAACAGGATCTTTACACGGTCAAATACTACATGCTGTTTGAAAACCAGTTTTGCATTCATGAAAAGATAGCATTTACAAAAGATAACGTGACACAAAGGTCGTTACAAAGTCATTATTTGAAAATAACATAAGTTACGAATGCAAGATAAAAGTTCCGTGATTGAGACATCTCTAAGTAATGTAGCGGAAATCTAACACAGCAAGTCCATAACAGCAAGTCTATAACACCAAGACAATAAGTCTAACAGCGAAAGCAACATCGTCTAAGAACCTGAGAAATACACGCTTAAAAGTCAATACGAATGTTGGTGAGCTATAGTTGTAATCAGTAAAGTAATGTAGACCACGAGTTATCGTATTCAAAACAGTATGAAAAGTATATGCTTATCCGTGGGCACCCGGTAACTAACTTAACGTAATAGTAATACCCCCTAAAAGTACACTTGGCGAGTGTGTATGTCCTAGAAGTATCAAACACCCGTTAAATGCTAGCGCGACTAGCCCGAGTGGGGATGTCAAACCCTATGGATCCATATCTAATATTCGCGTTCACCAGTTCAAAAACCAATGATTAAACGTTACCGTGCTAAGGGGAATGTTTATGCCATTATATAACCAACACATATGTAAAGTTTAAGTTCTCGTGTCAAGTAAATAAAACATAAAAAGCGCATGTATTCTCAGTCCCAAAAATAGTATAAGTAAAGAGGGAAGCTATAACTCACATTGAATAAGCAGTAAAAGTCGATATGAAACGTATGCAGGTAGAAAGTCGGTCCGAAAGGTCGTCAACCTAAGTCAAAGGTCACTAGGTCAGTATGTTGTCCCAAAAAGGTTTAAAAGTGAATAAATTAAGTTTAAGTGTCATCATCAACATCATCATTATCATCATCATTCATCAACACTAAGGTAAGTTTAACAAGAATAGAGATCGAAACAAAAGGCTAACTTCGGACAGCTGTTACGACCTCTATACAAATAGAAAAGATGCGTAGTCAGTGGCTATGGCTCCGTATGTGAGTCCTCTAACCGCTGACCAATTTTTAGGACGTAACTCGTCTTCATTTGACCGTGGCGATGGTTTAAGTGCGAGTAGGTCAGAAATTTCAGCACAACGTTACAAAGGCGTAGTGACTTTCGGAAGGCTATAAATCCTAAATCGTATATCGGATTAAGTCGAGGCCTAAACGAAAAGTCATATACTCAAAACGAACTATCTGAAAATCAATTTTCCAGAAGCCCAGGAGTCTGATCAGACCCCAAAAAACAGCAAACAAGTACTCCGGTGAGGTTCTTGGTGCTTGATGCTCATCACGGTTCTCATCCTTGATGCTTGTAAGCTTCAAGTGTACAACTCTTTGATGTTTTAGCATCACTTTGACCAAGGTTCAACCATCAACACACAACTAAAAGTAAAATCTATCATTCTACAAGTTTTGAACATCAAGATTGCCTCTTTATTGCATGAATCCAATAACGCTTCAACCTTTGTCCATTTTACACAAGTTCATGCATCTATATCACATGTGATGATGAAGATTTGATCTTTATCATCACAACAAACACAAAAAGGTTCCAAGTAAGTGAGATCTACAATAATAACTTAGATCTCAAGTATTAAGAAAACCCTAAGCTAGAAAGCTTGGATCTTTACAAGATTAATGAGACCATAAGCTAGAAAGCTAAGATCTTTAACAAAATAATGAAAGTAATGAGACCATAAGCTAAAAAGCTAAGATCTTTAACATAATATTGAAACCCTAAGCTAAAAAGCTTGGATCTTTAGTGTTCTTGAAGATCTTGAAGCATAAAGCTTGGATCTTTAAGATACATGAAGATTACAAACACAAGTTTGAATCTTTATAACAAAATAACAAGATTAAAGCTAAAAAGATTTAGATCTATAAAATAAGTGAAGATTCAAAGATAGAAAGCTTGAATCTTCCATGTTCTTGAAGGATTCAAACCCATGTTTGAATCTTTAAGATATAACAAGATCAAAAGCTAAAATCTAGATCCATAAAATGATGATGATGATGTCGTGTGGATGAAGGGAAGAAGAATAAGAAATAAGTCAAAAACTTACACTTTTTAGAGTGAGAAAGACTAGAGAGAGAATTAGAGAGTAAGTGTGTGTAAATTGCAAATGAGATCAAGTGTGAAATGAGTGAATTAAGGCTTGTATTTATAGGTGGTGAGGAGGTGGGAGGGGTGGTATGGCCATGGGATTGGAGGGAGACGAGGAGGGACAACTTTTTTCTTTTTGGTTAATGGTTGTCTAAAGTTGGTGCTTATGTTAGGATCTCATGCAACATTAAGGATAATGCTTAACAAAAATGCTAGTATGTTCCCTCTAATAAATGGGCATTTGTATTTCATTAATATGGGTCACTAACTTATTATAATTGGGCTAATTAAATAGTCCACTAGCGAGTGTAGGGTTGGCTAAAGTCCAACAAGGTAGAAAGTCCAACAAGACTAACTAGTGTGCTCTAGTAAATTACTAAGCGTAATTAAGCATCCAAAAACCCAAGTAATTGTTATTATAAAATAACAATTAGTGTTTCGTAGTCATAATATTCCAATTATGACCAAAGTTAAACGTGTACCGAAATACATAGCTCGTTTCAAACGTCAAGTGACACCAACGGTCGTAAAAGCATTCGGGGATCAAGTTAAGTGATTACACACTTAATAGCACGTTGTAAGGTATTAATGAAAGTAATTAATCATTAAATAAGATCCCAGAGCATAAACTAGCTCAGTACGCACATATACGCAGTTTCGTGAAAGCACAAAGCACAAAAGCAAGTCGAAAAAGCCGGGTCGTTACAAATGGTGATCAAGCATTAATACAATTGCATACCTTACCATTTTCATATGTCCATATAAAGTACTTTACCCTGACTAGCGCAAAATTTACACAAAATGAAACACGCGACAATTCCTAGCACACTCGAATGATCAAAGTCCTTTGATCGTTTTGTATAGCTTAAGTTATGATCGTTTGAAGTTTCGGTATGTAATTATGCTATAATTCGAAAACTGCAATTTGTATGATTTGAATTGGCTTATGAACTGATGTTAGATGGATAGAGAATTGATTACACATAAAATGTACTAGGATATTATAGTAATTGGATTTTGTGAAAGGCATTTTATGATTACTTGAATGTTTGCGGTAAAATGTGTTGACTAGTAATTTGTTCATGGACCAAACGACCATTTAACATGCTTTTTGATAGCCAAGATTTTGTATTCTGTAAAGTGCATGATTAGTACTTGACATTTTATGTAGACTTCACATGCTAATTATTTCTAGATGCTTGTATATTCGACCCCGAAAATGACTACCTGAATGGGATCGAATCTGTCTATTTTGCACAAATAGTTCTCTAGCATGAAGTATAAGTTGAATTAGACCGTGTACTTCTGGTATGTTGTTGTATGTATATTTCTTAGCATATCGTGTGTCTAACTCTGAAAGTCTTATTTGTTATGTGTTGTATGCGCGCCGAAACCAAAGGTCTGGATTCTGTCTAAATCAGAAAGTCCGACAAGTTGGTTAAGACTGTACAAATTGGCTACATGTTTTTCTTTGATTATTTTATCACTGATAATTTGAGGTGTTTAGAGTCATCTTCAAATGGCCGTTTGTTAATTTCTATTTTCTTGATTAAATGAGAATTAAAATGAAACTGATGCGCAAACAGAAACTGCACTGGAATGTTTTGCATGCTACGTGAGTTCTAGGAATTGTATGATAGCGTGCTTAGTCTTTTTAGAAAGCTTAAAACATGAACTTATGATCTGGAGTTTTTCATAATTTTTTGATGTGTCTTTTGTGAACTATGCTTGTCCGATTGCATGACCATTGTGAAAGCGTACGATAGCTAAACTAGTAAACGTTATTCGACTAAACGACTATATGAAACTTATGAGTTGACGTTGGTTTGACTTTATGATAACATTGGCATGACCTACTGATGTAGTTGACATAGGTTGACCAAGTTTGACTTTTGTTGACTTGCTTGACTAGTTGACTTCTGTGTTGACTTTTAAGCTATATGGGGTAAAGGAAGACGTGTAGCGCATTTAAGCTATCCGCGGGTTAAAGGTTTATATTCAAGTGCTCATAACAGATGTATATCTTTGCAACCCTTGGGTTGTGCGCTAGAAATCTCGTGGTCTAAAACAAAGAATCATTACTCTGAATACTGCTTTTTCAGACTTTGCATTATGCTACTTAAACTTGGGATTTACAAACTTGAAACTAGACATGGTATTGTCTACAAACATTTGAAACAAAACCTTTTTGATGTCACACACAGTTGAAACTTGACATCGCTGATTACAAACAGTTTAACACTTGATATTTGCTGTATGCGGACTTTTGACATTAAACCTTGGTGTTTTTATACTGATAAATGTTTACTGATTTCTGAATACTGATTTTCAGATACCGATTACTGATAAACGATTCTGATAACTGATTTTTCGATAAATGAATTTTCGAAACTGTTTTATGAAACATACGATGAACTATTTACTTAAACCTGTAGATTCACTCAACTTTATGTTGACCCGTTTTGCATGTTTTATCTTAGGTATTAATTGCTTCCGCTGTAAAACATTGTTGTTACATAGAAGTCAAGCCAAGCACTGGGACCAGAGTTAACATTCTGTTAGTGTGTTCTGACGGGGTGTTATACAATCTCACCCAATATCAATCGAACAACTCCCATTTTCACTTAAAGCCCCCGTTCATAACTCGGTCTTCTACAACTCAAGTATTTCGTAATTGTGAACTGCCGATGTGGCCAACGTGTAGTTGCGAAAACATCTTGAACATATATAAATCCAGGTCAACAATTTTATGCTTGCCCATTTTCTCATAATACTTGTATCCAGTAACCTAAAAAAATAAACAACTATCGTTTTTATTCATAGTTGTCCCATTGCAGATTATTAGGTTGGTACAATCCACCTATGTGTTATATGTCAGTGGAGATTATACCTATAATTTTAAGGAAAAGACCGATATTGAAGCTAATCTCGAAATCACATAAGGAAAACCTCGAATGATGAAATTGTTGCTAATTTATGATTAATTAAAATTTGCTTTGTTTTTTTTTGGTTCAGCTTAATGAGCATATACGTTTGATGTAATTTTTGTGCCAAGATAAATGAAATAGTAAAGTTGTTTAGTGATATTACATTGTCTATTTGATGTAGTTATGGGTGTGCATGGTACATAACCGGATCAAACTAGTGTGCGCGGTTATATCCTGAGTCTCAATCTTGTAGAGGAATATTAGACTAAGGACCGGACTATATATTATAGGCTCGGTTTGATCCGGCCCGGCCCGGTTCTCTGAAAAACGGAGACCAAATATCTGGCAAACTATAAACCAAGGACTAAACCAAAGAAGCTAGTTTTGATTCGGGATTATTAATATCCTCTTAATTAGTTCGGTTCATTGGTTCTTTCCGTGATATGTACACCAATAGATGTAGAAGTTTATTTCACAGTAATTATATCCTCAAAAACCTTTTAACGAAAATATGAAAATTAAGAAAGGCTATATCAAATAAAAATATATACACAACATTAGCAACGATAAAAAGGCAACATTTTCAAAACCTCCGAGAAAAATATTCAAGAAGTTTTTCTTTGATTGGCCACTTCTTTGTTGACAATATCTCTTCTGAGAAGATTAACCGCCAATTTCTCAATTTTTGAAGCCAAATATTTTTCGATAAAAATAATGATATTCCGACGGTCACTCGTTGGCAAAGATTAGTCACCAATTTCCATCTTTTTGGAACCAAATTTTTTACAATAAAAAATTCAAAATTTATAAACGTATTGCCAACCAGATATCGATGGCAAAGATCTCGGTTAAAATGTTGACCAGTTGGGAGTCAAAAGTCGTATTTTTGTCGTTTAGTGTAACATTTCTCGACGATGTCGTATCGTTAGGAGAATCCTTGTTGGGATAAAGCTTTATTCTAGTAGTGTTATGAACTGTTCAATGGATTATATGTTTGCAAAAATAAAGCAAAGGCATGTAACTTTGGGGAACCAAAATCAATCAGTTACATATAAAGGCAAAGATCCACATTATTACATTCATAAAACAAATTATTATAACTAGTTATCTATTAAATTAATCGATCCTTGAATTTTGAAATCTGATTCCTTTTTCTCGACAGAAGATCGCTCTTTTGGTGGCATAAAACAAAAACAGACTCCTTTCTTGCAAAAACCAACCCCCAAACATGGGTGGCTGCAATCTATGTTGTTTTTACAATGTTTAGGGGGAACTTGAGCAGAGTCAACAATGCCTGTCATGAATTACAAACAAACATAAACTTAGTCATATCACAAAATAATCTATACGTATATCGACATTTATATAGTACTGTGAAGGATCAGAAACCAGTCTATATTCGTTTTACTAGTTATTTTTTTGATTGATCAGTGGTATAAAAGTGGATTATTAATTCATAAACCCCAAAAGGGTGGTTGAGTGGTTAGGTGATTGGGAATTTCCAAAGGAAACTCAAGTTCAATCCCCACCAACTTCACTTTGGAGCCTTGCCTTTCAAAAAAAAAAAAAAAAAAAAAAAAATATTGTACTATCAGAATATGAGAAATGAAATATAAAAGAAATATGTTACCTGAAATAAAAATCAGAAGGAAGACAAAGATTACGCGTACCATTCTTTGTATTCAACAAATTAATTTTCAAATATTACTTATTATTTATTTATGAATTTGCATGTGTAACAACATCTATATATATAGATACAAAGTATCTTGAAAATACACAAGTTTACGCCAATAAATTTACATTTATTGCATTGTTACTCCTAAAATTAAAATCACTAATTAAATTGTGATATATATATATATATATATATATATATATATATATATATATATATATATATATATATATATATATATATATATATATAATATATACTAGTTAAAGACTCACAGTTCCGCGGGTTTTATGAAATGATGATATTATAAAACAATCTTTAATCATGATAACACAAATAAATAATATAATATTTCGAAAGTTCAATTGTAAAAAAAATGATGTTCAAATCAAAGTAACGGACTTAATAACAACTCAATAATCAAATACACGATGTCATATAGTTGTTATATACTTATATATCACATAAAATATATAGTTACAAAGTATTTGCTTTAGAAAGTTAATTTTTTTAGTTGTATTTCTTTGTTAAGTTATGTCACTTTGTATTCCAATTTAGATAATCATGTCTACAAATTAACATGCATACATATCAGTATGTTTAATACCGGCGAATTCTCAGAATTAAGAAATTAAAATCCTAATAACGATGTATTTAAATCGAGTGTGTAATAGAAGGATCACACAAGTAGATTTGAAATAATTTATTTAAGAATATTTCAAGTAGCACTTCATTATCACAAATAGTCCATGCTGACATTTCATGTGTGTTTTATAATTCCAGTGCAAATCAAGTTATATTTCAAACCCATTTGGGTTACAAACAGTTTTATAAACGTAAATAAGAAGCAACGTCTTTGTTCTGAATTTACCCACAAAAACACGAACATATCCTTTAAGTCTTTTTTGCTATAGTGATTAACTATCACACCCACTACTGGCAAATATCCAAATCGTCATTCATTATCTCAGGAATACAAAGCAAAATATGAAGTATTTTTTAGAATATAATGAAATACTACAACTTATAATAATAGTAGAAGTAGTATTAGTATTGGTAAAGCTATTAAATCATTTGTTTCTAAAACTAAATCTATAAGGAGTTTTTGGATGCCCCCCCCTCTCTCTCTCTCTCTCTCTCTCTCTCTCTCTCTCTCTCTCTCTCTCTCTCGCTCGGTGCGATTTAAATTTTTTCGAGATCACCGTTCAACTCTAAAAATTCTTACGAACCCAACGGGACTAACTATACGCGAAATAGACACTTCTCAAGAAAACGCTAAACACAACGACAACCCGTATCTTCCCGCTCGCTACGTGATGTTATGCGAGGTGTATATGAAATAGCTTATATTTTACTAGAAAAAACTATTAAATACGATACAATTTTACACAAGATATTTATTTATTTATAGAATGGATATACCTAAACCTTGCTACAACACTATAGGCAGTGTACCTAATCGTAGAGTAGTATAGTTTTTAGTAAGTCCGGTTCGTTCCACAGGGAGACGGTTACACTATATTTTTATATAATTACATTTGTACAAAAATATATAAATATATATATATATAATAATATATAAAAGGGGGGTTTACCGTTTAATGACCGATTTTTCGATTTTAAAACTTTAGTCGCAGTTAAAACCTAATGTAAAATATTAAAAATAAATATAACTTAATTTAAAGCGTAAAGTAAATAACGATAATGAAATTGCGATAAATAAAAGTGTGATGAAATAAAATACAATAATTAAAAAGTGCGTTAATTAAAAGTGCAATTAAATACAATGACAATAAATAAAAGTGCGATAATTAGAAGTGCAATTAAATATAAAATAAAGGAAATTAAATATGAAATAAAAGAATTATGCTTATTTAAACTTCCGTAATCATGATGTTTGACGTGTTGATTTTAGTTTTATGCCCATGGGTTAATTATCCTTTGTCCTGGATTATTTAATATGTCCGTCTGGTTTTTGTCCATAACAGTCCATCAGTCATAAATATAAAGTGCGAGTGTCCTCGTCAAATTATCCTTATACCCGAATGCAAAATATTCCAACTAATTGGGGACTTAAACTGTAACAAGGTTTTAATACTTTGTTTAATAATTACACCAGGATGTCGACTGCGTGTAACCCAAGGTTTTAATACTTTGTTATAAATTATGCCAAGTGTCCTTGTACATAATTTCACCCCTGTTTTAATAATTCCATAGACATAGACTATTAATCCATTCCCGTGTCCGGTTAAATGAACGATTATTCGTACATATAAATATCCCGCCCATCGTGTCCGATCTAGTGTATATGGTTATTTATAGGTACGTTCAATTGTAAATCTTTATATTAAAATTAACAAACTATCATTTAGTTAAACAAATATAAAGCCCATTAATAGCCCGTAGTCTAATTTCCACAAGTGTCGTTCTTTTGTCCAAACCCCAATTATGGTACAAAGCCCAATTACCCAATTTTAATATTTTTAGCCCAACATCATGATTACTTCATCTTAAATAAGCATAATAATAACTTAAGTACGAGACATTAATTTAAAAAGGAGAACATAGCTTACATTGATTATTTATCGCGTAGTGTTACACGGACAGAATTTCGACTTCAAAACCCGTAAAATAACCTTTACATAACCCGAACTAATCTAATATAAAACTACCATATACTATATATATATATATATATATATATATATATATATATATATATATATATATATATGTATATATATATTTATTTATTACAGAGTATTATTATTATTATTTATGGTGTATTAAAACTCGGCAGAAAACGTTGATATTTATAGGACATTTCTGAAATTTCAAACTCCGCGAGTTGCGGCACTTTTACCCTTCAAACTCCGCGAGTCGCGGAGTTTGAATTTCCAGCTCACATGATTTTGGATCTTTGCTTGTCGACGTTATTAAATAATAATATAATATATAAATAATTTTAAGAATTATTTAAATATTATATTTTATTTATGTGCATAGTTGACTTGTAATTTTTGCACCGTTGCGTCGCGCGTTGAGAGTAGACTCATGTCCCGGTTCTGGATTTTCGAACGTCCTTTCGTATAATTTAATATCTTGTACTTTGTGTTCCGCAACTTGTACTTTTGTCATTTTTAGACGTTTCTTATCAATAAATTGAACCACTTAGATTGTATCTTGTACATTTGAGCTTTTTGGACATTTGCGTCTTCAAATCGTCATTTTCACCTTTTGTCTTCGCACTTATTTAATATAAACGATTACAACTTAAAATAGGATAATTACAACTAAATAATTTACATATTGGGAGGATATTGCTACAAAATATATGTTCATTTGGAGCACTATCAAATATCCCCACACTTGAGGGTTGCTTGTCCTCAAGCAATACAGAACTTGAAATTAAATTACACGAATCACTTCTTTATTCTTCACACTTTATACATCAGTGATTTTGATACGGCGGTATAAATAATGATAGTAAAGGTGTGGTTTGCAGTCCCACATGACTATTAAAAATTTAGATCCTTTAAGGAAATTGGATCTTTACGAAAATATTTGATCTTTTGAAAATTCAATCTAGCTTTTACCCTAGATAAGTTTTTCGGAATAACCCTTCACCGGTGTTTGCAAAATGATTTTTTTTTTTTTTGGTTTTGTGGGTTTCAGATTTGAAAATTTTAGCTCAAAACTTATGGTTTTGTGTTACCCACTTGCTAACCTTGTATTAGGAAAGCAACACGTCCAGTTTACTTGTCCCGTATATTACCTTTCGGTAAACTACCGTCCGGTTGTAAAGTAAAGCGATGAACAAGCAACTGTTAAGGCAATGTCCCGTGACTTGCTTTTGATTATGGTTTATAAACGTGTCGGATGCTAGTACTATCCTTTGTAGGAGCAATAGTAAAGATCATCCTATGATTTTTCGGTCTGGCACAAGGTCCTGTCTCCGACCATGCTATGCAACCACCGTTCTTACGGTTGACACCCGATTTGGTTCAGGTGACCTAATGAATTCTAGGTGAATTCCTAGGATTTTACGTTCAATGGTAATGAACGCATTGAAAATGGGTTTTCAGAAAACAATTCGGTTTATAATTTGATCAAAATATTTTCTCGTTCAAGCTCGAGTTTAGATATCATTGAATTCCATGAGTTTGAATTCTCAATCTTTAAAGTCAATCTCAAGGATTGAGTAATATCAGTCTTAGAAGCTGATTTTTAATCTTTAAGGAGATTATCCTTTCTGGGGGTCTGATTCATTAGTCTTATCAAGCTAATTTGCACGGTGCCCTCCCCATTGTACGAGACAGATCCTCTCATGGTTAGGATAAGTCTGACCACTTGGCGACCCTGTTTGATGCTGAGGTCCGTGGATTTCCTGCTGATTTTAGAGATGACTTTTCAAGATTTTTCGTCAATCTACAGCTGGTCTGGACGACAACTTCTTGACCTAAATCAAGAAGCTCGTGTCTTTTTCGGAAGACTTTACTTCCTTTTAATGATGGAATTGATTCATCGTGTAGATCCATCTTTTCTTTTCTTTCATCGGGTAAAATAGTTAATTTAGTCTAAAACAAAAGCACCTGCAATAAACTTTACAGAAACATGTGCTAGATAGTTTTTAATTGAATAACTAGGTACATTCTCCCCACACTTAGTTTCTTTTTTTGCCTTTTTATTCTCCTTTATTCCATTTTAAATGAATTCAAACGTTTTAGGGTGTTTCTCAATTTATGTCCTTTTCGAGGTAACGATAATTTCGGTATTAACACCTAGTTTTCACCGTTCATAAATATATATAAAAATGATTTTAAATTCATTTAGTTGAAAATTTTTCAAATTTTCATAAAATTTGGCAAATAAACCAAGTATAAACCCGAGAGAATTTGTGACGATCGCTCCAAATCCATATGGACGAACACGTCATTCATTGATTTCATTGCGAGGTATTTGACCTCTATGTGATACATTTTGTAACATTGCATTCATTTGAAAAGGTATTTCATAAATGAATATATAAATTCCAGGTTTTTTTACATCTGATGATTCCTACGTATAGACAATCACCATTTAAATGGTTTACAATAATACATCTGTTGACAATACAGTCAAAATAAGATACATGGTAATGGTTTGATGAATGCAAGTTTCTTGTATATAGCATGTATGACTCCAAGCACATAACTTGTATCACGTATGAGCAAACAGCGGAAGACTTCTAGAAACCTGAGAATAAACATGCTTCAAGTGTCAACACAAAGGTTGGTGAGTTCATAGTTTTAATATTACACATAATCTGTATATCAATGTGGATTACAAAAGTTCAGTTGTTTCATTCAAAACGTTTATCATTATGTTTTAAATAAAAGGTGGACCACAAGATTTCAGTTGTTTCATCCGAAACGTTTATCAATCGGTTCTACAAAATTGAGCACCCTGGTAACTAAACTTTAACGTTTATATAATTTGTACCCTCTGTATAATCATCTTAATAATACACGCAAACCAACGTGTACGCTTCTCAAATAGCATACGTCCGTTAAAAGGCTAGCGCTCTAGCTCGAACGGGGATGTCAAGCCCTATGGATCCATATACCACTACTCGCGCCCACCAGTTCTTATAACTGGCAGTTACTAGTTACCAAAGCTAAGGGATTTTCGGTTCAAACTCAGTGTAGAATTTAGTATGTACTTGTATCCATTGCGTTTAAAATAAAGTGCATATATTCTCAGCCCAAAAATATATTGAGTAAAAGGGATCATATGAAACTCACACTTTATAATTATTGTAAAACAGTTATTAAAGCATTTGCATGTATTCTCAGCCCAAAAATGTAAAGGGTAAAAGGGATCATATGAAACTCACGCATATAAATATTGTATATCGGTTAATAAAGCATTTGCATGTATTCGCAGTTAAAAATATATTTCAAAAGCATTTAATAAAGCAGTTGTAAAAATAGCGCATGTATTCTCAGTCCCAAAAATATAAAGAGTAAAAGGGAATCAAATGAACTCACTGTTTAATATTGATATACAATATTGCAGGAAAGCACGTAGACGCATCGGAGATGATAAACATGAGGTTTGATTCAGAAAAAAAATACCCCCGAACATTACCCATAACCTCCTTGGCAATAACCCATAATTTCCTTAGCTCTAGCTTGCTCGAAAACTCATTTTGAAAATTACTTGGACAGCACTCCGTCGTAATATTTGATGTACATTATTATTTTTGTATCGCAAAAATAATAATACTAATAATAAGATTAATAAGATTAATAATAATCTTAATAATAATAATAATAATAATAATAATAATAATAATAATAATAATAATAATAATAATAATAATAATAATAATAATAATAATAATAATAATAATAAATATTATACGGAGTAATATATATTTGATTTTTCATTCGAGCAAAACACCTGAATTTATAGTACCTGGCCTGGAATCTGGAGTCATGCGACTCGCATGGAAATGGCCTTCTGGCCATGCGACTCGCATGAGGACCAGGGACAGCTCACATTGTTTTGGCTCCTAGCTTGTCGACATAATATAAAATAAATATAAATATATAAATAATTAATATAATTATTTATATATTATATTTTATTCTTGTGCATAGTAGACTAGATATTTTTGGTCCGATAAGTCGTACGTCATCACTCGACTTATGTCCCGGTTCCGGTTTCTCGAACGCATTTTCGTACGCTTAGAAAACTTGCATTTTACATTTCGTGACACGTACCTTTGTCAAAATATAGCCTTAAATTATCCCTTAATTATATCACTCAAAGTGTATCTTAAACTTTCGAGTGTTTTGGTCATTTACTTCTATAAATCATCGTCTCGCTATTTGTTAAAACACATTTTTATAATAGTGTTTTACTGTAGCAAAGTCAAATTTTACTGTAGCAATTCACTGTAGCAAAGTCAATTTCACTGTAGCAAATAGTGATTTTCGAAAACACTGTAGCATTTTGAGTAATGTGGCAATTTGAAAACACTGTAACAAATTAGTGTTTAACTGGTTCATCTTAAACGCCTTAGTTAACTTAACTAAATATCAATTGAATCAATAAACGAATGTTACTATCGTTTATTATATATATGTATATATCTTTTTAATATACATAAATCAGTTTTTAAATACACATTGGAAGTTATTTATAAATAAATTTTAATAATAAATATTTCAACTTATTATATACATTCGAATAGATATTTAAACCAATAAGTTTAATGTACGGTATCAAACAATTAATACATTGTTACCTTTTTATGTTATAGTATATATGTATCTATTTACATATAATTGTTCGCGAATCGTCGAAAACAACCGAAGGGTATTTAAATATATAAAAGTAATTCAAAAATTTTGAGATTCAGTTTTACAGACTTTGCTTATCGTGTCGGAAATGTTAATCATACAAAGATTAAGTTTAAATTTAGTCGAAATTTCTGGGTCATCACAGTACCTACCCGTTAAAGAAATTTCGTCCCGAAATTTGAGTGAGGTCGTCATGGCTAACAATAAAAATGTTTTAATGACGAATATGAGTTGATAATAGAGTTTTATCTATGTTTGAATAATATGGATAAAATAATCCAATTACTCGAAGCGTATGAGAGAAGTTATCGTAATCAAGTGAAATGGAGAATAGAGATGCGTCTTATCTCTTGATGTAGTAACAATTGATTTCCGGATTTTAAGGAATAGAAAATCTTCATAATCTAAATAAGATTTGATTCTTCAGAATTTGCGGAAATTAGGATTTTCTTTGATTAAATGCGTAATCTGCCTCTATTGCTGCGTCCGATATTTTGCTATAAATTGACCACTTCCGTTGCATTTATTTTCACCACTTCTATAATCTTCTTCCTTATTTCATACTTCTAACAAATTGTGAAATGCTTCATCCAGTTCTGATTCTTGATATACTCCTAACTTTCATATCTGTCATTCTTCTTTTTCATCTACCACCAGAGGAAATTACTTACTTCTACCATTACCTTGGGGTTATAGTGTTTTTCATTCTCCCGTGTCTTTATATTGCTATACGCATTGATATACACGGTTTGTAATTTCGGGGTTGTTATCGGGCTTTATATTCTCCATTATATTTCGGAGCTTCATACTTTTGTTTTCTCTTCCCGACCTTAAGTCAAACGGATAATGGTCCAGAATTCGTAGGTATGAAGTTTCAGATGAACATAAATAATGTTCTAAGAAAGAAATGGTAATAGTACAATCTGACTTGTCAAATTACCAGAATACCTCGAAAAAGACCGAATCATCAAGAAATATATTTTCTTGTTATATTTAGAGATTATATAGAATGAATGAGTTATGTAACATGGTTCATGATGAGGGTGGGATCTGTGAACCTTTATCACGTTTCATTAGAAACTCAGCATGACTTACTGTAATATAATCACGTTGATCAAGTGTCATTATATTATACTAACTCATGCTTCAGTTCCCAACACTACTTCAAAAACATCCATTTTTCAAAATTTTCAGAAATTAGAAACTAAAATAGTTTCTTTTATGATGTAACACAGATAGCGTGAAGAGATAAATAATTTCGGATGATAATAGTTATGAAGATATCTTCAGAAATATCGAAGATATTTATAATGAAAGATATGATAATATCTTAGAATTTCTAATATCGAAGGATGATGAAGAATATTGTCCGTAGGGGTTTAGTATCAGGAGCAAGGTATTCGTTAATGACTTCAGCAGATACTGAATCATTTGTATTCTTTGAAGGCAGGTTTAGTCTTTGTGATTTATCCACAACCCTCCTTCATACTTTGCTCAATCCGTTTTCCAGTTTCAAACCTTCTCTTTTTCTCAGCTTTACCACCATATTATTCTTTATCATCAAACTTTTGACTGTTAAGGTCGTTTACAGTTTTTGCTGCTTCATCAGCATTGTTCCAATTTCAGAGAACTAGTTTCATAGTTTGGGGTGTTTTTCAAAAACTTCACATTCGAAGTATGTAATTCGAGGAGGTAGACGTTATATGTACACATATAACTGTTGGCGTAGACGTGCTGCAAGATTTCAAAATACTGATTGCAAATTCCCAATAGTTGGAATGGCAACTATTGTTACAAGATGTGGATGAGTACATGATAGGGTTTCAATGTATATATAGTGATTTCCGGAGAGTTTCAAATAGCAGAGTGACGGAGTCGCTGGTACATTTACTGCTAATATGGTGGAACATAAAAGGTTCCCCAGTAACAAAAACGTATATGCCAAAGTTATAAGTCTGAAAGGTCGTCGTTGACTAGTTGAATGGGTGATAATACTGGATACTTTTAAAAAGGAATTGCAAGGTTACTTTCAGTAATAATAATGCCGAAGGATTTATCACAGATACGTGTTAAAGTTTTACTTAGGTTTCGAGAGCTTTCCAGATATATGATTATAAGTACAAATCTTTCTTCTCGTAGATATCGTGTAGTTGGTTTGTCTTCTCGTTTGTTCATTAGTTGAAGTGTTTCCAAGAATTTCGATGGGTTTGAACGCAAAATATAATCATATGATGTTCTAGTACTGTTCTGAATTCAAAGCATGGGTTTCGAAGCATGGTTTTGAAAGATGTAGGAATCTAAGAGTGATGTTTTTCGTTTATTCTTGACTTGGATTCTGATCTATCGAAATTAGAATATGAAATTGAATGAAAATGGTTATTCTGCGATGAACAGATACGTATATCTATAGGTTTGAGCAGTATAGTTAATGATTGCTGAATCAGAATTGAAGAATGTATAGTGTAACATATTAATGTGGAATTTATATATTTCTAGGGTATTACCTACCCATTAAAATATTCTCATCATTAACAGTTTGTACAAAAGGATTTTCAATTACAATCTTTATGAAAATATATGTATGTATATTTCCTTCAGATGTAATATAGATTTAATGAGTTATTAAACTCATTTGATTTTCGGTTGGAACTAGAAACGAATAATCTCTTCTATATTAAAGATTACATAATTGTCGCAGGATATTTCTCCAGTGAAGTTATGAATTAATACTTCATCGTTTATGGTTATTAGTATTCTTCGGTGCCTACGGTGCGTATGAGGTTGATACTCGTGGGACAGATTGTGAGGTTAAGGTTTACGGTGCGGATGTTGTTGTTGGTGGTGCTGGTACTGTTATTGGTTGTGCTGCTGGTTCTGGTGGTGCTACCGGTGCTGCCTGTGATGCCTGCAAATTGTGCATCATATTCTCCAAAGCCACAACTCGAGCGCGAAGCTCGTTAACTTCTTCTATTATTCCGGGATGATTGGCGGTTGGTACGAGAGGATGAATAAAGTTTAAAATTCTAGTTATCATATAATCGTTGCGAAATATCCTGGAAATTAGGGTAAAGATAGTGTTTCGAACGGGTTCGCCGGTAAGTGCCTCAGGTTCCTCACCAAGAGGTGAATTCGGTTGGTGGAAAGGATCGCCTTCCTCTTGTCTCCATTGATTAAGTTGATTACGAACCCATCCCCAATTCATCCAGAATTGGTGATGATTGATTGGTTGATTCATTCCGGTTACACTGCTTTCGGAACTCAGGTGGAAATTCATATCGGAATCCGAAGAACTCGAATTACTTGCAGAATTCATCTTACACGGTTAGATAAATAATTTTCGATGTGAAATGATTTTCGGATATCGGATGATATTTTAATTACATAGAATACCTTTATATAGTACAAAGGATCCGTAAATTATGGAGAAACTTTCGGAAACTGTCAAGTAAAGGTAACAGTAACAGATACGCTAAGATATTCATTTTGTCTATACACTAGTCATGCAATCCATGCAATAAGGTGTGTCTAGACTACAAATGATAAGCAGGTAATTTTCCACACAAGGAATGATAAGCAGGTAATTTCTAACAAAAAAATTATAAGCAACAACTTTTATCATGCAGACATGGTCGAAGTTCAGACTCACTAATGTATCCTAACAATAACCGGTTAGACACACTAATGCAAATTCTGGTTCGCTAAGACCAACGCTCTGATACCAACTGTGACGATCGCTCCAAATCCATATGGACGAACACGTCATTCATTGATTTCATTGCGAGGTATTTGACCTCTATGTGATACATTTTGTAACATTGCATTCGTTTGAAAAGGTATTTCATAAATGAATATATAAATTCCAGGTTTTTTTACATCTGATGATTCCTACGTATAGACAATCACCATTTAAATGGTTTACAATAATACATCTGTTGACAATACAGTCAAAATAAGATACATGGTAATGGTTTGATGAATGCAAGTTTCTTGTATATAGCATGTATGACTCCAAGCACATAACTTGTATCACGTATGAGCAAACAGCGGAAGACTTCTAGAAACCTGAGAATAAACATGCTTCAAGTGTCAACACAAAGGTTGGTGAGTTCATAGTTTTAATATTACACATAATCTGTATATCAATGTGGATTACAAAAGTTCAGTTGTTTCATTCAAAACGTTTATCATTATGTTTTAAATAAAAGGTGGACCACAAGATTTCAGTTGTTTCATCCGAAACGTTTATCAATCGGTTCTACAAAATTGAGCACCCTGGTAACTAAACTTTAACGTTTATATAATTTGTACCCTCTGTATAATCATCTTAATAATACACGCAAACCAACGTGTACGCTTCTCAAATAGCATACGTCCGTTAAAAGGCTAGCGCTCTAGCTCGAACGGGGATGTCAAGCCCTATGGATCCATATACCACTACTCGCGCCCACCAGTTCTTATAACTGGCAGTTACTAGTTACCAAAGCTAAGGGATTTTCGGTTCAAACTCAGTGTAGAATTTAGTATGTACTTGTATCCATTGCGTTTAAAATAAAGTGCATATATTCTCAGCCCAAAAATATATTGAGTAAAAGGGATCATATGAAACTCACACTTTATAATTATTGTAAAACAGTTATTAAAGCATTTGCATGTATTCTCAGCCCAAAAATGTAAAGGGTAAAAGGGATCATATGAAACTCACGCATATAAATATTGTATATCGGTTAATAAAGCATTTGCATGTATTCGCAGTTAAAAATATATTTCAAAAGCATTTAATAAAGCAGTTGTAAAAATAGCGCATGTATTCTCAGTCCCAAAAATATAAAGAGTAAAAGGGAATCAAATGAACTCACTGTTTAATATTGATATACAATATTGCAGGAAAGCACGTAGACGCATCGGAGATGATAAACATGAGGTTTGATTCAGAAAAAAATACCCCCGAACATTACCCATAACCTCCTTGGCAATAACCCATAATTTCCTTAGCTCTAGCTTGCTCGAAAACTCATTTTGAAAATTACTTGGACAGCACTCCGTCGTAATATTTGATGTACATTATTATTTTTGTATCGCAAAAATAATAATACTAATAATAAGATTAATAAGATTAATAATAATCTTAATAATAATAATAATAATAATAATAATAATAATAATAATAATAATAATAATAATAATAATAATAATAATAATAATAAATATTATACGGAGTAATATATATTTGATTTTTCATTCGAGCAAAACACCTGAATTTATAGTACCTGGCCTGGAATCTGGAGTCATGCGACTCGCATGGAAATGGCCTTCTGGCCATGCGACTCGCATGAGGACCAGGGACAGCTCACATTGTTTTGGCTCCTAGCTTGTCGACATAATATAAAATAAATATAAATATATAAATAATTAATATAATTATTTATATATTATATTTTATTCTTGTGCATAGTAGACTAGATATTTTTGGTCCGATAAGTCGTACGTCATCACTCGACTTATGTCCCGGTTCCGGTTTCTCGAACGCATTTTCGTACGCTTAGAAAACTTGCATTTTACATTTCGTGACACGTACCTTTGTCAAAATATAGCCTTAAATTATCCCTTAATTATATCACTCAAAGTGTATCTTAAACTTTCGAGTGTTTTGGTCATTTACTTCTATAAATCATCGTCTCGCTATTTGTTAAAACACATTTTTATAATAGTGTTTTACTGTAGCAAAGTCAAATTTTACTGTAGCAATTCACTGTAGCAAAGTCAATTTCACTGTAGCAAATAGTGATTTTCGAAAACACTGTAGCATTTTGAGTAATGTGGCAATTTGAAAACACTGTAACAAATTAGTGTTTAACTGGTTCATCTTAAACGCCTTAGTTAACTTAACTAAATATCAATTGAATCAATAAACGAATGTTACTATCGTTTATTATATATATGTATATATCTTTTTAATATACATAAATCAGTTTTTAAATACACATTGGAAGTTATTTATAAATAAATTTTAATAATAAATATTTCAACTTATTATATACATTCGAATAGATATTTAAACCAATAAGTTTAATGTACGGTATCAAACAATTAATACATTGTTACCTTTTTATGTTATAGTATATATGTATCTATTTACATATAATTGTTCGCGAATCGTCGAAAACAACCGAAGGGTATTTAAATATATAAAAGTAATTCAAAAATTTTGAGATTCAGTTTTACAGACTTTGCTTATCGTGTCGGAAATGTTAATCATACAAAGATTAAGTTTAAATTTAGTCGAAATTTCTGGGTCATCACAGTACCTACCCGTTAAAGAAATTTCGTCCCGAAATTTGAGTGAGGTCGTCATGGCTAACAATAAAAATGTTTTAATGACGAATATGAGTTGATAATAGAGTTTTATCTATGTTTGAATAATATGGATAAAATAATCCAATTACTCGAAGCGTATGAGAGAAGTTATCGTAATCAAGTGAAATGGAGAATAGAGATGCGTCTTATCTCTTGATGTAGTAACAATTGATTTCCGGATTTTAAGGAATAGAAAATCTTCATAATCTAAATAAGATTTGATTCTTCAGAATTTGCGGAAATTAGGATTTTCTTTGATTAAATGCGTAATCTGCCTCTATTGCTGCGTCCGATATTTTGCTATAAATTGACCACTTCCGTTGCATTTATTTTCACCACTTCTATAATCTTCTTCCTTATTTCATACTTCTAACAAATTGTGAAATGCTTCATCCAGTTCTGATTCTTGATATACTCCTAACTTTCATATCTGTCATTCTTCTTTTTCATCTACCACCAGAGGAAATTACTTACTTCTACCATTACCTTGGGGTTATAGTGTTTTTCATTCTCCCGTGTCTTTATATTGCTATACGCATTGATATACACGGTTTGTAATTTCGGGGTTGTTATCGGGCTTTATATTCTCCATTATATTTCGGAGCTTCATACTTTTGTTTTCTCTTCCCGACCTTAAGTCAAACGGATAATGGTCCAGAATTCGTAGGTATGAAGTTTCAGATGAACATAAATAATGTTCTAAGAAAGAAATGGTAATAGTACAATCTGACTTGTCAAATTACCAGAATACCTCGAAAAAGACCGAATCATCAAGAAATATATTTTCTTGTTATATTTAGAGATTATATAGAATGAATGAGTTATGTAACATGGTTCATGATGAGGGTGGGATCTGTGAACCTTTATCACGTTTCATTAGAAACTCAGCATGACTTACTGTAATATAATCACGTTGATCAAGTGTCATTATATTATACTAACTCATGCTTCAGTTCCCAACACTACTTCAAAAACATCCATTTTTCAAAATTTTCAGAAATTAGAAACTAAAATAGTTTCTTTTATGATGTAACACAGATAGCGTGAAGAGATAAATAATTTCGGATGATAATAGTTATGAAGATATCTTCAGAAATATCGAAGATATTTATAATGAAAGATATGATAATATCTTAGAATTTCTAATATCGAAGGATGATGAAGAATATTGTCCGTAGGGGTTTAGTATCAGGAGCAAGGTATTCGTTAATGACTTCAGCAGATACTGAATCATTTGTATTCTTTGAAGGCAGGTTTAGTCTTTGTGATTTATCCACAACCCTCCTTCATACTTTGCTCAATCCGTTTTCCAGTTTCAAACCTTCTCTTTTTCTCAGCTTTACCACCATATTATTCTTTATCATCAAACTTTTGACTGTTAAGGTCGTTTACAGTTTTTGCTGCTTCATCAGCATTGTTCCAATTTCAGAGAACTAGTTTCATAGTTTGGGGTGTTTTTCAAAAACTTCACATTCGAAGTATGTAATTCGAGGAGGTAGACGTTATATGTACACATATAACTGTTGGCGTAGACGTGCTGCAAGATTTCAAAATACTGATTGCAAATTCCCAATAGTTGGAATGGCAACTATTGTTACAAGATGTGGATGAGTACATGATAGGGTTTCAATGTATATATAGTGATTTCCGGAGAGTTTCAAATAGCAGAGTGACGGAGTCGCTGGTACATTTACTGCTAATATGGTGGAACATAAAAGGTTCCCCAGTAACAAAAACGTATATGCCAAAGTTATAAGTCTGAAAGGTCGTCGTTGACTAGTTGAATGGGTGATAATACTGGATACTTTTAAAAAGGAATTGCAAGGTTACTTTCAGTAATAATAATGCCGAAGGATTTATCACAGATACGTGTTAAAGTTTTACTTAGGTTTCGAGAGCTTTCCAGATATATGATTATAAGTACAAATCTTTCTTCTCGTAGATATCGTGTAGTTGGTTTGTCTTCTCGTTTGTTCATTAGTTGAAGTGTTTCCAAGAATTTCGATGGGTTTGAACGCAAAATATAATCATATGATGTTCTAGTACTGTTCTGAATTCAAAGCATGGGTTTCGAAGCATGGTTTTGAAAGATGTAGGAATCTAAGAGTGATGTTTTTCGTTTATTCTTGACTTGGATTCTGATCTATCGAAATTAGAATATGAAATTGAATGAAAATGGTTATTCTGCGATGAACAGATACGTATATCTATAGGTTTGAGCAGTATAGTTAATGATTGCTGAATCAGAATTGAAGAATGTATAGTGTAACATATTAATGTGGAATTTATATATTTCTAGGGTATTACCTACCCATTAAAATATTCTCATCATTAACAGTTTGTACAAAAGGATTTTCAATTACAATCTTTATGAAAATATATGTATGTATATTTCCTTCAGATGTAATATAGATTTAATGAGTTATTAAACTCATTTGATTTTCGGTTGGAACTAGAAACGAATAATCTCTTCTATATTAAAGATTACATAATTGTCGCAGGATATTTCTCCAGTGAAGTTATGAATTAATACTTCATCGTTTATGGTTATTAGTATTCTTCGGTGCCTACGGTGCGTATGAGGTTGATACTCGTGGGACAGATTGTGAGGTTAAGGTTTACGGTGCGGATGTTGTTGTTGGTGGTGCTGGTACTGTTATTGGTTGTGCTGCTGGTTCTGGTGGTGCTACCGGTGCTGCCTGTGATGCCTGCAAATTGTGCATCATATTCTCCAAAGCCACAACTCGAGCGCGAAGCTCGTTAACTTCTTCTATTATTCCGGGATGATTGGCGGTTGGTACGAGAGGATGAATAAAGTTTAAAATTCTAGTTATCATATAATCGTTGCGAAATATCCTGGAAATTAGGGTAAAGATAGTGTTTCGAACGGGTTCGCCGGTAAGTGCCTCAGGTTCCTCACCAAGAGGTGAATTCGGTTGGTGGAAAGGATCGCCTTCCTCTTGTCTCCATTGATTAAGTTGATTACGAACCCATCCCCAATTCATCCAGAATTGGTGATGATTGATTGGTTGATTCATTCCGGTTACACTGCTTTCGGAACTCAGGTGGAAATTCATATCGGAATCCGAAGAACTCGAATTACTTGCAGAATTCATCTTACACGGTTAGATAAATAATTTTCGATGTGAAATGATTTTCGGATATCGGATGATATTTTAATTACATAGAATACCTTTATATAGTACAAAGGATCCGTAAATTATGGAGAAACTTTCGGAAACTGTCAAGTAAAGGTAACAGTAACAGATACGCTAAGATATTCATTTTGTCTATACACTAGTCATGCAATCCATGCAATAAGGTGTGTCTAGACTACAAATGATAAGCAGGTAATTTTCCACACAAGGAATGATAAGCAGGTAATTTCTAACAAAAAAATTATAAGCAACAACTTTTATCATGCAGACATGGTCGAAGTTCAGACTCACTAATGTATCCTAACAATAACCGGTTAGACACACTAATGCAAATTCTGGTTCGCTAAGACCAACGCTCTGATACCAACTGTGACGATCGCTCCAAATCCATATGGACGAACACGTCATTCATTGATTTCATTGCGAGGTATTTGACCTCTATGTGATACATTTTGTAACATTGCATTCGTTTGAAAAGGTATTTCATAAATGAATATATAAATTCCAGGTTTTTTTACATCTGATGATTCCTACGTATAGACAATCACCATTTAAATGGTTTACAATAATACATCTGTTGACAATACAGTCAAAATAAGATACATGGTAATGGTTTGATGAATGCAAGTTTCTTGTATATAGCATGTATGACTCCAAGCACATAACTTGTATCACGTATGAGCAAACAGCGGAAGACTTCTAGAAACCTGAGAATAAACATGCTTCAAGTGTCAACACAAAGGTTGGTGAGTTCATAGTTTTAATATTACACATAATCTGTATATCAATGTGGATTACAAAAGTTCAGTTGTTTCATTCAAAACGTTTATCATTATGTTTTAAATAAAAGGTGGACCACAAGATTTCAGTTGTTTCATCCGAAACGTTTATCAATCGGTTCTACAAAATTGAGCACCCTGGTAACTAAACTTTAACGTTTATATAATTTGTACCCTCTGTATAATCATCTTAATAATACACGCAAACCAACGTGTACGCTTCTCAAATAGCATACGTCCGTTAAAAGGCTAGCGCTCTAGCTCGAACGGGGATGTCAAGCCCTATGGATCCATATACCACTACTCGCGCCCACCAGTTCTTATAACTGGCAGTTACTAGTTACCAAAGCTAAGGGATTTTCGGTTCAAACTCAGTGTAGAATTTAGTATGTACTTGTATCCATTGCGTTTAAAATAAAGTGCATATATTCTCAGCCCAAAAATATATTGAGTAAAAGGGATCATATGAAACTCACACTTTATAATTATTGTAAAACAGTTATTAAAGCATTTGCATGTATTCTCAGCCCAAAAATGTAAAGGGTAAAAGGGATCATATGAAACTCACGCATATAAATATTGTATATCGGTTAATAAAGCATTTGCATGTATTCGCAGTTAAAAATATATTTCAAAAGCATTTAATAAAGCAGTTGTAAAAATAGCGCATGTATTCTCAGTCCCAAAAATATAAAGAGTAAAAGGGAATCAAATGAACTCACTGTTTAATATTGATATACAATATTGCAGGAAAGCACGTAGACGCATCGGAGATGATAAACATGAGGTTTGATTCAGAAAAAAAATACCCCCGAACATTACCCATAACCTCCTTGGCAATAACCCATAATTTCCTTAGCTCTAGCTTGCTCGAAAACTCATTTTGAAAATTACTTGGACAGCACTCCGTCGTAATATTTGATGTACATTATTATTTTTGTATCGCAAAAATAATAATACTAATAATAAGATTAATAAGATTAATAATAATCTTAATAATAATAATAATAATAATAATAATAATAATAATAATAATAATAATAATAATAATAATAATAATAATAATAAATATTATACGGAGTAATATATATTTGATTTTTCATTCGAGCAAAACACCTGAATTTATAGTACCTGGCCTGGAATCTGGAGTCATGCGACTCGCATGGAAATGGCCTTCTGGCCATGCGACTCGCATGAGGACCAGGGACAGCTCACATTGTTTTGGCTCCTAGCTTGTCGACATAATATAAAATAAATATAAATATATAAATAATTAATATAATTATTTATATATTATATTTTATTCTTGTGCATAGTAGACTAGATATTTTTGGTCCGATAAGTCGTACGTCATCACTCGACTTATGTCCCGGTTCCGGTTTCTCGAACGCATTTTCGTACGCTTAGAAAACTTGCATTTTACATTTCGTGACACGTACCTTTGTCAAAATATAGCCTTAAATTATCCCTTAATTATATCACTCAAAGTGTATCTTAAACTTTCGAGTGTTTTGGTCATTTACTTCTATAAATCATCGTCTCGCTATTTGTTAAAACACATTTTTATAATAGTGTTTTACTGTAGCAAAGTCAAATTTTACTGTAGCAATTCACTGTAGCAAAGTCAATTTCACTGTAGCAAATAGTGATTTTCGAAAACACTGTAGCATTTTGAGTAATGTGGCAATTTGAAAACACTGTAACAAATTAGTGTTTAACTGGTTCATCTTAAACGCCTTAGTTAACTTAACTAAATATCAATTGAATCAATAAACGAATGTTACTATCGTTTATTATATATATGTATATATCTTTTTAATATACATAAATCAGTTTTTAAATACACATTGGAAGTTATTTATAAATAAATTTTAATAATAAATATTTCAACTTATTATATACATTCGAATAGATATTTAAACCAATAAGTTTAATGTACGGTATCAAACAATTAATACATTGTTACCTTTTTATGTTATAGTATATATGTATCTATTTACATATAATTGTTCGCGAATCGTCGAAAACAACCGAAGGGTATTTAAATATATAAAAGTAATTCAAAAATTTTGAGATTCAGTTTTACAGACTTTGCTTATCGTGTCGGAAATGTTAATCATACAAAGATTAAGTTTAAATTTAGTCGAAATTTCTGGGTCATCACAGAATTTATAACCCTTCCCCACACTTGAGATCATGCAATGCCCTCATTTGCATGAAATCAGACTCTAATTATAAATTCATGAGGGTGATTAGTGTAGAAAAGTGATTGAAAATACCCAGTTTGTAATTACAAAGCTCGTCGAATGATAGATGGCGCGCCTCATCGTTCATTCCTTCTTGTTTTATCACACATGTTTTTCTTCAAAAACGGTTGCTTTTCTGAACTGTTTGCTAATATTTGAAAATGCATCTTTTACCCTTACTTATTATGCATGTTTATTTAACGAGTTATGCACTAACCCGAACCCCTAATTTAACGTTAAGTGGGGTTAGACTTCCCCACACTTAGCTTACGACATGTGAAGTCGGTAGAATAAGTTCCACGAATTAAAATAGTGAGCCACTTATTTACATCTCGGGTGGTATAAAATATATCAATGGGTTTAAAGTTTAGACCCACCCGAATATCACTACTTAATTCTTTTTTAAGTGTAGCTTTTAGTAAATGGATATGTCTCTTTTCTGGTTCTTGGTCAAATGGATCGATATACACCGACATACATATTATAGGGTGGACAATTTCTAACGTTTCCTTCCTTTTATTCTCGAGATCAAAGTTTTCACCTCTATTACCCAATTGGGTGAAATCCGAGGTGTCATTATCTATTACAGCTCGTAGTTCATCTTCGGTAGATGACTCGTCTATTGAGAATATTGGGTTGGAAGGTTGTGGAATGGTGAATTTCGGGATTGGAGTAGATTCTTCTTCATTAACGGTACTTATCGGTCCCACCACTTTGGTCTCGGGGGTAAAATTTTCAACGTTATCGTTTTCTCAAGAGTACCAATTTGTCACCTTTACTTCTTCTTCATCCATAGAGGCTAATGTGTCGATATGTTGTGAAATTGGTAAAACTGAATAAAAAGTATCATCGGGATAGTTGGTGATTTCGGAGCTCTCGAATTCATCAAAATTCGATGATATGAGATTTTCTTGCACAATACTCCTCAGATCAACATGTGTGTAGTCTGATAGAGTTTCAGCTTGCCGGTTTACAAACTCTCTCATTTGTTCATTTTGAGCATTGAGTTCTTCGAGTTTGATTTTCATATTGTCTAATAAATTTTCAGACACGTAATTTTCCTCGTCTACTGGTTGTTGAGTTTGGAAATATTCTTGGGAATAATCCCAATTTGAATTGTATTCTTCATAATCATTCCATTCGGGTTCCGTGGGTGCGTAATTTTCCATAGGAACGTAATAATAACATTCCCATGTTGAGTGATAATCTCCACAGATTTCACAACCAGTTATTGTTTCGTCGTTTGTGATCCAAGATTGACTGAGCGAATTGTCATCAACACCTGTTTGAGAGTATTGATGAAATTGATTTCGGATGTCATAAAGAGTTTCTAAGATATTTTCGAGATTTTCCATAATGTGTTTATTACCAAATTTTAGCTACAATGTGGTGCATTTACTAATTATCCTATTAGTTATAAAATAAAAAAAATTATATAAGTTATCAAATTAATAGACTTTTCTGCTTTTGCCCACGTTTCGAATAGCCAATAGATGCAACAGGGAGCCAGAACCCTTTAAATCGGAAGCTCACAACTCAGCCACTAACAAATCCAACTATTACTACGAAGCAGAAAATTTGGATGTCTATCAATTTAACCGCTTAAAATAATTTTTCGTTGAAATTTTAAAGAAATTATAGAGAAGAAATAGAGAAAATTCTAAGTCCTAAAAACTAGATCGTCGAGAAATAAGAAAGAAACAGAATACGCGTCGAAAAACGTCGAAAAATAAAAATAAGAAAGAAAAACGTCGAAACTTAAAAGTCTAAAAATTATATCTAAAAAGTTGCGCCTAAAGGTCTAAAGGTAAATGCAATTTTATTCAGAAAACGGCAATTACTTAAAGTCACTAAAATCTATTTAAAACTAAAGCGAAAAACGGCGTCGCAAAATTCTAAAGCACCTAAATCTTAGTCTAAAGAAAAAGCACTTAAGGGATTTTACGGCAAAGCCTAAAAATTTAGAAAATAAAAATAAGCTACGGCAAAACTAAATTTAAAATTAACTACGAACGATAAAAATAAAAATATTACGATTACACTAAATAAAAGGATACAAAATATAAAAATAAAAAGTGATAAAATTACTTATTTTTATAAAAATATTATTTTTATATTTATTTTATAAAAGTATTAATTTTTATATATAATAAAACTAATTATAATTAATTAAAACTAATTAATTAAAACTAAAACTAAATAATAAATTAATTAAACTAATTTAGGGTTTTAAAAATAATAATAATTAATATAATCCGTAATTAATGCGATTAGGGTTTACCAGGCGCGTCAGGGCGGCTCCGCGAGTCGCGGTTCCACGTACCATCAAAACTCCGCGAGTCTCGGAGGTTGAAAAACGTTTTTTTTTTATATTGTTTTTCTAAAATGATATATAAATATATTTATACAAAAATAAATTAAAAATATAGCGTTTCGCCGAGTCCCCGGCAGCGGCGCCAAAAACTTGATGTTATGCGAGGTGTATATGAAATAGCTTATATTTTACTAGGAAAAACTATTAAATACGATACAATTTTACACAAGATATTTATTTATTTATAGAATGGATATACCTAAACCTTGCTACAACACTATAGGCAGTGTACATAATCGTAGAGTAGTATAGTTTTTAGTAAGTCCGGTTCGTTCCACAGGGAGACGGTTACACTATATTTTTATATAATTACATTTGTACAAAAATATATAAATATATAAATATATATATATATATATATATATATATATATATATATATATATATATATATATATATATATATATATATATATATATATATATATATATATATATATATAATAATATATAAAAGGGGGGTTTACCGTTTAATGACCGGTTTGTCGATTTTAAAACTTTAGTCGCAGTTAAAACCTAATGTAAAATATTAAAAATAAATATAACTTAATTTAAAGCGTAAAGTAAATAACGATAATGAAATTGCGATAAATAAAAGTGTGATGAAATAAAATACAATAATTAAAAAGTGCGTTAATTAAAAGTGCAATTAAATACAATGATAATAAATAAAAGTGCGATAATTAGAAGTGCAATTAAATATAAAATAAAGGAAATTAAATATGAAATAAAAGAATTATGCTTATTTAAACTTCCGTAATCATGATGTTTGACGTGTTGATTTTAGTTTTATGCCCATGGGTTAATTATCCTTTGTCCTGGATTATTTAATATATCCGTCTGGTTTTTGTCCATAACAGTCCATCAGTCATAAATATAAAGTGCGAGTGTCCTCGTCAAATTATCCTTATACCCGAAGTCAAATATTCCAACTAATTGGGGACTTAAACTGTAACAAGATTTTAATACTTTGTTTAATAATTACACCAGGATGTCGACTGCGTGTAACCCAAGGTTTTAATACTTTGTTATCAATTATGCCAAGTGTCCTTGTACATAATTTCATCCCTGTTTTAATAATTCATAGACTATTAATCCATTCCCGTGTCCGGTTAAATGAACGATTATTCGTACATATAAATATCCCGCCCATCGTGTCCGATCGAGTGTATATGGTTATTTATAGGTACGTTCAATTGTAAATCTTTATATTAAAATTAACAAACTATCATTTAGTTAAACAAATATAAAGCCCATTAATAGCCCATAGTCTAATTTCCACAAGTGTCGTTCTTTTGTCCAAACCCCAATTATGGTACAAAGCCCAATTACCCAATTTTAATATTTTTAGCCCAACATCATGATTACTTCGTCTTAAATAAGCATAATAATAACTTAAGTACGAGACATTAATTTAAAAAGGAGAACATAGCTTACATTGATTATTTATCGCGTAGTGTTACACGGACATAATTTCGACTTCAAAACCCGTAAAATAACCTTTACATAACCCGAACTAATCCAATATAAAACTACCCTATACTATATATATATATTATATATATATATTTATTTATTTATTACAGAGTATTATTATTATTATTTATGGTGTATTAAAACTCGGCAGAAAACGTTGATATTTATAGGACATTTCTGAAATTTCAAACTCCGCGAGTTGCGGCACTTTTACCATTCAAACTCCGCGAGTCGCGGAGTTTGAATTTCCAGCTCACATGATTTTGGATCTTTGCATGTCGACGTTATTAAATAATAATATAATATATAAATAATTTTAAGAATTATTTAAATATTATATTTTATTTTTGTGCATAGTTGACTTGTAATTTTTGCACCGTTGCGTCGCGCGTTGAGAGTAGACTCATGTCCCGGTTCCAGATTTTCGAACGTCCTTTCGTATAATTTAATTTCTTGTACTTTGTGTTCCGCAACTAGTACTTTTGTCATTTTTAGACGTTTCTTATCAATAAATTAAACCACTTGGATTGTATCTTGTACATTTGAGCTTTTTGGACGTTTGCGTCTTCAAATCGTCGTTTTCGCCTTTTGTCTTCGCACTTATTTAATATAAACGATTACAACTTAAAATAGGACAATTACAACTAAATAATTTACATATTGGGAGGATATTGCTACAAAATATATGTTCATTTAATCGAAATTTATTTTAAATTATTGAGAATGCTTTAATATAAGTGATAATCTGAACAGGTGTTTTGTTCCCCTTGACTACACAACTTCAAAATGGGATTATGGATTTTAAAGAGAACCCTAAAGCGTAAACCCTAAACTCTAAATTCTAATTTAAACTCAAAACCCTAAATCTAAACCCTATACCCTAAACCTAAACTCTAAACCCTGGATCTAAACTGTAACCCTAAGCCCTAAAATCTAAACCCTAAATCTAAACCCAAAACCCTAAACCCTAAAATCTAAACCCTAAAATTTAAATCCTGAACCCTAAATCAAAACCCTAAACCCTAAATCAAAACCCTAAACCCTAATCCCTAACCTAACCCCTAAAAACACTAAACCCTAACCCTAATCCCTAAAATATAAACCATAAACCCTAGAATCTAATCCTAAACCTAAACCCTAAATTCAAATCTAAACCCAAAACCCTACACCCTAGAATCTAAACCCTAACCTAAACCCTAAACCTAAACCCTAAAATCTAAACCCAAACCTCTACATCTAAACCCAAACCTAAACCATAAACGCTAAATCTAAACCCTAAACCTAACCTGTAAACCCTACACCCTAAATCTTAACCCTAAATCCTGAACCCTAACCTAAACCCTGAAAACTCTAGACCCTAACCCTAAACCCTCAACCTAAACTCTACACCCTACACCCCAACCTAACCCATAAAAAATCTAAACCTAAACCCTTTACCCTAAAATATAAACCATAAACCCTAGAATCTAAACCCTAAACCTAAACCCCAAACCCTAAATCTAAACCCAAAACCCTACACCCTAGAAACTAAACCACAACCATAAGTCCTAAAATCTAAAACCTAGAATAAAAAGCCTAAACCCTAACCTAAACCCTTAACCCTAAACCTGAACTCTAAACCTAAAACCCTAACCTAAACCCTAAACCCAAAATCTAAACTCAAAACCATAAACCTAAACTATAAACCCTACACCCTAACCTAAACCCTAAAAACTCTATCCCTAACCCTAAGCTCTAAGCCCTAAAATATAAACCCTAAACCCTAACCCTAAACCCTAAGCCCTAAAATATAAACCCTAAACCCAAAACCTTACACCCTAAATCTAAACCCTAAACCCTAAACTAAACCTTAAACCGTAAATCTAAACCCAAAACCCCAAACCTAAACTCCATAACCCTAAACCTAAACTCTAAACCCTAAATCCTAAATCTAAACCCTAAATCTAAACCCAAAACCCAAAACCTCTACGCCATTTTTTCATGAGTTTTTGCTTACGCTTGCCGTAAATCGTGGTGTTTTGCGGCCTATGTTTGAGCTTTCCGGTGTAAGCATCACCAAACAATGAACGAAAAGAACGAAAAAGACTAAATGCATGATCAGTAACATACGGAACTATGAACTTTGATCATTTTACCAGTTATATAATAATGTAAAAAATAGACCTCTATGAAGACAATAAACATATATAATTTTCATTTCTGCTTAAAAGAATATGTCCTCACCAGGTTTAATATCCCTGTGAGTGATGTGCGTCTTTGCGAAGTTGTACCGTCACCACCAAGATGAGTGGTATTAAATGAGAAAGTGTTGTTTTTGACACTTGTATCCGAATCATTGGCTCGTTGTAGATAATTCCAATGAAAAGCCTCCCAAACTTCTCCATATGACCCTCGATCACATCTCTTTTTCAGTATATACCTAAAAACAACTATAGAATCAATTGCAAACTACTAATAAGAATATGATTTAAAAATAAATAAGAACAAGAAAAGGAATACTCGTATTAAGTAGAGACCTTGTGTTATGAGTGGTGGGCCCATGAAATTCATGATCGTGTTCCATATTTTGGGCAGGGAGTGATTCTAAAAAACCTAGAAAACTTGCAAGACCTTCAGGATTAATGCACTGATCTCGATCACCACTAAACTTCCCAAAGTGTAAGCATATCATCTTGTCGCAGTATAAATTTAATTCACCACCTGCAATTCTATAAGTTCAAATTTATTGCCATTAGCAAACAATAGTAACAAAGAATTTTTGTTATTCTTGATAGTTACAAAATGTTTGTATTATAAATTACATTCATTGAATAAATTTTGTGAGTAAAATATAATAGAATATGATATAAGTAATAGTTTTAAGTGATTATTTTATATTTATATTATTGACTTTGATAGTATGTGTTTGTTGAAACAAAATATTAATGTTAGGGATATGGACGATGAAATTTGTTAGCTGAATTTAATACTAATGATCTTTACATAAGCAAACAAATAGTGTCAATAATGACTATAAGAGTTGCATAAACTAATTTTTTTCCTTTTTTTTTTTTTTTTTTTTTTTTTGAAAAGCAAAATTTGTATTATACACATAAAACTCGGATTACAGTGATGATGATCGATCGAGTCCCTAGACTATACAAATATATACATTTGAATATCTACTAAAAACATTTAGATTTTAGCCTATGCCGGATCGATTGTTTAGATAGGAACTCGGATTGATTAGCCATTGACTCCAATCGATTGAGAGCTTTTTAGATCTTCTTGAAATCCATTCGAATGATGACAATTGAACGCTAGAGAAGACTTGTGATGCGTTCCATTCCTTCCTTGAGAACACCGAATTGTTCCTAGATTTCCAAATCGAGTATGCCCCGATCCACTTAACTCCTTGCCAAACACTCTTACCATGAACGTTACCATTTGCAATGTCCGTTGTGTCGTCGAAAACCTCCGAGAGACTGCTGAACTTAAGGCTCGAGATATTCCACCATCTTTGAATAAGATCCCAAATGCCCATAACCTTTACACACTTGAACATAATGTGATCTACCGATTCGATCTCACACTTGCACAATGGACATAGCACCGAGTCTAGATCAATCATGCGTTTGTCAAGTTCTTCTTTTACCGGGATTCTTTTGAGTGCCGATCTCCAAACGAAAATCCATACTTTTTGTGGGACAAACCTGTTACGCTGCGTCCCCACTGAAATTGTGTACCGAAGGTGTTTTTCATCCACTAATTGCGCCATTCTTTTTGTTGTGAATTGCCCGTTCGAATCTAAACTCCATTCCCACCGATCTTCTATATCCTCCCTAGTTGAAAACCCGCTGATCATGGCGATTAGAGCATTCAAATCTGAAACAGCCCTACCCCGAATCTCACGAATCCATTCCCAGGTGAAACCTTGATCGCCTGCGATGTTTCTGTTCGGCAGCCTGTCACAGACCATCACCGCTTTTCTTGATTCTAATGCAAATAACCTGCTGAAACTTGATTTTAGATTAGATGGACCGGCCCAAGAGTCCAGCCAAAACCTGGTTGCTGACCCATCACCTAACTGTTTTACGAATGAACCTGCAAAATCAAATCCAAGATCTGCCGAAACTTTCCCAACTTTTACGATGTTTTCCCACGTGGTTGCACCTGTAATAGAACTTGCAGCAGCCGCATTAGTTGATAAACCCCCACCCGCCCCGTAAATACTAGTGATTACTCTAACCCTGCATTATGCATTTGCTAGCATGCTTACTTTCTAAGATTATGTAGATTGAAATAATTTTTTTTACAGTGACTTGGATAACCCTTTTTGAAAGATTGGCCAAAACCACTATAACTCTTAACTATTATGTATATAATCCTCTAATATAGTGGTATATTCAGTAATATTTGTAAATAGAATGAATTTACTACAATTTTGGATTTAATATTAAATTCCCAAGATTTCGTCATTAATTGTTAGAAATAGAGATGACACTCCTCATTTAGGTCTAACTAGTGGAGGAGCCCTCGCTTCGCGTCGGGGCTTCGTTTTCGGATATAGTTTGATGTGTTTTGTTCGTAATTTTTTTTTTTTGTGTTTACCGGTTATGTCGGTTAAACCTATACCGAGTCATACGAAAATTTAAAGGCGGTTAAAAATTTAGGTAGATTTGTTGGGGGTTTTATGGAAAATAAAGAAGTTACGATTTGCGTTTAGTTCGTAAAATTATTTAGTGTTTAACGGTTTTAATGGTTAAATTATAAAATGCGAAAAGTTTGTGGTAAGTTTATAAAAGGTATAAAGTTAACTGTTGTGAATAGTGTGTTTGAGTTATTAAAAATAAAAAGTTTGGGGTGAGTTTGTGAAGCTTAGAAACTTTTCTATTCATTTATCCAATGTCTTTTACATATATAGATGATGTTTAACGGTTTTAATGGTTAAGTTATAAAATGCGAAAAGTCTGTGGTAAGTTTATAAAAGGTATAAAGTTAACTATTGTGAAGAGTGTGTTTGAGTTGTAAAAAAATAAAAAGTTTGGGGTGAATTTGTGAAGCATAGAAACTTCACTATTCATTTATCCAATGTCTTTTAGATATATACTAGATGTGGAGCCCTCGCTTCGCGCCGGGGGCTCCGTTTTGAATGCGAGTTAAAAAAAAAGTCTTGATCTATTTTGTAAAAAAGAATTTTTTTCGACATCTAACATTGAAGGGTTGTTCCTTTTGTGAAAGTTGCCTCTTTTAGCGTTCGGGTTTTATTTAAAAAAAAAGTTAGTAAAGTGGGGGTTCGATTTGTATTTTAATAAAAGTTAGGGGGTTAAGTTTGTGAAATTTAAAAAAAATATACGTATAAAGTGGGAGTTCGATTTCTATTTTAATAAAAGTTAGGGGGTTAAGTTTGTGAAAATTGAGTATTAGTAAAAAAAAAAAAAGTTAGTAAAGTGGGAGTTCGATTTGTATTTTAATAAAAGTTAGGGGTTTAAGTTTGTGAAATTTGGGAAAAAATATACGTATAAAGTGGGGGTGCGATTTGTATTTTAATAAGAGTGTAAAGTGAGGTGCGATATGATGATTTTAATAAAAGTTGGGGGGTTGAGTTTGCGAAAAGTGAAAAAAGGAATAGTACTATTCATTTGTCCTTTGCCTTTTAGATATAGGTATATAATAAGAGTATAAAGTGGGGGTTCGATTTGTATTTTAATAAAAGTTGGGGGGTTGAGTTTGCGAAAAGTGAAAAAAGAAATAGTACTATTCATTTGGGTTTTGCCTTTTAGATATAGGTATATAACTAGTGTTCGAACCCTCGCTTCGCGCCGGGGGTTCGGTTTTTAATGTATTTTATTGCGTTTAGTTTGTAAATTTTTTTTGTGGCTAACAATGATGTCGTTGAAGCGCAACTCGAGTCGAACTAAAAGGTATAACCCGTGAAATATTTAAATGTTATTTAAAGTTAACAATATATGTGCATATCCGCATTTCGTTATGGAGTTTTCGACTTTTAAAAATTTAACGAAGAATTAACGTGTATGAAAAGTACCCCAAATATTTGGGGTTTTTAAAAAAACGTCCGTTTTGCGTATAGCTAGTGACATACTGTTCCTAAAATTATTTCGAGTTTAACGACGGTGCCGGAAAAATAACTCGTTGCGAGTGCGAAGATATGGCCCGTTGAATATTTGGGTGGAGTTTGTTTAAGATTTTTTATGAGAATGGTTAATTGACACTTTACCCCCCTGTTTGGGGGGTGGATTTAATTTTTTGGATAAAGTGTGGGGGTGTTTGTGGTTGAATTTGAAAAGGGAAAAAAAAGGCCAAAAGTCGAAAATATCCATGAGTACTATTCATTTCCCATATGCCTTTTAGAATATACTAGTTGGGCGACCTGCCTTTGCGCCGGTTCTTCACCCTTACATAGCTAATTATTGAGAAAGTAACTATTTATCATTTTTTTTTGTTTTATTTTTCGTTTTGTCGAGGAAGAACCCAAAATAGTTATGTGATTGATTTGTATTAAGCGTGAAAGTAATTATTCATCATTTTTTGTTTTAGTTTTCGTCTTGTCGAGAGAAAAGACCCAAATGCTCAATCAATAAAGTGAGATGTACATCAACGATTGGTACAAAGTATTTAATAAAACAGTTATTAAAAAATGAGTTACATGGTTAATTTGTAATGAGAGAAAAAAGCTAATCAATAATAAAGTGGAAAAACTATGTGATTGATTTGATAATAATAATAGTAATAATATTAATAATATTAATACTAGTGAGTAGTTAGTGAAAATTGTGTGGGCGATTTATAATGAATGAGAAGTTTGGTAGTTAAATTATAAAATTTGAAAAGTTTGTGTTAAGTTTATAAAAACCATGGAGGTAACTATTAGAAAGGGTGTGGTTGAATTATAAAAAATAAAAAGTTTGGTGTAAATTCGTGAAGCTTCTAAAGTTTACTATTTATTTGGACTATATCTTTTAGATATATAGTATAGTATAATTACTGACCTGCACACAGCACACTTTATTGTATATGGAATATTTCGAATTTGGCATAAACAATCTATCATGCTTTACATTTAGATGGCACCAGGAGAGCTTCTAGACCTTTTGTTTTCATATTCTGAAATATAATAGTTGCACTAATAATTTGCATTTTGTAACATGTCACCATTTGTAACATGTCATGTTTCCATAACTACTTTTTGACACATGAAAGCCAAACCAATCTAGCCATTGGTTCATGTTTGCCGTTTGTTGTTATGACTATTCTATTCTAATCATTTGCCATTTATTTGTTCCACATTTTCACATGATGGCATATGTGACTCCTGATCTGTGTATCATTTGAGGTTGTATTGGTCGTATTTGTCGAGTTATCGTTTAGCATTGTAACTACTAGCTTCTTACTAGTCCTATTTTATTTATAATATTATTGTCTTTCAAAAAAATTTTTTTATCCCGGGTCTTAAAATGAAAAACGAATTACAAAGCTGTAACAACAAATATATAAAGGCAAATAGCAACCACACTCAGAGCAGCAAAAACTGCAACAGTGTTTGACGTGGAGGTTATGTTATAGATAATGGAAGTTATGATATTTAAATGAATTATTATTTTGTTATTTCTTTTATCTTTAATTAGAAAACTAAAATGATGTCAACAAAATTTAAAAAAGTCTACATGGCATAATTAGAGCCATTGGATTAGTTTAAGCCTATTTAATCTCCACCATTTAAAACACTGTTGTCGTCGTTTAGGATTCTAAAAGAAAAGACAATTTAGCCTCCTAATTACCCTCATACCCTTAAGAAAACCGCTCCAAAACTAGGGAAACACGTCGCCTTATTTGTTGTTCATACTCTCACCATCACAAAACACCTTCTCTCTTCTCTGTAAACGACCTACGCTCATAGAACCTCTAAACAAAAGCAGTATTAATCTTCAAAAATCAAAATAGACCTCCAAAATTAGGGTTCTACGTAATTGATACGTATTTTTTATTAGGGTTCCAAAGTAGTATTTGATACGTACCAGAAACCATGACGAAGGTTTCCAATATCAAATTAGGGTTCTTCATTGTCTGAGACGTATTTGATTCGATTTGTAATTGATACATATCATTTACGTTGATCAGCCGCAGTTACCTTGCTTTATTACATTCATGCCCTTAATAATACAAATAAAAAATAAAATTCTACCGGCATCCTCATCTTCATGTTTGTCGGTTGCACATACTAATACCTTCAGGATTATCGATTTCAATGATTATTAGGGTTACGAAATTAGAGTTTTGAAAATCAGCGGTTACGAAATTTAGGGCGGTTACAAACGATAATAGGATAAAGTGTCTGATGTCGAACGCATATGGTTTCTTCCGGTTGTTTTTAACGCTGTAATAAGGTAATGATGTTCACGAATCCTTAACTGAATTCTGATTTGTGTAAATTTGATTGATTAATTGTTCATGATATTATATGGTTGAATTTTATTTATTTCATAGTAAATCTGCTGTACAAATCATTGCTAACAAATTAGGGTTTCTTAAGGTAACGACCGGATTTGTGAAAAGATGATACAATCAACTATTCTGAAAATGCAGTAATCATGATTAAAGGTGAGTGTTGTTGTTTATGAATCTGATTCGTTTTGGTTATTAAATTAATTGTATTTATCTTTTTTTCATTGGGTTTCATGAGTTGCTGAAAAATTGAGATTTTATTGAGTAATTATTGGTTATTTAAAAATGGGTCAATTTAGCACCCATGTTTTTTAATATGGGTCACAGTGACTATATAGAAAGTGTGATCTATATAGAGTGTTATTATGTTTGTATTCAGGGACTGTTTGCATTTGGATTATATATATTTCAATTTATATATATATTTCTGAACAGCAGAATGGGATTATATATTACTGTGATGATGTACATGCTATTTTATGAATAACGTTTGTGACAGCAAATTTGGTTATCATTATGTTGTTAAATGTGTAGGTGAAACAAGCGGGCAAATGGGCGATTATTGCAAGTAACCAGCTTGAAAAGATTGAACCGATTGACTCATTTGGCTGAGAATGAAACCGAAGTATGTTAAATTTTATTAGATAAATGGGTTACTTGAGTTGTGTGCGATTAAAAGGGCTTGGGTTGGGTTGATATACTCAACACATTTATCAAACCAAGTTGGGTTAAATCGTCTTTTGTGTATACTATAATTTCAGATTATCCCGAACAAACGGTGCAGATGATGTTTCGGGTGGTGACTTGAAACCGTTTCCCAAGAGGCTTAATGATGTTCCTCCATGGATCAGTAGCGGGTCGGTTCCTGGGATTTTGGTTGAGAAATTTCAAGAGGATACAAATTGTGGCAAAAGCATTTAAATGCTTATAAGAGAGTGAATAAGATTATTGACTCGGGGCGGCATCGTAATATTATCGATATGAAATATGAATGCGGGTCTTGGTGGTTTTGCTGCTGCAATTGAGTCACCTAAGTCGTGGGTTATGAATGTGATGCCAACGATAGCTAAGAAAGACACTCTTGGTGTGGTTTTTTAGCGAGGTCTTATCGGCATCTATCATGACTGGTGTGAAGCGTTTTCGACTTACCCAAGGACGTATGACCTAATCCACGCCAACTGTCTTTTCAGCTTATACAAAAACAAGTGTAGTTACAAGGACATTCTTTTAGAAATGGACAGAATTTTACGTCCTGAAGGTACTGTTATAATACGCGATAGTGAAAAAGAAGTACTCAAGGTGAAAAGTATTGTTTCTGGGATGAGATGGAACACAAAAATGGTGAATCATGAAGATGGGACTCTTGTTACAGAGAAGATATTGTTTGCTGTAAAACAGTATTGGGTTGCAGGTGAAAACAACTCTTAACATTTTCTACTTGATTCATGAAGAATTGAAGATGATGTAGGATACAAGATTTTTATGATATCATTTGTTTCTGTTATTGAAACTAGCAAATTACAAGTTTCTATCTTAATTAGCTTGTACCATGATTTTAGTGATGAGTTTAGTTTAGGGTTAAATTTATAGTTTTTAGAAACTATTGGTGATGTATTTCATTCTCTTAAAAAAAAAAAAAAAAAAAAAAAAAAAAAAAATCAGAAAAATGTTAAGTCACATGTGGGATAAAAAAAATGGCCATATATAAATTTTTTAATGTTTTTGATATTTGCCGATTTATTATTCACATATATTGTACTGCTATTAGTTTACTTATATACTATTAACATAAATTACTTATTAAGAATATATTTATATATTTTTAGAATCTTGTATGATAAAATACCCGCGAATGCGCGGGTTATAAATTAGTTGTTAATAAGCAAGCTAAAAGGGAGAGACAAAACGTTATAAGAAAACATTCTAGCAGTATAAATCTAGAGGCTAGCATTCTAAATAGGACAGTTATTGCAACAAACCCAAATCATCTGGAAATGAGTCATGGCCGAATGCTTTTTGTTTTCCTCGAGCTGCTGCAACTCTTACGGTCTTTCGGCCCATTCTCTGTCCTTGGCAACTGCAACCATTTTTCGTTCTATCCTTAAAATTTTCCTCTTGCGGTTGGCTTCTTGCATCCGAGCCTTACGTTTGTTCCTTTCTGCCTATGGATCAGCAATACCAAATTCACATATATGCACGATAAAATGGTGGTTTGAGGCGGGAAAGTGGGTATCAAAATTTTAAGTTTGGTAACTTGGTCTCTTCAAGATATCAAAAACTCTATAATAAAGTTCGCAATTAAACTTTTAGTTATTTATTGTTTAGATTGGGTCGTGTTATCACACGAGACTTTCATGATAAAAAAATAAAAAATGACTATAATCGCTCTTCTGAATTTCTAGATTCAAATAACAGGTATTTGGACGTGCATTTTCACAATGATCATAAGATAATAAAAATCATCTAATTAGTTGGGTTGGGTTGGGTTGGGTAGTTTTTGTGTAAGGAGTTTGATGAGTGAAAGTTTAAACTGGTTTTTGTAACACCCCGATCCAAACAAGGAACGGAAAGTCACATTTATTATTAACATTTTCAATCCATAATTAAATACATAATAATAACGTCACACCAATAACGAATGTCTGAAATACACACATGAATATATCTTCAATCGATTATTTTTCAAACCACAAACAAGTCCAGCTATAAAATAGATAGGTAGGTCTCTAGGCCAACATCATGTCTTGAACTCTCTCACTCATCCCATGTTGCCCTGATTACCTGCCGCAGGAAAAGAAAATGCGGCTGAGTTAATTGCTCAGTGCGCGGATGATGATAACAATAGCAGTAATAATGATTTAAGATACAAAAGTGAAAGGATTAAAAATAATTTATATTTTTAATTTCAAAATCTCCATCGAGTATCACCATAACACCAGAGTATAAAAATAAAAGCCAGAGTAAAGAAGGGTCAGTCCATACCGAGTACACCTAACAGAACATAATATCAGTATCGCACACACCGGTGCCAGAACATATCACATATCACAATCACGCACTGGTCGTGAGTCCAAGGTATCACCCTAATCGGAAGGTGTGTATGGCACTACATCACACGACCGTCTACATAACCATATCATATCCTAGGATGCATCCATACGCCTCCCAAATAAACCAAACGCTCTCCCACGAGCAAATATAATAAAGTGGAGACGCCGTGACGAATCACACAGCCACGGTAAGTGTGAAGTCATTGGTACCACAATGACCACCCTGTGGTAACCTCCACAGGAAGTTGACTCGGTATACCTATCTCCTGTCTACAAACTAGGGTTCTATGGTAGTACAGTGAACATACCAACCAACACCAAAACTATGTTCACCGTACATATGGAACCTAATTGAATGAATCAAGAGAGCTAGAAATAAATTAGGCCGCAGAGTTTTTCAAAAATCATTTTTATTTCGAATACATGTTTTCACCATAAATCAAATCTCATTTAGTTCATGTCAAATAGATAGAATCATAATAAACAAATGATAATGAATTCAATAACGGGATAATCAAATGAGATAACGCTAAAAGAAACAGTACGGACATCCGTACCTGAATAAGTAGCTAAAGCTTTCAATGTTAATAAGATTCTCCTGAATTCTTCACAATGTCTACATATAACAATTTGCTAATTTTAGGATCTTTATTTATCTGTCATAGTTTTCGTCTCTCAATACAATATGTCTCAAACCCATATAGATACATTGTTCTCATCTTTAATTATATTCTTTCAAATTTAATTATATTAAATTTAACTCTCTTAACATTATATAATTAATTTGTTACCTATTTTAAATATAATATGGTGGTACTGAGATTTAACCATCTAACTCTATGGTGGAAAATTTTAAGTCTACAACCTCAATAAGCCTTCAATTTAGAATTGTCAAATTAACTTATACAAGATTTCTATATAATCTATTATTCGTATTTGATAGAAATAAACAAAACAAATTGTTCATATCAATCTCATTTTGGTTATTAACTATATATATATATATAGGTTGGCCTATTAATCCTTCCTACATCGAACCGACTATAAATTCATAAGGCACCGCTAATCGAATATTTATCATAACTAAGATTTACCTTAATCTAATGGGCAAACTAATTTTAATAACAATTTTTAAGTCTTCATTATAAGTAATAGTTAAACATGATAGATTTCAAAGCTAGGAATTAAACCTTATGGCTAATTATCATAATAAAACTCTCGGCTCAATTTAACCTTATATGCATCTACTAATAACAATTAAAAGTCTTAAAATAAGGATGAAACTTACCTCAAAATGCTATGTAATTTCAACTCGAAACTGATCGCACGATGTTTGTTCAAGTTCACTCCAACTCAATATTCTCTTTATTTTGACATATTCTCCATTGTTATTTTCTTTTTGAAAATGTGAATGAGTTATATATTCATGACAAAGATGATGAGATGGCCTACTGCTATATATATATATATATATATATATATATATATATATATATATATATATATATATATATATATATATATATATATATATGTATATATATATATATATATATATATTTATTTATTAAATGACTACATCCTATGAATTCTTGACTCTTGAAGTTAGTGATTAGCCACTACAATAATAGTATATCATTACCATTTTAGTTGTATATTATTACTTTTACTTGCTTTTGTCTTAAAATTCCCACTCCATCACCGAAAGCCATCATCGACTTCCCTTTATGAATTAAATTATAATTGTGTATTATGTTATTACCTTTATTTGTTGTAAAGTTTATGACTAATGACTTAAAAGCCACCCCTAATACTAAACTATTACTAGTAATGTTAAATTAATATGATACTTCACTAATTAATGTATATATAACTTATCGTCTCTAATTAATTTATTATGTCATTTATTTATTTTAGTATGGGTTATTATAACACACCCCCCCTTAAAAGGATTTCGTCCCCGAAATCAAAAACGTTAAGTTAACTATGTTAGCATTTATTTCCGGTTATTATAACATATCCTCCTAAAAATGATTTCGTCCTCGAAATCAAAATACAAAAGTTATTATTTGTGCCCGAAAAGTAACGAAAACTAGATCTAACCTTAGACGAATAGAGAAGGGTATCGCTCACGAATAGACTCCTCAAGTTCCCATGTTGCTTCCCGCTCCGAGTGATTCTTCCACAATACTTTAACATAAGGGATTGTTTTATGTCGTAGTACTCGTTCTTCGCGAGCTAGGATTTCTTGAGCTTCCTCTTCACACGAGAGATCTTCACGAATCTTATGGAGTGGGTATTGTACTACGTGGAGCGGAGAGTAGTTGTAGCCTCGTAAAGTAGACACATGAAACACGTTATGGACATGAGACAATGCTGGGGGTAGCGCCAGACGATATGAGACCTCTCCAACTCTTTCCAAGATCTCAAAAGGACCAATGAATCTCGAGCTAAGTTTTCCTTTAAGGCCAAAACGATAAACACCCTTAAAAGGAGAAACTTTAAGAAAAACGTGCTCACCAACTTTAAACTCGAGATCTCTCCGATGCTTATTGGCATAACTTTTCTGACGTGTGCGGGCTTCTTTCAACTTTTCTTTCGCCACTTCGACTTTTTCATTAGTAATTCGTATTAGCTCGGGTCCTTCAATTACTTTCTCACCGGGTTCGTTCCAACAAATTGGGACTCGACATTTTCGTCCATACAACATTTCATAAGGTGCCATATCGATACTTGCATGCCAGCTGTTATTATAAGCAAATTCAACCAAGCAAATATAATCGTCCCAGTTTCCTGTCCATTCCAAGGCACATGCCCTCAACATATCTTCTAAAGTTTGAATGGTCTTTTCTGACTGACCATCTGTCTGTGGGTGAAATGCGGTGCTGTACTTCAACTTCGTGCCAAAAGCTTTCTGAAATCCCTTCCAAAATTGCGAGGTGAATCGAGGGTCCCTATCTGAAACAATTGACACCGGCGTGCCATGAAGTCTGACAATCTCTTTCTGAAAAATTTCAGCTAACTGACTAGCAGAGTACGTCCCGCGAATAGGCAAAAAGTGAGCGGATTTCGTAAGACGATCCACTACAACCCAGATGGCATCATTCTTCTTAAATGTCTTTGGCAGACCCGTCACTAAATCCATGGTAATGTCATCCCACTCCCATACGGGAATATCGAGCTGTTGTAATAAACCACTAGCCTTCTGATGCTCTATCTTTACTTGCTGACATGTAAGACATTTTGCTACAAATTCTGCCACGTCTCTCTTCATTCCATTCCACCAAAAATTCTTCTTCAAATCCCGGTACATCTTTACAGAACCCGGGTGAATAGAAAATGGGGAACTATGAGCTTCTGTCAATAATGCTTCTCGAATTTCAATATCATTAGGAACACATAATCTGTCACCTTGCCAAACAACATCATGCTCATCCACCCGGAACTCATGTTGCTTGCCGTTCCCTAGGTTTTGCATAATAGCCCACAACTCACCATCTTCCTTTTGAGCTTCTTTAATTCGGACCACCAAAGTAGGTTCAACTGACAATTGAGCTATGATTCCACTTGTCGGTTTAGTGTATATCTCTACCTCAAGGCGCTCTAGGTCAGATATGATCTTTGGTTGTGTAATAAGATACGCTATATTACCTGAGCTCTTTCTACTCAGGGCATCAGCAACAACATTTGCTTTTCCAGGATGATACTGAATGTTAGCATCGTAATCCTTTAAGAGCTCTAACCACCTCCTCTGTCTCATGTTAAGTTCCTTCTTTGTGAAAATGTACTTAAGACTTTTATGATCAATAAAGATATCACAAGTCTCACCATACAAATAGTGCCTCCAAATCTTAAGAGCAAACACAACTGCTGCAAGTTCCAAATCGTGTGTAGGGTAGTTCTTCTCATATGGTTTTAATTGCCTCGAAGCATAGGCGATTACTTTCCCGTGTTGCATAAGAACACACCCCAAACCTTTATTAGAAGCATCACTATAAATCTGAAAGCCACCGGTCCCTTCTGGCACAGTAAGGATTGGTGCGGTAACTAATCTCTTTTTCAACTCTTCAAAACACTTCTCGCGTTCTTCATTCCATTCAAACTTCACCCCTTTTTTGATCAGCTGTGTTAAGGGTAAGGCTAAGGTTGAAAAGCCCTCAACAAAGCGACGATAGTAGCCAGCCAAACCCAAGAAACTTCTTACTTCCATGACTGAGCTTGGTCTTGGCCAATTTGTAATAGCCTCAACCTTTGCAGGATCAACTTCAATCCCATTCCCAGATACCACATGTCCGAGAAAGGAAATGAGCTGCAACCAAAATTCACATTTAGAAAATTTGGCAAATAACTTTTTCTCTCGAAGGATTCCCAATACGATACGAAGGTGCTCTTCATGCTCTTCCTTTGACTTCGAGTAAACCAAAATGTCATCAATGAAGACTATAACATTTTTATCAAGATAATCATGAAAGACACGATTCATTAAATCCATAAATACAGCCGGAGCGTTCGTCAAACCGAATGGCATCACCAAGAATTTGTAATGACCATAACGAGTACGAAATGCCATCTTCGGAATATCATCTGATTTCACCCGTAACTGATGATAACCTGATCTCAAATCAATCTTTGAGAAGTACTTGGCTCCCTGAAGCTGGTCAAACAAGTCATCTATACGAGGTAGAGGATATCTGTTTCTGATAGTAACTCGGTTTAGTTCTCTGTAGTCAATGCATAACCTCATAGACCCATCCTTCTTTTTCACAAATAGGACAGGAGCACCCCATGGCGATACACTTGGCCTTATGAATTCCCGATCTAACAATTCTTGTAGCTGCTCTTTTAATTCCAGCAACTCTAAAGGTGCCATTCGATAAGGTGTTTTAGAGATTGGCTCTGCACCTGGAATAAGGTCAATTGTAAATTCAACCTCTCTGTCTGGTGGCAATCCCGGTAGTTCCTCTGGAAATACATCTGTGAATTCTTTAACTACTGGAAGATCGTCAATGTTGAATTCTTTCTTTGATTCATCATGGATAGCTGCCAGATACCCGTCACAACCACTACGTATTAGTTTCCTTGCCTTCATAACAGAGATAACTTTCACGAGCCCACTTGGTGAAGTTCCTTGATACACAAACTCTGGTTTAGAATCATCTCTGAATATAATTCGTTTACCATAACAGTCGACATGAGCATGATGTGGAGACAACCAATCCATTCCCAAGATAATATCGAAGTCATGCATCTCCATAGGAAGTAATTGAGCGTGGAGAATATTATTATTAACCGATATAGGACAATCAAGGTACACACATGTAATAGTCACGAAATTTCTCAAAGGGGTAGAAATACAAACAGGTGGATGTAACACAGAAGGAGACAAATTGACACGTTTAGCAAATGTTAACGATATAACAGAATGAGTAGCACCAGTATCAAATAAGACATGAGCCTTAGCACCATTTAAAGTAAGAGTGCCAGAAACGGTACCTTGATTTTGTGCTGCCTGATGTGCAGTCATAGTGAATACTCTTCCTTTGGTAGTGCCCTGATCATTTCCCCCATTCTTCTGATTTGTATTCATTTGAGAAGTACAATCCCTGGCGAAATGTCCATGCTTACCACATTTGAAGCATGCACCCGTTTCTTTGTAACAAGGCCTTCCCTGATGATTATTCCCACATGTTGGGCATACTGGAAGAGGAATCAGGTTTGGGTTGTTTCTATTAGCGGAACCCGATCGCCTTCCCGAACCTTGATTCACTTGACTCTGATTATTTCCCCGGTTTTGATAAGATTTATGATGTTTGCCACTTTCCTTGACTAGTACCATTACCCCTGTTCTGATAAGATCGGTCACCTTGAGACTGTCCAAACTAGCTCCCACGAGATCTATTCTCATTATCACGATGCCCTGACTGAGACTTAACTTCACGGTCGGAACCCGATCCGTAATAGTTATCATTTCTATCTCTCTTCCTTCCAGCAACACCCTTATGCGAGAGAAAGTCAGCTCGTTCCAGTTCCAGGTTTTTGGCAGCATTAGCCACTTCTGATACAGTGGAAAACTTAGTGTTAATAAGTGGATGTCTGTATTCGTAGAGTAAGGCCCATTTGAATTTTTCTGCTTGTTCTTCTGCAGTCCCAGCTGAACTACCAGCGATTCCCGCCACTCTAATGAAACGTTCCATGAAGGCATTTATTGACTCTTGAAGATTCTGCTGGATATTTAGGTACTCTCTTTTATACGCTTCTCTGTCGGCGATAGGAAAATAGTGTTTATAAAACACATCAAGAAAATCACGCCATGCTAAGGCCTATATATACCCATTTCCTTCTGTTGCTTTCACGGCTTGCCACCATCGATTTGCATTCCCTTCCAACTTATATGTCGCCGTGCGAACTTTTTGATTTTCAGTACAATCTAGAACTTCAAATATCTTCTCCAAATGTGAAATCCAGTTCTCAGCATCTAAAGGTGTTTTACCCCCACGAAAAGACTCGGGTTTTTGTTTTTGGAATCTTTCTAGTAACTAATACGTAGGTAAGGTACCAATTGCGCCATTAGTATTACCAAGTGAGTTATTTTCTCCAGCCCCACCATTATTTACCGTTGAGTTTGTCTGAATTGCCGCAGCAACGGCTTGTGGAACAACCTGAGCAATAGCAGCAGCAACAGCTTGGTTCACTGCCGTTAAGATAGTCGGGTCGATGTTTGGTGCACCATTATTATTATTCGTTCCATTATTACGATTGGTAGGGTTTCGTTTTTGAGGAGGCATCTATAACGAAAGAGTTAGACACAGATAAAAAAATATTAGCATACGGTGGGGTACAACATAAGAAAAGCATAATCCTGTCCTATTATCTACCCAAATCTCACAGGTCAAACCTAAAGGCAACTACAAGAGGGAACCTAGGCTCTGATACCATTAGTTGTAACACCCCGATCCAAACAAGGAATGGAAGGTCACATTTATTATTAACATTTTCAATCCATAATTAAATACATAATAATAACGTCACACCAATAACGAATGTCTGAAATACACACATGAATATATCTTCAATCGATTATTTTTCAAACCACAAACAAGTCCAGCTATAAAATAGATAGGTAGGTCTCTAGGCCAACATCATGTCTTGAACTCTCTCACTCATCCCATGTTACCCTGATTACCTGCCGCAGGAAAAGAAAATGCGGCTGAGCTAATTGCTCAGTGCGCGGATGATGATAACAATAGCAGTAATAATGATTTAAGATACAAAAGTGAAAGGATTAAAAATAATTTATATTTTTAATTTCAAAATCTCCATCGAGTATCACCATAACACCAGAGTATAAAAATAAAAGCCAGAGTAAAGAAGGGTCAGTCCATACCGAGTACACCTAACAGAACATAATATCAGTATCGCACACACCGGTGCCAGAACATATCACATATCACAATCACGCACTGGTCGTGAGTCCAAGTATCACCCTAATCGGAAGGTGTGTATGGCACTACATCACACGACCGTCTACATAACCATATCATAACATATCATATCCTAGGATGCATCCATACGCCTCCCAAATAAACCAAACGCTCTCCTACGAGCAAATATAATAAAGTGGAGACACCGTGACGAATCACACAGCCACGGTAAGTGTGAAGTCATTGGTACCACAATGACCACCTTGTGGTAACCTCCACAGGAAGTTGACTCAGTATACCTATCTCCTGTCTACAAACTAGGGTTCTATGGTAGTACAGTGAACATACCAACCAACACCAAAACTATGTTCACCGTACATATGGAACCTAATTGAATGAATCAAGAGAGCTAGAAATAAATTAGGCCGCAGAGTTTTTCAAAAATCATTTTTATTTCGAATACATGTTTTCACCATAAATCAAATCTCATTTAGTTCATGTCAAATAGATAGAATCATAATAAACAAATGATAATGAATTCAATAACGGGATAATCAAATGAGATAACGCTAAAAGAAACAGTACGGACATCCGTACCAGAATAAGTAGCTAAAGCTTTCAATGTTAATAAGATTCTCCTGAATTCTTCACAATGTCTACATATAACAATTTGCTAATTTTAGGATCTTTATTTATCTGTCATAGTTTTCGTCTCTCAATACAATATGTCTCAAACCCATATAGATACATTGTTCTCATCTTTAATTATATTCTTTCAAATTTAATTATATTAAATTTAACTCTCTTAACATTATATAATTAATTTGTTACCTATTTTAAATATAATATGGTGGTACTGAGATTTAACCATCTAACTCTATGGTGGAAAATTTTAAGTCTACAACCTCAATAAGCCTTCAATTTAGAATTGTCAAATTAACTTATACAAGATTTCTATATAATCTATTATTCGTATTTGATAGAAATAAACAAAACAAATTGTTCATATCAATCTCATTTTGGTTATTAACTATATATATATATATAGGTTGGCCTATTAATCCTTCCTACATCGAACCGACTATAAATTCATAAGGCACCGCTAATCGAATATTTATCATAACTAAGATTTACCTTAATCTAATGGGCAAACTAATTTTAATAACAATTTTTAAGTCTTCATTATAAGTAATAGTTAAACATGATAGATTTCAAAGCTAGGAATTAAACCTTATGGCTAATTATCATAATAAAACTCTCGGCTCAATTTAACCTTATATGCATCTACTAATAACAATTAAAAGTCTTAAAATAAGGATGAAACTTACCTCAAAATGCTATGTAATTTCAACTCGAAACTGATCGCACGATGTTTGTTCAAGTTCACTCCAACTCAATATTCTCTTTATTTTGACATATTCTCCATTGTTATTTTCTTTTTGAAAATGTGAATGAGTTATATATTCATGACAAAGATGATGAGATGGCCTACTGCTATAATATATATATATATATATATATATATATATATATATATATATATATATATATATATATATTTATTAAATGACTACATCCTATGAATTCTTGACTCTTGAAGTTAGTGATTAGCCACTACAATAATAGTATATCATTACCATTTTAGTTGTATATTATTACTTTTACTTGCTTTTGTCTTAAAATTCCCACTCCATCACCGAAAGCCATCATCGACTTCCCTGTATGAATTAAATTATAATTGTGTATTATGTTATTACCTTTATTTGTTGTAAAGTTTATGATTAATGACTTAAAAGCCACTCCTAATACTAAACTATTACTAGTAATGTTAAATTAATATGATACTTCACTAATTAATGTATATATAACTTATCGTCTCTAATTAATTTATTATGTCATTTATTTATTTTAGTATGGGTTATTATAGTTTTTGTGATGATTCAACATATAGCATTTGACTGTTAACTACGCCGTATTAGTTTTTAAATTTTTGACAAAATAAGTTGCTAGTCAAGTCAACCTGAACTATAAGTTACAAAAAACCCGTTTCAACCATAACCCATTTCAGCCCGTTAGCTGACCCAACTGTTTTGCCACCTCTATAAGCAAGGAATACCACAAGACATGTTCGTAGTGCTGCACGTGAAGAACATTAATATATTAAATAAAAGATTAACATGCTCATGTAAGCACCTACCGAGATGTTATTCATGTCCATATGGTAGCCAAGAAGTCTTGACATGATCCGGCCCTGTTCAAAATAAATAATTTAATAAACACGGGAAACATACGAAATGATTATATTGTTAGAAAACCTTGCTCTAGCAGAGTAAAATAAATAATATTTGTGATGATCAATAGACAACTAATTAGAGATCAACCTTCTTGCAACATTTACCTAACTGATAATAGTTGATAACGAATTTTACAGTAATGAAGCAAAAGTAGAAATGAAGAACTTTTACATTCATATGTCTTCATAGTAACTAACTGATATTTTCAATATATATATTCATATGCCTTTATAGCAATTGATTCTGTTCACCAATATTCATTTCACATTCATTCTCTTAAGCACAAATTTCTTACCAAACCTTAAGGGAATAACAAAAATGTTTAGTAGCCGATATTTTTGGCAGGTAAGCTTAAGTAAAATGACATGCCTTACAAATAAATTTTAGCCTGGTTCAGTATATCCAAACCCTATAACAGCTTTAACAACTTCGCTGAATGGCTTTCCGTTTTCTAGCTCACTCATTACGTAGCCCTAAGTACCTATTTTTGGGACTGTAGAGAATTCATTAGTTATGTTTGCAATGAAGTAATGGAAGTATGAACACTTAGAAAAACTGCTAACAAAGGTAGGTTATTATTTCTGAAATTGCATCACCGTTCTCAAACACATAATCGGTAACTTGGACCTTGTTAACAGCTACTATAGTGGTACATTAAACTTAACAATTTGATAAGTAGGAAAGTTAATAATGGGAGTTTAGCAGTATCGATGCATTATCGACAACTAATTTCCATACACTAAACATACAGAGCAACATTAATAAAAGCATACCTCATTAAGGCTTTCTCGTAGCAAGTCCGGTAAAAATAAATAGCATTGATCTCATTATATGTAATGAAAAAATCATCGAATTTTTGCTAGTTATTACAACAACATAACACCTAAACACCTAAAATTAACATATTGTTAGGATCAATATTGCCCCTTTATCTAGCGGAAACACATACAAAGCGCTCAATATTTGATTATTTCTTGCCAGGAAATTAAGCTGCACACGTATAGCCATTGGAATTTTTAGTACCCATATACGTAATAGTAACTCAATGAGTACCCAATTAAACAGCTATTATTAACAATTAACAATTCAGTATCTAAAGGTACCCATCTAGGTAACTGTTCATTATCTGATATAAACCAGAAGCCTTTGTTATGATTTAAGAAGCCTTTTTTCTCATTGGCATTGAATCAAACACCCGATGCGCGAATATATTAATATTAATACTTGTATAAATCTTAACCCTAATCAATCTCCCAACAAACACATATTCATAGAAATCAAATACAGTAATAAAAAAAAAAAGAACTCAATCAATAAAAACATGAGTGAATTGTTTAAATGGAAAACCTAACCTTTTAATCAAAACCTAATCAAATTCAAAATAAATCCAAAAAAAAAAAAAAATACTAAATGAAATACAAAGATAGGGTTAATAAACAGGGTTATTTCATACCTCTCTTTGGCGGCAATTTCATTACCGAACATGATATAAGTTGTTTACTCTGATTGCTTGCTTGGAATCGACTGGCTACAAGCTTTTAGTTGCAGTTGTTATATTTACAAGTTATATTCGTTTAAATAATAAAAGGTGAGGACAAAAGACAGATTCGACGAATTGAAGACGCAAATGACCAAAAAGCTAAAAAGTACAAAGTACAATCCAAGTGGTTCAAATTATTGATGAGAAACGTCTAAAAATTACAAGAGAACAAGCCATGAAACGCAAAGTACAAGATATTAAATCGTACGAAAAGGCGTTCGAAAATCCAGAACCGAGACATGAACCAACTTTCAGCGCGCGACTCAACGGACCAAAAATTACAAGTCAACTATGCACAAGAATATAATATAATATATAATTAATTATATATATTATTATATATTATAATTATACGCAGCCCAAGTTTTGAATTTGATCTATGAGCTGGAATCCAGACCTCCGCACTCGCGGAGCTGTGATGAAGAAAACCTCCGCACTCGCGGAGATCAACAGTTAAACGTGGGCCTATAAAAGGCCGCGCATTCTGATCGATTAAACACACCTTTTTCTATCTATCTATCTACGATATATTTATATTTATATTTATATTTTATAATTTTAATTTTAATTTTAATTTTAATTTTAATTTAAGTTTAATAATAATAAGGTTATAGTGGCGAATGTTTTAAGTTTGTAAGTCGAAACTCTGTCAGTGTAACGCTACGCTAATAATACTCATTGTAAGTTATGTTCAACCTTTTTAAATTAATGTCTCGTAGCTAAGTTATTATTATGCTTATTTAAGCCGAAGTAATCGTGATGTTGGGCTAAATATTAAAGACGAGGTTATTGGGCTTTGTACCATAATTGGAGTTTGGACAAAAATGTGACGACCGGGGAATTTCTGACTAAATTTAAACTTAATTCTTATATGGTTTCGACACGATAAGCAAAGTCTATTAAACTGAGTCTCAAAATTTTGAACTGTTTTACATATGCATTTGACTTTCAACCATTTCCGACGATTCACGAACTATTATTTGAAAATAGAAAAATATATATAAATAAGAAAGTATAAATAATTATATATATAAATATTAATAAGCTAATGTATACAATAATTTATTAATTGGTATTTGAAATATATATATATATATATATATATATATATATATATATATATATATATATATATATATATATATATATATATATATATTACTTGTAAACATACAATGATATTAAATTTAATGGTTTAAAAATATAATTAGTGTATTTAATTATGTAATAAAACCTGACATAATTATAGATATTGTGATTTGAAAATATATTATTTAATCATTAAATAATATATAATTATAAATTGTAATATGAATAAATGTAATTACAAGTAAAAATATATTATTACATTAAAAATGTTGCCATTACTTTCATCAAAATAAATATTAATATTAATATTAAAATCTATTTAAAAATATTATATATATGGAAATAAAACTTAATACATGTAAATTGTTATATTAATGATATTATTATTATTAGGAAATAATACAAATTATTATTATTATTATCATTAATAATATTATTATCATTTTTATTCTTTTTAGTATCATTATTATTTATTATTATTTATGAATGTAATTATATATATTATTATTATTAATATCCTTATTATTAATTCTATTATTATTATTATTATTATTACTAATTGTAACTATTAAAATTAATTACAAAAAAATAAGTTAATATATATATAGAATCTGAGAACGACCAGGTACACATCACCAGCATTTTTTTTTATTTTTTTTGTCAGCTCCTATTATTAATTGATAACTTTGTCGATCAATAATCACTAAGATCCAATTTTGATTGAATATCGTTACCAGTCTTTTTCAAATACAATAATTGTTCTCTGTATATAAACACCTGCAATTAAGGATGAATTAAATCAAAAATTATTGCAAATTATTTTTATTTTCTCTGTTCTTGATTCTTTTTAGCCAAAACACAAATTCAAATCAATTCAAAAAAAGTAATAATGCAGAGTTGTTAGAAATTGTTTAACCTTTAAAGTTTTAAACTTCAATTTCATCTATTGAATCCGAATTTGAGGGTCAAACTTGTAAAACAAAAAGTCAACACATTTGTTCTTGGTGAAATTCGGATTCGTTTTGAAGATTTCAGTTAAATTAATGATTTCAAAAGTTTCTAGGATTAATTTGAAATATATTTCGTGTTTTAACATTTGTCTAATACGTTCATATGATAGGAATCAATTTTTTTTTCTTCTTAACAAAGTCGAACCCAGACCTGCTGTCTTTCTTCTTTATTTTTTTTTTAATTAATTTTTTTTATGTTAATCGAGATCACATTTTATATTTTTTTTCTGTTACATCAACTAATCAAGGAGGCTAGGATTTAGATGTGAATCGAATGAAAAATTGAAATTTGATGAGGAGGAAGAAGATAGGAAATCATGTAAAATGGGTTATATTATATCAGAAAGCATAATATTCACAAAAAATACAAATGGAGCCATGGTTAGGGAGTGTTGAGTGTGAGCGAGAGGTCTCCTGTTCGAGTCTCGTTTGGAGCATTTTCTTTTTAGGAGGGTATACTCTTTTATTCCCATTTACATTATTATTATTATTATTGTTAATACTATTTATTATTATTATTGTTATTATTATGATAGGTATTATTATTATTATTAACATTATTATTATGATTATTATTATTATTATTATTATTATTATTATTATCATTATTATTGTTATTATTAGTATTATAAGTATTATTATCATATTTACATTTATAAGTATTATAATTATTGTTATCATTGGTATTAATATATGTATAATGAATATTATTATTATGTTAGTATTATCACTAAAAATTATTATTATTATGATTATTATTAATATAAGTATTACTATTATTATTATATTTAGGAATACGAATTGATGTTATAGAAGCTTTAGTTATTAGTTTACAAATTAAACATGAAGATTTTGATTATGATTAACATAAGTATTAATATTATCACTAGTAATGAAATTGTTATAATTACTATTGTTAAGTATTATGTATTATTATAAAAATTATTATTTTCATTATCATTATTAATAAACTTTTCAATTTATTAAAAATTACTGTTATTATCATAAGATTTATTACTAAAACTAACATTAATAATATTTTTAAAAGAATCATTAATATTATTATCATTATTATTAATACTAGTATTATCATTATTATTTTAATCACTACTAATATTACTTTGGTATTATTATAATTACTATTACTATTACTATTTTAACAAACAACTGAAACATATATATATATATATATATATATATATATATATATATATTATTTAATACATATAACATAACAAAATATATAATTTTATATATAAAAATGAATATATATTAACAATGAAATATATAAGTTACCATTATAAAAATTATATCATTAATAATATATATATATATACATACATATATATATATATATATATATATATATATATATATATATATATATATATATATATATATATATATATATATATATATAATTGTTCGATTACAAGGATAGGTATTAATATATACACAAATGATATAGGTTCGTGAATCCAAGGCCAACCACACACTTATTCAATGTCGTCATATGTATTTTTACTACAAAATACAATATGGTGAGTTTCATTTGCTCTCTTTTTAAATGCTTTTGCAAGATATATTTTTGGGACTGAGAATACATGCGCTGCTTTTATAAATGTTTTAAGAAATAGACACAAGTACTTAAAATTACATTCTATGGTTGGATTATTAAACCGAATATCGCCCTTCAAGTCTGGTAACCTAAGAATTTAGGGAAATGGCCCCTGATTGACGCGAATCCTAAAGATAGATCTATGGACCTTGACAAGTCCCATTCGGGGTACGAATGCTTTAGTACTTCGAGATTATTATACAGACGAGAGGTTCTGTTTTGGGGATATTCTATGCATTAAGTTAACGTCGGTTACCAGGTGTTCAATTCATATGAATGATTTTTATCTCTATGCAGTTTGCGAAATGCCTGATATGAGATGTATATTTATGGAAAAATTGAAATCTTGTGGTCTATTAAAATGATGGAAATAATTATTTATGTTAAACTAATGAACTCACCAACCTTTTGGTTGACACTTTAAAGCATGTTTATTCTCAGGTACGAAAGAAATCTTCCGCTGTGCATTTCCTCATATTAGAGATATTACTTGGAGTCATTCATGACATATTTCAAAAGATGTTGCATTCGAGTCGTTGAGTTCATCAAGATTATTATTAAGTCAATTATATTTGGATATGTTATGAAATGGTATGCATGTCTGTCAACTGCCGATGTAATGAAAGTTTGTCTTTTAAAAACGAATGCAATGTTTGTAAAGTGTATCATATAGAGGTCAAGTACCTCACGATGTAATCAACTATTGTGAATCGTTCATAATCGATATGGATTTCATCCAGATGGATTAGGACGGGTCATTAGAGTTGGTATCAGAGCGGTGGTCTTAACGAACCAGGTCATGCATTAGTGTGTCTAACTGATAGTTGTTTAGATGCATTAGTGAGTCTGGACTTCGACCGTGTCTGCATGTCAAAAGTTTTGCTTATCATTTCGTGTCGAAAATTTCCTGCTTATCATTCTTAGGAAATCACTTGCTTATCATTCTTAATCTAGACATATCTTACTGCCTGGATTGCATGATTAGTGTATAGACAAAATTCATATCTTAGCGTATCTGCTAATTCATATCTTAGCATATCTGTTAATGTAAACTTTGCCTAACATATTCCGTAGATTCCTCCGTAACTTATGGGATTTTAGTATTATATATGCATATGTAAATTATGTATTGCAGGGTACTAATCTACATCCTATAATCTATTTCTTATCGAAAATCCTTCATTTGATCGTACAAGATGAATCCCTCAACCAGTTCGAGTCCCTCAGATTTCGATAGCTATTCCGATAGTTATTCCGACAGCTATTCCGATATGGATTTCCACTCGAGCTCCGAAAGCAGTGTCACCAGAATGAATCAACCAATCATCCATCCCCAATTCATCAGATGGGTTTGTAGTCGACTTAATCAATGGAGACGCGAAGAAGGCAATCCTTTCCACCAACCAAATTACCCTCTTGACGATGAATCTGAAGCACTTACCGGCGAACCTGTTCGAGACACCATTTTCTCTCTCATTTCCAGAGTATCTCGTCACAATTATATTCTATCCACAATTCTAAACCTTATTCATCCACTCGTTCCGACCGACAATCATCCCGGAGTAATACAAGAAGTCAGCGAACTTCGTGCTCGAGTAATAGTTTTGGAAAATATGGTGCAAACTTATCAGCTTCAGCAACATCATCGACATCAACATGACCACCAGCAATAGCACCCATACCATCAACAACGCAAACCTCAACACTACATGCCTCAAACTCACAGTCTATACCTCCAGCATAATCATCATACTACATAATGTCCTGCATTGATTATCTTCGTTCAACATGACATTTTACATCATTTATCTTCGTTCGACATGACGATTATGTAATCTCTAATGTTTAGAGATTATATATTCTTGTTCTAATGATAAATCAAATGAGTTTAATATTATATTAACTCATTAAATCCATAATTACGTCTGAAAAAATATATATGTATATATGTTTTCATAAAGATTGTAATTAAAAATTCTTTTGTACAAACTGTTAATGATAAAAATATTTTAACGGGTAGGTAATACCCGAGGAATATTTAAATTTCGCATTAATAAGTACACTATACATTCTTCGAATTTGATTCAACGATCATTTACTATCCTATTTACAACCACCGATATAAGTATCCGTTCACCAAAGAATAACTATTTTCATTCAAATTCAATTTCATATTTGGATTTTGACCTATCAGAATCCAACAAGTGGCATAATGAAGAAATAATGGACACAATAAAAATTGATTAGAAATAGACTAATTAACAATATAAAATTTTGTTAAGAAACCACGTTAACAAGATCCTAGCTAACTGTTCCTAGCTAACTGTTATTTTCGTATTACATTTTATTTTATTGCAATTTATTTATCGCAATTTAATTATCGCAATTTATTTATCGCAGTTTATTTATCGCAATTTATATTCTCACAATTTTATTTATCGTCATTTAATTTCTGTTATTTATTTTACGCACTTTATTTATCGTCATTTAAATACTGTTATTTACGCATTTTAAATATCGGGACACGTATACAAGGTTTTGACATATCATATCGACGCATCTATATATATTATTTGGAATAACCATAGACACTCTATATGCAGTAATGCTGGAGTTAGCTATACAGGGTTGAGGTTGATTCTCAAATAATATATATAATTTGAGTTGTGATCGAGTCTGAGACATGTACACGGGTCACGATATATATTAATTAATTCGAATATTATATATTAAACTATGTATGAATTATTGGATTGTTACTGTAGACTATCGACTGTGGACTAATAGCATTGGACAATTAAAATGAATTAAAATATTGATTATAACATATGAAACTAAACATTTCTTCAAGTTTGCCCCTTGATTTCATCTTAAACCTCATTTGTATCTTGACGATTATAATATGCATTCAAACCTATCATGATTCTTGGAAACACCTCAATCGAGAGGATGAACCAACCGCATTTCATCTACGAGAAGAAAAGATTGATGCATATAGTTATGCACCTGAGAAACTCTCGGCAACTGAGTAAACGTTTAAAACATAGCTATGCTAATTCCTTAATGTTATTATTACCCAAAATAACTTGGAAATCCCTTTCAAAGTAGCAAATTTAGACACAACTCCAGCAAGTCAACATCGACTTTTCGTTCGAAACAACCTTATTATAACCTTAATATATATGTGTGCTCTTTTATTGTTACCAGGGAACCTTTTATATTCCACCATATTACCAGCAGACGTACCAGCAACCTCGTTGCCTCTTAGCTTAAATCTCTCTGATAAATCACTATATTTATTCATTGAAACCCTATCATATACTCATTTGCATCTTGTAACGAGAACTGCCATACCAATTACCGGGAATCAGCAATCAGTACTTTGAAAATTCATAGCATATCTACATCAACAGTTATATGTATAACATTTATCTCTTAGAATTATGATCTTTCATTCTGAAATTCTGAAAAGCACTTAGTTTACAAATCAATACTCTGAATGTTGAAAAAGCTGAATGAAGCAGCAGAAACCGTAGACAACCGTAAACGACCTTAATCATCAGAAGTTTGATGATAAAGAATAAGTATGTTGGAACTGCTCATAAAAGTTGGAACTGGAAAACGGATTGAGCTAACCACGAAGGAGACCAAGGATAAATACAAGGACCATACCCTATATTTAAAGAATCCAGGTAATTCTGGATCTGTTGAAATCTTTAGAGAATATCTTGCTCCGAAGTCATGTTAAAATTTTGCGGAAAATTTTTCTTCATTAACCTTCAAACTTGGAAATTCCAAAATATCATCATAAATATCTTCGATATTTCTGAGGATATTTTCATAAATATTCTCGTCCGAAATTATATACCTCTTCGTGCTTCCTGTGTTTCATTATATTGGAAACTTCTATAAAATCTAAGTGTAATTTATGAACGAATTCTGGAGAAATGTAAAGAAATTGATGCATGAATTAGTATAATATAATGACACTTGATCAACGTGATTATATTACAATAAGTCATGCTGAGTTTCTAATGGGACGTGATGATTCACAGATCATAACGTCATCATGTGCCATGTTACATAACTCTTTCATTCTACCTAACTCCTGAACAAATCAAGAAAATGTATTCTTGATGGTTCTATCTTTCATGATGTTGATAAATTTGAAAATCAAATCATGCTATCACTTTCCTTCCTGCTTAGAACATTATAATCATTTGAAACTCTATATCTACGAATTCTGGACCAGTATTCGCTTGGCTTAAAGTCGGGAAAAGAAGACAAGAGCATGAAACTTAGATATTTAAGGGAAAATACAAAGCCCAACAACAACACCGAAATTACAAACTGTGGATATCAGTGCGTATAGCAATATAAAGACACGGGAGGATTATAAATACAATAATCACTAGAGCATAGTAGAAAGAAACAGATTCTTCCGGTGGGAGTTGGAAAAGAAGGACGATCATTGCGATAGTCAGAATGAGAACAAGGATTAGAACCGGATTGAGTATTATTATAATCTTTTGATATATGAACTGAAAAAGAAGGTATAGAAGTGGTGAGAATAATAAAACGGAAGAAGTTATATTACAATGGAAACATACGACATAGCAATCGAGACACATGATCGCATTTAATTATAGAGGTCTTAATTTCCTTACTCGCCGAAGAATCAAATCTTTTAGATTTCGAAGATTTTCTTTAAATCCCTTGAATTTCGGAATTCAACCCTAACTCTGCCAAAAGTTAAGACGAATCTTTACTTTTCCTATTTCAATCTTTTGTGATAGCTTCATTCGTACTCTTCGAATAATCGAATTGTTTTATCTACATTACTCAATGATGATAAAAATCTACTTATCAACTCATATTCGTTATGAAAACATTTTTATTGTTAGCCATGACGACCTCACTCAAATTTTGGGACGAAATTTCTTTAACGGGTAGGTACTGTGACGACCCGGGAATTTTTGACTAAATTTAAACTTAATTCTTATATGGTTTCGACACGATAGGCAAATTCTATTAAACTGAGTCTCAAAATTTTGAACTGTTTTACATATGCATTTGACTTTCAACCATTTTCGACGATTCACGAACTATTATTTGAAAATAGAAAAATATATATAAATAAGAAAGTATAAATAATTATATATATAAATATTAATAAACTAATGTATACAATAATATATTAATTGGTATTTGAAATATATATATATATATATATATATATATATATATATATATATATATATATATATATATATATATATATATATATATACATACATATGGATATTACTTGTAAACATACAATGATATTAAATTTAATCGTTTAAAAATATAATTAGTGTATTTAATTATGTAATAAAACCTGACATAATTATAGATATTGTGATTTGAAAATATATTATGTAATCATTAAATAATATATAATTATAAATTGTAATATGAATAAATGTAATTACAAGTAAAAATATATTATTACATTAAAAATGTTGACATTACTTTCATCAAAATAAATATTAATATTAATATTAAAATCTATTAAAAATATTATATATATGGAAATAAAACTTAATACATGTAAATTGTTATATTAATAATATTATTATTATTAAGAAATAATACAAAATATTATTATTATTATCATTAATAATATTATTATCATTTTTATTCTTTTTAGTATCATTATTATTTATTATTATTTATGAATGTAATTATATATATTATTATTATTAATATCCTTATTATTAATTCTATTATTATTATTATTATTACTAATTGTAACTATTAAAATTAATTACAAAAAAATAAGTTAATATATATAGAATCTGAGAACGACCAGGTACACATCACCAGCATTTTTTTTTATTTTTTTCGTTAGCTCCTATTATTAATTGATAACTTTGTCGATCAATAATCACTAAGATCCAATTTTGATTGAATATCGTTACCAGTCTTTTTCAAATACAATAATTGTTCTCTGTATATAAACACTTGCAATTAAGGATGAATTAAATCAAAAATTATTGCAAATTATTTTTATTCTCTCTGTTCTTGATTCTTTTTAGCCAAAACACAAATTCAAATCAATTCAAAAAAAGTAACAATGCAGAGTTGTTAGAAATCATTTATATAATCTACCTTTAAAGTTTCAAACTTCAATTTCATCTATCGAATCCGAATTTGAGGGTCAAACTTGTAAAACAAAAAGTCAACACATTTGTTCTTGGTGAAATTCGGATTCGTTTTGAAGATTTCAGTTAAATTAATGATTTCAAAAGTTTCTAGGATTAATTTGAAATATATTTCGTGTTTTAACATTTGTCTAATACGTTCATATGATAGTAATCAATTTTTTTTTCTTCTTAACAACGTCGAACCCAGACCTGCTGTCTTTCTTCTTCTTTATTTTTTTAATTAATTTTTTTTCTGTTAATCAAGATCACATTTATATATTTTTTTTCTGTTACATCAACTAATCAAGGAGGCTAGGATTTAGATGTGAATCGAATGAAAAATTGAAATTTAAGGAGGAAGAAGAAGATATGAAATCATGTAAAATGGGTTATATTATATCAGAAAGCATAATATTCACAAAAAATACAAATGGAGCCATGGTTAGGGAGTGTTGAGTGTGAGCGAGAGGTCTCGTGTTCGAGTCTCGTTTGGAGCATTTTCTTTTTAGGAGGGTATACTCTTTTATTCCCATTTACACTATTATTATTATTGTTAATACTAATTATTATTATTATTGTTATTATTATGATAGGTATTATTATTATTATTAACATTATTATTATGATTTTTATTAACATTATTATTATTGTTATTATTAGTATTATAAGTATTATTATCATATTTACATTTATAAGTATTATAATTATTGTTATCATTGGTATTAATATATGTATAATGAATATTATTATTATGTTAGTATTATCACTAAATATTATTATTATTATGATTATTATTAATTTAAGTATTACTATTATTATTATATTTAGGAATACAAATTGATGTTATAGAAGTTTTAGTTATTAGTTTACAAATTAAACATGAAGATTTTGATTATGATTAACATAAGTATTAATATTATCACTAGTAATGAAATTGTTATAATTACTATTGTTAAGTATTATGTATTATTATAAAAATTATTATTTTCATTATCATTATTAATAAACTTTTCAATTTATTAAAAATTACTGTTATTATCATAAGATTTATTACTAAAACTAACATTAATAATATTTTTAAAAGAATCATTAATATTATTATCATTATTATTAATACTAGTATTATCATTATTATTTTAATCACTACTAATATTACTTTGGTATTATTATAATTACTATTACTATTACTATTTTAACAAACAACTGAAACATATATATATATATATATATATATATATATATATATATATATATATATATATATTATTTAATACATATAACATAACAAAATATATAATTTTATATATAAAAATGAATATATATTAACAATGAAATATATAAGTTACCATTATAAAAATTATATCATTAATAATATATATATATATATATATATATATATATATATATATATATATATATATATATATAATTGTTCGATTACAAGGATAGGTATTAATATATACACAAATGATATAGGTTCGTGAATCCAAGGCCAACCACACATTTATTCTATGTCGTCATATGTATTTTTACTACAAAATACAGTATGGTGAGTTTCATTTGCTCCATTTTTAAATGCTTTTGCAAGATATATTTTTGGGACTGAGAATACATGCACTGCTTTTATAAATGTTTTACGAAATAGACACAAGTACTTAAAATTACATTCTATGGTTGGATTATTAAACCGAATATCGCCCTTCAAGTCTGGTAACCTAAGAATTTAGGGAAATGACCCCTGATTGACGCGAATCCTAAAGATAGATCTATGGACCTTGACAAGTCCTATTCGGGGTACGAATGCTTTAGTACTTCGAGATTATTATACAGACAAGAGGTTCTGTTTTGGGGATATTCTATGCATTATGTTAACGTCGGTTACCTGGTGTTCAATTCATATGAATGATTTTTATCTCTATGCAGTTTGCAAAATGCCTGATATGAGATGTATATTTATGGAAAAATTGAAATCTTGTGGTCTATTAAAATGATGGAAATGATTATTTATGTTAAACTAATGAACTCACCAACCTTTTGGTTGACACTTTAAAGCATGTTTATTCTCAGGTACGAAAGAAATCTTCCGCTGTGCATTTGCTCATATTAGAGATATTACTTGGAGTCATTCATGACATATTTCAAAAGATGTTGCATTCGAGTCGTTGAGTTCATCAAGATTATTATTAAGTCAATTATATTTGGATATGTTATGAAATGGTATGCATGTCTGTCAACTGTCGATGTAATGAAAGTTTGTCTTTTAAAAACGAATGCAATGTTTGTAAAGTGTATCATATAGAGGTCAAGTACCTCGCGATGTAATCAACTATTGTGAATCGTTCATAATCGATATGGATTTCATCCAGATGGATTAGGACGGGTCATTAGAAAAAAAACGACACTTGTGGAAATTAGACTATGGGCTATTAATGGGTTTTATATTAACTAAACGATACCTCATTAATTTAATATTAAAGGTTACAAATTGACGTATCTATAAATAACCACATACGCTTAATTGGGTACGGTGTGCGGGATATCTATAAATACCAATAATTGTTCATTTTACCGGACACGGGGATGGATTAATAGTCAATGGACTCGTTGAAACATGGGTGGATTACATTCAAGGGTAATTGGTGTAATTGTTAACAAAGTATTGAAACCTTGGATTACACGCAGTCGATAACCTGGTGTATTCATTAAACAAAGTATTAAGACCTTGTTACAGTTAGAATCCCCAATTAGTTGGAATATTTGACTTCGGGTATAAGGATAATTTGACGAGGACTCTCGCACTTTATATTTATGACTGATGGACTATTATGGACAAAACCGCATGGATATATCGAATAATCCAGGACAAAGGACAATTAACCCATGGTAATAAATTAAAATCAAAATGTTGAACATCATGATTACGGAAGTTTAAATAAGCATAATTCCTTTATTTTATATCTTATTACATTCTCGTTGCTATTGATTATGTATCTAAATGGGCAGAAGCACAAGCTCTCCCAACTAACGATGCACGAGTTGTAGTCAACTTCTTAAAACGTCTTTTTGCTAGGTTCGGAACACCGAAAGCTTTAATAAGTGATCGGGGTACTCACAATCAACTTGAGAAAGTTCTCAAAAGATATGGAGTGACTCATAAAATCTCAACCGCTTATCATCCACAAACAAGTGGACAAGTTGAAAATACCAACCGAGCATTAAAACGTATTCTAGAGAAAACCGTAGGATCGAATCCAAAGGAATAGTCCATGAAATTGGAGGATGCACTCTGGGCTTTTAGAACAGCCTACAAAACTCCAATTAGAACCACACCTTTTAGACTCGTTTACGAAAAAGCATGTCACCTTCCAGTAGAAATTGAGCATAAAGCATTTTGGGCTTTGAAGACATGTAATCTTGATTTACATGAAGCTAGACGTCTACGGTTAAGTCAACTAAACGAATTAGAAGAACTAAGACATGAAGCATATGAAAATTCGTTAATCTATAAGGAAAGAACGAAGAAATGGCATGATAAAAGAATCAGAAGTTCAAAAGAATTTAAGGAAGGAGACACTCCTTCTTTTCAATTCACGATTCAAGCTATTTCCTTGAAAATTGAAATCTAGATGGTCTGGACCATTCATAGTTAAAAGAGTTTTTCCATATGGAACAATAGAGTCGATAAATTCAAATGGGATTGAATTTAAAGTTAATGGTCACAGAGTTAAACATTACATACATGGTCCAATGGAAGTTGACAATGAAGTTAATCACAATTTTAACACCACAGCTAACTAAGTGTGGGGAGAATCAAGTATTTTTAAGGATAATATATATTTTTGTTAGAGTTAGATATTCTGTTTTCGTGTAGTTCTCGAGAATGGAATCCGAATGGTCTTTCCCTAGCAGACCCTAAAGAAGTAGTCTTCTCCATCTATTCTGAATTTTTATTTTTTTTAGGTTGTACGAGATGAAGAATTCCTGTGATCTGAACCATGGTCTACTACACGCTATGATTACTAAACGTAATAATAACATCTTTTTGAGTGAACTGGTATCATTCATAAGAGGAAAAATGGACGAAGTAAGAAAAGAACTCAGGAAAGATCATCATAAGATATATTTTGGTAAAGGAAAATCAAAATCCGCAACAAAAAGAAAAGCACGACACCTTAAAAGATGTCATAAATGCAGAAAATGGTCACACGAAGGTAAATGTTCGAAAATCAAACATATTCAAATACCGAATTTGTTACTCTATGCAGAGAAGGACCGTTCATATGTTTAGAAGAAAAGTTATTGAAAAATTGAGGTTACGCTTATGTAGCTATGGAAAACCAAATCACACGACTCTCCTATGAGTCAGCTAAAGCAGGTCTCTGAGAATTCTTTCTCATAGGTAAGTATGTACAGTTTTTATTTTATTTTATTGCTTTTAACCTTTTGATAATAAACGCTGAATCGTTCGCTATAAAGTATTAAATTGATATTCAATAAAATTAGGTATGCAAAACCGAAATTATTGATATCATACAAAACTTTATTACATCACTGCGAAATTTACCATTTATTCTTAAGGTATAAATATCTTTAATCAATCAATCCAAAATATTCCAGAAATTCGTCAGGAGTAAAACTAGGTAAAATAGCCGAAATTACTTTACTCAAAAGAGGGGCGTATATTTTTGATAATATTTGATTGATTAAAGTGGGATAAAAGACCAAAAAGATTTTTAATTTTATTTTTACCTTATTTTTAAAATTAATATATAAATATTAAATTATTTTTGTAAATCTTTTTAAATCAATATATTTAAGTTTTTAAATATTTTAAAAATTAATATTTTCAATATAAGTTTATAAAATTAATGTATAAAAATATTAATAATATTAATATGAATTTTTAATTTTATGCATTTTTAATTTAAGTTTGGTGTGAATTTAAAAATAAAAATTTACTTTATTTCATTAAATTAAAAATTTGATATTTAAAATTCGCCGTGAGTTGAAGACTAGGTCATTGAACCGAAATTGCTTTACCCAAGGGAGGGACGAGAAATTTTATTATCATTATTTTTAATCTTATTGATTTAAAGTATGCCAAAAAACATTTAAAAAACCCAAAAATCTTTGCTTTTAAAACAAACGCTTTAAAATGACAAATTTTAAAATTTTGTCGAGGGACGAACTAGGTAAACGTACCGAAACAACCTCGTCCTAAATAAAAAGGAAAACAAAATTTTAAATTTAATTAATTGTTTTATTATTAAAGATTTTATAAAAAAAAGAAAAGAAATCCGTACTCGCGGAGTTTTTGTGGTACCCACATCCGCACTCGCGAAGTTTGAAAATCTCAGACCAGTTTAACTGGTCGAGACAGACCAGTCCCCAACACACCCACACACAAAATTCTGTGAAAAACACACCAAAAACGATCCCAAATTCGAAATTTTTCACCATTAAACATCAAAATTTTTGCTAAAATCATGTTGAGAAGGATCCTACCAAGAAGTTACTCAAGGAGATCGGTAATTTCTACATCTAAACACTCTTTAATTCGGATTTTTAGTGTTCTTAAATAAATGTATACCTAATTTGATTTTGATGATTTCTAGTTTAATTATGCTTAAATTGTTTGTGTATTATGCTTGTATAACCTAGATTGATGTTATTTAACATGATTAGAAGCCTTAAACTTCAAATTTTGAGTAATCTAGGGTTTGTGTTCTTGAGCAAAATTGGGGCTTTTTGACATAAACGGGTTATGGCCAAATTTTATTGATGGTTCATGCTTAATTAAGTAGTGTAACATGTTTAGGTTGCTAAATGATCAAAACTTTGATCCTAAACATGATTTTTGAATATTAAAGTGGACTTTTTGAGTCAAAAATGCATGAACTCGATTTAATTAATATGAATGCCTTTTGGAACTCGTTTAATTGCTATAATGATTATTTTTGACATGATTTAGAAGATGAATGCTAAGGAACATTGTATACATTTTCATATATGTTTATTTGTAAAAGTGTAGAATTGTTAATATTGTGAAAATGCATATAAAGTTTAATATGGATTAAACATGTCATTATGATTGTTTTGATTTATGATTCTGATAACACTAATGCATAGTTGGATGCACAAAAATTGTGTTTAATGTGTTTTGCAGACTGAAAGGGGTGAATCTTCATCCGCATCCCAGGCTCACAATGCTCCTCCTGAGAATGCAGAAGAAAAGGAGATTAACGACCAATATAGACAAAATCTACCGCATCAATTCATTTCATATTCAAATATAGAATTGGCATATTTACACCCTAATTTAAGGTTTGACAGACATTGGATAGATTATCCAAAATATTAGAGGAACTTGCACACCCTTCAGTCTAATGTTATTGAAGTACCCAGGGTAATAGATTGGGAACCGTTAGAAATAGTGGGATTGGCCGATCCAATCAGAGAATTACTTACACAAAGGTATGGTAATTCTACTTTTAATGATTGAGAATGTTTATTCAATATACGTAGGCGTGTATATAGAGAATGGTGTGTGGAATTATTATGTAGTGTTGAAATAAATGATCGGGTAGCTACCCTAACTGATCGGAGTTTTATTAGATTTTTATTAGGAGGTGTGATGCGCCATATGTCTCTACTAGACATGGCTCAGGCTTTGTGTATATATACACCTGAGGAACTAGCATCTACTGATTGTCAAAGGTTGATAGTTAATGGTAGGAGGGTTGATGAAAATTTTGATATGAATGGAATATGGAGTAGAATGACTAGCCATAACCGATTTCGTGGGGGAAATAACTCTTATACTGATATTGATAGAGCTGAGCTAAGAGTAATCCATAGGTTCTTAGCAAACTCGATTACACAGTGAGGTAGGAACAAAGAGAAGGTAAATGAGAATGATTTATTTTATATCATGTGTATTCGAGACCCACATAGCGCTGTGAGTATACCTTATTGTGTGGGTTATTATTTATCGGTTATGGTTAGGAGTATACGGCCTAATAGTATATTAGGAGGTGGTATCTTTGTTACTTTAATTGCTGAGTATCTCGGTGTCAATAGAAGTCAGGGGGGATTAATAATTGCAGCACCAGAACCCCGTGATACAATTGGTTTGAAAGTATATCATGGTGCTAAGGTTTTAAAGAAACGACATAACGCTGCAGCACCATATGATGGCAATCATCTACAGGTCGAAAGAGATCAGCAGCAAGGTAATGCGGGAGGGGGAATCAGATGCCAGAAATGCAAATTTTTATGGCTCAATATGAGTATGAAATGGCTAGACAACGAGTATTTCAAGATTGGTAGTATCATCAAAACCAAATCATAAGTCATTGTACATACATAAATACAAACTACATTCCTACTCCAATGCCCGTATTTCCTCCCTGGACTATACAGACCCGACCACCGTACCCTACATATAACCCAGCTCAAGCATTCTACAGCACATACGGCTATGAATGGAATCCCTACTGGCACCATCCTCATCAACCCTAATTCTCTTTTATGCCTATTTTTATTTATTTGGTAACTTGTAATTTTATACTTTTAATATTTCTTTTGATACTATAATAGTTTTTATAATTTTCTAACTTTTATTATTAGATTTTTAATAATTTTTTAATGTGGGGTGATATACCCAACTTCAAAAATATGTATATATATATGATTGTAGTTTATCTCATGTATAAAACAGGGTAAAATAGTGCACTTTCAAAGAATGGCATTAAGTTCAGCAAAAGCTATTAATTTTGACGATAAAACGAAAAACAAGTGTGATGTAACAACAGACGGAATGAACAAATGATGTGCACCATTTATCATTCAACACAAACAACAATATGTTTGGAAACTTTGGTAAAATTTAATCATTTTTCTACGCTAATCACCCTCAATAATTTAAATTGTTACTGATTTCTTGCAAATGAGGGCATTGCAAGATCTTAATTGTGGGAAGGGGTTAAATTCTTTCGGATAAATTCTTTCGGATTTTTAAAATTTTAATTTAAATACTTAGTTACCATAAAAAAATACTAGTAACGCAGTAGTTGTATTAGAATCTAGTGCTCTCTGATAATAAAGAACAGCCTTAGTCTTATATACTGACTACCCAATTCTAGTAAAAAATTTTAAACATTTCAAATAAATGAACTCAAAATCATGTTTATACATATTTATGAACGATAAAACTAGGTTTTAACACCGAAATTATTGTTACCTCGGAAAGGACATAAATTGAGAAACAAACTAAAATGTTAAAATTCATTTAAAATGGAATAGAGGAGAATAAAAAGGCAAAGAAAGAAAAATAAAATCCAAGTGTGGAAAAATTTACCAAGTTATTTAGAACATATATCACATATTTTTGTACAAATAATTGAAGATACTTTTGTTTTGGTCAATTTTATCAGTTTTACCCGATTTCTTATAATATATTTGAAAGAAATGTGCCACTTGATTTAAAAGGAAGTAAAGTCTTCCGAGAAAAAAGACACGCGCTTCTTGATTTAGGTCAGGAAGTTGTCGTCCAGACCAGTTGTAGAGTCTACGAAAAACCTTGAAAAGTTTTCTCGAAAATCAGCTGGAAATCCACGGACCTCAGCATCAAACAGGGTCGCCAAGTGGTCAGACTTATCCTAATCATGAGAGGATCTGTCTCGTACAATGGGGGGCACCATGAAAATTAGCTTATAAGACTAATGAATCAGATCCCCAGAGAGGATAATCTCCTTAAAGATCAAAAATCAGCTTTTAAGACTGATATTACTCAATCCTTGAGATTGACCTTAAAGATTGAGAATTCAAACTCATGAAATTCGATGATATCTAAACTCGAGCTTGAACGAGAAAATATTTTGATCAATTTACAAACCGATTTGTTTTCTGAAAGCCCATTTTTAATGCGTTCATTACCATTGAACGTAAAATCCTAAGAATTCACCTGGAATTCATTAGGTCACCTGAACCAAATCGTATGTCAACCGTAAGAACGGTGGTTGCATAGCATGGTCAAAGACAGGACCTTGTGCCAGACCGAAAAACTATAGGGTGATCTTTACTATTGCTCCTACAAAGGATAGTAATTGCATCCGACACGATATAGACCATAATCAAAAGCATGTCACGGGACATTGCCTTAACAGTTGCTTGTTCAACGCTTTCCTTTACAACCGGATGGTAGTTTATCAAAAGGTAATATACGGAGCAAGTATACTGGACGTGCTGCTTTCCCAATACAAGGTTAGCAAGTGGATGACATAAAACCATAAGTTTTGAGCTAAAATTTTCAAATCTGAAACCCACGAAACCCACAAAAATAATTTGCAAACACCGGTGAAGGGTTATTCCGGAAAACTTATCTAGGGTAAAAACTAGATTGAATTTTCAAAAGATCAAATATTTTCATAAAGATCCAATTTCCTAACGGATCTAAATTTTTATAGTCATGTGGGACTGTAAACCACATCGTTACCATCATTGTTCATAACCGCCGTATTGAAATCACTGATGTACAAAGTGTGAAGAATAAAGAAGTGATTCTAGTAAAATTTTATTCAAGATCTATATTGCTTGAGGACAAGCAACGCTCAAGTGTGGGAATATTTGATAATGCTAAAAACAAACATATATTTCATAGCATTATCCTTCAAGAAAGACAAGATTTTAGTTGCAGTTGTTATATTTACAAGTTATATTCGTTTAAATAATAAAAGGTGAGGACAAAAGACAGATTCGACGAATTGAAGAGGCAAATAACCAAAAAGCTAAAAAGTACAAAGTACAATCCAAGTGGTTCAAATTATTGATGAGAAACGTCTAAAAATTACAAGAGTACAGGCCATGAAACGCAAAGTACAAGATATTAAATCGTATGAAAAGGAGTTCGAAAATCCAGAACCGAGACATGAACCAACTTTCAGCGCGCGACGCAACGGACCAAAAATTACAAGTCAACTATGCACAAGAATATAATATAATATATAATTAATTATATATATTATTATATATTATAATTATACGCAGCCCACGTTTTGAATTTGATCTATGAGCTGGAATCCAGACCTCCGCACTCCCGGAGCTGTGATGAAGAAAACCTCCGCACTCGCGGAGATCAACAGTTAAACGTGAGCCTATAAAAGGCCGCGCATTCTGATCGATTAAACACACCTTTTTCTATCTATCTATCTACGATATATTTATATTTATATTTATATTTTATAATTTTAATTTTAATTTTAATTTAAGTTTAATAATAATAAGGTTATAGTGGCGAATGTTTTAAGTTTGTAAGTCGAAACTCTGTCCGTGTAACGCTAAGCTATTAATACTCATTGTAAGTTATGTTCAACCTTTTTAAATTAATGTCTCGTAGCTAAGTTATTATTATGCTTATTTAAGCCGAAGTAATCATGATGTTGGGCTAAATATTAAAGACGGGGTTATTGGGTTTTATACCATAATTGGGGTTTGGATAAAAGAACGACACTTGTGGAAATTAGACTATGGGCTATTAATGGGGTTTATATTAACTAAACGATACCTCGTTAATTTAATATTAAAGTTTACAAATCGACGTATCTATAAATAACCACATACGCTTAATCTGGTACGGTGGGCGGGATATCTATAAATACCAATAATTGTTCATTTTACCGGACACGGGGATGGATTAATAGTCAATGGACTCGTTGAAACAGGGGTGGATTACATTCAAGGGTAATTGGTGTAATTGTTAACAAAGTATTGAAACCTTAGATTACACGCAGTCGATAACCTGGTGTATTCATTAAACAAAGTATTAAGACCTTGTTACAGTTCGAATCCCCAATTAGTTGGAATATTTGACTTCGGGTATAAGGATAATTTGACGAGGACTCTCGCATTTTATATTTATGACTAATGGACTATTATGGACAAAATCGTATGGACATATCGAATAATCCAGGACAAAGGACAATTAACCCATGGTAATAAGTTAAAATCAACACGTTGAACATCATGATTACGGAAGTTTAAATAAGCATAATTCCTTTATTTTATATCTTATTGCATTTTTAATTATCGTACTTTTTAATTATCGCAATTTTATTTATCGTCATTTTATTTATCGCACTTTAAATTATCGCACTTTTATTATTGTTATTTACTTTACGCTTTAAATTAAGTCATTTATATATTTAATATTTTACATTAGGTTTTAATTGTGACTTAAGACATAGAATCGACAAACCGGTCATTAAACGGTAAAAACCCCCTTTTATAATAATAATAATATTACTTATATATATATATATATATATATATATATATATATATATATATATATATATATATATATATATATATATATATATATATATATTATACAAATATAGTTTTAAAAAAAATATAGCGTTAAACTTGGCTAGCTCCCTGCGGAACAAACCGAACTTACCAAAAACTACACTACTGAACGATTAGGTACATTAGCAAGGTTTAGGTATATCTACTCTATAAATAAATAAATAACTTGTGTAAAATTGTATCGTATTTAATAGTATTTCGTAGTAAAAACATAACTATTTCGTATACACCTCGCATAACACCAAGGATTGTAACATCCCGCCTTTTTTCGTTTACCTTCTGTTATACTATTTTAAAGTCCATTATATAATTATAACATCTTCCGTTAATACGCGTTTTAAAATAATTCGTTTAGGTAATTCAAGCACCCGATTCAAACTTGAGGGACTAATTTTGCCAAGAGACCAAAGGTGTGACTAGGTCAAATGGTCAACACCTTTCTCATCCATTCATTCATCTCCTAACTCTTTCAATACTTTCACTTTTTACTCTCAAATCTTCAAACCAAGATTTATCATCCATTTTCAAGTTAACAATCAAACATCCAAACAAATTACATATTTGGAATCCTTGCATCTTCTTCTTCGATACCATACCGATTTCATCAAGTATGGTAACTTTATAAAATCACTAGATTCTTAGTTCTTGATGTTTTTAACTTATAAAAGTGTTGATTAGTGTCTATGGCTCAAGTCTAGCATGATTATGTGATTTGTTTGCTTGATCTTGCTATTTTGATGTAACTAGCTCAACTTGAAAGATGACTTGCTTAATCTTGAGTTTTGGTTGTTTATATGTTGTTAGATATTAAATTTTCATGTTTTAATTGTATTACTAGTATCACTAACTTCTATTTGATGTGTAGGTTGCTTTAGAAAACTTACTTGATTATTGATTTTGGTGATATTGGTTAGGGTTTGATAGACCTAAATGTGAACATTTAATGCATTGAATGCCATGAATTGTTGTTGGTAAGTGTTTAGTTGGATTGTATGCTTGATTACCTACAAAACGACGTATCATATGTGTGCATTAAATTTCAGAATCATCTAAGTGTATTTATGAACTTGAAAACATTTATGGTAAGCATTTAATGAGCTTTCAATTTGATTTTGATTATTGTAAGTGATGATTTTGGTTGATGGAATGTGGTTAGTTGTGTTCCTTGTCAAAATACCTTTCCAACGATATAAGATACATGTTTTAGATGTTTACGGATCATAAATTGAGTTAAATTAAAGGTTGGTTCGAGACTTGTTATGTTTTTAAGGCAGTTTCACTGAAACAGATACAGATGCAGCAGATGCGGAGCATCACTTGCAGATGCGGCGCATCTGATGGCTGCTGTCCAATTTTTTTTATTTTTTTTCGTTTAATTAACGCTATGCTATACATGTTCGATTAACATGAAACTTGGCCAACATACTTATATATGCTTATCTTTTATAGAAAAATCGTCGGATACCCGACCCGACCCCGTTGACTTTGTGTGACGACCCGAAAATTTTTGACCAAATTTAAACTCAATCTTTATATGATTTCGACAAGATAAGAAAAGTCGGTTAGGTTGAGTCTCAAAATTTTGAACTGTTTTATATATTCAATTACTCTTCAACTGTTCTCGACGATTCACGAACCATTATTTGTAAATAGATAGGTATATATATAAATAGGTAAATATAAATAATTATATATAAGAAACTATTATATGCAATTGTTGTTATAAATAATATGTAAATTAATATAAGATATAATAAAAATTTATTATTAAAATGAGTATATAAAGTATACTATATATATGTGATTTCGAATTTATTTAGTGAACGACGGTGACACTCATTTATTATTCGAGCAATATTAAACAAGTGAAAATCAAACTTATGTGATTTTTAAATAAACAATGATTCAAAAATGAGTTTTACAAATTATAGACTTATTAAAAATGTATTTAGAAACTATTTATTGAATTTTAAAACTTCTTATATTTTACTTAGGGTTGGGGGTGAATAATTAATGTCATTTTTATTTAATAGTTAATGCTCGAATTTTATACTATAATGATCAAAATAAATAAAGATATTTAATTTAAAAATATGGGATTTTTCCAAAGACTTTTATCCGTCACCGATTAGCAACGGGGTACGAAATAACATTTGTAATTAAAAACCGTCTGTAGGAAAAGCTTTACTATTTTCCATTCATTTTACACATTTAATTATTATTATAATTATTAGGTGCTACTGTTAGTGTTTTGTTTTCATCATTTTAGAATCAAAGGGAATATATAAAGATATATTTCTAAATATAAGAAGACACACTAGTATACCTTTCTGTTATATATCCTTATCTATCATTGTCTATCTTCATCAAACTTTATATATCTTATTCTATCTATCTTATATATATACACGTACATACATTTAGATCAAAAACCATAAACTTCTTTCTTCTCCTTCTACTACTCGACACACAAACCATGAGTTTCTTTTCTCTTCGATCAACCACCACCGGAACACTCTCATCATTTTGTAATCAAGAACCCACAACCAACCACCCATATGATCACCTCATTAGTTGACATCCATCACCAACTATATTTCCTTGTGCATGTCAACCGAAGCCATCACTTCTCTTCCTTATTTTTCTAGTCCGACATGTTACTGCTACAACTCGAGATCACCATCATAAGGTTCATAACCATCACCTTTCTCTTATTGGTTTATTTATTCACATCACCATCGAAGCTATATTTTTTTAATGTAAACAACTAAACTGAACCATAACAAATGCCTACTTCTATTTTCCTGTTTCAACTAAACACAAACCCAGGAACCCTTCTCTTGTTTCGTTCCTACTCAACCGCAAACCGCCACTCACATGAACCCACAATCACCTTTGTTCTTTGCAACCTTCGAACCCCTTTTTGTGATTATTGTTTATGGAGGAAAACCCACTTGTAGTTTACTCGTTCCTTTTCTAATTTAAATTCAAAACCACACGTCATCATAATCTGTTGTTTTCTTCCATTTGGATTACTTGCCCGTGACTTTATGTTTCAAATTAGGCTGCTGCATCGTTTGTTTCCTTTTTATTAATCAAAACCCTTTTTGAATTAGTGGAGTAGTTTAGTGGAACCAATGGAGAATTCATGGCCGACCATGAAGGGACCACACATAAAGACATTCGATTTTTTTTATGATGATGATCAAGACATCTAATGCGAATAGAATAAAATACTTGATGAAATAACGTCAATGCTATCCAGTCGATTTCCTGTGAAATTGTTTTGATAATTGGGCCGAGTTTCCTTTCCTTGTTGGGCCAGGATCCTATTTGTTATTGGGCCGAATGTACTGATGACACAATTACGTTTTTTTTTAGTTTAAACCATCGCCCAAGCCTTGATAGTCGTTAAGTGCTTGTTGTTGATAAACTTTTGATGTTAAAGTATTGAAGATAATGATAGGTGATGAGGTCGTATGATATTGATGATGGTGATTATGTGAAGGTAATAACAAAATTGATGTTCATTGATAATGATGATGGTAATGAAATAGTAATGACGAATTGATGATGACGAAGTTACAACGATGATGATGATACAGTTGTATTAAAAGTTACTGCTACGATGATGATTAAGGTTTAATGATGGATGATGGAGAAGAAAATGATGATGATGAACCTGTTTTGTCTTCTTTCCTATTCGAAAACCCAACAAACCGAAACCTCACTAATCAACTTCTTGATTACTGTACGGATCGATTTTTCTTTATGCTTTTGTTCTATTTTGTCTTGATCACAAAACCAGTGACTGAATTGTTACTACCGATTGATACTACCATCGAACAACTCTCTAACTCGAAACCCTTTTGTTGATATATAATCGATACTTGGGCTGCTGTGATTTGGTTATACTATATTTGGGTTTTAAGTTTAATGAAGAAGAAGAAACAGATAGAAATACGGTTTTATATATTGATGCCGTGGGATAAACCAGAAATGAATGGTCAGCGGACTGGTTAAGCTTGTGTTCATTGAATGAGATGGCGCGGGTTCGAACCGGGGCATTGACACATTTATTTTTTTTAAGCCTGTTTTCCTAAGTTAGTTTATTTATCACTATTATTATTGTTATTATTATTATTACTAGTATTATCATTGAGATTATTAGTATTATCATTAAAATTATTATTTCTATAAAAATTATCATTAAAATCATTATTATTAATAAAATTATTTTTATTAAAATTATTATTTTTATTATTATTATAGGTATCATCATTTTTATTACCATTATTAGTAAAAAATAATATTATTATTAAAAACTATCGTTTTTGTTAGAATTATCATTATATCATTTTTAATATCATTATCATCTTTTTTAAAACTATTATTATTACTATCATTATTAGTATCAAAATTATTATTACTATTATTATACTTATTCTAGTATTATAATAAATATCATTTTACAAACAAAAGAAACTTATATAAAAATATATTTATTACATAATATTACTTAATATTATGATATAATATTATTGTAGCGTTAACTAAATCATATATCAAATAAACATTATAATGTATCATAAGTGTTAATAAAAGTATATATAAATACCAATCTTAATACATAACTAAATATATAAAGTTGCTCGATTACGATTATATGTTTTAACATATACACAAATGATATAGGTTCGTGAATCCGAGACTAACCCTACACTTATTCAATGACGTCATATGTATTTTTACTACAAAATACAGTATGGTGAGTTTCATTTGCTCCCTTTTTAATTGCTTTTGCAATATATATTTTTGGGCTAAGAATACATGCGCTGCTTTTATGTTTAACGAAATAGACACAAGTACTTAAAATATATTCTACGTTGAGTTGTACCACCTTGCATATCTTCCCTAATATCTTGGTAACTAATATTTACATGTTGTAAGAACATGTAAGCGTGAATCCTATTGATAGATCTATCGGGTTTGACAACTGATGTCAAAGCTAAGGGGTAGAAAATACTATTAAATTTTACAAGGAAATACTATTAAATACGATACAATTTTACACAAGATATTTATTTATTTAGAGAATGGATATACTTAAACCTTGCTACAACACTTATAGGCTGTGTACCTAATCGTACAGTAGTGTAGTTTTTAGTAAGTCCGGTTCGTTCCACAGGGAAAAAAAATCTTTAAACAAAGCTTAACGCTATATTAGTTTTATTTTATAAAAATACAAATATATATATAAGTAATATTATTATTATAAAGGGGGGGTTTTACCGTTTAATGACCGGTTTGTCAATTTTAAAAAACTTAAGTCGCAGTTAAAACCAAATGTAAAATATTAAAAATAAATACAAGACTTAATTTAAAGCGTAAAATAAATAACGATAATGAAATTGCAATAAATAAAAGTGCGATAAAATAAAATTGCGATAATTAAAAAGTACGATAATTAAAAGTGCAATTAAATACAATAACAATAAATAAAAGTACGATAATTAGAAGTGCAATTAAATATAAAATAAAGGAAATTAAATATGAAATAAAAGAATTATGCTTATTTAAACTTCCGTAATCATGATGTTTGACGTATTGATTTTAGTTTTATGCCCATGGGTTAATTGTCCTTTGTCCTGGATTATTTAATATGTCCGTCTGGTTTTTGTCCATAACAGTCCATCAGTCATAAATATAAAGTGCGAGTATCCTCATCAAATTATCCTTATACCCAAAGTTAAATATTCCAACTAATTGGGGACTTAAACTGTAGCAAGATTTTAATACTTTGTTTAATAATTACACCAGGTTATCGACTGCGTGTAACCCAAGGTTTTAATACTTTGTTATCAATTATGCCAAGTGTCCTTGTACATAATTTCACCCCTGTTTTAATAATTCTAGTGACTATTAATCCATTCCCGTGTCCGGTTAAATGAACGATTATTCGTACATATAAATACCCCGCCCATCGTGTCCGATCGAGTGTATATGGTTATTTATAGGGACGTCCAATTGTAAATCTTTATATTAAAATTAACAAATTATCATTTAGCTAAACAAATATAAAGCCCATTAATAGTCCATAGTCTAATTTCCACAAGTGTCGTTCTTTTGTCCAAACCCCAATTACGGTACGAAGCCCAATTACCCAATTTTAATATTTTTAGCCCAACATCATGATTACTTCGGATTAAATAAGCATAATAATAACTTAGCTACGAGACATTAATGTAAAAAGGTTGAACATAACTTACAATGATTAAAAATAGCGTAGCGTTACACGGACAGAATTTCGACTTACACCCTTACAACATTCGCTAACATACCCTTATTATTAGAATTAAAATTAAAATTAAAATTAAAATTAAAATTAAAATATAAATTATAAATATAAATATTACGTATAGATATAGAGAGGATGGATATATTTATGGTGCACCAAAGCTCGAAATTTATAGGCCTGTGAACTGAAAAAGTTGGCCATGCGATCGCATGGCTTTTGTGCCTCCAGGCCATGCGATCGCATGGTGGTAGGTGACAGCTCAAAATTCTTGTTTTCTTATTTGTCGACGTTTTAATTAAATAAATATAATATATAAATAATTATAAGAATTATTTAAATATTATATTATATTTATGTGCATAGTTGACTTGTAATTTTTAGTCCGTTGCGTCGAGCGTTGAGAGTTGACTCTGGTCCCGGTTCTGGATTTTCAAACGTCCTTGTGAATAATTTAATATCTTGTACTTTGCGTTTTGAATCTTGTACTCTTGTAATTTTGAGACGTTTCTTATCAATAATTGGAACCTCTTTGATTGCATTTTATACTTTTGAGCTTTTTGGTCGTTTGCGTCTTCAATTTGTTGAATCTGTCTTTTGTCTTCACCTTTTATTATTTAAACGAATATCACTTGTAAATAGGATAATTGCAACTAAAAGCTTGTCTTTCTTGAGGAATAATGCTATGAAATATATATTCGTTTTTAGCATTATTAAATATTCCCACACTTGAGCGTTGCTTGTCCTCAAGCAATATAGTCTTGAAATACTAGAATCACTTCTTTATTCTTCACACTTTGTACATCAGTGATTTTTTTACGGCGGTATAAACAATGGCAGTAACGATGTGGTTTACAGTCCCACATGACTATAAAATTTAGATCCATTAAGGAAATTGGATCTTTATGAAAACATTTGATCTTTTTGAAAATTAAATCTAGCTTTTACCCTAGATAAGTTTTCCGGAATAACCCTTCACCGGTGTTTGCAAAATATTTTTGTGGGTTTGGTGGGTTTCAGATTTGAAAATTTTAGCTCAAAACTTGCAGTTTTGTGTCACCCACTTGCTAACCTTGTATTGGGAAAGCAACACGTCCAGTTTACTTGTTCCGAATATTACCTTTCTGTAAAATACCGTCCGGTTGTAAAGGAAAGCGTTGAACAAGTAACTGTTAAGGCAATGTCCCCTGACATGCTTTTAATTATGGTCTATAATGTGTCGGACACAATTACTATCCTTTGTAGGAGCAATAGTAAAGCTCACCCTTATAATTTTTCGGTCTGGCACAAAGTCCTGTCTTTGACCATGCTATGCAACCACCGTTCTTACGGTTGACACCCGATTTGGTTCAGGTGACCTAATGAATTCCAGTTGAATTCCTAGGATTTTACGTTCAATGGTAATGAACGCATTGAAAATGGATTTTCAGAAAACAAATCGGTTTATAATTTGATCAAAATATTTTCTCGTTCAAGCTCGAGTTTAGATATCATTGAATTCCATGAGTTTGAATTCTCAATCTTTAAGGTCAATCTCTAGGATTGAGTAATATCAGTCTTAAAAGCTGATTTTTGATCTTTAAGGAGATTATCCTTTCTGGGGATCTGATTCATTAGTCTTATCCAGCTAATTTGCACGGCGTCCTCCCCATTTTACAAGACAGATCCTCTCATGGTTAGGATAAGTCTGACCACTTGGCGACCCTGTTTAATGCTGAGGTCCGTGGATTTCCTGCTAATTTTAGAGATGACTTTTCTAGGTTTTTCGTCAACTAACAGCTGGTTTGGACGACAACTTCATGTCCTAAATCAAGAAGCGCGTTTCTTTTTCGGAAGACTTTACTTCCTTTTAACGATGGAATTGATTCATCGTGTAGATCCATCTTTCTTTCAAATATATTACAGTAAATCGGGTAAAACTGTTTAGTTTAGTCCAAAGCAAAAGTATCTTCAATTATTTGTTACAGAAATATGTGACATATGTTTAAGATAACTTGGTAATTTTTCCCACACTTGGCTTTTATTTTCCTCTTTATTGTCCTCTATTCCATTTTAAATGAATTTTAACATTTTGGTTTGTTTCTCAATTTATGTCCTTTCCGAGGTAACAATAATTTCAGTGTTAACACCTAGTTTTATCGTTCATAAATATGTATAAACATGATTTTGAGTTCATTTAATTGAAAATTTTGAAAAATTTTACTAGAATTGGGTAGTCAGTATATAAGACTAGGGCTGTTCTTTATTATCAGAGAGCACTAGATTCTAATACAGCTACTACTTTACTAGTATTTCTAATGGTAACCAAGTGTATAAAGTAAAAATTTTAAAATCCGAAAGAATTTAACCCCTTCCCACACTTAAGATCTTGCAATGCCCTCATTTGCAAGAAATCAGTAACAATTTAAATTATTGAGGGTGATTAGCGTAAAAATGATTAAATTTTACCAAAGTTTCCAAACATATTGGCGTTTGTTTGCTGAATGATAAATGGTGCATATCATTTGTTCATTCCGTCTGTTGTTACATCACATTTATTTGTCATCTTGTCGTCAAAATTAGTAGCTTTTGCTGAACTTAATGCCAGTCTTTGAAAATGCGCTGTTTTACCCTGTTTTGTACAATTTACAATATACATACATACAAATATAAACATGCATGGCAATTTAAAATGTGACTTAATATCCCACTTTCAAATCCTAAATGTGAAATATTAGTACACAATAATAATAAAAATGATAAAGATTACATAAGTATATTCAATAACATAAGTTTAAACATGAATAAGTAAAAAGATAAAAACATAAAAATCATATAAATAACCAAATGGAACCAAATCAGTCTGGATAGGGGTTCCAGTTCATCTCATCAGGTGGGTTCCATTGTTGGTTATAGGTGTTCTGATAGGCTTGGTTATAGTCATACCGGTTAAAGGGTGGTCGGATATCGGGACTGTGTGGCGGAAAATGAGCAGGTTGAGTAGGTACATAGTTATTTGGTACCTGATATGATAGCTGTCTCATGATTTGGTGCTGATGAACTAACTAGCTATCGTGTTGGCGTCGCCTATAATCCTCGTATACTCGCTCGGAGTTCCACTGCTCATACATACTATGTCTGGCCGCGTTCGTCATTGCTTCCTCATCTATACGAACGTGGACGTCAAGAATAGCATCTCAAAAGACATCCCTAATGTCTTCCACCTCCTCCATTTCCTCGTCTGAGCCTCTCTCTACCTGAGGATGAGATCCCTCATAGGGTACTGCCTGGTTACGTCTACTTTTCAATACCTTAGCACCCACATAAACTTTCAATCCTAAGGGCTCAACCTGTTCTCTACAAAGCTGTAATGGACCTCCTTGGTTCCTATCAACACCTAAATACTCTCCAATGAGAGTAACAAAAATACCTCCTCCTATTATACTCCCGTCCTGCATTCCCTCTACCATTTTAGATAAATAAAAAAGCAACACAGTAAGGGATATTGACAAAGCTTCTAGGATCCCGAATACACTTTAGGTAGAATAAATCATGTAAGGTAATTTTTTCTTTATTGTGACCTCTCTGTGTAATCGAGTTAGCCAAAAATCTATGAATAATACGAAGCTCGGCTCTGTCAATATGTGTATAGGAGTGTCCTCCTGCTCGTGTAAAAACATCAAAATGTGACATACGCCTCCAAATGGCGTCAGCGTCAAAGTTGCTATCTACCCTTTCACCATAATGAATCAAGTTTGTACAATCGGGTAGTAGCAACTCACCAGGAGTATATATCTGTAAAGCCCTGGCCATGTCCAGCATGAACATTCTGTACATCCTACCACTAGGGATAAACCTAAGAAATCTTCTATCATCTATTCTAACTATATTTGTATCAAGTGATACAGTACTCATCAACTCAATACACCATTCCTTATATACAGGTCTACGAATGGTGAAAAGACGTTCCCAATCTGTAAAAGAAGAACTGCCATACCTTTGAACTAAAAGCTGTCTAACACGGTCAGCTAGATGGACCGTTTCCAAAGGACCCAATCGATTACCCTTGGCACCTCTACAGTTTTTGTTACCAATTTGAATTTGTTCCTTTGATATGTCTCGTAATCTCTCCATCTCCTATCAAATCTCAGATTAGGATGCAGAGTGTGCTCAGGAATCGTTGGGAATTCTACTGGCGGCCTCATTGGGAATACTATGAATTCATCAACAAACTGCACCGGATCATAATAAGGTATGTGTTGATCAGACTGTTGTCGTGGTTCTTGTTGTGGTTCTTGTTCGTGTTGCATTTCTGGTTCTGGTGCTGGTGCTGGTCGTCTAGATGATGATGCTCCTGAACCTCCCGTATCGGCTTTCTGCAAAACACATTAAACACAAAATTTGTGCATCCAAATATGCATTAGTGTTAGCAAAATAACAACTTAAAACAATCACTATAACATGTTAAATCAAAATTAAACTTATACACATTTTCACAATTTTTCACAATTCTTTACTTTTCAAATAAGCACATATGAAAATGTATACAAAGTTCATAAGCATTTAACTCAAATAACATGTCAAAATAGTCATTACTAATAATTAAACATGTCTCAAATGGAAAATATATCAAATTAATCAAGTTCATGAATTTTGGACTTAAAAAGTCCACTTTAATCTCTAAAAATCATGTTTAGGATCAATGTTTAGATCATTTAACTATCTAAACATGTTACACTACTCAATTTAGCAATAATTCATGACAAAAATTGGCCATAACCTGTTTATATCAAAAAGCCTCAAATTGCTCAAGAACACAAACCCTAGATTTCTAAAAATTTTGAAGTTTTTTGCTTCAAATCATGTTAAATAGCATGAATCTAGGTTATACATGCTTAAAATACTAACAATTTAACACTAATTACACTAGAAATTAATAAAATTGTATTAGGTAAAAAAATTGGTAATTATCACAAAAACTAGGAATTTATAGAGTTTAGGGGTGTAATTTTTACCATTTTGCTGAAGAATGAGAATCTAGGCATGATTAGAGCAAGAAAAATGACGAATTACGGTGGAAAATTGGCGAAATTTGGTGAAGATTTGAGAGAGTTTCATGTTTGTGTGTGTGTTGTGTGGAGAAGACAGACCCGCTGGGAGTTTTGTATCAGGCCTGTTTTCCAGCTCCATGCGATCGCATGTAGTTGGAGTGCAATACCCATGCGATCGCATGGGTATCCGGGAACAGTGTTTCAACTTTTTTTTTTATATAAAACCTTAAACTAAATAAAATATATAATTAATAAAATTTTAAAAATTTGTTTCTTTTTAGGATGAGGGCTTTTCGGATCGATGTCCTAGTCTGTCACTCGACAAAATTTTAAAATTTGTCAATTCAAAGTGCGGTTTTAAAAGTAAAGATTTTTGGGTTTTTTAATGTTTTTGGCATACTTTAATTCAATAAGATTAAAAATAATGATAATAAAAGTTCTCGTCCCTCCCTCGGGTAAAGCAATTTCGGTTCAATGACCTAGTCTTCAACTTACGACGAATTTTAAAAATCATATTTATAACTTAGGGACATAAAGTAAATTTTTGTTTTTAAATTCACACAACTTAAATTTAAAAATGCATAAAATTAAAAATTCACACCAAACTTAAATAAAAATTCATATTATAAATTCACACCAAACTTATATTATATTTTTATTTTTATACATACAAACTTATATTAATTATATTAAATTTTCAAATATTTATAATTTTAAATATATTGATTTAATTTAAACAAGTTTACAATATTATTTTAATATTAATTTTAAAAACAAAGTAAAAATAAAATTAAAAATCTTTTTGGCTTTTATCCCACTTTAATCAATCAAATATTATCAAAAATATGTGCCCCTCTTTTCGGTAAAGTAATTTCGGTTCCATGACCTAATTTAACTCATGACGAATTTTTGAAATATTTTGGGTTGATTGATTAAAGATATTTATACCATAAGAATAAACGTTAAATTTCGCAGTGATGTAATAAATTTTTGAATGATATAAATAATTTCGGTCGCCAAACCTAATTTTATTCAATACCAATTTAATACTTTATAGCGAACAAATTAGCGTTTATTATCAAAAGGTTAAAAATAAAAAAATAAAAAAAAAACTGTACAGACTTACCTGTGAGATAGTATTCTTAGTGATACGATCTATCCCACTCATAAGATAGTCGGTTTAATTGGTTTTCCATAGCTACATAGGCGTAACCTCGAGCATTCAGTGTTTTTTCTTCTAAACATATGAACGGTCCGTCTCTGCATAAAGTAACAAATTCGGTGTTTGAATAGGTTTGATTATTTGAACATTTACCTCCATGTGACCATTTTCCGCATTTGTGACATCTTTCTAGGTGTCGTGCTCTTCTTTTCGCCGCGGATTTTGATTTTCCTTTACCAAATTGTAACTTATTATCTTCGCATCTGGATTCTTTTCTTACTCCGTCCAATTTACCTCTGATTAATGATACTAATTCACTCGGAAGTGTGTCATTATTACGTTTAGTAATCAAAGCGTGTAGCATTAGACCATGGTTTAGTTCACAGGAAGTCTTCATTTCGTAAAAACCTAAAAAAAATAAAAATTCAGAATGGGGGGAGAAGACTAGTTCTTTAGGGTCTGCTAGGGAAAGACCATTCGGGTTCCATTTTCGAGAACTACACGAAAACAGAAAATCTAACTCTAACAGAAATACATATTATCCTTTAAAGACTTGATTCTCCTCACACTTAGTTAGCTGTGGTATCGAAATTGTGATTAACTTCGTTGTCGACTTCCATCGGACCATGTATGTAATGTTTAACTCTGTGACCATTAACTTTAAATTCAATCCCATTTGAATTTATTAATTCTACTGTTCCGTATGGGAAAACTCTTTTGACTATGAATGGTCCAGACCATCTTGATTTCAATTTTCCAGGAAATAGCTTGAATCGTGAATTGAAAAGAAGAACTCTGTCTCCTTCTTTAAATTCTTTTAAACTTCTGATTCTTTTATCATGCCATTTCTTTGTTCTTTCTTTATAGATTAACGAATTTTTGTATGCTTCATGTCTTAATTTGTAGTGACCCGAACTTTTCCATGTTTATATATATTAATTGAGATTGATATTTACATGATTAAATGTTTCCAACATGTTAAGCAATCAAACTTGTTAAGACTTGATTAATTGAAATATGTTTCATATAGACAATTGACCACCCAAGTTGACCGGCGATTCACGAACGTTAAAACTTGTAAAAACGACATGACGATATATATATGGATATACATATGGTTAACATGAGATTATGATAAGTAAGTATCTCCATAAGTATATTAATAATGAGTTATATACATATAAACAAGACTACTAACTTAAGGATTTCGAAACGAGACATATATGTAACGATTATCGTTGTAACGACATTTAAATGTATATATATCATATTAAGATATATTAATATATCATAATATCATGATAATATAATAATTTAACATCTCATTAGATATAATAAACAATGGGTTAACAACATTAATTGAGATCGTTAACTTAAAGGTTTCAAAACAACACTTACATGTAACGACTAACGATGACTTAATGACTCAGTTAAAATGTATATACATGTAGTGTATTTAGATGTATTAAAATACTTTTGGAAGACTTCAAGACATATATCAAAATACTCATACTTAACGAAAATGGTTACAGTTACTTTCCCATTCTTTTCTTTCATCAAGAATTCTAGTCGTATTCTTACCCGTATTATACACAGCTTCAAAACGTACTTACTATGGGTATATACCAATAGGAACTAGCATGGGATTCCACTCTTGATTATGTCATGTATGACTAATCAATTTTAACTTCTACCATGAGCTAGTCAACTAACTAGAACTCCTTTTAACCCCACTCACCACTCACCAATTACCACTCATCATTCACTCCATTTCACTTCCAATTCTCTTTCTAATTCTCTCTCAACACACACACACTATTATGAACGTATTTTTCCAGTAGTTAATCATCATCTTCATCAAAAATCACTTCAAGAATCAAGCTATAATCATCATAGGAAGAACACTTCAAGAACACTTCAAAAATCCCTTCAAGTTTACTAATTTACTTCCAAGCTTTCTAATCCATTCCAAGTAATCATCTAAGATCAAGAAACCTTTGTTATATACAGTAGGTTATCTTTATTATTCAAGGTAATATTCATATTCAAACTTTGATTCAATTTCTATAACTATAAACTATCTTAATTCGAGTAAAAATCTTACTTGAACTTGTTTTTGTGTCATGATCCTACTTCAAGAACTTTCAAGCCATCCAAGATCCTTTGAAGCTAGATCATTTCTTGTCACTTCCAGTAGGTTTACCTACTAAACTTGAGGTAGTAATGATGTTCATAACATCATTGGATTCATATATATAAAACTATCTTATTCGAAGGTTTAAACTCGTAATCACTAGAACATAGTTTAGTTAATTCTAAACTTGTTCGCAAACAAAAGTTAATCCTTCTAAATTGACTTTTAAAATTAACTAAACACATGTTCTATATCTATATGATATGCTAACTTAATGATTTAAAACCTGGAAACACGAAAAACACCGTAAAACCATATGTGTTGAATTTTTGAGTAATAATGTATGCTAGCTTACAAATAAGATTCCCTCTTATCTAGGGCAGATCTAAAGCTGATAAGGATATTGATTTGATGTGTATTTACCAATAGTAAATACGTATGGATGATGGGTATGATACGGTAAAAGAAGCTCAAAATCGGGCTTTTATTTTTGGGTCCAACCGGGCCAAAAATAAAATTTTAAGACATTTTTAATAAAGAAGCTCGACCCCAGCCAGGGGCTCTGCCCCTTGGACCCCGCCAGGGGTTGCCACCCCTTGGACCCCGCTTATCGGGGGCGCTGCCCCCGAACCCCCGTCATAATCAAGATAAGTTCAAACATGTGTGCACTCCACACTTCCCCAAACTTGTTCGATATTTATCAAGATTATTTTGGTTACAACTTAATCCCATTACACATAAATCATATTGGTGACATAAATCACAACACATTATAGATTGTAAGTATATATGTCAAAGAACGTTACATATAGTTATCGTTTTGAAAACTTAAGTTAGTGGTCTCAAAGTATACTTATAACTCATTGTTGTTAGTTCACAATGAAATGTTAAACCATCCTTAAATCATGTTAAATATGTATAGATATGTACATATACATAATCGTATAATTATCGTGTGTTATATAGTTCGTGATATCATCGGTCAAATTGGACGGTCAAACGTTGTGTAAAACTCTTTTCAAAAATATAAGTCTCAACAGTTTGGATTGCTTATCATGTTGGTAAGGTTTAATTTATGTAAATATTAATCTCATAAGTATAGAATGATCGGAAAAATTCCGGGTCGTTATATTATGTAATCTTGAGATACCATAGACACGTATACAATGTTTCAACCTATCATGTCGACACATCTATATATATTTCGGAACAACCATAGACACTCTATATGTGAATGTTGGAGTTAGCTATACAGGGTTGAAGTTGATTCCAAAATATATATAGTTTGAGTTGTGATCAATACTGAGATACGTATACACTGGGTCGTGGAATGATTCAAGATAATATTTATCGATTTATTTCTGTACATCTAACTGTGGACAACTAGTTGTAGGTTACTAACGAGGACAGCTGACTTAATAAACTTAAAACATCAAAATATATTAAAAGTGTTGTAAATATATTTTGAACATACTTTAATATATATGTATATATTGTTATAGGTTCGTGAATCAATAGTGGCCAAGTCTTACTTCTCGACGAAGTAAAAATCTGTGAAAGTGAGTTATAGTCCCACTTTTAAAATCTAATATTTTGGGATGAGAATACATGCAGGTTTTATAAATGATTTACAAAATAGACACAAGTACGTGAAACTACATTCTATGGTTGAATTATCGAAATCGAATATGCCCCTTTTTATTAAGTCTGGTAATCTAAGAATTAGGGAACAGACACCCTAATTGACGCGAATCCTAAAGATAGATCTATTGGGCCTAACAAGTCCCATCCAAAGTACCGGATGCTTTAGTACTTCGAAATTTATATCATATCCGAAGGGTGTCCCGGAATGATGGGGATATTCTTATATATGCATCTTGTTAATGTCGGTTACCAGGTGTTCACCATATGAATGATTTTTATCTCTATGTATGGGATGTGTATTGAAATATGAAATCTTGTGGTCTATTGTTACGATTTGATATATATAGGTTAAACCTATAACTCACCAACATTTTTGTTGACGTTTAAAGCATGTTTATTCTCAGGTGAATATTAAGAGCTTCCGCTGTTGCATACTAAAATAAGGACAAGATTTGGAGTCCATGTTTGTATGATATTGTGTAAAAACTGCATTCAAGAAACTGATTTCGATGTAACATATTTGTATTGTAAACCATTATGTAATGCTCGTGTGTAAACAGGATATTTTAGATTATCATTATTTGATAATCTACGTAAAGCTTTTTAAACCTTTATTTATGAAATAAAGGTTATAGTTTGTTTTAAAAATGAATGCAGTCTTTGAAAAACGTCTCATATAGAGGTCAAAACCTCGCAACGAAATCAATTAATATGGAACGTTTTTAATCAATAAGAACGGGACATTTCAGTTGGTATCAGAGCGTTGGTCTTAGAGAACCAGAATTTTGCATTAGTGTGTCTTATCGAGTTTGTTAGGATGCATTAGTGAGTCTGGACTTCGACCGTGTTTACTTGAAAAATGATTGCTTAACAAATTTTGTTGGAAACTATATATTTTTAACATGTGAATATTATGTGATATATTAATCTCTTAACGCGTTTGATATTATGTGATAGATGTCTACCTCTAGAACAAGTCTCATTGACTCACCTAATAATAATGAAGAGTCAAATGTAAATTGGAATGATTCGTGGACTGATTCACAAGTTCCCGAAGAGGAACCGGAAGAAGAGTCGGAACCAGAAGAAGAATCGGAACCGGAAGAAGAATCGGAACCGGATGAAGAAATAGAACCGGTGGGGGAAATAATAAAACGGTTAAGTAATCGGAACCGGATGAAGAAATAGAACCGGTGGGGGAAATAATAAAACGGTTAAGTAAAAGAAAATCCTCAACCAACCGATCAAGGTTAATTATGGTCAATGGTGTTTCCGCTAAGGAAGCAAAATATTGGGAGGATTACCAATTCTCCGATGAATCAGATTCTGACGAGAATTCCGATGATGTTATAGAAATTACCCCAACTGAATTTAAAAAGGCAAAAGAAAATAATAAGGGAAAGGGCATAAAAATAGAGAAATCTAATTCCAACCCCGATGAACTTTATATGTATCGTCAACCCCCGAAGTCCTTAAGTTGTAACAATGACCCGGGAACCTCTAAACCACCAGGTTTTTCTAAACCAATGTGGAAAACGACGGCTCGTATTAGGGGAACATCATATATCCCTAGAAACTTGGCAAAACGAACTAAAACCGAAGAAGAAGAAATAAGCGAGTCGGAATAAGATAGTTGTATTCGTGTGGTGTAATATATGTAATATAGTGTGCTTATGCTTTATGATATATGTAAAAATTGCTTGTATTAATAAGTATTTTTTTTATGAATCTAACTCTTGTCTATTTTACAGTATAAAAACGCAAAATGGATAGACAACCCAATATTTTAAGAGACCTACCCGGAGACATGATTGATGAAATCTTGTCTAGAGTCGGTCAGAATTCTTTGGCACAACTATTTAAGGCGAGATCAGTTTGTAAGACATTCGAAGAACGTTCCAAGAATGCCTTGGTTTATAAAAGGCTTTCGTTCGAAAGATGGGGGATATCACATTGGGAAATCCATAAGTTACGATGTGTTTACTTTGACGCATATATTGCGGGGAACCCAAATGCTATTTTACGCAATGGGTTAAGAAATTATTTTGACTCAATATATCCGAATATTGGACTTCGTGATTTAGAAAAAGCGGCTAACATGCAACATAAAGAAGCATGTTATGCTTACGGATTAGTAATGTTCGCTTCTCACCAAAGTGAGAACAAGAACATCGGCCTACAACTATTAAACAAAACGTTCCCACAAGTGATGGAGTCGGTAATTGGGGTAAGAAATGAGGTTTTTAGATTGTTACGGGACTGTTGGACATTACGTAACCCTCGTCCCTTTGACGACGTTACAACACGCTGTCTTATCAATGGCCATAACGGTTATGTTACACAAGACCAAGGATGGGAAGTAGTCCTAGTAAAACCAGAATGCATAACTTGTTTCTGGACGTATGAATTACGTGTCTTTATTGCCTTTGCTGAACGACTTGTGTACTAGCTAGAATTATCTTCACAACTATCTTGTATCAAAGTTATTGTGTGCTATATTTCATGCTTTATGTAAAATAAGCGGTATTGTAAGTTTGTAAAATATTGTATAAAAGTTTGAACGCGAAATATTATTATAATCAGTTTTTCATATAGAATTGTAGTAGTTGAATTGTATATTAGCTACTAAGTATGAACTTAACGGGTAGGTACTACCCGAATTTAAACTTATAAAACGCTAATATGAAGAAAAAGCTTTTATAAATGAGTTCATATTATGCTATGAAGTACTATTAACTACTCTTAATATCCTGTATGATTAACTTGTTCCATTTGACTATTTTGAAGGAAATGGCACCGACTACTCGACACACCGTGAATATGAATGAAGAGGAATTCCGTACTTTTCTAGCTTCAAACATAGCCGCAATACAGGCTGCGCTACATACCAACAATAACCTTGGATCTAGCAGTACAGGAAATCGTGTAGGATGCACCTACAAAGAATTCACTGCCTGCAAACCTTTGGAATTTGATGGAACCGAAGGACTGATCGGATTGAAACGGTGGACCGAGAAGGTCGAATCGGTGTTTGCCATAAGTAAGTGTACTGAAGAGGACAAAGTAAAGTACGCTACGCATACCTTCATAGGTTCTGCGTTAACATGGTGGAATACCTATCTAGAGCAAGTGGGACAAGACGATGCGTACGCACTACCGTGGTCAGCATTCAAGCACTTGATGAACGAGAAGTACCGTCCCAGAACCGAGGTCAATAAGCTCAAGACAGAACTTAGAGGGTTACGAACCCAAGGATTTGATATTACCACGTACGAAAGATGATTCACAGAATTGTGCCTATTGTGTCCGGGAGCATTCGAATATGAGGAAGAGAAGATCGACGCGTTTGTGAAAGGATTATCGGAAAGAATCCAAGAAGATATAAGTTCACACGAGCCCGCCTCCATACAACAGGCATGTAGAATGGCTCACAAACTAGTGAACCAGATTGAAGAAAGAATTAAAGAACAGACTGCTGAAGAGGCCAATGTGAATCAAGTCAAAAGAAAGTGGGAGGAAAACGGTGATAAGAATCACCAATACAACAACAACATCAATTACAACAATAATCGCAACAATTATCCCAACAATCGCAACATCAATCGCAACTACAACAAACGGCCCAACAACAACAACAACAACAACAACAACAACAACAACAACAACAACAACAACAACTACAACAATCATCCCAACAACAATAATAACCGCAACAACAACAACAATCAGAAGCAGCTATGCCAAAGGTGTGAAAAGTATCACTCGGGGTTCTGCACCAAATTTTGCAACAAGTGTAAAAGAAATGATCATAGCGCGGTGAAGTGTGAGGTCTACGGACCAGGGGTTAATAGAACGAAAGGAACAAATGGTGTCGGAACGAGTAATGGCGGAGCAAGTAGTGTCGGAGCAAGTTATGCCAATGTAGTTTGTTATAAATGTGGAAAACCGGGCCACATTATTAGAAATTTCCCGAACCAGGAGAACACGAATGGACAAGGCCGAGGAAGAGTTTTCAATATTAATGCGGCAGAGGCACAGGAAGACCCGGAGCTTGTTACGGGTACGTTTCTTATTGACAATAAATCTGCTTACGTTTTATTTGATTCGGGTGCGGATAGAAGCTATATGAGTAGAGATTTTTGTGCTAAATTAAGTTGTCCATTGACGCCTTTGGATAGTAAATTTTTACTCGAATTAGCAAATGGTAAATTAATTTCAGCAGATAATATATGTCGGAATCGAGAAATTAAACTGGTTAGCGAAACATTTAAGATTGACTTGATACCAGTAGAGTTAGGGAGTTTTGATGTGATAATCGGTATGGACTGGTTGAAAGAAGTGAAAGCAGAGATCGTTTGTTACAAAAATGCAATTCGCATTATACGAGAAAAAGTAAAACCCTTAATGGTGTACGGAGAAAAGGGCAACACGAAGCTACATCTTATTAGTAATTTGAAGGCACAAAAACTAATAAGAAAAGGTTGCTATGCTGTTCTAGCACACGTCGAGAAAGTACAAACTGAAGAAAAGAGCATCAATGATGTTCCCGTCGCAAAAGAATTTCCCGATGTATTTCCGAAAGAATTACCGAGATTACCCCCACATCGATCCGTTGAATTTCAAATAGATCTTGTACCAGGAGCTACACCAATAGCTCGTGCTCCTTACAGACTCGCACCCAGTGAGATGAAAGAACTGCAAAGCCAATTACAAGAACTTTTAGAGCATGGTTTCATTCGACCAAGCACATCACCGTGGGGAGCTCCTGTTTTGTTTGTCAAGAAGAAAGATGGTACATTCAGGTTGTGTATCGACTACCGAGAGTTGAACAAACTTACCATCAAGAACCGCTACCCACTACCGAGAATCGACGACTTATTTGATCAACTACAAGGCTCGTCTATTTATTCAAAGATTGACTTACGTTCCGGGTATCATCAAATGCGGGTGAAAGAAGATGATATTCCAAAGACTGCTTTCAGAACACGTTACGGTCATTACGAGTTTATGGTCATGCCATTTGGTTTAACTAATGCACCAACTGTGTTCATGGACCTTATGAACCGAGTGTGTGGACCATACCTTGACAAGTTTGTCATTGTTTTCATTGATGACATACTTATTTACTCAAAGAATGACCAAGAACACGGTGAACATTTGAGAAAGGTGTTGGAAGTATTGAGGAAGGAAGAATTGTACGCTAAATTTTCAAAGTGTGCATTTTGGTTGGAAGAAGTTCAATTCATCGGTCACATAGTGAACAAAAAAGGTATTAAGGTGGATCCGGCAAAGATATAAACTGTTAAAAAGTGGGAAACCCCGAAAACTCCGAAACACATACGCCAGTTTTTAGGACTAGCTGGTTACTACAGAAGGTTCATCTAAGACTTTTCCAGAATAGCAAAACCCTTGACTGCATTAACGCATAAAGGGAAGAAATTTGAATGGAAGGATGAACATGAGAAAGCGTTTCAGTTATTGAAGAAAAAGCTAACTACGACACCTATATTGTCATTGCCTGAAGGGAATGATGATTTTGTGATTTATTGTGACGCATCAAAGCAAGGTCTCGGTTGTGTATTAGTGCAACGAACGAAGGTGATTGCTTATGCGTCTAGACAATTGAAGATTCACGAGCAAAATTATACGACGCATGATTTGGAATTAGGCGCGGTTGTTTTTGCATTAAAGACTTGGAGGCACTACTTATATGGGGTCAAAAGTATTATATATACCGACCACAAAAGTCTTCAACACATATTTAATCAGAAACAACTGAATATGAGGCAGCGTAGGTGGATTGAATTGTTGAATGATTACGACTTTGAGATTCGTTACCACCCGGGAAAGGCAAATGTGGTAGCCGATGCCTTGAGCAGGAAGGACAGAGAACCCATTCGAGTAAAATCTATGAATATAATGATTCATAATAACCTTACTACTCAAATAAAGGAGGCGCAACAAGGAGTTTTAAAAGAAGGAAATTTAAAGGATGAAATACCCAAAGGATCGGAGCAGCATCTTAATATTCGGGAAGACGGAACCCGGTATAGGGCTGAAAGGATTTGGGTACCAAAATTTGGAGATATGAGAGAAATGGTACTTAGAGAAGCTCATAAAACCAGATACTCAATACATCCTGGAACGGGGAAGATGTACAAGGATCTCAAGAAACATTTTTGGTGGCCGGGTATGAAAGCCGTTGTTGCTAAATACGTAGGAGAATGTTTGACGTGTTCTAAGGTCAAAGCTGAACATCAGAAACCATCAGGTCTACTTCAACAACCCGAAATCCCAGAATGGAAATGGGAAAACATTACCATGGATTTCATCACTAAATTGCCAAGGACTGCAAGTGGTTTTGATACTATTTGGGTAATAGTTGATCGTCTCACCAAATCAGCACACTTCCTGCCAATAAGAGAAGATGACAAGATGGAGAAGTTAGCACGACTGTATTTGAAGGAAGTAGTCTCCAGACATGGAATACCAATCTCTATTATCTCTGATAAGGATGGCAGATTTATTTCAAGATTCTGGCAGACATTACAGCAAGCATTAGGAACTCGTCTAGACATGAGTACTGCCTATCATCCACAAACTGATGGGCAGAGTGAAAGGATGATACAAACGCTTGAAGACATGCTACGAGCATGTATTATTGATTTCGGAAACAGTTGGGATCGACATCTACCGTTAGCAGAATTTTCCTACAACAACAGCTACCATTCAAGCATTGAGATGGCGCCGTTTGAAGCACTTTATGGTAGAAAGTGCAGGTCTCCGATTTTTTGGAGTGAAGTGGGAGATAGACAGATTACGGGTCCAGAGATTATACAAGAAACTACCGAGAAGATCATCCAAATTTAACAACGGTTGAAAACCGCCCAAAGTCGACAAAAGAGCTACGCTGACATTAAAAGAAAAGATATAGAATTTGAAATTGGAGAGATGGTCATGCTTAAAGTTGCACCTTGGAAAGGTGTTGTTCGATTTGGTAAACGAGGGAAATTAAATCCAAGGTATATTGGACCATTCAAGATTATTGATCGTGTCGGATCAGTAGCTTACCGACTTGAGTTACCTCAACAACTCGCGGCTGTACATAACACTTTCCACGTCTCGAATTTGAAGAAATATTTTGCTAAAGAAGATCTCACTATTCTGTTAGATGAAATCCAAATCAACGAAAAACTCCAATTCATCGAAGAACCCGTCGAAATAATGGATCGTGAGGTTAAAAGACTTAAGCAAAACAAGATACCAATTGTTAAGGTTCTATGGAATGCTTGTAGAGGACCCGAGTTCACTTGGGAGCGTGAAGATCAGATGAAGAAGAAATACCCGCATCTATTTCCAGAAGATTCGTCAACACCTTCAACAGCTTAAAATTTCGGGACGAAATTTATTTAACGGGTAGGTACTGTAGTGACCCGAACTTTTCCATGTTTATATATATTAATTGAGATTGATATTTACATGATTAAATATTTCCAACATGTTAAGTAATCAAACTTGTTAAGACTTGATTAATTGAAATATGTTTCATATAGACAATTGACCACCCAAGTTGACCGGCGATTCACGAACGTTAAAACTTGTAAAAACGACATGACGATATATATATGGATATACATATGGTTAACATGAGATTATGATAAGTAAGTATCTCCATAAGTATATTAACAATGAGTTATATACATATAAACAAGACTACTAACTTAAGGATTTCGAAACGAGACATATATGTAACGATTATCGTTGTAACGACATTTAAATGTATATATATCATATTAAGATATATTAATATATCATAATATCATGATAATATAATAATTTAACATCTCATTAGATATAATAAACAATGGGTTAACAACATTAATTGAGATCGTTAACTTAAAGGTTTCAAAACAACACTTACATGTAACGACTAACGATGACTTAATGACTCAGTTAAAATGTATATACATGTAGTGTATTTAGATGTATTAAAATACTTTTGGAAGACTTAAAGACATATATCAAAACACTCATACTTAACGAAAATGGTTACAGTTACTTTCCCATTCTTTTCTTTCATCAAGAATTCTAGTCGTATTCTTACCCGTATTATACACAGCTTCAAAACGTACTTACTATGGGTATATACCAATAGAAACTAGCATGGGATTCCACTCTTGATTATTTCATGTATGACTAATAAATTTTAACTTCTACCATGAGCTAGTCAACTAATTAGAACTCCTTTTAACCCCACTCACCACTCACCAATTACCACTCATCATTCACTCCATTTCACTTCCAATTCTCTTTCTAATTCTCTCTCAACACACACACACTATTATGAACGTATTTTTCCAGTATTTAATCATCATCTTCATCAAAAATCACTTCAAGAATCAAGCTATAATCATCATAGGAAGAACACTTCAAGAACACTTCAAAAATCCCTTCAAGTTTACTAATTTACTTCCAAGCTTTCTAATCCATTCCAAGTAAACATCTAAGATCAAGAAACCTTTGTTATATACAGTAGGTTATCTTTCTTATTCAAGGTAATATTCATATTCAAACTTTGATTCAATTTCTATAACTATAAACTATCTTAATTCGAGTAAAAATCTTACTTGAACTTGTTTTTGTGTCATGATCCTACTTCAAGAACTTTCAAGTCATCCAAGATCCTTTGAAGCTAGATCATTTCTTGTCACTTCTAGTAGGTTTACCTACTAAACTTGAGGTAGTAATGATGTTCATAACATCATTCGATTCATATATATAAAACTATCTTATTCGAAGGTTTAAACTCGTAATCACTAGAACATAGTTTAGTTAATTCTAAACTTGTTCGCAAACAAAAGTTAATCCTTCTAACATGACTTTTAAAATTAACTAAACACATGTTCTATATCTATATGATATGCTAACTTAATGATTTAAAACCTGGAAACATGAAAAACACCGTAAAACCAGATTTACGCCGTTGTAGTAACACCGCGGGCTGTTTTGGGTTAGTTAATTAAAAACTATGATAAAATTTGATTTAAAAGTTGTTATTCTGAGAAAATGATTTTTATTATGAACATGAAACTATATCCAAAAATTATGGTTAAACTCAAAGTGGAAGTATGTTTTCTAAAATGGTCATCTAGACGTCGTTCTTTCGACTGAAATGACTACCTTTACAAAAACGATTTGTAACTTATTTTTCCGACTATAAACCTATACTTTTTCTGTTTAGATTCATAAAATAGAGTTCAATATGAAATCATAGCAATTTGATTCACTCAAAACGGATTTAAAATGAAGAAGTTATGGGTAAAACAAGATTGGATAATTTTTCTCATTTTAGCTACGTGAAAATTGGTAACAAATCTATTCCAACCATAACTTAATCAACTTGTATTGTATATTATGTAATCTTGAGATACCATAGACACGTATACAATGTTTCGACCTATCATGTCAACACATCTATATATATTTCGGAACAACCATAGACACTCTATATGTGAATGTTGGAGTTAGCTATACAGGGTTGAGGTTGATTCCAAAATATATATAGTTTGAGTTGTGATCAATACTGAGATACGTATACACTGGATCGTGGATTGATTCAAGATAATATTTATCGATTTATTTCTGTACATCTAACTGTGGACAACTAGTTGTAGGTTACTAACGAGGACAGCTGACTTAATAAACTTAAAACATCAAAATATATTAAAAGTGTTGTAAATATATTTTGAACATACTTTAATATATATGTATATATTGTTATAGGTTCGTGAATCAACAGTGGCCAAGTCTTACTTCTCGACGAAGTAAAAATCTGTGAAAGTGAGTTATAGTCCCACTTTTAAAATCTAATATTTTGGGATGAGAATACATGCAGGTTTTATAAATGATTTACAAAATAGACACAAGTACGTGAAACTACATTCTATGGTTGAATTATCAAAATCGAATATGCCCCTTTTTATTAAGTCTGGTAATCTAAGAATTAGGGAACAGACACCCTAATTGACGCGAATCCTAAAGATAGATCTATTGGGCCTAACAAGCCCCATCCAAAGTACCGGATGCTTTAGTACTTCGAAATTTATATCATATCCGAAGGGTGTCCCGAAATGATGGGGATATTCTTATATATGCATCTTGTTAATGTCGGTTACCAGGTGTTCACCATATGAATGATTTTTATCTCTATGTATGGAATGTGTATTGAAATATGAAATCTTGTGGTCTATTGTTACGATTTGATATATATAGGTTAAACCTATAACTCACCAACATTTTTGTTGACGTTTAAAGCATGTTTATTCTCAGGTGAATATTAAGAGCTTCCGCTGTTGCATACTAAAATAAGGACAAGATTTGGAGTCCATGTTTGTATGATATTGTGTAAAAAATGCATTCAAGAAACTGATTTCGATCTAACATATTTGTATTGTAAACCATTATGTAATGGTCGTGTGTAAACAGGATATTTTAGATTATCATTATTTGATAATCTACGTAAAGCTTTTTAAACCTTTATTTATGAAATAAAGGTTATGGTTTGTTTTAAAAATGAATGCAGTCTTTGAAAAACGTCTCATATAGAGGTCAAAACCTCGCAACGAAATCAATTAATATGGAACGTTTTTAATCAATAAGAACGGGACATTTCATAATTCTTCTAATTCGTTTAGTTGACTTAACCGTAGACGTCCAGCTTCATGTAAATCAAGATTACATGTCTTTAAAGCCTAAAATGCTTTGTGTTCAATTTCTACTGGAAGATGACATGCTTTTCCATAAACGAGTCTAAAAGGTGTGGTTCCAATTGGAGTTTTGTAGGCTGTTCTAAAATCCCAAAGTGCATCCTCCAATTTTATGGACCATTCCTTCGGATTTGATCCTACGGTTTTTTCTAGAATACGTTTTAAAGCTCGGTTGGTATTTTCAACTTGTCCACTTGTTTGTGGATGATAAGCAGTGGAGATTTTATGAGTTACTCCATATCTTTTAAGAACTTTCTCAAGTTGATTATTACAGAAATGAGTTCCCCGATCACTTATTAAAGCTTTCGGTGTTCCAAACCTTGCAAAAAGACGTTTTAAAAAGTTGACTACAACTCATGCATCGTTAGTTGGGAGAGCTTGTGCTTCCGCCCATTTAGATACATAATCAATGGCTACGAGAATATATAGATTATTATGAGATTTTGGAAATGGACCCATAAAGTCAATACCCCAAATGTCAAATACTTCACATTGTGGCATTTCATCACGTTGACTTATTTTTCCTGCCCTTTGACAAGCATCACAGGATTTGCAAAGAAGGTGAGCGTCTTTGTAAATTGTAGGCCAATAGAATCCAGCATCATAAACTTTTCTTGCTGTTAGTTGAGGCCCATAATGCCCTCCTGTTGGTCCTGTGTGACAATGGTTTAAGATTTTACTAGCTTCATCTCCGAATACACATCGGCGTATTATTCCATCTGGACAACTTTTAAACAGATGTGGGTCTTCCCAGAAATAGTGTTTTATATCACTGAAGAATTCCTTTCGTTTTTGGTACGATAATCCTTTTTCAAGGAATCCACATACTAAGTAGTTTGCATAGTCTGCAAACCATGGAATTTCATTATAATCTATCTTCAATAGATATTCATCAGGAAAGTTGTCTTGTATGGCCGATTCATTTAGAACTTCTAATTCGGGATTTTCAAGACGAGAAAGATGATCAGCGGCGAGATTTTATGCTCCTCTTTTATCTCGGATTTCAATATCGAACTCTTGTAAGAGTAAGATCCAACGGATTAATCGTGGTTTAGCATCTTGTTCGAAAATAGGTATCTAAGAGCAGAATGGTCTGTATAGACCACCGTTTTTGCTAGAACGAGATATGAACGAAATTTGTCAAAAGCAAAGACAATAGCAAGGAGTTCTTTTTCAGTAGTTGTGTAATTCGTTTGTGCTCCTTGTAACGTCTTACTAGCATAATATATAGGTTGAAATCGTTTTTCAATCCTTTGTCCTAAAACGGCTCCCATTGCAAAATCACTTACATCGCACATTAATTCAAACGGTAGATTCCAATTTGGTGTTATCATGATCGGCGCATTAGTGAGTGTCTCTTTAAGAATATTAAAAGATTTGATGCATTCATCTGAAAAGATGAATGGAGCATCTTTTTCTAGGAGTTTATTCATAGGAGTGGCAATTTTAGAAAAATCTTTTATGAAATGTCGGTAAAAACCGGCATGCCCTAGAAAACTCCTAACTCCTCTAACATTGGTGGGATGTGAAAGTTTAGCAATTACATCTACTTTAGCTCTATCCACTTCAATTCCTTCCTTTGAAATTTTATGTCCAAGAACGATGCCTTCTTTAACCATGAAATGGCATTTCTCCCAATTAAGTACTAGATTTGATTGTTCACATCTAATAAGCATTCGGTCCAGATTAACTAGACATGATTCAAATGTATCACTGAAGACTGAAAAGTCATCCATGAAAACTTCCATGCATTCTTCTATCATGTCGTGAAAAATCGCCATCATGCACCTTTGAAAGGTTGCAGGGGTGTTTCAAAGTCCAAATGGCATGCGTTTGTAAGCAAAAGTACCATAAGGGCACGTGAATGTGGTTTTCTCTTGATCTTCGGGTGCTATTGGAATTTGAAAATATCCGGAAAAACCATCTAGAAAACAATAGTAACTATTTCCGGCTAATCTTTCCAACATTTGATCAATGAAAGGTAAGGGAAAGTGATCTTTTCTGGTAGCGTCATTTAATTTTCTATAATCAATACATACACGCCATCCTGTTACAGTCCTAGTAGGAATAAGCTCATTTTTCTCATTTGTAATGACAGTCATGCCACCCTTCTTAGGCACGCATTGAACTGGGCTTACCCATGGACTATCAGAAATTGGATAAATTAAACCTGCATCTAGCAGTTTAATAATTTCTTTTTTAACAACATCTTGCATATTAGGATTTAGTCTTCGTTGGCGTAGCACATACGTTTTATGACCTTCTTCCATAAGGATTTTATGTGTGCAATACGAAGGACTTATTCCTTTGATATCATGAATCTTCCATGCAATAGATGGTTTATGAGCTTTCAACACAGAAATGAGTTGTGATTTCTCATTTTCAGTAAGAGAAGACGATATTATTACAGGTAATTCAGATTCACCATGTAAATAAGCGTATTCCAAATGGTTTGGAAGTGGCTTTAACTCTAATTTCGGAGGTTCTTCTATCGATGATTTATATCGATATCTGTCTTCTTCTTTTAGCATTTGAATTTCTTCTGTTGTTGGTTCATATCCATTAGCTATTAGTGTAGCTAACATTTCAGCTTCATCAATTGGTTCAGTACTTTCTCCTAAAGAACATTCTCCTGTTCCTTGTAATTCTGGAAATTCTTCTAACAATTCTGCATGTGAGTCTATAGTTTGAATATAATAGCATGTATCATCTGCAGATTGCGGTTGTTGCATTGCTCTATCAACTGAAAAGGTAACACTCTCGTCCTCTATACTTAGGGTCAGTTTCTTACCAAACACGTCTGTCATTGCTTTAGCCGTGTTTAAGAATGGTCTTCCTAATATGAGAGGAACTTGAGAATCTTCTTCCATGTCCAGAACAACAAAATCTACTGGAAATACTAAAGTACCAACTTTAACTAGCATGTTCTCCATTATCCCTCTAGGATATTTTATTGATCGATCGGCTAGTTGTATACTTATTCTTGTTGGTTTCAATTCTCCAAGGTCTAGTTTAGTGTATAGTGAATACGGCATTAAATTTATACTAGCACCTAAGTCTGCTAATGCTTCTATTAAACTAAGACTACCCAGAAAACATGGAATTGTGAAACTTCCTGGATCAGATAATTTTTCTGGTATCTTATTCAACAGCACTGCTGAACAATTAGCATTCATAGTAACAGTCGAGAGTTCTTCCATTTTCTTTCTATTTGAGATTAGATCTTTCAAGAATTTAGCATATCTAGGCATTCCTGAAATCACATCAATGAAAGGAAGATTGACATTTATTTGTTTAAACATATCCAAGAATTTGGATTGCTCGGCTTCAAGTTTCTCTTTTTTCATTTTACTCGGGTAAGGAAGTGGTGGTTGGTATGGTTTAACATAAGGTTTAGCCTTAACTATGTTATCTTCATTAACCTTTTCAACTACCGGTTCTTTTTCCTTATCTTAATCAGGTTGTGGTTCTTGTGGAGTAGGAATAGCTTCATCAGAAGTTACATGTATTTCAGGTGGTTTAAGTGTTGTACCACTTCTTGTGGTAATGGCTTTAGCTGTTTCATTCCGGGGGTTAGCATTTGTATCACTAGGTAAACTTCCCGGTTTTCTTTCACCTATTAACCTTGCTAGGTTACTTACTTCTTGTTCCAAGTTTTCAATAGAAGCTTGTTGATTTCTAAATGCTTGAGCATTTTGTTCATTCATTTGTTTCTGAGATGTGAAAAACTGCGTTTGAGTTTCAACTAGCTTCCTCATCATATCTTCTAAATTCGGCTTTTTATCATCGGTTTGTGGTGGTTTGTTTTGAAAATTAGGTCTTTGCTGGTTGTAAGTATTATTGGATACTTGTTGATTGCTAGGACCTTGTTGGTTATTGTATTTAATATTTCGGTTATAGTTCTGGTTTTGATTATAGATCGGTCTTGGCGGTTGATAATTATTCTGATAATTATTTCCAGGCCTTTGGTTTATGTATGAAATATTCTCTCTTTGTTCCATTGTTAATTCAATACTGAGACAATTTTTTGTCAAATGTGGTCCTCCACACTGCTCACAACTAATTCGTATTGAGTGGATATCTTTAGTCATCTTTTCCATTCGTCTCTCGACAGCATCTATCTTTGCAGAAATGGAATCTAAGTCATGGCTAGAATCGGCTCTAGCTGCTTTAGATGATCTAACGATATCTTTTTCTTGGTGCCACTCATGTGAGTGGGAAGCAGTGTTATCAATAATTTTGTAAGCATTAGTTTCGGTTTTCTTCATAATAGAACCACCAGCTGCTATATCGATGTATTTCCTTGTAGTGTTGTCGCATCCTTGGTAGAATATTTGTACTATTTGACAGGTATCTAAACCATGTTGCGGACATCCTCTTAATAACTTTCCAAATCTTGTCCACGCCTCATATAGAGTTTCATTCGGTTTCTATGTGAACGTAACAATTTCTCCTTGAAGTCTTACGGCTTTAGATGCCGGAAAGAATTGTTTAAGAAAATTTTCAACTAAAATGTCCCATGTATCAATCGCCCCTTCAGGTAACGATTCCAACCAATCTTTGGCTTCTCCCTTTAAAGTCCAGGGAAATAACATGAGATATATCTGTTCATCTTCAACTTCTCGGATTTTAAATAGTGTGCAGATCCTATTAAAGGTACGAAGATGTTCATTTGGATCTTCCTTCGGCGCACCACTAAATTGGCATTGATTAGTCACCATGTGTAGAATTTGTCCTTTGATTTCATAATCTGGCGCATTAATGTCAGGATGAGTAATTGCGTGACCTTGGCCAGTGCGTTTAGCTCTCATTCGGTCTTCCATATTTAAAGGTTCCAGATTCTCCATAATTGAATTTGTTGATTCGGAATCACTAGAGGATTCCGATTTAATGGCTCGTTCCTCAACAATCTCTGTTTGAATAATTGGTGGTTTCGGAGGAAAAATTAATGGTTCAGGATCTATGAATCGTCCCTGAATATTCTCCGGATTCTCAATTGTGTGGTCGGGTTCAAAAAATGGATTATCGGAAATTTGAATTGGAGTACTTTGTCGACTGGATGACGATTCTAAAGAAAAATCAACGGCGGTAATATTTGCTAAATGTCTTGATCTAGTTACAGGTGGTGAACGTACAAAAGGTGGTGAACGTCTTGCTCGGTGCATTCACTGAATATCCTATTAGTTTTTAAAAGGAAAGAAAAATTATATAAGTTATCCAATTAATAGACTTTTCTGATTTTGCCCACGTTTCGAATAGCCAAAAGATGCAGCAGAGGGGCAGGATTCGTTTGGTCTCAATATAATTGAGTACTGTTTGGCTCCAATAACCCGGTCCACGTACAAATTCAACTATTACTACGAACCAGAAAATTTTGATGTCTATCAATTTAACCACTTAAAATAAATTTTCGTAATTTTAAGAAATTTAGATAAGAAGTAGAGAAAATTCTAAGTCCTAAAAACTAGAATAGCGAGAAATAAGAAAGAAAAAGAGTGCGTCGAAAAAAGGTCGAAAAAGAAAAGAAAAAGAGCGACTTATAAAATTTTAAAAACACTCGACTAACCCAACCTTATTACTATCACTAACTTAAAATTAAAATTGCAAATTGAGATTACTAATTGGAGTGATAATTGATACATAGGTAAAAGGCGTCGAAAAATAAAAACAAGAAAGTAGCGCGTTGAAACTTAAAAAGGAACTAAAAACTAAAAACTAAAAGTTGCGTCTAAAAATATAAAAGCTTACAAGTAAAACTATATCCCAAAAGGCAATAACTTAAAAAGGTACTAAAACTTAAAAAGGCGTCGCAAAATTCTAAAGCACTTTAATTTTAGTCTAAAGAAAAAGCACTTAAGGGATTTTACAGCAAAGCCTGAAAATCTAGAGGTAAAAATAAGCTACTGCAAAAAATTATATTTAAAACTAAATACGAAAGAAAAAAAATATAAAAATTACGCTAAAAACAAATAAAAAGGGACAAAATATAAAAATATACTAATAGTTGTAAAAAGTACAATTTTTATAAAAATATTATTTTTAGATTATTTATTTTATAAAAGTATTAAATTTATAATTTAATTAAACTAATTTAACTAAATAATACAAATTAAATAAAAACTAATAACTAATTAATAAATTAAGAATAACCTAATTAGGGTTTATATATATAATTAATAATAAAACCGTAATGATTGCAGTTTTCAGTCAATTCTGGCGTGTCTGCAGAGCTCATGCGATCGCATGAGTTCTTAGTTACCCGGCCATGCGATCGCATGGGCTAGGGTTTTGGGCCAGACACTGGGCTGCTACAGTACAGGCCGAGAGTTTTTATTTTTATTATTTTTTTTTTCTGTTTTGCTGTTATAATAAAAAAATATGTAATATATTTATATAAATTAAATAAAACTTATTTTTTTATAAAATAAAGATAAAGAAAATTTTTTATATAACTTACAAACTCTTAAAAATATTTATATTTTTGTTTTTCTTTTTATATTTTCGAATATTTAAAACGTATTTTTAAAAAAGCGAATTTTTTTTATTTTTTTAAAAAGTAAACTAAAAATAAAAATCTTTTTTTTTATATTTAGCGTTGCGCTTCCGGCTTTTAAGCTAGATTTTGTTCCCCGGCAGCGGCGTCAAAAATACTTGATGTCAAAGCTAAGGGGTATAAAATACTATTAAATTTTACAAGGAAATACTATTAAATACGATACAATTTTACACAAGATATTTATTTAATTAGAGAATGGATATACTTAAACCTTGCTACAACACTTATAGGCAGTGTACCTAATCGTACAGTAGTGTAGTTTTTAGTAAGTCCGGTTCGTTCCACAGGGAAAAAAAATCTTTAAACAAAGCTTAACGCTATATTAGTTTTATTTTATAAAAATACAAATATATATATAAGTAATATTATTATTATAAAGGAGGGGTTTTTACCGTTTAATGACCGGTTTGTCAATATTAAAAAACTTAAGTCGCAGTTAAAACCAAATGTAAAATATTAAAAATAAATACAAGACTTAATTTAAAGCGTAAAATAAATAACGATAATGAAATTGCAATAAATAAAAGTGCGATAAAATAAAATTGCGATAATTAAAAAGTACGATAATTAAAAGTGCAATTAAATACAATAACAATAAATAAAAGTACGATAATTAGAAGTGCAATTAAATATAAAATAAAGGAAATTAAATATGAAATAAAAGAATTATGCTTATTTAAACTTCCGTAATCATGATGTTTGACGTGTTGATTTTAGTTTTATGCCCATGAGTTAATTGTCCTTTGTCCTGGATTATTTAATATGTCCGTCTGGTTTTTGTCCATAACAGTCCATCAGTCATAAATATAAAGTGCGAGTATCCTCGTCAAATTATCCTTATACCCGAAGTTAAATATTCCAACTAATTGGGGACTTAAACTGTAGCAAGATTTTAATACTTTGTTTAATAATTACACCAGGTTATCGACTGCGTGTAACCCAAGGTTTTAATACTTTGTTATCAATTATGCCAAGTGTCCTTGTACATAATTTCACCCCTGTTTTAATAATTCTAGTGACTATTAATCCATTCCCGTGTCCGGTTAAACGAACGATTATTCGTACATATAAATACCCCGCCCATCGTGTCCGATCGAGTGTATATGGTTATTTATAGGATGTCCAATTGTAAATCTTTATATTAAAATTAACAAATTATCATTTAGTTAAATAAATATAAAGCCCATTAATAGCCCATAGTCTAATTTTCACAAGTGTCGTTCTTTTGTCCAAACCCCAATTATGGTACAAAGCCCAATTATCCAATTTTAATATTTTTAGCCTAACATCATGATTACTTCGGATTAAATAAGCATAATAATAACTTAGCTATGAGACATTAATGTAAAAAGATTGAACATAACTTACAATGATTAAAAATAGCGTAGCGTTACACGGACAGAATTTCGACTTACACCCTTACAACATTCGCTAACATACCCTTATTATTAGAATTAAAATTAAAATTAAAATTAAAATATAAATTATAAATATAAATATTACGTATAGATATAGAGAGGATGGATATATTTATGGTGCACCAAAGCTCGAAATTTATAGGCCTGTGAACTGAAAAAGTTGGCCATGCGATCGCATGGCTTTTGTGCCTCCAGGCCATGCGATCGCATGGTGGTAGGTGACAGCTCAAAATTCTTGTTTTCTTGTTTGTCGACATTTTAATTAAATAAATATAATATATAAATAATTATAAGAATTATTTAAATATTATATTATATTTATGTGCATAGTTGACTTGTAATTTTTAGTCCGTTGCGTCGAGCGTTGAGAGTTGACTCTGGTCCCGGTTCCGGATTTTCGAACGTCCTTGCGAATAATTTAATATCTTGTACTTTTCGTTTTGAATCTTGTACTCTTGTAATTTTGAGACGTTTCTTATCAATAATTGGAACCTCTTTGATTGCATTTTGTACTTTTGAGCTTTTTGGTCGTTTGCGTCTTCAATTTGTCGAATCTGTCTTTTGTCTTCACCTTTTATTATTTAAACGAATATCACTTGTAAATAGGATAATTGCAACTAAAAGCTTGTCTTTCTTGAGGAATAATGCTATGAAAAATATGTTCATTTTTAGCATTATCAACAACCCCAACCGGGCTAGTCGCTCTAGTATCGTAAACGGTTGCATCGTACTTCGTTTTTACTACACTTGGTACAGTGTAGGGAGATTTCATAATAAAGGGAATATGCCACAATAATTGTTAAGTATGGTTACCGAAGCGCTCAACAACTTATAGAATACTTTTATACACTTGCGAGTGTACATATATTTATAAACGGAAATCTTGTGGTCTATTAAAATATTGAAATAACTGTTATGATAAACCTATGAACTCACCAACCTTTTGGTTGACACTTTTAAGCATGTTTATTCTCAGGTATGAAATAAATCTTCCGCTGTGCATTTGCTCATTTTAAAGATATTACTTGGAGTCGTACATGGCATATTTAGGTCAGTACCTCGCAATGGGACCAGACGTTGATGACTTCGTCCAGGTGGATTAGGACGGGTCGCTACAGTTGGTATCAGAGCGGTGGTCTTAGCGAACCAGGTCCTGCATTAGTGTGTCTAACTGATAATTGTTTTGATGCGTTAGTGGGTCTGGACTTCGACCGTGTCTGCATGTCAAAAGTTTTGCTTATCATTTCGTGTCGAAAATTACCTGCTTATCAATCTTAGGTAATCACTTGCTTATCATTCTTAGTCTAGACACAACATACTGCAATGATTGCATGAATAGTGTAGAGGCAAAAATTCATATCTTAGCGTATCTGCTAATTCATATCTTAGCGTATCTGTTATTGTTACCTTTGCCTGACAGATTCCGTAGATTCCTCCGTAACTTATGGAATTTTAGTATTATATATGCATATGTAAATTATGTATTGCAGGGTACTAATCTACATCTTATAATCTATTTCTTATCGAAAATCCTTCATCTGATCGTACGAGATGAATCCCTCAACTAGTTCGAGTCCCTCAGATTCCGATAGCTATTCCGATAGTTATTCCGACAGCGATTTCGACACAAATATTCACTTAAGCTCCGAAAGCAACGTCACCAGAATGAATCAACCAAATCAGCCATCCCCAATTCATCTTATGTGTTCGTAATCGACTTAATCAATGGAGACACGAAGAAAGCGATCCTTTTCACCAACCGAATTTACCTCTTGGCGAAGAACCTGAAGCACTTACTGGCGAACCTATCCGTAATACCATTTCCTCTCTCATTTCCAGAGTATCTCGCCACGACTATATCATAAATCAGATTCTAAACCTTATTCATTCGCTCGTTCTAACCGTCAATCATCCTGGAGTAATAGAAGAAGTCAACGAGCTTCGCGCTCGAGTAATCAATTTGGAAAGTATGGTGCAAAACTTACCAGCTTCAGCAACATCACCAACACCAACAGTACCACCAACAACCCAAGTTTCAACATCACATGCCTCAACATTTCATTATGTACCTCGAGCATAATCATCGTTCTACATATCATTCTACATCAATTATATTCATTCTTCATGGCGATTATGTAATCTCTAATGTTTTAGAGATTATATATTCTTGTTCTAACGGTAAATCAAATGAGTCTAATATCATATTTACTCATTAAATCCATGATTACATCTGAAGAAAATATATATGTATATATATGTTTTCATAAAGGTTGTAATTAAAAATTCTTTCGTACAAACTGTTAATGATGAAAATATTTTAACGGGTAGGTAATACCCGAGGAATATTTAGATTTCACATTAATGAATTACATTGTATATTCTTCGAATCTGATTCAACGGTCAATTACTATCCTACTTACATCCATAGATATACGAATCCGTTCACCATAGAATAACCATTTTCATTCAATTTCATATTTGGATTTTGATTTATCAGAATCCAACAAGTAGCATAATGAAAAAAACATTGGACAAAATAAAATTTGTTAGAAACAAACAAATTAATTATGAGAAATTTTGTTAAGAATCCACGCTAACTGTTCCTAGTAAACTGATTACATTTTATTTATCGCAATTTATTTATCGCAAGTTATTTATCGTAATTTATTTATCGCATTTTAATTATCGCAATTTTAATTCTCGCAATTTTATTTATCGTCATTTAATTTCTGTTATTTATTTTACACACTTTAAATATCGGGACACGTATACAAGGTTTTGACATATCATATCGACGCATCTATATATATTATTTGGAATAACCATAGACACTCTATATGCAGTAATGCTGGAGTTAGCTATACAGGGTTGAGGTTGATTCTACAATAATATATATAGTTTTAGTTGTGATCGAGTCTAAGACGAATACGGGTCACGATATGTATTAATTAATTCGAATATTATATATTGCTAACTGTAGACTATCAACTGAGGACTAATGACATTGGACAATTAAAATGAATTAAAATATTGATTATAACATATGAAACTAAACATTTCTTCAAGTTTGCCACTTGCTTTCATCTTAAACCTCATTTATATTCTGACAATTACAATCTGCGTTCAAACCTTTCATAATCCTTGAATACACCTCAATCGAGAGAATGAACCATCCACACTTCATCTACGGAAGGAAAGATTTATGCATATAGTTATGCACCTGAAAAACTCTTGGGAACTGAGTAAACGTTTAACACGTAGCTATGCTAATTCCTTTAGTGTTATTATTATCCAAAATAACTTTGCAGTTTTTTTTTCAAAATAGCCAATTTTGTCACAGCTCCAGCAAGACAACTTCGACTTTTCATTCAAAACAATCTTATTATAACCTTGATATATATGCATGCTCATTTATTATTACTGGAGAACCTTTTATATTCCACCATATTACCATCAGCGTTTAATCATCTAAAAACACAATTCTCCTGAAAACACCTCGGATTGATAACCGACGATTCAGATATGGCTGCATTAAATGCGGACAAAACAGTAAAATTGTAGATGGCCTAAATGGCCAAGAGTTTGATGATAAAGAATGGAGTGTTGGGAACGCTCGATTTAAAAATTTGGTACAGAAAAACGAATTGAGCTAACCATGAAGGAGACCAAGGACAAATACAGAGATCAAACCCTATATTCAAAGAATCCAGGTAATTCTGGATCCGTCGAAATCTTTAGAGAATATCTTGTTCCGAGGTCATGATAAAATCTTACGGAAAATTTTTCTTCATCAACTTTCGAACTTATAAATTCCAAAATATCATCATAAATATATTCGATATTTCTGAGGATATTTTCATAAATATTCTTGTCCGAAATTATCTACCTCTTCGTGTTTTCTGTATTCCATTATATTGAAAACTTCTGTAAAATCTAAGTATAAATTATGAATGAATTGTGGAGAAGTGTTGGGAATTGAAGCATGGGTTAGTATAATATAATGACGCCCGGCCAACGTGATTATATTACAGTAAGTCATGCTGAGTTTCTAATGAAACGTGCTAATGGTTCACAGTAGATCATACCATCATCATGTGTCATGTCACACGACTCTTTCATTCTACTTAATCTCTAAGCATATCATAGAAATATTTCCTTGATATTTCTGTTCTTCCGTAATTCCAAAAGTTGCAAATAGTTCGTGCTAATACATTTTCTTTCTGATTAGAAGAATTCTTTAAATACCTTGAATTCCGGAAATTCAACCAAGATAACGTCAAAAGATTAGACGCACCTTATTTTCTAAATTCGAACGTGATAACGTCAAAAGTTAAGACGAGCTTTATTTTCTCATTTCACTATTTTGTGATAGCTTCACTCGTACACTTCGAGCAATCGAATTGTTTTATCTGTCTTACTCAATGGTGATACAAATTTATTTATCAACCCATGTACGTCAGGAAAACATTCTTATTGTTAACCATGACCACCTCGATCAAATTTCGGGACGAAATTTCTTTAACGGGTAGGTACTGTGACGACCCGGAAATTTTCGACCAAATTTAAACTCAATCTTTATATGATTTCGACAAGATAAGAAAAGTCGGTTAGGTTGAGTCTCAAAATTTTGAACTGTTTTATATATTCAATTACTCTTCAACTGTTCTCGACGATTCACGAACCATTATTTGTAAATAGATAGGTATATATATATATAAATAAGTAAATATAAATAATTATATATAAGAAACTGTTATATGCAATTGTTGTTATAAATAATATGTAAATTAATATAAGATATAATAAAAATTTATTATTAAAATGAATATATAAAGTATACTATATATATGTGATTTCGAATTTATTTAGTGAACGAAGGTGACACTCATTTATTATTCGAGCAATATTAAACAAGTGAAAATCAAACTTATGTGATTTTTAAATAAACAATGATTCGAAAATGAGTTTTACAAATTATAGACTTATTAAAAATGTATTTAGAAACTATTTATTGAATTTTAAAACTTCTTATATTTTACTTAGGGTTGGGGGTGAATAATTAATGTCATTTTATTTAATAGTTAATGCTCGAATTTTATACCATAATGATCAAAATAAATAAAGATATTAAATTTAAAAATATGGGATTTTTCCAAAGACTTTTATCCGTCACCGATTAGCAACGGGGTACGAAATAACATTTGTAATTAAAAACCGTCGGTAGGAAAAGCTTTACTGTTTTCCATTCATTTTACACATTTTATTATTATTATAATTATTAGGTGATACTGTTAGTGTTTTGTTTTCATCATTTTAGAATCAAAGGGAATATATAAAGATATATTTCTAAATATAAGAAGACACACCAGTATACCTTTCTGTTATATATCCTTATCTATCATTGTCTATCTTCATCAAAATTTATATATCTTATTCTATCTATCTTATATATATATATATATACACGTACATACATTTAGATCAAAAACCACAAACTTCTTTCTTCTCCTTCTACTACTCGACACACAAACCATGAGTTTCTTTTCTCTTCGATCAACCACCACCGGAACACTCTCATCATTTTGTAATCAAGAACCCACAACCAACCACCCATATGATCACCTCATTCGTTGACATCCATCACCAACTATATTTCCTTGTGCATGTCAACTGAAGCCATCACTTCTCTTCCTTTTTTTTCCTGTCCGACATGTTACTGCTACAACTCGAGATCACCATCATAAGGTTCATAACCATCACCTTTCTCTTATTGGTTTATTTATTCACATCACCATCGAAGCTATATTTTTTTAATGTAAACAACTAAACCGAACCATAATAAATGCCTACTTCTATTTTCCTGTTTCAACTAAACACAAACCCAGGAACCCTTCTCTTGTTTCGTTCCTACTCAACCGCAAACCACCACTCACATGAACCCACAACCACCTTTGTTCTTTGCAACCTTCGAACCCCTTTTTGTGATTATTGTTTATGGAGGAAAACCCACTTGTAGTTTACTCGTTCCTTTTCTAATTTAAATTCAAAACCACACGTCATCATAATCTGTTGTTTTCTTCCATTTGGATTACTTGCCCGTGACTTTATGTTTCAAATTAGGCTGCTGCACCGTTTGTTTCCTTTTTATTAATCAAACACCCTTTTTGAATTAGTGGAGTAGTTTAGTGGAACCAATGGAGAATTCATGGCCGACCATGAAGGGACCACACATAAAGACATTCAATTTTTTTTTTATGATGATGATCAAGACATCTAATGTGAATAGAATAAAATACTTGATGAAATAACGTCAATACTATCCAGTCGATTTCTTGTGAAATTGTTTTGATAATTGGGCCGAGTTTCCTTTCCTTGTTGGGCCGGGATCCTGTTTGTTATTGGGCCGAATGTACTGATGACATAATTACGTTTTTTTTTAGTTTAAACCATCGCCCAAGCCTTGATAGTCGTTAAGTGCTTGTTGTTGATGAACTGTTAATGTTAAAGTATTGAAGATAATGATAGGTGATGAGGTCGTATGATATTGATGATGGTGATTATGTGAAGGTAATAACAAAAATTGATGTTCATTGATAATGATGGTGGTAATGAAATAGTAATGACGAATTGATGATGATGAAGTTACAACGATGATGATGATACGGTTGTATTAAAAGTTACTGCTACGATGATGATTAAGGTTTAATGATGGATGATGGAGAAGAAAATGATGATGATGAACCTGTTTTGTCTTCTTTCCTACTCGAAAACCCAACAAACCGAAACCTCACTAATCAACTTCTTGATTACTGTACGGATCGATTTTTCTTTATGCTTTTGTTCTATTTTGTCTCGATCACAAAACCAGTGACTGAATTATTACTACCGATTGATACTACCATCGAACAACTCTCTAACTCGAAACCCTTTATTGATATATAATCGATACTTGGGCTGCTGTGATTTGGTTCCACTATATTTGGGTTTTAAGTTTAATGAAGAAGAAGAAACAGATAGAAATACGGTTTTATATATTGATGCCGTGGGATAAACCAGAAATGAATGGTCAGCGGACTGGTTAAGCTTGTTTTCGTTGAACGAGAGGTCACGGGTTCGAACCGGGGCATTGACACATTTATTTTTTTAAGCCTGTTTTCCTAAGGTAGTTTATTTATCACTATTATTATTGTTATTATTATTATTATCATTACTTGTATTATCATTGAGATTATTAGTATTATCATTAAAATTATTATTTCTATAAAAATTATCATTAAAATCATTATTATTAATAAAATTATTTTTATTAAAATTATTATTTTTTATTATTATTATAGGTATCATCATTTTTATTATCATTATTAGTAAAAAATAATAATATTATTAAAAACTATCGTTTTTGTTAGAATTATCATTATATCATTTTTAATATCATTATCATCTTTTTTAAAACTATTATTATTACTATCATTATTATAATTATTAGTATCAAAATTATTATTACTATTATTATACTTATTCTAGTATTATAATAAATATCATTTTACAAACAAAAGAAACTTATATAAAAATATATTTATTACATAATATTACTTAATATTATGATATAATATTATTGTAGCGTTAACTAAATCATATATCAAATAAACATTATAATGTATCATAAGTATTAATAAAAGTATTTATAAATACCAATCTTAATACATAACTAAATATATAAAGTTGCTCGATTACGATTATATGTTTTAACATATACACAAATGATATAGGTTCGTGAATCCGAGACTAACCCTACACTTATTCAATGATGTCATATGTATTTTTACTACAAAATATAGTATGGTGAGTTTCATTTGCTCCCTTTTTAATTGCTTTTGCAATATATATTTTTGGGCTGAGAATACATGCGCTGCTTTTATGTTTGATGAAATAGACACAAGTACTTAAAATATATTCTACCTTGAGTTGTACCACCTTACATATCTTCCCTAATAGCTTGGTAACTAATATTTACATGTTGTAAGAACATGTAAGCGCGAATCCAATTGATAGATCTATCGGGTTTGACAACCCCAATCGGGCTAGTCGCTCTAGTATCGTAAACAGTTGCATAGTACTTCGTTTTTACTACACTTGGTACAGTGTAGGGAGATTTCATAATAAAGGGAATATGCCACAATAATTGTTAAGTATGGTTACCGAAGCGCTCAACAATTTATAGAATACTTTTATACACTTGCGAGTGTACATATATTTATAAATGGAAATCTTGTGGTCTATTAAAATATTGAAATAACTGTTATGATAAACCTATGAACTCACCAACCTTTTGGTTGACACTTTTAAGCATGTTTATTCTCAGGTATGAAAGAAATCTTCCCCTGTGCATTTGCTCATTTTAAAGATATTACTTGGAGTCGTACATGGCATATTTAGGTCAGTACCTCGCAATAGGACCAGATGTTGATGACTTCGTCCAGGTGGATTAGGATGGGTCGCTACACTTTGACCAAGTTTAACCAAGTTAAACTTTTAATCAAACTTAACCGAATACTTGTGCAATTGTTTCTAACATGCTTTTATACTTGAATCTTGCATGAAACTTGACAATTTGATTCCCATGCTACATTAATCGAGTCGTAACGAGCCATAGGACTAATAGAACATCTTTGACCAACCGTGTTTACCGTTATTGATACAACCTACTTGTTTAGGTCAAGACTAGCACTAGTTCTTGCACACATTACTTTGTGAAGTACTCTTTTATACTTATACTTGGGATGAGAAAACATAAATGATTCATACTTTTATACTTTGAACACGAATACGAAAGCAAAGATACGTACGAGTTAGAACGAAAATCCTCAAGTCCAATTATCATTAGTTACATTTGTAGGGTGTAAGCGAGAACTTATGTTGTGTGGCCATACGGGTTTAACGAACCCTCATTCGGACGGTTCGCTGCCGTTAGCGAATGAAATATAATTTTATCGAAATAGTGTAGGTTCTAACACTATATGCAGAGGTAAGATTCAGTTAAGCTTGATAATTGGATGCTCGTGATACAAACACATCTTTTGAGATGTATACGCTTGATAATCGATTTTTACTAAATCTTGTGGTTCAAAACATACTTTATACATACACCTATGATTTCACCAACATTTTCGTTGACAGATGTTTCTATATTTTTCTCAGGTCCTTGAATACTAGGTGATACATGCTTCCGCACTATACTTTTTGATACTTGCTTGGATGTCGAGTATACTTGCATACGTGGAGCGTCTTTTGACTCATTCTTAAATTGTGTCGCATATGTTTCAATTGTACTTTAAACATTGTAATGTAACTAGTTGTCGAACTACTTTGTAAATCTTGAAACATCCTTACTTTTGAAATGAATACGATATACTTTTGTCCAAACGTTGTTTTAAAGGCTTATGACCACGTAACGGGACCTAAGTAGACGGGGTCAATGACGATTTTGTCGGGTCGTTACAGATGGTATCAGAGCGTTGGTTGTAGGGATTTAGAGTTCATTGGTGTCAATCCCGAATCATAGGGTACATTGGTGAGTCTACACTACAACCGGCATATAGACTTGAAGTAGGAATTACTTGACTACTTGTGCATTTATACTCGAACTCTCCTATTCATATCTAACTCTTATTACATCTTAATCTCACGTTGTTTAATTTGATTGACACACCTTCTTGACCTTATGTGATAATGTCGAATGCACACATGAATTAGGGTAATATAATTGCCGGGATTATATTACGGTGACTCATATGAACGTTCCGACATTATGACATAAAGACTTTAAATAGAGTCAAGGAAAATTTTCTATTTATCCTCATTCCATATCACGGTTAGTATTATTGAGAATACTAATCAATGATATTCTTGTGTTTTGAAGGAACAATGCCTCCTCGCCGTGTACCACGCCATGAAACACCCGAACAAGCTCTTAAAGGAATGATCGCCACTGCCGTAGATGCGGCCATGGTCGGTCACTCATCCAACACCAACAACCCCAACAACAACAACAACAACAATGGAACCGAAAATTCAAACGAGGGATGCTCCTACAAAGCTTTTATGGGGTGCAAACCTCATACTTTCGATGGAACCGGGGGACCGGTTACTCTCACCCGATGGTTCGAACAAACGGAAGCCGTTTTTAGCATAAGCGGTTGCCGAGACCAAGACAAGGTAAAATATTCCACCCACACTTTTGCCGGTATCGCTCTCACGTGGTGGAACACGTATGTACAATCGGTGGGTACCGATGAAGCCCACACTCTCTCTTGGTCCGACTTAAAGGGGAAGATGATCACCGAATACTTCCCACGTGAAGAGACTCGCAAGCTCGAGCAAGAGCTAAGAACTCTAAAAGCAGTCAAAAACGACCTCAAAGCTTATAATCAACGATTTTCCGAACTAGCCTTGATGTGCCCAAACCTTGTGAACCCCGAGTCTTTAACGGTTGAACTTTACATGAATGGTCTTCCAAAGAGCATTAAACACGGAGTAATGTCATCCAAACCCACCAATCATCAAGAAGCTTTGAATATGGCCCGCAAATTGATAGAAAAGGTGGACGAGATTGTAGTACCGGCACCTAAGGCAGAGGATAAATCGGGTGGCAACAAAAGAAAATGGGAAGCCACTCCATCAAACAACTACAATAACAGCTTCCCCAAAAAGTCTTTCACCTCCGACGGCAAGAAGAGTTATGGCGGAAACTTGCCTTATTGTAACAAGTGCTACAAACATCATCTTGGTGAATGTGGCAAACCATTTTGCATCAAGTATCAAAGGAGTGGCCACGTGGCCCACGATTGTAGGAATACCTCCCCAGTTGCTCAAAAGGGGCCAAATGAACCAAGACCGGGTGTTTGTTATGAATGTGGCCAACTGAGTCATTATAGAAATGCGTGCCCAAAGAAGAAAGCTAACCCCAACGCACGCGACCGAGATTTCAACATTAATGCCACAGAGGCCCAAGATGACAATGAACTAGTCACGGGTACATTTCTTCTCAACAACACTTATGTTACTTGTTTATTCGATTCGGGTGCTGATAAGAGTTTTGTATCCAAGACTTTGAATCACGCTTTTTGCGCTCCACCACTTTCCCTAGATACTACTTATACTATTGAGGTGGCCATTGGGAAACTATTGAGCGCCGACACATATTATCGGGGGTGTACGTTAAACTTATTGGGTAAGGAATTTGAAATTAACTTGATACCTATGGAACTAGAGAGCTTCGATGTAATAATTGGTATGAATTGGTTAGCAAAAACAAAATTTCACATCCTTTATGATCTTAACGCAATCCGAATTCCTATAGAGAATGGTGAACCTTTGATTGTTTATGGCGATAAGAGTTGCACCAGACTCAACCTCGTCTCGTGCCTTAAAGTTAGAAAACTACTCCGTAAGGGTTGTTTTGTGATCCTTACCCACGTTAAGAAAGTTGAGTCCGATGAGAAGCATATCAATGATGTGCCAATTGTTCGTGACTTTTCCGATGTATTTCCCAATGAATTGCCGGGTCTTCCACCTCATCAACCGGTAGAATTCCAAATCGATCTTATTCCGGGAGCCGCACCCGTAGCACGTGCACCGTATAGACTTGCTCCCTCCGAAATGCAAGAATTGCAAAGTCAAATCCAAGAACTACTTAACCGTGGTTTTATCCAACCTAGCCATTCACTATGGGGCGCTTCGATTTTACTCTTTAAGAAGAAAGATGGATCCCTACGAATGTGTATCGACTATCGTGAACTAAACAAATTGACGGTTAAGAACCGATATCCTCTTCCACGCATCGATGACCTCTTTGATTAATTACAAGGATCTCGTGTATATTCGAAAATCGATCTCCGCTCGGGTTATCATCAATTAAGGGTTAAGGGGGAAGATGTCTCCAAAACCGCTTTCCGGACTCGTTATGGTAGTTATGAAATTCTTGTAATGCCATTTGGTCTCACTAACGCACCGGCGGTGTTCATGGATCTTATGAACTGCGTGTTCAAACTGTACCTCGACAAATTCGTTATCGTGTTCATCGATGATATTTTGGTCTATTCTAAAAGCAAAGAAGAGCATGAACAACATCTCTGACTTGTGCTTGAACTCTTGAGACAAGAACGACTCTATGCCAAATTCTCCAAGTGTGAATTTTGGTTGAAAGAAGTTCAATTTCTTGGTCATGTTGTAAGTGATCAAGGTATTAAAGTCGATCCCGCAAAAATCGAAGCCATTAGAGAATGGGAGACCCCTACTACTCCTACCAACATACGTCAATTCTTGGGTCTCACCGGGTACTATCGTAGATTCATCGAAAACTTCTCTTTGGTTGCACGTCCTCTAACTGCGTTAACTCACAAGGGAAAGAAATTCATTTGGGCGACCGAACAAGAAATGGCGTTTCAAGTCTTGAAGACAAAGCTAACCACCGCTCCTATCTTGTCACTTCCCGAAGGCAATGATGATTTTGTTGTATATTGCGATGCCTCGAAACATGATTTTGGGTGTGTATTGATGCAACGAAAGAAAGTCATTGCTTATGCCTCTCGACAACTAAAAATTCATGAACGGAACTACACGACACATGATCTCGAACTCGGAGCCGTTGTCTTTGCACTTAAAATGTGGAGACACTACCTTTATGGAACCAAAAGTACCATCTTCATCGATCACAAAAGCCTCCAACACATCTTCGATCAAAAGCAACTAAACATGAGACAATGACGGTGGATTGAAACCTTAAACGACTACGATTGCGAGCTTCGTTACCATCCCGGGAAGGCAAATGTAGTAGCCGATGCCTTAAGTTGAAAGGAAAGAGCGGTGCCTCTTCGTGTCCGAGCTTTAAACATCACCATCCACACAAATCTTAATAGTTAAATTCATGTAGCCCAAGACGAGGCTCTCAAGGATGAAAACATCTCTCTCGAACACTTGAACGTCTTTGCCTCTCGATTCGAAGTTAAGGAGACCGAACTTCGATATTTCGCCGGAAGAATTTGGGTGCCTAGTTATGGGGACTTGCGAAGCCTTATTCTAGACGAAGCCCATAAGTCAAGATATTCGATTCACCCCAGTGCCAATAAGATGTACCACGACCTCAAAGAACAATATTGGTGGCCGAACATTAAAAGGGACGTTGCTACTTATGTTGGAAGGTGCCTAACTTGCTCCAAAGTCAAAGCCGAACATCAAAGACCATCCGGACTACTTCAACAACCCGAAATCCCGTAATGGAAGTGGGAAAAGATAATGATGGATTTTATCACCAAACTACCAAAGACGGTGGGCGGTTATGATACTATTTGGGTTATTGTTGACCGTCTTACCAAATCCGCACATTTCATTGCCATGATGGAAACCGACAACATGGAAAAACTTGCACAACTTTACATTAAAGAGATCGTTGCCTGTCACGGTGTGCCTTTATCGATTATTTCCGACCGAGATGGCCATTTTGTTTCTAGATTTTGGCGTACTTTACAAGAAGCGTTGGGAACGCGTTTAGACATGAGCATCGCATACCATCCGCAAACCGACAGACAAAGCAAACGCACAATTCAAACCTTGGAAGACATGCTACGAGCTTGCATTATCAATTTCGAAAAAGCTTGGGACAAACATTTGCCTCTCGCCGAATTCTCCTACAACAATAGTTATCACGCGAGTATTAACGCCGCACCATTCGAAGCATTATATGGCCGAAAATGTCATTCACCTCTTTGTTGGGCCTAAGTAGGCGACACACAAATCATTGGACCCGAACTCATTCATGAAACAACCGAAAAGATCGTCCAAATTTGAGATAGGCTTAGGACGGCCCGAAGTCGTCAAAAGAGCAATACTGACAAAAGATGCAACGACCTCAAATTCTAAGTCGGTGATCGCGTAATGTTAAAAGTCGCACCTTGGAAAGGTGTAATCCGTTTCAGGAAACGCGGAAAGCTAAATCTGCGGTATATTGGTCCTTTCAAAATCTTGGAGCGTGTTGGAACCATTGCTTATCGTTTAGATCTTCCGCCTCAACTGAGCTCCGTTCATCCTACTTTCCATGTGTCAAACTTGAAAAAGTGTTTTGCCTAACCCGAACTCGTCATCCCTCTCGAGGAACTTACTATTGATGACAAACTCCACTTTGTAGAAGAACCGGTTGAAATTGTGGACCACTCCGTCAAAATGCTAAAACAAAGTAGAATCCCGATTGTTAAAGTTCGCTGGAATGCCAAAAGGGGACCCGAGTTTACTTGGGAAAGGCAAGATAAAATGTAAAAGAAATACCCTCATTTATTCGTGGATTCGGAAACGCAAGATCTCGAGGAAGAAACAACGACTACTACGCCTACCTAAATTTCGGGACGAAATTTCTTTTAAGGAGTAGGTAATGTAACATCCCGCCTTTTTCCGTTTACCTTCCGTTATACTATTTTAAAGTCTGTTATATAATTATAACATCTTCCGTAAATACGCGTTTTAAAATATTTCATTTAGGTAATTCACGCACCCGATTCAAACTTGAGGGACTAATTTCTAACAACCCGTCCTAATCCATCTGGACGAATACATTACAATTGGTTACATCGCGAGGTACTTGACCTCTATATGATACATTTTACAAACATTGCATTCGTTTTTAAAAGAAAAACTTTCATTACACTGAAAGTTGACGGCATGCATACCATTTCATAATATATTCAACTATAATTGACTTAATAATAATCTTGATGAACTCAACGACTCGAATGCAACGTCTTTTGTAATATGTCATGAATGACTCCAAGTAATATCTCTAAAATGAGCAAATGCACAGTGGAAGATTTCTTTCGTACCTGAGAATAAACATGCTTTCAAGTGTCAACCAAAAGGTTGGTGAGTTCATTAGTTTATCATAAATATTCATTTTTATCATTTTAATAGACCACAAGATTTTCATATTTCATAAATGTCATTCTCATATCAGGCATTTCACAAACTGCATAGAGATAAAAATCATTCATATGGATTGAACACCTGGTAACCGACATTAACAAGATGCATATAGAATATCCCCATCATTCCGGGACACCATCGGACATGATAATTTCGAAGTACTAAAGCATTTCAAATTCTAGAATGGGGCTTGTTGGGCCCGATAGATCTACCTTTAGCATATTCAGCTTCGATCATTCAACCATATAATGTAGTTTCAATTACTTGTGTCTATTTCGTAAAACAGTTATAAAAAATAGCGCATGTATTCTCAGTCCCAAAAATATATATTGCAAAAGCATTTAAAAAGGGAGCAAATGAAACTCGCCATACAATATTTTGTAGTAAAAATATGCATACGACGAAACTGAACAATGTAGGGTTGGCCTCGGATTCACGAACCTATAACATTTGTATATTTATTAATATTCATAGTTGTAATTGAACACACACACACACACACACATATATATATATATATATATATATATATATATATATATAAGTATTAGTTATATCATTTTTATGTTAATAATATATATATATATATATATATATATATATATATATATATATATATATATATATATATATGTTTTATATGTTCAATATTAAATTTTGTTATGTTATATGTGTTAGATATATATATTTATGTATGTATTTAATTTGTTTATCCAAACAGTAGTTCTATTATACTAAGTTAATATTAGTAAAAAATAAATAATGATAATAACATTAATAATATACATATTTTAATAATAACCCTATTAGTGATAATAACAATGATATTAATAATAGTATTTGTAACAATATTAATTTCATATGTTATAATCAATATTTTAATTCATTTTAATTGTCCAATGTTGGTAGTCCACAGTTACTAATTCAATAATTCATATATAGTTTATAATATTCGAATTAATTAATACGTATCGTGACCCGTGTAAATGTCTCAGACTCGATCACAACTCAAAGTATATATATTATTGTAGAATCAACCTCAACCCTGTATAGCTAACTCAAGCATTACTGCATATAGAGTGTCTATGGTTATTCCAAATAATATATAGATGCGTCGATATGATTTGTCAAAACCTTGTATACGTGTCCCGATATTTAAAGTGCGTAAAATAAATAACAGAAATTAAATGACGATAAATAAAATTGCGAAGATATAAATTGCGATAAATAAATTGCGATAAATAAAATGTAATCAGTTAGCTAGGAACAGTTAGCTAGGAACAGCTAGCGTGGATTCTTAAAAAAATTTTCTCATAGTTAATTTGTTGGTTTCTAACAAATTTTATTTTGTCCAATATTTTCTTCATTATGCCACTTGTTGGATCCTGATAGGTCAAAATCCAAATATGAAATTGAATGAAAATGGTTATTCTGTGGTGAACGGATTCGTACTTCTGTGGTTGTAAATAGGATAGTAAATGACCGTTGAATCAGATTCGAAGAATGTACAGTGTAACTTATTAATGTGAAATTTAAATATTCCTCGGGTATTACCTACCCGTTAAAATATTTTCATCATTAACAATTTGTACAAAAGAATTTTTAATTATAATCGTTATGAAAACATATATACATATATATTTTCTTCAGATGTAATCATGGATTTAATGAGTCAATGTGATATTAAAATCATCAGATTTACGATTAGAACTATGATACATAATCTCTAAAACATTAGAGATTACATAATCGTCATGTAAAATGAAGATAATCGATGTAGAACGATATGTAGAACGGAGATCATACAATGAAGTACAGATGGTGATATTGTGGCATGTGATGTTGAGGCTTGTGTTATTGGTGGTACTGGTGTTGTTACTGATGGTATTTTTGGTGCCGATGATGTTGTTGAAGATGGTAAATTTTGCACCATATTCTCCAAAAATCATTACTCAGGCGCGAAGCTCGTTGACTTCTTCGATTACTCCGGGATGATTGTCGGTAAGAACGAGCGAATGAATAAGGTTTAGAATCTGAGATAGTATGTAATCATGACGAGATATTCGGGAAATGAGGGTGAAAATGGTATTTCGGACTGGTTCACCGGTAAGTGCTTCAGGTTCTTCGCCAAGAGGTGAATTTGGTTGATGGAAAGGATCACATTCTTTTTGTCTCAAATGATTAAGTAGGCTACGAACCCATCAAATGAATTGGTTGATTCATTCTGGTGACACTGCTTTCGGAGCTTAGGTGAAACTCCATATCGAAATAGCTGTCAGAATTCGAGGAATTTGAACTGGTTGGGAGATTCATCTCGTGCGATCAGATGAAGGATTTTCGATAAGAAATAGATTATAGGATGTAGATTAGTACCCTGCAATACATAATTTACATATGCATATATAATACTAAATCCCATAAGTTACGGAGGAATCTACAGAAACTGTCAGGCAAAGGTAACAATAACAGATACGCTAAGATATGAATTTATCTATACACCGTCTATGCAATAGAGGCAGTAAGACGTGTCTAGACTTTAAAGATGATAAGCAAATAATTTCTGACAAGAAATGATAAGCAAAACTTTTGACATGCAGACATGGTCGAAGTCCAGACAATGCATCTAAACAACTATCAGTTAGACACACTAATGCAAGACCTGGTTCGCTAATACCACCGCTCTGATACCACATGAGACGACCCGTCCTAATCCATCTGGACGAATACATTAAAATTGGTTACATCGCTAGGTACTTGACCTCTATATGATACATTTTACAAACATTGCATTCGTTTTTAAAAGACAAACTTTCATTATACTGAAAGTTGACGGCATGCATACCATTTCATAATATATTCAACTATAATTGACTTAATAATAATCTTGATTAACTCAACGACTCGAATGCAACGTCTTTTCTAATATGTCATGAATGACTCCAAGTAATATCTCTAAAATGAGCAAATGCACAGCGGAAGATTTCTTTCGTACCTGAGAATAAACATGCTTTCAAGTGTCAACCAAAAGGTTGGTGAGTTTATTAGTTTATCATAAATATTCATTTTTATCATTTTAATAGACCACAAGATTTTCATATTTCATAAACATCATTCTCATATCAGGCATTTCGCAAACTGCATAGAGATAAAAATCATTCATATGGATTGAACACCTGGTAACCGACATTAACAAGATGCATATAGAATATCCCCATCATTCCGGGACACCCATCGGACATGATAATTTCGAAGTACTAAAGCATTCCGAATTCCAGAATGGGGCTTGTTGGGCCCGATAGATCTACCTTTAGGATTTGCGTCAATTAGGGGGACTGTTCCCTAATTCTTAGGCTACCAAGCTAAAAGGGGCATATTCAGCTTCGATCATTCAACCATATAATGTAGTTTCAATTACTTGTGTCTATTTTGTAAAACAGTTATAAAAAATAGTGCATGTATTCTCAGTCTCAAAAATATATATTGCAACAGCATTTAAAAAGGGAGCAAATAAAACTTACCATACAATATTTTGTAGTAAAAATATTCATACGATGAAACTGAACAATGTAGGGTTGGCCTCGGATTCACGAACCTATAACATTTGTATATTTATTAATATTCATAGTTGTAATTGAACATATATATATATATATATATATATATATATATATATATATATATATATATATATATATATATATATATATATATATATATATATATATATAAAAGTATTAGTTATATCATTTTTATGTTAATAATATATATATATATATATATATATATATATATATATATGTTTTATATGTTCAATAATAAATTTTGTTAAGTTATATGTGTTAGATATATATATTTATGTATGTATTTAATTTGTTTATCAAAACAGTAGTTCTATTATACTAAGTTAATATTAGTAAAAATAAATAATGATAATAACATTAATAATATACATATTTTAATAATAACTCTATTAGTGATAATAACAATGATATTAATAATAGTATTTGTAACAATATTTTTATTGTTTATGGTAGTTATGATATTGATATTAATGATTTACTAATAATAATAATAATAACTTTGTTAAAAATGATAATTTTAATAAAGATATTGTTAATAATGATACCTTTGTTTAATAATAATAATAATACTAATAGTTACAAAAGTGATACTAGTACTAAAATAATGATAACTGGTATTATTTTCATGTTAATAATCCTAATCATAACGATAATAATAATAATAATACGACTATTAGTGATTATAATAATAATAATAACCAATATATTTATAACACTTAATAATAATAATACTAATACTTATATTAATGAAACTAATAATAACCCTAATAATAACAATCATAACAGTAATAATAATACATATATCAATATCAAAACTAATAATAATAATAATAATAATAATAATAATAATAATAATAATGCTACTTAATGATATTATTTAATAATATCAACAATTTCTAATAACAATAACACTAGTAATAATAATAACAATAATAATAATAGTGATAATAATAATAATAAGTATATTACTACCTTTAAAAGAGTTTGTAAGTGCTTCCTAAAAAAATTGTCCACGCCTAGGATCGAACCCGAGACCTCTCGCTCACCAACGTCACCCCCTAACCATTCTGCCATGGGTGTTATTCTGTTATAATACCAGTTCTATATTTATTTAACCCAAATCTGGTTACTCATCTTCTTCCTCAACATAATCAATCGACTGGAGCTTAAACCCATCATAACCACTAACTAATTTAATACATTAGATCCTTCCATTGGATCTGAAATGATTCATGGTGTTGATTTTATTAACGGAACAAATTAAAAGAAATATATATATATATATATATATATATATATATATATATATATATATATATATATATATATATATATATATATATATATATATATACATGTATACACCACTGTTTCAGCTAGCGAAGAACACCAAATCGAATATTGAGTTCTAGTGTTTTTTATACAAAAATTATAATATGAAATAGGTGCAAAAACGTTCACTTAATCTTTCTGTATCATCAATTTAGTTCAAAACATCAAAACTAGTTCTAATTTCGTCTTGAACAAAATCTTTGACTTTTGAAAACACAACTTTGACTTCAAAATTTGCATTCAATACGAAAAATTAGCAATTGAAACTTTTCATATAGTTTGAATGAAGTATTTCTAACAAAACAATTTTATTAGATTTTAATATAAAAATTGAATTCGACGTTTTGACAAAATATTGAAGAATAGAGGTCGTGACAGTTTTTTTTATAATTTGTTTTGTTTTAATTAACTAATTGCAGTACGTAGTATATATATTGTGAATGTATATATGATTTAACAGTTACCTTGGATCCTAATTGATCATGAAGTTGACTGGTAACCAACATCAGACAATTTGGACACCATTTTCTCTAATTTGACAGAAAAATAAAAAAATAGTAATAAAAAGGACGATCCTTTCATAGCAGATTTGGATTGTACTGATGTTTTGGTAACAAGAGAAGACAGAAAGCAAATTATAAAAAGAAAACGATAGAGATAGCTAACTGAATGACTTTTCATCAGTTTTTATAATTAATAAATAATAATTATATTAATAATTAATAATAATGGTATTGATCATAATAATAATACATAACCTTGATAATAATAATAATAAACTGATAATAATAATATTATTGCTGTAATTTGTATATGTATCTGTATATATATATTTCTTTATTTGTATAATTATATATATATTTATATATTTAAATATATAAAGAAACTTAATAATAATAATAAAATTAATAACCATGATAATGATAATTGTTAATAATAATGTATATAATGGTTTTAATAATAATAATATTAATGATAATAATAATAATTTGTATTATTTTTATAATATTAATAATAATAAAAATAATGATTTTGAATGATAACATAATATCTAATAGTAGTACTAGTAATAATAAAGATAATGAGTTACATGCTTCAATTTTCATATCTATATAATAATGTTAATAATACTGATATTAATTTTAATAATCAAAGTAATAATAATAATAATAATAATATTAATATAATAACTATATATTAACTTGTAAGTTTAATATTACATATTGTTGATTATGTAATATTATATAATTTATACCATATAATAACTTGAATTGAATATTAAATTTCTATACATTTAAATATATATATTGCAATATACCTATAATAATAATTATGTACATCAATCATACATATAAATTCATTTTTAATAATTACTTAATGATTCTGTTTTATTATTTTACATTTTTAACTCCAATAATTAAATTATATTTTATTAATTCAAAATATTATATATACACTTATATATATATATATATATATATATATATATATATATATATATATATATATATATATATATATATTTACATTTTTATTTACACACACACACACACACACACACATATATATATATATATATATATATATATATATATATATATACACATAACTGTTCGTGAATCGTCGGAGATAGTCAAAGGTCAAATGAATCCATGTAACAGTTCAAAAATCTTGAGACTCGGTTTAATAGACTTTGCTTATCGTGTCGAAATCCTTATAAGATTATGTTTAAATTTGGTCGGAAATTACCGGGTCGTCACATAATTTTGCCAAGAGACCAAAGGTGTGACTAGGTCAAATGGTCAACACCTTTCTCATCCATTCATTCATCTCCTAACTCTTTCAATACTTTCACTTTTTACTCTCAAATCTTCAAACCAAGATTTATCATCCATTTTCAAGTTAACAATCAAACATCCAAACAAATTACATACTTGGAATTCTTGCATCTTCCTCTTCTATTCCATACCGATTTCATCAAGTTTGGGTAACTTTCTAAAATTACTAGATTCTTAGTTCTTGATGTTTTTATCTTATAAAAGTGTTGATTAGTGTCTATGACTCAAGTCTAGCATGATTATGTGATTTGTTTGCTTGATCTTGTTATTTTGATGAAACTAGCTCAATTTGAAAGATGACTTGCTTAATCTTGAGTTTTGGTTGTTTATATGTTGTTAGATATTAAAAGTTCATGTTTTAATTGTGTTACTAGTATCACTAGCTTCAATTTGATGTGTAGGTTGCTTTAGAAAACTTCATAAACTTGATTATTGATTTTGGTGATATTGGTTAGGTTTGATAGACCTAAATGTGAACATTTGATGCATTGAATGCCATGAATTGTTGTTGGTAAGTGTTTAGTTAGATTGTATGCTTGATTACCTACAAAACGGCATATCATATGTGTGCATTAAATTCCCGAATCATCTAAGTGTATTTATGAACTTGAAAACATTTATGGTGAGCATTTAATGAGCTTTCAATTTGATTTTGATTATTGTAAGTGATGATTTTGGTTGATGGAATGTGGTTAGTTGTGTTCCTTGTCAAAATACCTTTCCAACGATATAAAATACATGTTTTAGATGTTTACGGATCATAAATTGCGTTAAATTAAAGGTTGGTCCGAGACTTGTTATGTTTTTAAGGCAGTTTCACTGAAACAGATACAGATGCGGCGCATCTGCCTTGGATGCGGCGCATCTGCTGTAGATGCGGCGCATCACTTGCAAATGTGGCGCATCTGATGGCTGCTGTCCAATTTTTTTTATTTTTTTTCGTTTAATTCCCGCTATGCTATACATGTCCGATTAACATGAAACTTGGCCAACATACTTATATATGCTTATCTTTCATAGAAAAATCGTCGGATACCCGAACCGACCCTGTTGACTTTGACTTTGACCAAGTTTGACTTTTAATCAAACTTAACCGAATACTTATGCAATCGTTTCTAACATGTTTTTATACTTGAATCTTACATGAAACTTGACAATTTGATTCCCATGCTACATCAATCGAGTCGTAACGAGCCATAGGACTAATTGAACATCTTTGACCAACCGTATTTACCGTTATTGATATAACTTACTTGTTTAGGTCAAGACTAGCACTCGTTCTTGCACACATTACTTTGTGAAGTACATTATTTATGCTTGCACTCAAGGTGAGATCATAGTCCCACTTTTACTCTTTTATACTTATACTTGGGATGAGAAAACATAAACGATTCATACTTTTATACTTTGAACACGAATACGAAAGCAAAGATACGTACGAGTTAGAACGAAAATCCTCAAGTCCAATTATCATTAGTTACACTTGTATGGTGTAAGAGAGAACTTATGTTGTGTGGCCATATGGGTTTAACGAACCCTCATTCGGACGGTTCACTACCGTTAGCGAATGAAATATAATTTTATCGGAATAGTGTAGGTTCTAACACTATATGCAGAGGTAAGATTCAGTTAAGCTTGATAATTGGATGCTCGTGATACAAACACATCTTTTGAGATGTATACGCTTGATAATCGGTTTATACTAAATCTTGTGGTTCAAAACATACTTTATACATACACCTATGATTTCACCAACGTTTTCGTTGACAGATTTTTCTATGTTTTTCTCAGGTCCTTGAATACTAGGTGATACATGCTTCCGCACTATACTTTTTGATACTTGCTTGGATGTCGAGTATACTTGCATACGTGGAGCGTCTTTTGACTCATTCTTAAATTGTGTCGCATATGTTTCAATTGTACTTTAAACATTGTAATGTAACTAGTTGTCGAACTACTTTGTAAATCTTGAAACATCCTTACTTTTGAAATGAATGCGACGTACTTTTGGTCAAACATTGTTTTAAAGACTTATGACCACGTAACGGGACCTAAGTAGACGGCGCCGTCAATGACGATTTTGTCGGGTCGTTACAATGATGATCGAGTAGGATTAGGGTTCGACAGAGGAAAAGTGTGTGTTTAATTGTTGATGGGAGGAATGAACCCCTAATTTTGTTGTAAGGTCCGTGTTTTTTATTTATTAGAAGGGTATTTTAGAGATGAAGTGTTTGTAAAATTGATTTATTAGCTAATTTTTTAGTGGATGATTAATGACCGTTGAATCAAAGGGTATTATAATGTAATTTTCTAATCTAATGGTAATTAAGGGGGTTTTGAAAATATTTATTAGCTAATCGAGACTCTCTTTTAATGTATATAGTGATAGTGATATATATATCAAGATGGGAGTACTTTTTTGGGGGAAAGTAAATTTTTTTCATTTTTTTTGATTTTTTTTTCAGACATCAAGATCACATGAAAATATGAACATTTAAAAAGATACTTTGTGATGAATGTTATTATTTTGGTGGAAAAACGCTCTCAGAGAAAAATGAAAACATGCATCATGTGTAATATTATGCTTCTGAGTTTTTTTATGGTTTAAAAATTAGGGTTTAGAAATTAGGGGGTTAATAATTAGAGTTTATCTATTAGGGTTTAGAAATTAGAGTTTAGATTGAATTTTTAACACGAACTGTTTCAAAACACTAAATCCTAAACCCTAAACTATAAATCGGGTTAAATTTAAAAAAAAAACTTCATATAAGATGAAAGAAAACAACGTTTCAAAAATGTTATTAGGAATAACATTACACATGATGAATGTTATCAATTATTTCTTCGATCGTTTTCCCGCCTAAATAATAACATTCATCACAAAATGTCTTTTTTAAATGTTCATATTTTCACCTAAACTTGACGTCTGAAAAAAAAATTCGAAAAAAACGAAAAAAATTTACTTCCCTCTACTTCCCCCAAAAAATGCTTCCCTCCTATATATATATATATATATATATATGTATATATATATATATATATGTATATATATATATATATGTATATATATATATGTATATATATATATATATATGTATATATATATATATATATATATACATATATATATAGGGGCAGGATCAATGGGGAAGTAACCAATCAGGGGGAAGCGGGGGAAGTAAAAAAAAAAAATTTCGTTTTTTTTGAAATTTTTTTTTCCGGCATCAAGATCACACGAAAATATGAACATTTAGAAGAGACACTTCGTGATGAATGTTATTATTTAGGCGGGAAAACGATCGACAAAAATAACATTCAAGATAATATTGTTCGTGAAGAATATGAACGTTTTTTTTTTTTTTTCATGTTTTGTGAAGTAAAATTTAGCCCGATTTAGAGTTTAGGGTTTAGGGTTTAGGGTTTGGTGTTTTGGGTTTATGGAAACCGTTCGTGTTAAAAACTCAATCTAAATCCTAAATCTAAACCCTAAATCTAAACTCTAAACCCTAAATTTCTAAATCCTAATATCTAAACCCTATAAACCCTAATATCTAAACCCTAATATCTAAACCCTAATAGCTAAAACCTCAAAATACGCTCGAAAAACACGATAATTATTATATATTACTTCTTCGAGTGTTTTCCCGCCAAAATAAAAACATTTATCACAAAGTGTCTCTACTAAATGTTCATATTTTCATCTCATCTATAATGTTCGTGAACAAAGTTTTTTCAAAAAACGAAAAAAAAAAAATTTGCTTCCCCCCGCTTCCCCCCGAATGGTTACTTCCATCTTGATCCTACCACTATATATATATATATATATATATATATATATATATATATATATATATATATATATATATATATATATATATATATATATATATGGAGAGAATCCAGTGAGAACTTTTTAGTGTGAGAACTCTATGAACTCCAAATACACTAAAATTTGAGCAAAAAAGTGCGCAGGCGAGCAAAAAAAGGAAATTCGAGCAAAAATATAAAACACGGACGAACAAAAAAATCATAGTCGAGCAAATTTTTTTTTTTTCGAATTTCAAATATGTATAACACATTTTTGTTCGACTATCATGTTCTCTACATTTTTTTGTTCGAATTTCAAAAATGTAGAACACATTTTTGTTTGCCCGCCTTTTTTTTGTTCGACTATCAATTTTTTTCGCCCGCCTTTTTTTTTCGTATTTCAAAAATGTAGAACACATTTTTGTTCGACTATCATGTGTTCTACATTTTTTTGTTTGAATTTAAAATGTAGAACACATTTTTTATCGCCCGCCTTTTTTTTTGTTCGACTATCAATTTTTTGTTCGCCCGCCTTTTTTTGCTCGAATTTCCCCATTTTTGCTCGAATTCGTTGTTTTTTGCTCGCTCGCCATTTTTTTGCTCGGATTTTAGTGTATTTTTGAGTTCTTGGGGATCTCACACAAAAAAATTTCTCATTATATATATTATCATACGAATTATAATAAACAAGAGTTTTGATAACGTGCGTAGGTGTCATACATTAAAGATTTAAAGTGCTTTTGTTAAGTTATTAAAATGTAAAAAAGTCATGTTGAGTGTGTGTGTGTGTGTTTTTTTTTTTTTTTTGTGTGTGTGTGTGTAAAAGTTAAATAATTAAATTACTTAAAATTGAAATCTTTAATTAATACACACAAAGAAAAGTAAATATTTTATTTAACGAATGAATACTGAATATAAATATCGCTTTGTAATATTTAAGAAATATTCTATTAAATAGTATGTGTTCTAACTTGTATACATATTGATAAACACGCATTAATGAACTCATAAAAGAAAATATTGTTAAGATCATCCTTTTCCCAAGTAATTAGTTTAAAATATATTGCTTTTAGCTAGAATATTAAATTTTTGATTTACATAATCAAAATTTTATGACAATAATATATATTTAAATTTATTATAATTTATTCAAAACACTCATAAATACTTATTTCCTTTTTCGAAATACTAGGCTTTAGAGCCCGTCCGTTGCACGAGTAAAATAATGATGCAAAATTGATTTAGTTTTATCATAAAATTATTGTTTTGAACTATAGATAAAATAGTGGCATTTCATTCATTGGCTATAAAACTATGCAACGAACTGAGTCGCACAACTATGTACTTTTGTTCTCATTTGTACTTAACTTTTACATGTAGAGCATAAATCACATTGTAACAACTAAGCAAGTAATAGATGGTTTTGTGTTCTCATAATATCTCCATTGCTTTGTACCAATCTTCAAAAAATGTCAAACTAAAATTTATATTAAATGGGAAACTTACGTAAGTACAATATGTGCATCATCTATTAAAGCTTAAATTTCCATACATCATCTGCAGTAACTCGACTTCTTCCTGATTTGTTCCCATCACAATATGTACAAATCGAATTGCCTTCAACACTTGTTCGCAATGGCGATTTCAAACTTTTAAATACAATCCACCTATTGTAAAAGATAGATGGTTCAAAGTGAGATAATTTTCATATATAGTGCACTGAGTTGGTGTTAGGTATAGATTAAAACAAAATTGTTACAAAACACAAAAAAGCAATATATAATGCAAATAAACAAAATAATACGATAACAAATTTAATACCGGTGAGAATACCTTGTATGACATGACATAGAAGTTATGGTTCTTGGATCGAACGGCAATGACGAATATGGTAACATTATAGAAATTTGATATTCGATAGCATACGATTATCGATTTATAGCCACCAATTAATATTTTTTGTGATTCTGTTGATGGAGTGAGTAAACTGGTATTTAACTAAAATTCAAAAAATCATATACCTTTGTCGATTCTTTCGAATTACCTTTTCAGATTTGATTTTTATATGTATTTGATGCAGCATCGAAAACAAATTGTATGCTATTCAATGTTATTAGATGGACAATTTTCTCCAGTCACAAATACATAAGCCAGCAAATCGATCTGTTATTCAACGATATGTAAACTTCAGGTTTATTCGACGAATATATGTAAATGGTTGAGGAACTCTTGGATTTTCAACTTTTTCCATCAACTCAACTTCAAGTCTTCAACGCTACTACTCTTAAAAACATGTTTCAGCCATTGTAACTTCACATGGTCATCAACCACGGTTATATGATAAATCAAACTATTAATGTTGTGAATACTACTATTCTAAGCACAGTTGGTTAAGTTATTGGTTAAGTTATATGTAGGGTACCAGAGATTACCAAATATTACATTAGAGATCAAACTGCTACTGGTTTGACTGACCCATATAAATAGTTTGAAATTGCCACTGATAAAGCTATCTGTAGAGCACAAAAAGTTACATTAGAGATCAAAATTTAAACCAAGAAATGAATATATTGAATTTAACCACTTGAACACATAAATCGAAAAGAAGAGCCAAATTCATTTTATACATAACTATATAAGATCCATAACATAACTGATGCATATCCGTATGATCCAGACGGATTGAACATGTTGAAGACAACCTGGAACGTGGCAGTAAGCACCAAGCAAAATAATATACTTCCAAATTAAATATGAGTCTAAGTTAAAATAATAAAGATAATAACTAATAGATAAATAAGTAGATAACTACTAGATTTTTAATTGGATGTTTACTCCGTAGTACTCAAGCAAAATAATATACTTCCAAATTAAATATGAGTCTAAGTTAAAATAATAAAGATAATAAAGATAATAACTAATAGATAAATAAGTAGATAACTACTAGATTTTTAGTTGGATGTTTACTCCGTAGTACTCAAGCAAAATAATATACTTCCAAATTAAATATGAGTCTAAGTTAAAATAATAAAGATAATAACTAATAGATAAATAAGTAGATAACTACTAGATTTTTAGTTGGATGTTTACTCCGTAGTACTGTCACGTTAATAAAGCATATTTATTTACGGAGTATTAGTTAGGATTATTATTTATCTAGCTATATATATATATATATATATATATATATATATATATATATATATATATATATATATATATATATATATATATATATATATATAAGGAACGTAAGTTTTAGTTTTCATTCAGTTTATTGATATTTTGTTTTATTGAAATAATATTACGTGAAGTAATATAAAAGCCGTGAATGTTTTTTGGTTATCTGAACCAAGAAGGTTCTCCACCGTTGATCCGAGAAGGATTAACTACTACCCATTCTTTATTTAGCCATCGATCCTTCAACTACGTTAAGTGGTATCAGATTCCAGGCATGGCTAAACAAACCGAGTTCGAGAGATTGAATCGCAAGATTCAAGAGTTGGAAGACATGCAACATCTCTTGCGTCATATAGAGATGAAGCTTGCAAATCCTAAATTTTTAAGAGAGGCTCAACCGGATGACTTTGATGATTCGGTTGATGAGGTTTTTAACATGGAGTACATTCTCGAGTCTTGTATGGGTGAAGACACCATACCTATTTATGATACTTACGGCGAAGATGAGGAAGAAGAAACACCGATTAACCTCACTTTGGCGATTTTGGATGCCCGTCAAAAACAGGAAGTTGAGTCCGTCATTTGTGGATGTCAAAAATTAATACTCCATAGTGATGAAAAGGATGTTGAATTGGGGGTGGAGACAGGAAACATGGGTATCTCGGTTGGTCCATATGTTCATAGCGATATGGTAATTGAAAAGGGTACATATATTCTGAATTGTGTTAATTAATTGAGATGGTGCTTGTTCGCTTTCAACAATGCCCGTGGATGTCCGTCATTCATGTTATAGACTCGAGGACGAGTTTTTTTGAAGAAGGGGAGGATGATGCATATCCGTATGATCCAGGCGGATTGAACATGTTGAAGACAACCTGGAACGTGGCAGTAAGCACCAAGCAAAATAATATACTTCCAAATTAAATATGAGTCTAAGTTAAAATAATAAAGATAATAACTAATAGATAAATAAGTAGATAACTACTAGATTTTTAGTTCGATGTTTACTCCGTATTACTGTCACGTTAATAAAGCATATTTATTTACGGAGTATTAGTTAGGATTATTATTTATCTAGCTATATATATATATATATATATATATATATATATATATATATATATATATATATATATATATATATATATATATATATATATATATATAAGGAACGTAAGTTTTAGTTTTCATTCAGTTTATTGATATTTTGTTTTATTGAAATAATATTACGTGAAGTAATATAAAAGCCGTGAAGGTTTTTTGGTTATCTGAACCGAGAAAGTTCTCAACCGTTGATCCGAGAAGGATTAACTACTATCCATTCTTTATTTAGCCATCGATCCTTCAACTACGTTAATAACTTTATAAGATCCATACTTCTTCACATCACATTTACTATTGGGAAAAAAGTATCATGTAATGCTCATGTTAATGACAAAACAGAACATCACAATCATTATCTAAATTGACACTTAAGATCAAAATCTATACATATACCTGGACATCGTTTTGGTGTTATGTTCAATCCATGATGTTTTCCTTTCTTTATAATTTATTTGTTTTTTATCAAACACAATGACCCTTGTAAGTGGTATTTGTGACTCAAATTAACTCTTGAATTCAATAAAATAGACATAAAAAAATAACACTACCGCATATTAGAAAAAGTAATGAACTGTAAAACAATTTGTGTTAAGAAATTTTAACTTTGTGAATGATGAATGAAACGTAGGTTATTGAAGATCCAAATCATAATCGTAGATTGCGAGGATATTGGACTTACGTGCATTGGACGACTGGGTAAAAAACAGTTAAATACTAATATGCTCTCTATCATCGACCATAAATTTCATCTAAAACTCAACAATCTTAAAGTGAGCCGTTGAATTACGAATAAAAACAAACAAATGTTAAACAACTTTGTAAACTAAACTACATTTTAACTATTTTACAACATTTTATAAGTATATATTGATTTGAAACAACGAAATTCGAATTAATTCATGTTTTGCATGAGTAGTTTTCACACACTATTAATATGCAATTGTTCATGTAGAATAACATATCATCTATATTTGATGAAATTTGTGAAAAGAACTAACAACAAAATGTAATGTTTTGTTTGTTGTAGATTTAATAATGTATTTCAAAACTTATTATACAAAAACAACATCAAAATCATGAAAATTTGAGGTGTTTGTCATATAAGCTTATATGCACAACAGCACCATATTCACTTTTCCCGTATATATATATATATATATATATATATATATATATATATATATATATATATATATATATATATATATATATATATATATATATATATATATATATATATTAAGTAAGCGAGGAAACCCTCCTATGAACGAGCACATTGGCTCCCCCATAAAAGGTAAAACCTCGGGTAATCAAGTCCCTTCGAGCGCAAGACCTGGTACCGGGTGAATTGCGCATTATGCGCACCCTCTAGTCACACTCCCTTTTTAAACAGTATATATATATATATATATATATATATATATATATATATATATATATATATATATATATATATATATATATATTGGTAGGATCAAGAGGGAAGTAACCAATCGGGGGGAAGCAAAAACTTTTTTTTTCGTTTTTTGAAAAAAATTTGTTCACGAACATTATAGATGGGATGAAAATATGAACATTTAGTAGAGACACTTTGTGATAAATGTTTTTATTTTGTCGGGAAAACGCTCGAAGAAGTAATATATAACAATTATCGTGTTTTTCGAGCATATGTTGAGATTTTAGCTATTGGGGTTTAGATATTAGGGTTTGCATATTAGGGTTTATAGGGTTTAGATATTAGGGTTTAGATTTAGGGTTTAGATTTAGGATTTAGATTGAGTTTTTAATACGAACGGTTTAGAGTTTAGGGTTTAGGGTTTGGTGTTTTGGGTTTATGGAATAAACCCAAAACACCAAACCCTAAACCCTAAACCCTAAACTCTAAATCAGGCTAAATTTTACATCACAAAACATGAAGAAAAAAACGTTCATATTCTTCACGAACAATATTATCTTGAATGTTATTTTTGTGGATCGTTTTCCCGCCTAAATAATAACATTCATCACGAAGTGTCTCTTCTAAATGTTCATATTTTCGTGTGATCTTGATGCCGGAAAAAAAAAATTCCAAAAAAGTGAAAAAAAAAATTTTGCTTCCCCCCGCTTCCCCCCGATTGGTTACTTCCCCATTGATATATATATATATATATATATATATATATATATATATATATATATATATATATATATATATATATATATATATATATAATATTAAAAGTTCAAAAAAAAAAAAGTAGACAACTGCGAGAACCATTAGAATACAAGCATTTTCACATGTGAGTAGGTTAAAACACATATAATGTTGATGGAGATCAAGATTGAAAAAAATAATTTAAAAAAAACTTATAATTTAACTATATAATCAAATATATAATTTTTTGTTCACATTGCAGAAATGTTTGTGAACATGCGAACATTTCATATACTTCACAATTGAACATGTTATTTGTGATTATGAACATTTATTTTCAATGATATGAGCAAGTAATATTTATATGTAATTCACTGAATATCAATGCATAAGGACCATGTAATTAGAAAGCTCTTGCAATTCTCTACCTTTTTGTGGCTCTCATTTGCACCTGCCTCCATAAACACACGTATAAATATATATATATATGAAAAGAACAGTTTGATATAAATTAAAGACAAACTTTCGTCATTGGTATCTAAACTTTGTATCAAACAACATAGGTGACCTTTTTTTTTTACGTCGTTGACCTCGAATTATTAAAGTAGACCCCAAGGTTGAAGAACTCGGATCTCGGGGAGATCTCGTTTGAACATTTTTTGGGAGATCTCGGCATCTCGGAAAAATCTCGGGGAGATCTCGGACGTTGACTTACGTTGACTTTTTAGTGTTTTTAGTATAAATTTATATTTATAAATAAATATATGTATTTTTATATACATTATTACGAAATTTTACAAAAAAAAATACGAGAAATGAGTGAGAAAATTCGATAAATTGCGAGATTTTACGAGAAAATTCGAGAAATGAACAAGAAAATCTGAGAAATCGTGGCTTTAACCAAGTTTGACCCCGTTGACCGAAAAATCTCGGGAGATTGACATCTCGTCTCGGTTGCATTCAAAAAATGAGATCCCGGATATATCTCGGGGAGAAATAAGGAGATTTACAACACTGGTAGACCCTGAATTTAACGAGCATTAATTTTATCCCGTTAAATGAGATCACGTGACAATCAAATAAGGGCACTTCTGTCATTTACATACTCCCTTCTCTTTTTACTATCATCTCAATTTTCATCTTTTACCCAAATATTAAATCCTAATTAGTATCATGAACCCAAAATCAAATCGTAATCCCTGTCAATATCATTAACCCAATCCTAATTAGTATCATGAACCCAAAATCAAATCGTAATCCCTGTCAATATCATTAACCCAAAACTATATCCAAATACTATCCAGAACCACAAGTTCACCATCACCACAACTAATAATTTATCCAACTAAATGAATTCAAAAGGTGAAGATGATATCTTTCAATATCTTTGTTATGGTAGATGAATTAATGAAATCTAGACGACAAACTAGCAGGTTACAACAACGAGCTCCAGCTTTGATACAGGTCTCTCCAACGAGTCAGTAGAACGTAGCGATCTCAATACAATTGTCGTTAATTACATCGCCGAAAAACATAAGTTGTATCGATATTAGTAATGATGAGTATTGAAGTTAATAGTGATGATAATAATGAGATTGTGAACCAGAGCCAGAGAAAACGTCGATTGTGTATAAGAAATGGCAACATCTGGCTGCCGTTTTATTATAAGTCAACGCCGATGTTGATGCAATCAATTTGTACCGGAGGTACTGTTAATTAAAGTTGATAATCGATTGATTGATAAGGATTTATTAAAGGTTTAATTTATCATCATGATTCAAAATACGTATTTTTAATTTTAGATTTTGTGGAACTGTTGGAAAATGAAAATCTGATGAGTCAAAAGCATGTTAGAGTCTGGAGATTTAGAGTCTGAAGTTGCAGATAGGGATGGCAATGGATCGGATATGGATCGGGTGAGGCCGTATCCATATCCATATCCATTTAATTTTTTTTACTTTTCATCCATCCATATCCATATCCATATCCGTCGGGTGAAGTGGGTTAATGGATATTTATCCATATCCGTTTAAATTTATTTTATTTTTAACAATTATAAGCGGTGGTTCACTATATACGATCAAAAGTAATATTTTTAATAGTTTAGCGACCGAAAGTCACATTTTACTAATCTATATAACAAATATTCAATAGATAACCTATTAAACGTGTAAAGATATCGACATGTAAGTTGCTTACTTTTAGTTACATGGAATCACATTTGAACTACCAAAGTACGATAAATTCATTTGATTATTTAAACAAAACAAAATATAAGAAGAAAGTTATATTTTTAGAGAAAATATAAAGAAAGATGAGTATGAATATAATTAATGAAATATCACTACATAAATGATACTAATTTGAGTGATAAATTTATATATTTAGTTATTTCGGGTGACAGCGGGTTCATCCATGGATGAAATTTTTTCATCCACATCCATATCCATATCCATTTAGATCGTCCATATCCACGAATAATCGGGTGGATCGGATGGATATCCACTGGATCGGGTATCTATTGCCATCCCTAGTTGCAGACTCTGATGTTTACTGAAGTCAACGGTTTGAGATTTCTTGATGCCTAAGCTAAGGAATATTCTGGAGATATGTTTAAAGTTTAAGAAGATTTGTTTTGATTCGGTTTTATCTCCAGAAGATTAACTTTAGAGTTATTTGCATATTAGTTTAGTTTTTAAGTTTATCTTTACCTTATTTATAGCTAAGTTGTTTTGGAAACCAAATCTTTAGTTTTGGTGTTTATCTGTATAAATAGGGTCGTATGGTTTACTTTGAACTTGTATCTTTGCACGATCAACATTATCAATTTTATATTTCATTATCGTGTTCTCTCAATTCTTGCACTAATAATTCTTATTTATTGTTTAATTGAGAGTCTAGTGTTCATAGTTTAATTACTGTGAACTATTAACTGGTATCAGAGCGGGAAAGGTGTAAATCCAATTCTTGGTAATCTTTTAAAACGATCCATATTTTCAACAAAATGTCTACCAGTACCATTCCAACCCATGTCATGGCTGGAAAAGGTGTGCCAATATTCGATGGCACAGATTTTGCAACTTGGAAGTTGAAAGTCCTATGGTTTTTAGAATCTATTCATGAAGAAGCTGAACAAGTTCTCACAACAGGATCCATTATTCCTGGTGCAATGGTTGATGCTGTTCCTGCCACAGATACTGTTGCTGCACAACCTGCTTATTTTCGTGAAACCCCAAGAGAAAGGTGGTCTGAGGCAGAAGCCATAAAATTCAAACTTGGTAGCAAGATAAGGAGTATTATTGGAAATGCTGTTACTGTTCCAATTCTAAGAAAGATCAGTCATGCCAAGACTGCTAAAGCTATGTGGGATCTGTTGCTTAATGACTATGAAGGAGTCACTGTTGTTAAGACTCAGAAGAAAAAGAATCTGATTAGATGTTATCAAAATTTTGCTGCTCAGCCTAAAGAATCTTTGAGTGATCTTCATTCAAGATTTCAGGTTCTGATAAATGATCTTGAAAGTGTTGGGGTAGAGAAAACACAACAAGTGTTGTGTCAAAAGTTCATTGAACTGTTACCTTCAAACTTTGAATCTGTGATTACATCTATGGTAATCAGTGACAAGATAGATAACTATGAGTTAGGTGAATTGTTTGGCATACTGTCAAACTTTGAGGAAACACAACTAAAGAACAAGATCAATGCTAAGAAAACTGCTAAAGATCCAGAAGCTGCATTGGTGGCTACCTCAAAGAAGAATAAGCAATTGTTCTCTATTTACTCTAGCAAGGTTGAATCTGAAAGTGATGAAACTTCTGATGATGATAGTGATTCTGATGAAGATGAGGAGATTAAAGATCTGGAAGATCAGTTGGCTCTTCTGACTCAAAGGATTGAGCAGAAAAAATTTGGTTACAGGAAGGGTAAAAGTAAGAGTACTTTTGATCCAAAGAAGGCTAAATGCTTTAAGTGTGGCAAGATAGGATACATAGCTGCTGATTGCTGGTCTAAGGGTGAAGGAGGTTCCAATACCAACAAGTCTGTTGACAAAGCAAGAAAGTATAAGCTCAAGTACATGAAGTTAAAGAGTGAAGCAGAAAAATCAAAGAACAAAGAACAGGAAAAGGCTTTGTACACAGAAGCATGGGAAGATGAAGACTCATCATCAGATGAGGAAGAGGATAAGTGTCTTATGGCTATAATTGAAAGGGATGGTGGCTCTAGCAAGTTTGAGGAAGATCTGAAAGCTGTTGAGAAGATGGATAAGGATACTACTTGTAATAAAGTTTCTGCTTATAAGGTACAAAACTTTGTAAACTATCTTGATAATGAAAAAGTGAGAATGTTTCAGTAAACTTTGTAAACTATCTTGATAATGAAAAAGTGAGAATGTTTCAGTACTTACTACTTGACTTTAAGTGGTGCTTAGAAGATATTGATAGGTTAAGAACACAAATTTTTTATCTTAAAAATGCCATCAAAAACAAAGATGTTGAAATTAAAGACTTAAAAAAATGTGAGGCTGAACTTGACACCTATAAAATGGCATACATGGAAGAAACTAAAAGGTTAAATACTGAATTAGGAAGGTCAATGAAAACGTCAAAACACTATGAAACAATTTATAAATCTTGGTGTGTATCTTCCAAAAAGAATTCTGATGCTATTGCCAAACAAATTCCTAATGATGTCAAAGCTATACTAGGTGAAAACTACATATTAAATAATAATGTGGAAGTTGATCCAAGTATGTTCAAACCTGACATTTTACCAAATACTTTTGTAAAATTTGATGGTGACAAAAAGATTTTAACCAATGCTTTTGTAAGATCTTTAGATCCTGTTGAGCCTTCTGAGACTATAATACTTGAAAACAGGAATCCACTAGAGTCTGAACTTTTGAAACCTTCAGACTCTACCAGTTTAGTCTCTAATAGCAATAGTGTATGTTCTGACCTAGAGTCTGACACCCAAGAGTCAAGTTGCAAGAACAGTTCTGAATGATCCTCTGACACTGACACGTGTCCAGATCCAAATAGGTCAACTAAAAGAAGGTCAAAGTCAAAACAAGCTAAGACAATTCAAAAACTCAAAAAGGAAATTTCAAAACTCAATGAAAAAATAAAGTGTCAAGAAAAATCTTCAGTTAAAAGAACATCTTGCTTTCCTGAGAAACTTAAGAAGGTATGGAAACTTAAAGCTTGTGAAAATAAAGGTGTTTTGAAAATAGTTAAGGATAAATTGATCTGGATTGAAAACAAAGCTTTGTCTGGAGAGTGAAGGGTACTCCTATTGAACCCACTGAAAAGTGGGTTCCCCTTAAAAACTAACCATTCTCTTTTGTTTGTGTCTTGTGTAACAGGGTAACATGTGGTATTTGGATAGTGGTTGCTCAAGACACATGACTGGGTGCAAAGAGCATCTTGTAGAGTTTGTTGAAGAAAAAGGTCCTTCTGTTAGATATGTTGAAGGGTTGAAGCATAATCTGCTAAGTGTGAGCCAAATTGCTGATGAAGACTGTGAAATTAGATAAGAAAGAAAGCTGGTATTATTTATGATCCAAAAGGAAGGCCAACACTTGTAGCCTGGAGATTTCAAAATGTGTATATGCTGGATCTAGATTCTGTTGATGCTGGAATTGAAACATGTCTGTACTCTCAGACTGTCCCCGAACTTAATTGACTTTGGCACAAAAGGCTTTCTCATCTTAATTTTAAAAACATTAATGAGCTTTCCAAAAGGAAGCTTGTAAGAGGTGTGCCTCAACAACCTTTTAAGAAAGATAAACCTTGTTCTGCTTGTATTATGGGTAAACAAACCAAAACAAAGTTTCCCTCTAAAACTCTAGCTACTATTAGTGATCCACTTCACATGCTTCACATGGATCTGTTTGGTCCAATGAACACTAGTAGTCTGGGTGGGAAAAGATATACTCTGGTAATTGTTGATGAGTATTCTCGATTTACATGGGTTATTTTCTTAGCTGCAAAAGAAAATCATCAATTTGATCAAGAGAGAGCAGGTTCAAAAAGGTGTTCTTGTTAAACAATTGAGAAGTGATCATGCTACTGAGTTCAAAAATGTTACATTAATTGATTTTTGTGAAGAGTCTGGAATTGGTCAAAATTTCTCTGATGTTAGAACTCCACAACAAAATGGAGTTGCTGAAAGAAGAAATAGAACCCTTATTGAAGCAGCCAGAACCATGTTATGTCAATCAAATGTTGCTCTAAGGTTCTGGGCAGAGGCGGTTAATACAGCTTGTTATACTCAAAATAGATCCTTGATTGTGAAGAAACATGGCAAAGCTCCCTATGAGTTATACCATAAAAAGGTGCCTACTATTCATTACTTCCATGTATTTGGGTGTAAGTGCTATATTTTAAATCAAAGAGATCAGCTTGATAAGATGAGGCCAAAATCTGATGAAGGTATATTTATGGGATATTCTTCTGTATCTGAAGCTTATAGAGTGTATAATCAGAGGAGAATGAAGATTGAAGAATCCATTAATATTTCCTTTGATGAAAGTTCTATAGAAATGGATCAGACATCCAGAACTGAGCAATCTGCACTTGGTGAATTGTCAAATTTAATTTCTGGAAACAGTGTTCAGACTCTGGATTCAGAGTCTGAGTCAGATGAACCTAACTTGTCTGGGTTAAGAAATGAATCTGTAGCTAATACTCACACAGAAGAAGTTCCATAAGAAGATGAGCCTGTTGTTATTCAAGAAAGTGATCAGTCATCAAATACCACTGTGGATCTTGTTGTTCCTACTAGAAAGTCATCTAGAAATATAGTCCCTCCAAAGCATCTTGAGGATTATGTTGTGGATCCTACTGGTTTGCCTAAACCTAGTTCTTCTGCTCAGACACCTGTATCTGACTTGGCTATAGCAAATTACTGCTTCTTTTCTTGTTTTCTTTCACTAATTGAGCCCAAAGAAGTATATGAAGCATTGGATGACAATGATTGGGTTGAGGCTATGACTGAAGAATTGACAGAATTTGAAAGGAATGATGTTTGGGAATTGGTTCCAAAGCCTGCTGATAAAACTGCAATATGCACAAAATGGATTTTTAGAAACAAGGTTGATAAAGATGGTATTGTAAACAGAAATAAAGCAAGGTTGGTTGCTCAAGGGTACAGACAAGAAGAAGGAATAGACTATGATGAGAATTTTGCTCCTGTTGCTAGAATTGAAGCTATTAGACTGTTTCTGGCATATGCTGCTCACAAAGATTTCAAGGTGTTTCAAATGGATGTGAAGAGTGCTTTCCTGAATGGTAAATTGCAAGAAGAGGTGTATGTGAAACAACCTCCTGGTTTTGTAAGTAAAAAATTTCCTAAGCATGTTTACAGATTGAAGAAAGCATTGTATGGTCTGAAGCAAGCTCCCAGAGCCTGGTATGATACCTTGTCAACATTTCTTCTAGAAAAGAACTTTTCCAGAGGAGCCATTGACAAGACTTTGTTTATCAAAAAGGACAAAGGTGATGTGTTACTTGTTCAAATTTATGTTGATGACATTATTTTTGGGTCTACTAATTCACACTTAAGAAAATGGTTTTCTGACATTATGTCTGAAGAGTATAGAATGAGTAATTTATGTACTTTAAACTATTTTCTTAGGTTGCAAATAAAACAGAGTTCTGATGGCATTTTTATTAACCAAAGTAACTACATTTCTGATATGTTAACTAAATATGGTTTTAAAAATTGTTCTACTTTAAGAACTCCAATGAGTGTTTCTGAAAAGCTTGATAAAGATGAATCTGGGAAACTCACTTGTCAATCAATCTATAGAGGTATGATTGGATCTTTGCTATACTTAACTGCTAGTAGACCTGATATAATATTTTCTACATGTCTTTGTGCACGTTACCAATCAGATCCTAGGGAGTCTCATTATAAAGCTGTGAAAAGAATTTTTAGGTACTTAAAAGGTACCCCTAACCTGGGTCTTTGGTATTCTAAAGACTCAGGGTTTGATCTAATTGGTTACACAGATGCAGACTATGCAGGTTACAAATTAGACAGAAAAAGCACTTCTGGTGGATGTCAATTATTAGATGAAAAGTTGGTTAGCTGGCCCAGTAAAACGCAAAATTCAGTGGCTACTTCCACAGCAGAAGCTAAATATGTAGCAGCAGGAAGTTGTTGTGCTCAGTTACTTTGGATGCAACATCAACTTTTGGATTTTGGGTTAACATTGACCAAAACTCCAATAATGAGTGACAATGAAAGTGCAATTTCTATTACTGAGAATCCAGTGTTTCACTCCAGAACCAAGCATATTGAAATCAGGCATCATTTTATAAGGGATTGTGTTGAAAAGGGCAAAGTGTTTTTAAAGCATATTGGCACTAAGGATCAATTGGCAGATATTTTCACTAAAGCACTTCCTGAGGAAAGGCATTTTTATCTTCTTGGACAACTTGGAATGTTAAATCCATCAATTGAAATGTTGTCCAGTGATGATACTCTCTAAACTGTTGTTGTTGTAAAAAAAAAAAAAAAATTAGAGTCTGGATTACGTCATATTCAGAGTCTGGATGACACCATGTTATTTAGAGTCTGGAAAGGTTTACTCTGTTTGTGTATTTTTACTGTAAACTTGTTTTCTTCTTTGGTCAATAAAGGTTTTCTTTATTCGGGTTTATAAAGTAAAAAGTTAAATTTTGAAGGGGGTTAATGGTAAATTTTTGAAATTTTTGTGTTAGAGGTATTTATATTTCCCCTAATTTTCTTTCTTCAAAATCTTCTTCAAATTAATCTTCAAACATAAACCCTAATCCCTCTCATTCGATCATCATCTTCTTCAAAACCTCTCTCGGTTTTCATAATTCACTCGTGTTCTTGCAAGTTTTTGATTGATGCTAATGGCAAATACGAAGTTCATTCCTTTTGTTCTTGTTCCAACCGATAACATGATTAAGGCAAAAGAAATCAGAGGAGAGAAGGATGTGCAGGTTTCAGCTAACAATAGGGTTGCTTGTGCTACTATTCCTGCGAATTTTGCTAATGAAGGGTATGAGGATTTGGTATTGTTCATGCGAAATCATCCTTTAAAGGAGGCTTTCTTCAAGATAACTATCATGTTTCCAGAGATGTTAGGCGAATTTTGGTATACCTGTGTTGGAAACAGAGAAGCTAGATCTATCACTGGTACTTATCGAGATGGTAACAATTCTTTAACTATTACAGAAAATCATTTAAGAATTGCTTTGAATCTTCCTGTACAGGATAACTTTGTTAGAACTGTGTCAAGGTCTGCTGTGAGATCTTGTTTTCCTATGGTTGGTCAGCCTGTAACTAATTCTTCTGTTAAGATTAGTATGTTCTCTCCAAGGTGGATGTTTTTGTTATCGAATGTCATTAGAAGTTTGAGCTTCAAATGTGGTAGTCTGTCTGAGGTTAATGATTATGAGGCACATCTGTTTCATACAATAGTCACAGGAAGGAATATTGATTTTGCACGTTTAATCTTCAATGAGCTCTTGGTTCTCACTGAAAAAACTCCAAGAGATCATAATGTGCCTTTTATCAGGTTTTTAAGTTTAATGTTTGAACAAGCTATGACACCTGCTTTGTATGATGGGCTTAAAGTGTTTCGTGTGTATGAGTATACTTTTATTCCAGAATGTAGTGTCAGAATGTTTCACAGCCACATTGTAAATGATCAAGAGGTAGCTCTTACTCCTGCTATGTTGTATTGGGTTAATCTTGGCCGTACAGACCAACCTACAGATTCTGAGCAATCAGGGTCTGCAGGGGCATCTTCTTTAGAATCTGAGCAATCAGGGTCTGCAGGAGATCACAACAATGGTCAACCATCTTTAGAATCTGAGCAATCAGATTCTACCTCCACACAAACTCCACCTCATGTTGTTTCACAAACAGAGCAGGCTGAAGACATGGGTGAGGAAATCCCACCTCACTCTAACCCATCTTCACCCACTGCTGCTGAGCAAATTATCCACTTAACCCACCTTATGAACTCACCAGTTCATACTGAGAATACCACCATATCTAAAACCTTAGATACTACAGCACTTGTGGATTTACCTCAAAAATTCACTAGGAAGAGTGCTGCACGTACTGCTCCACCATCTCTGCTAGAGGTTGGTGAGAGGAGTGCTTTGACCACACCTGAACCTGGTAGGTTAGTTAACTTGGATACCCACATTACAATCACTGAGAAAACCCACTCAGTTGACTTACATGAAGAAGTCTCAATCCTGGACTCAAATAACCAAATTCAACAACCTACTGAAATAGCCAAGCCAACTGCTACCCCAGACTTAAGTCTGCCACTACCCACCCAAAATATTCCATCCTTACACCTTCTTGCACAGGCTGCCAATATCACACTCATGTCACAGGGTGAGATACTGGCCTCAAAATCTTCTATGTCCAAAGATCAGCTTTCTTTACAACGGGAAGGCTGTGAGGACATACCAACCCTACCCTTATCTTCTAGCACTACTTCTCAGACTGAGCACCAGTCACCATGGTTGGCCTGCATCAGGCTTTGACCAAGTTGACTAAGGAGTTTGATGACAAGCTCTCTGGTGTGCAGTCTAAGATTAATAATCTTAACTTTAATAATAATTTTGTTTCAAAAGATGAGCTTATGGAGGTAAGGAGGTTGGTTGGGGATATGCAGGGGTTGACTAGTACAGGTGGTTCAGGGTCTGTTACAGAAATTAATCACAAGTTGGCTGAGCTGGAGAACAGAATGGTTGGTGTTGATGAACTGAGACAATGCTTTACTGGATTTGCTTCTGATATTTGTTCCCTCAAAAATCAACAGACTGAAATTTGGAAGGTCATATCTTCTCTGCCTTTAGATGATGTCAAAAAGGGGGAGAAAAGAAAGAGGTCAGATGATGCAGGTACTGTAGATGCAGGTTTTGCAAGTGTTGAGGGGGAGCAATCTAAGAGGACTCAAATTGAGGGGGGAATATAACTGATAAGGGTGTTAGTAATACTCAAATGGTTGCTGTTGGTGGTGTTGGTGATATTCAGGGGAGTTCTAGTGCTTTTGTGGTTGCTGCTATGCAAAGGACAGAGGGTGATCTAAGGGCTCAGATGAACAAGAGATTTAGATTAAGAAGATATGAAGGTGATGTTGTCAAGGTTGAGGTTGATAAATCCGAATTTGAAGGTGTAACTCTACTGCTAACAATGACACACTTACCAGATAGGAGGTTAAGAGTTAAAATAAATCAAATTGTTCGTTTGGGTTTTTGTGAGTGGAAAGGCATAGCTGTGTGTATCAAGGAGCATGCAGGAGATCAAGTTGTTATGAAAGAAGTGTTGAAGAGAGTTTATATGCTGGTACATTTGGTGTTTGAAGAAGGGTTTATAAGTTTTAAGGATTATGAGGTGTTTTGTGGAATGTTTGATCTAGAGATGAAAGAAAGAAGAGCTAAGGGACATGTTGAAAGGTATGCTGTCCCTGAACATTTAGAGTTTGTTGATGATAAGTATGTTGAGTATTTAGATGGTTTGATGTTTAAGACAAATGAAATCAAAGGATGTTGATTAGGGTTGATCAGTTTGAAGGGGCTAGTATTGAGATGTTGATCAGTTTATTATCCAGATGTGAGACAGAGCAAACTTTTCCTTTTAGGGTTCAATTGTTGAATCACTTGTATAGCAAGCTAACCATGTTGAAGAAAATTCCTCACATGAAGAACAAGTGTAAGCTTATCGAAAAGGAGTATGCTAAGGTGGTTAATTAGGTGTACATGTTGTTTTGACATCATTAGATAGGGGGAGATTGTTGGGAAAATGAAAATATGATGAGTCAAAAGCATGCTAGAGTCTGGAGATTTAGAGTCTGAAGTTGCAGACTCTGATGTTTACTGAAGTCAACGGTTTGAGATTTCTTGATGTCTAAGCTAAGAAATATTCTGGAGATATGTTTAAAGTTTAAGAAGATTTGTTTTGATTTGGTTTTATCTCCAGAAGATTAACTTTAGAGTTATTTGCATATTAGTTTAGTTTTTAAGTTTATCTTTACCTTATTTATAGCTAAGTTGTTTTGGAAACCAAATCTTTAGTTTTGGTGTTTATCTGTATAAATAGTGTCATATGGTTTGCTTTGAACTTGTATCTTTGCACGATCAACATTATCAAATTTATATTTCATTATCGTGTTCTCTCAATTCTTGCACTAATAATTCTTATTTATTGTTTAATTGAGAGTCTGGTGTTCATAGTTTAATTACTGTGAACTATTAGGAACATATCTGAAAGGACCCGTCCTAATCCATCCGGACGAAGTCTTCAACAGTTGGTCCCATTGCGAGGTTCTGACCTCTATATGCCATGAACGACTCCATGTAATATGAGCAAATGCGCAGCGGAAGATTTCTTTCATACCTGAGAATAAACATGCTTTAAAGTGTCAACCAAAAGGTTGGTGAGTTCATAAGTTTCTCATAAAACAATAAAATTCATCATTTTGATAGACCACAAGATTTAAATCCTGCATGGTACAAATGGGCCCGAATCCTATACCCACCTGTAATGTACATGCGATATCTTTTAAATACAGTACACCTTTCTCGTGTACGAAATCATCTTTCATAAATCTTAGTAACCGTACACATATCTCGTGCACAAAAATAACATACACATAACCTGTGTATAAAATCATTCTCTCGATACATAACATTCACTTTACTTTCATAACTTGGCTTGGTAATCGACCTTAACATATAATGCGCATAAATAATATCCCCAAAACAGAACCTCTTGTCTATATAATAATCATATAAACTTCGAAGTACAAAACACCACGCCCACTAGCCCTTCCGTCTAGTGAACATTCTGGGTGGGGGTGTTAAACCCGGTAGCTATCTTTAGGATTCGCATCAATTAGGCGTGCACTAATTCTCAAAATTAGTGATGTTCCCTAATTCTTAGGTTACCAAGCAATAATAATCAAGGGAAAAATATTCATATCAATTGTGGCAATTATCACGTCTACATAATTCAATGGTGGCAATTATCACGTCCACATAATTCATTCGAGGAATGTTTTGCTTGTGTCTATCTCGTCAAACATTTATAAAAGCATTTCATGTATTCGCAGTTCAAAATGTATTTCAAAAGCATTTAATAAAGCAGTTGTAAAAGTAGTACATGTATTCTCAGTCCCAAAAATGTAAAGAGTAAAAGGGAATCAAATGAACTCACCTAATGTATTTTGTAGTAAAAATACATATGACTATATTGAACAATTGAACAATGCAGGGTTGGCCTCGGATTCACGAACCTATATCCAGTATATATATTAACACCAAATATTAATCGAACAAATTTATATATATTATAAATGTTATCTTATTAAATTAGGTGTTTCATTAATAACTTAATTAAATATGTTTATTTTTATATATACTAGATAGATAATTTGTATTTATTATAAAATATCAATGTAGTTAAGTTATATGTAATAAATATGTTTTTCTTATATATATAACATTTATTCAGTAAATTAATAATAATAATCTTAATAGTGATACTAAAAATACTAATTTTATAATAATAATAATAATACTAATAATAATAATAATAATAATAATAATAATAATAATAATAATAATAATAATAATAATAATAATAATAAGGTTAATACTAATAATAATAATCTTAATGGTAATAATAATAATAATATATTTATTGTAATTATATTAAATTTACATATATATGATAATCATACTTATAGTTAATCTATGATCATAACTTAGTTATTATTATTTTTAACCTACATACAAAATATATTTTTAATTAAGATTTATTATAACTTATATCATAATCGTATTTTACTAACTTCTCATTTATATAAATATCATAATACTTTCTTGATGATAATAATAATTACAATGGTAATAATAATAATAATAATAATAATAATAATAATAATAATAATAATAATAATAATAATAATAATAATAATAATAATAATAATAATAATAATAATAATAATAATGATGATGATAATAATGATAAATGAAATAACTACCTTAAAGGGGGAAGGCTAAAAAAAAAAAAATAAGCTGCTGCGAATGAGACTCGAACCCGCGACTTCCCGCTTCCCAACGTCTCCCCTAACCATCTGCCCTGTATAGTTTTTCTAATCCATATGCTAAACTAAATGTATATAACCCCAAACGTTCATGCTGCCTTTTCTTCATTAAATTAAAGAGACGGATACCACAACTCAAATTCGTTGCCTAACCCACAAATCAAAGTAAACCCATGGCCCAATCACTAAAATAAGTTTACGGCCCAATATATCTAATTAGAACCCACGTATACCACTTAGATCAAATAGCAGCGTTGATTGAAAAGGGTTTCTTGTCGATTGGGATATCAATGAAAGAAAAGAAAAAGAAAACGGCTGTCAATTTCTTCAGCGTGTATCATGTTTTTGTCACCAGGTACCCAAACACATTCGCACACTCTCATCATGATTTCATCATCCTTACTTCATCAATCATTAACCTTTATCACGTTTATATTAAACCAATTACCGACCTAATTGCTAATACTTTATATATAAATATATATATATATATATATATATATATATATATATGTATATATATATATATATGTATATATATATATATATATGTATATATATATATATATGTATATATATATATATATATATATATATATATATATATATATATATATATATATATCGCTACTTTACAGCTTGCAATCATGTATCATCTTTATCCACTATATATATTATTGAGACAGAATTATTGTGGCTGCAATTGCAGCGTAAATACTTACTTAAAACATAATCAAATCGAGTCTCAGATGAGGTCTTCGCATGGGTTCACAACAGGAATATATAGCGATTTATGGTGGTGAATGATGGTGGAGTATCACGATGGTTCATGGTGTTCGTACATCAAGAACAATAATTATATGATACGGATGTTTGCAGAAGAAATACAGCAGCAAGTTTCACTATTTTGTGGTGTTCTCCGAGTAGGAGAGAGAGAAGAGAGAGAGATAAGAGAGATAAAGGGTTAGTGGGTGGTGTTGGTGTTGACATCGAATATAAGAAGTAGAAGAGAAAGACAGAAGGGTTTACAATAGTAGCTGTGGTGGTTAGCAATGGTGGATTCCAAGGTGATGAAGATGAGATGGTGTTGGTTCGTATATGTGTGTAGCGGAGATGATGAAATGGGTGAAAGTGTCGATCAAGAAAAATAAGAAAAAGGGTGTCGGTTTTGGTGTTGGGAGGTGGTGTTTCAACAGTTGAAGTGGGTTTCGAATTGAAAACGTAAAAAAAATAGAAATAGTACGTAGCAGTTGTAATAACAGAAAACAATGATGGTGTTGAGTTCTCGGCTGCAAAAATAGAACTCGAAGTAGGTGGTGAAGTTTGTTCTTGAATAGTTGTAGCAGGTGATCGTTGCAAGTGTGAGTTTCGAGTAGAGAAAGAGAACCGTAGCAGCTGCAAACCAATTGGGTTTTTCGAATAGGAAAGCGACCCGTAGTTCGATGGTGACTAGTGTTGGTGGTCTTGGATGAATTCGAACAGCAACAATGATTCTTGATGATTGTTTGCATATGATCTGGGTCTTGATCAAAACAGTAGCTAAACCATTTTATTCGTAATCGGCTAGCAGTAATCAGGAGACCTACGGTGGTGGTGATGGATGGTTGATGATCTTGGTGTTTGTTTTCCTTGAACAGAATACGAAAGGGAAAAGAAGAAAGAAGAATTGTGTTCGGGTTACAGTATTCTATCAGTATGTATATGTATGACACATATATGTGTATACATATATGCCTTTGTTTATTAGAGAAATAAAAAATTAATATATCACAAGTTATTATTTCTAGTCACATATAGATGTTAGCTGGCAATGAAAAGTTAGTGGAAAGTTAGATAAATCGAATAATGGTACACCAGTTTTCTTAAAGTTGATTGCAACTTATACAAAGTAGTAGAAAGTAATGAAAAGAAAGGCATATTATTACAATGATATGTGTCTGTTTGTGTTTGGCAAAAGCACAAGGTATCTGTAATTTAATTCACTTGATAACCATGTTGGAGAAAAGAAACAAAATCATATACATTTAGATTGTGATGTGCAACTGAAATGAAAGAGAAAGGAAGAAAAATATAATCACACTTTTTAATCTACAGTTAATTAATATTAACAATTAATATTAATATTAATAATAATAATAATAAAAATAACAAGTATAATATTAATAACAAGTATAATGACACTTATTAATAATATTGTTAATAATAATATTCCTAATATTAATAAATATAACACTAATGTTATTGATATAACAAACTATGCTTATCAATTCTCACATCTATATATTTATGTATTAAATTAATAATATTAGATATACTGATATTATTTTACATATTTATTTTTCAACAATTAAATCATATATTATTTCAAATAATATTTCAAATTATTTTATTTATATGTATATATATATTCAAATATATATGTATCTATTTACAATTTGTTGTTCGTGAATCGTCGAGAATCATCGAAGGTCAATTGAATATATGAAACAGTTCAAAAATTTTAGACTCAACATTACAGACTTTGCTTATCGTGTCGAAATCATATAAAGATTAAGTTTAAATTTGGTCGGAAATTCTCGGTTCGTCACAGTACCTACCCGTTAAAGAAATTTTGTCCCGAAATTTGAGTGAGGTGGTCATGGTTAACAATAGAAATGTTTTCATGATGAATATGAGTTGATGCATAAAGTTTTATCATCCTCGAGTAATATGAATAAAACAATTCGATTATTCGAAGAGTACGAATGAAGCTGTCACAAAAGATAGAGATTTAACTTTTAACGTAGTCAGGGTTGAATTTAGGAAAATAAGGTTAGTCTTAACTTTTGACGTCGTCTCGATTGAATTCCGGAATTCAAGGGATTTAAAAGAAAATCTTGGAAATATATAAGATCTGATTCTTTGGGATTTATGGAAATTAAGATCTCTATAATTAAATGCGGTCATCTACTTCGATTGCTATGTCGGGTATTTCCATTATAAATTTACCTCTTCCGTTTTGTTATTCTCACCATTCTTATACTTTCTTCTTTAATCCATACCTCTAAAGATTGTAAAGATGCTTAATCCAGTACTGATCTTTGTCCTTCTTCTGAAAATTGCTTCTGTCTCCCTCATTCTTCATCTACCAATGGAGGAATCTATTTACTTCTACTATTACCTTGGGGTTATAGTGTTTACAATTCTCCCGTGTCTGTACGTTGTAATACGTATTGATATACACGGTTTGTAATTTTTGTGTTATTATCAGGCTTTATATCTTCCCTTATATTTCGGAGCTTCATGCTTTTGTCTTCTCTTTTTGACTTTAAGTAAAACAAGTAATGGTCCAGAATTCGTAAGTATGGAGTTTTGAATGAACTTAATGTTCTAAACAAGAATAAACATAATAGCACGATTTGATTTATCAATTTACCTGAATCACTGAGAATAGATCTATCAAGAATATATTTTCTTGATATGTTTAGAGGTTAATTAGAATGAAAGAGTTATGTAACATGGCACATGATGATGGTATGATCTACTGTGAATCATCACGTCCCATTAGAAACTCAGCATGACTTACTGTAATATAATCACGTTGGCCAAGCGCCATTATATTATACTAACTCATGCTCAAATTCTTAACACTTCTCCAAAAACATTCATAATTTAAACTCAGATTTTACAGAAGGATAGAAACTAAAATAGTTTCTTTTATGATGTAACGTAGATAGCACGAGGAGATAGATAATTTCGGATGAAAATATTTATGAAAATATCTTCAGAAATATCGAAGATATTAATGATGATATTTTGGGAATTTCTAAGTTCGAAGGTTTATGAAGAAAATTTTCCACAAGATTTTAATATGACTTCGGGGCAAGATATACGCTGAAGACTTCATTGGATACAGAATTACAGGGATTCTTTGAATATAGGGTATGATCCTTGTATTTGTCCTTGGTCTCCTTCATGGTTTGCTCAATCCATTTTTCAGTACCAAATTTTCTATCGAGTGTTCCCAACACTCCATTCTTTTATCATCACTTTTGGCCATTAAGACCATTTACTACATGCTGCTTCGTCAGCATTTTTAAAGTTAACGAATCTGGATCATTGGTTATCAAACCGAGGGGTTTTAAGAAAATTGTGTTTTTAGATGATTAAACGCTGATTTCTGGTAATTAGTATGGCAATTCTCGTTACAAGGTGCGGATGAGTTCATGATAAGTCTTCAATAGATAAATATAGTGATTTATCGGAGAGATTTAAGCCAAGGAGCAACGAGGTTGATGATACGTCTGCTGGTGATGTGGTTGAATATAAGAGGTTCTCCGATAGCAATAAAAGAGCACACATATATATATCAAGGTTATAATAAGGTTGTTTCGAATGAAAAGTCGAAGTTGACTTGCTGGAACTGTGACAAAATTTGCTAATTTGAAAAGGGATTGCAAAGTTATTTTTGGTAATAACAATTCCTAAAGGGTTAGCACAGATATGTTTTAAACATTTACTCAGGTTCCGAGTATTTTCAGGTGCATAACTATATGCATCAATCTTTTCTTCCGTAGATGAAGTGCGGTTGGTTCATCCTCTCGATTGAAGTGTTTTTAAGAATTATGATATGTTTGAACGCAGATTGGAATTGTCATGATACAATTGAGGTTTAGGATGAAATTAAGCGGCAAACTTGAAGAGATGTTTGGTTTTATATGTCATAATCAATATTTTGATCCATTTTAATTGTCTAATGTTTTCTTCATTATGCCACTTGTTGAATTTTGATAAGTCAAAATTCAAATATGAAATCGAATAAAAATGGTTATTCTATGGTGAATGGATTCATATATCTGTGGGTGTAAGTAGGATAGTAAATGACTGTTGAATCAGATTCGAAGAATGTACAGTGTAACTTATTAATGTGAAACTAAATATTCCTCGGGTATTACCTACCCGTTAAAATATTTTCACAATTATCAGTTTGTACAAAAGAATTTTTAATTACAATCTTTATCAAAACATATATACATATATATTTTCTTCAGATATAATCATGGATTTAATGAGTTAATATGATATTAATCTCATTTGCTTTTCGGTTTAATCTAGAATAAGAAATCTGTAAAACTATTAGGAACCATATATTCTTCGCAGAATATTTCTTCAATGAAGTTATGGATCAATGCTTCATCGTTCATTGTTGTTGGTACTCCTTGGTGTCTATGATGCGTATGACGTTGGTGCTCGAGTTACAGATTGTGATGTTGAGGTGTGGGATGTGGATGTTGTTGTGATGGTACTGTTGGTGTTGTTGATGTTGCTGAAGCTGGTAGGTTTTGCACCATATTTTCTAGAGCCACTACTCGAGCACGAAGTTCGTTGACTTCTTCTACTAACCATGGCTGGTTATTAGTGCGAGGTAGAGGTTGGATATCTTCTCTAGTTCCGTTAATGGTAGCCTCAAGACGAAAAATTCTCGCAAAGAGGGTATAAACAGTGTTGCGAACAGTTTCGCCAGTGAGCGGGTCGAGTACTCCGACATTAGCGGTAGATTCGGCTCATTATATGGAGTACCTTCTTCCCTTCTCCATAGGGTGAGTATGTCGCGAACCCACCCCCATTTTCTCCAATAATCATGGTACTTGATCAGGTGGTGCGCTCCTGTCACGCTGTCTTCGGAGCTGGAGGAACTTGGTCTATTCGAAGAGGCCATCTTACGCGATAACAGAAAGTTATGAAATGATTCTTGTTATGAATTGAGGGCTGAATACTGGATGATATCTCCATCTTCTCGGATACATATACATAGCAAAAGGATTCCGTAATTTACGGAGGAGATTAAGGAAATGTGTCAGACAAAGTTTAATGTGTTGGAATATGAATTCGTCTATACACCATCTATGCACTAATTGCAATAAGACGTGTCGAGACTGAAAATGATAGGTAGATATTTTTCGATAAAGAATGATAAGCAAAACTTTTAATATGCAAACCAGGTTCAAGTCCAGACTTACTAATGTATCCTAACAACTACTAGGTCGAAGTCCAGACTCATTAATGGATCCTAACAACTACCAGTTAGACACACTAATGCAAGACCTGGTTCGCTAAGACCACCACTCTGATACCAACTGAAAGGACCCGTCCTATTCCATCCGGATGAAGTCTTCAACAGTTGGTCCCATTGCGAGGTTCTGACCTCTATATGCCATGAACGACTCCATGTAATATGAGCAAATGCGCAGCGGAAGATTTCTTTCATACCTAAGAATAAACATGCTTTAAAGTGTCAACCAAAAGGTTGGTGAGTTCATAAGTTTATCATAAAACAATAAAATTCATCATTTTGATAGACCACAAGATTTAAATCCTGCATGGTACAAATGGACCCGAATCCTATACCCACCTGTAATGTACATGCGATATCTTTTAAATACAGTAAACTTTTCTCGTGTACAAAATCATCTTTCATAAATCTTAGTAACCGTACACATATCTCGTGCACAAAAATAACATACACATAACCTGTGTATAAAATCATTCTCTTGATACATAACATTCACTTTAGTTTCATAACTTGGCTTGGTAACCGACCTTAACATATAATGCGCATAAATAATATCCCCAAAACAGAACCTCTCGTCTGTATAATAATCATATAAACTTCGAAGTACTAAACACCACGCCCACTAGCCCTTCCATCTAGTTAACATTCTGGGTGGGGGTGTTAAACCCGGTAGCTACCTTTAGGATTCGCGTCAATTACGCTTGCACTAATTCTCAAAATTAGTGATGTTCCCTAATTCTTAGGTTAATAAGCAATAATAATCAGGGGAAAAATATTCATATCAATTGTGACAATTATCACGTCTACATAATTCAATGGTGGCAATTATCACGTCCACATAATTCATTCGAGGAATGTTTTGCTTGTGTCTATCTCGTCAAACATTTATAAAAGCATTTCATGTATTCGCAGTTCAAAATGTATTTCAAAAGCATTTAATAAAGCAGTTGTAAAAGTAGCGCATGTATTCTCAGTCCCAAAAATGTAAAGAGTAAAAGGGAATCAAATGAACTCACCTAATGTATTTTGTAGTAAAAATACATATGACTATATTGAACAATTGAACAATGCAGGGTTGGCCTCGGATTCACGAACCTATATCCAGTATATATATTAACACCATATATTAATAGAACAAATTTTTATATATTATAAATGTTATCTTATTAAATTAGGTGTTTCATTAATAACTTAATTAAATATGTTTATTTTTATATATACTAGATAGATAATTTGTATTTATTATAAAATATCAATGTAGTTAAGTTATATGTAATAAATATGTTTTTCTTATATATATATAACATTTATTCAGTAAATTAATAATAATAATAATCTTAATAGTGATACTGAAAATACTAATTTTTATAATAATAATAATAATACTAATAATAATAATAATAATGTTAATACTAATAATAATAATCTTAATGGTAATAATAATAATATATTTATTGTAATTATATTAAATTTACATATATATGATAATCATACTTATAGTTAATCTATGATCATAACTTAGTTATTATTATTTTTAACCTACATACAAAATTATATTTTTAATTAAGATTTATAATAACTTATATCATAATCGTATTTTACTAACTTCTCATTTATATAAATATCATAATACTTTCTTGATGATAATAATAATTACAATGGTAATAATAATAATAATAATAATAATAATAATAATAATAATAATAATAATAATAATAATAATAATAATAATAATAATAATAATAATAATAATAATAATAATAATAATAATGATAAATGAAATAACTACCTTAAAGGGGGAAGGCTAAAAAAAAAAAATAAGCTGCTGCGAATGAGACTCGAACCCGCGACTTCCCGCTTCCCAACGTCTCCCCTAACCATCTCCCCTATATAGTTTTTCTAATCCATATGCTAAACTAAATGTATATAACCCCAAACATTCCTGCTGCCTTTTCTTCATTAAATTAAACAGACGGATACCACAACTCAAATTCGTTGCCTAACCCACAAATCAAAGTAAACCCATGGCCCAATCACTAAAATAAGTTTACGGCCTAATAGATCTAATTAGAACCCACGTATACCACTTAGATCAAATAGCAGCGTTGATTGAAAAGGGTTTCCTGTCGATTGGGATATCAATGAAAGAAAAGAAAAAGAAAACAGCTGTCAATTTCTTCAGCGTTTATCATGTTTTTGTCACCAGGTATCCAAACACATTCGCACACTCTCATCATGATTTCATCATCCTTACTTCATCAATCATTAACCTTTATCACGTTTATATTAAACCAATTACCGACCCAATTGCTAATACTTATATATATATATATATATATATATATATATATATATATATATATATATATATATATATATATATATATATATCGCCACTTTTCAGCTTGCAATCATGTATCATCTTTATCCACTATATATATTATTGAGATAGAATTATTGTGGCTGCAATTGCAGCGTAAATACTTACTTAAAACAAAATCAAATCAAGTCTCAGATGAGGTCTTCGCATGGGGTCACAACAGGAATATATAGCGGTTTATGGTGGTGAATGATGGTGGAGTATCACGATGGTTCATGGTGTTCGTACAGCAAGAACAATAATTATATGATACGGATGTTTGCAGAAGAAATACAGCAGCAAGTTTCACGATTTTGTGGTGTTCTCCGAGTAGGAGAGAGAGAAGAGAGAGAGATAAGAGAGATAAAGGGTTAGTGGGTGGTGTTGGTGTTGTCATCGAATAGAAGAAGTAGAAGAGAAAGACGGAAGGGTTTACACTAGTGGCTATGGTGGTTAGCAATAGTGGATTCCAAGGTGATGAAGATGAGATGGTGGTGGTTCGTATATGTGTGTAGCGGAGATGATGAAATGGGTGAAAGTGTCGATCAAGAAAAATAAGAAAAAGGGTGTCAGTTTTGGTGTTGGGAGGTGGTGTTTCAACAGTTGAAGTGGGTTTCAAATTGAAAAAAAAATAGAAGTAGTACGTAGCAGTTGTAATAACAGAAAACAATGATGGTGTTGAGTTCTCGGCTGCAAAAATAGAACTCGAAGTAGGTGGTGAATTTTGTTCTTGAATAGTTGTAGCAGGTGATCGTTGCAAGTGTGAGTTTCGAGTAGAGAAAGAGAACCGTAGCAGCTGCAAACCAATTGGGTTTTTTGAATAGGAAAGCGACCCGTAGTTCGATGGTGACTAGTGTTGGTGGTCTTGGATGAATTCGAACAGCAACAATGATTCTTGATGATTGTTTGCATATGATATGGGTCTTGATCAAAACAGTAGCTAAACCATTTTATTCGTAATCGGCTAGCAGTAATCAGGAGACCTACGGTGGTGGTGATGGATGGTTGATGATCTTGGTGTTTGTTTTTATTGAACAAAATACGAATGGGAAAAGAAGAAAGAAGAATTGTGTTCGGGTTACATTATTCTATCAGTATGTATATGTATGACACATATATGTGTATACATATATGCCTTTGTTTATTAGAGAAATAAAAAATTAATATATCACAAGTTATTATTTCTAGTCACATATAGATGTTAGCTGGCAATGAAAAGTTAGTGGAAAGTTAGATAAATCGAATAATGGTACACCAGTTTTCTTAAAGTTGATTGCAACTTATACAAAGTAGTAGAAAGTAATGAAAAGAAAGGCATATTATTACAATGATATGTGTCTGTTTGTGTTTGTCAAAAGCACAAGGTATCTGTAATTTAATTCGCTTGATAACCATGTTGGAGAAAAGAAATAAAATCATATACATTTAGATTGTGATGTGCAACTGAAATGAAAGAAAAAGGAAGAAAAATATAATCACACTTTTTAATCTACAGTTAATTAATATTAACAATTAATATTAATATTAATAATAATAATAATAATAATAATAAGTATAATATTAATAACAAGTATAATGACACTTATTAATAATATTGTTAATAATAATATTCCTAATATTAATAAATATAACACTAATGTTATTGATATAACAAACTATGCTTATCAATTCTCACATCTATATATTTATGTATTAAATTAATAATATTAGATATACTGATATTATTTTACATATTTATTTTTCAACAATTAAATCATATATTATTTCAAATAATATTTCAAATTATTTTATTTATATGTATATATATATATATATTCAAATATATATGTATCTTTTTACAATTTGTTGTTCGTGAATCGTCGAGAATCATCGAAGGTCAATTGAATATATGAAACAGTTCAAAATTTTTAGACTCAACATTACAGACTTTGCTTATCGTGTCGAAATCATATAAAGATTAAGTTTAAATTTGGTCGGAAATTCCCGGGTCGTCACAGTACCTACCCGTTAAAGAAATTTTGTCCCGAAATTTGAGTGAGGTGGTCATGGTTAACAATAGAAATGTTTTCATGATGAATATGAGTTGATGCATAAAGTTTTATCATCCTCAAGTAATATGGATAAAACAATTCGATTATTCGAAGAGTACGAATGAAGCTGTCACAAAAGATAGAGATTTAACTTTTAACGTAGTCAGGGTTAAATTTAGGAAAATAAGGTTAGTCTTAACTTTTGACGTCGTCTCGATTGAATTTCGGAATTCAAGGGATTTAAAAGAAAATCTTGGAAATCTATAAGATCTGATTCTTCGGGATTTATGGAAATTAAGATCTCTATAATTAAATGCGGTTATCTACTTCGATTGCTATGTCGGGTATTTCCATTATAAATTTACCTCTTCCGTTTTGTTATAAAGATTAAGTTTAAATTTGGTCGGAAATTCCCGGGTCATCACAATATCGTTTTTAAATCTAGCATTGAATGATGTCATTTCTCCTTTTCAAATTCATTTACATTGGATAAATTAATAGTTGTGATGATGATAGTGAACTTGTGGTTACAGATAGTATTTCGATATAGGTTTGGGTTTTGATTTAGGATTAATGATGAATTGTGATTTGATGTTGAGTTAATGATACTATTTGATGTTTGGGATGCTTATCTTTGATCTCTTCCCGAATATATATATATATATATATATATATATATATATATATATATATATATATATATATATATATATATATATATATATATATATATATATATATATATATATATTTGTGTTTATAGATAGTATTTTGATATAAATTTGGGTTTTGATTTTGGATTAATGATATTGATATGGATTTTGATTTGATAATAGTGTTTGATATTTATGGTGTTTATCACAAACGAGAACCACAAAAATGAAGAGAATTTTTTAATATCATAGTTTTTATGCATTTAAATACAACAAACTATATACAAATGTTTAATTAATGCTCATATTATTAATAAACATATGTTCATTATCACAAATTACATGTTAAATTGTTAATTATAATAAATATTTACATGTTCACAAAAAAATGCACATGTGAACGAGAAACTATAAATATTTTATTATATAAGTAAAAATATAAGTCTTTTCAAACTATTTTATGTTCCTTTTTACTCTCCATCAACATTTATGAGTGTTTCAGTCTAATCACATGTAAAAATCTTTATAAATTAAAAGTTCTCGTAGTTCTCTCCTTTTTGTGGTTCTCGTTTGAACTTTTATATATATATATATACATATATATATATATATATATATATATATATATATATATATATGTGTGTGTGTGTGTGTGTGTGTGTGTATGTATGTATGTATGTATGTATGTATGTATGTATGTATGTATACACACATATATAGAGGGCTAATCAAGAGGGAAATGAATTTTAGGAGGGAAGATTAAAATATATTTTTTATTGTTTATTTAAAAATGTTAGTTATGAATGTCAAGATTATGTGAAAATATTAACAATTAAAAAAGATATTTAGTGATGAATGTTATTATTTTGACCAGAAAATGTTTGAAGAATAAAATTCATCACGATGCATCTTATACCAGACGTCATCAAGAATAACATCCATCTTGATGAATGTTATTCCTCGGGGGTTTTCTACGCAAAATAATACGGAGTAACATTCATCACAAAGTATCTTTTTTAAATGTTCATATTTTCACTTTATCTTAATATTTGTGAAATAAATAAAAAAAAATTACTTCCCCCTTCCATCCTAATCTACTCCCCTCTTAATTAAAACAATATATATATATATATATATATATATATATATATATATATATATATATATATATATATATATATATATATATATAGTCAAAAGTTCAAACGAGAACTACAAAAAAACCGAGAACTGCAAGAACTTTTAATTTACAAAGATTTTCACATATGAGTAAACTGAATCACCCATGAATATTGATGGAGAGTAAGAATGAACATAAAGTAATTTAGAAAAACTTATATTTTACCTCTATAATCAAATATATAGTTTCTCGTTCACATGTGCATATTTGTTTATGAACATGTAGACAAATTCATATAATTAACAATTTACCTTGTAATTTGTGCTAATGAACATATGTTTGATAATGATATGAACATTTATTAACATTTGCATGTAATTTTTTGCATTCAAATGCATAAAAACTATAAAATTAAAAAGTTCTCACAGTTCTCGCTTTTTTTATAGTTCTCGTTTGAACCTATATATATATATATATATATATATATATATATATATATATATATATATATATATATATATATATATATATATATATATCAATGTTAATATGAGCGTTTTAGATTGAAAAAATCAACTATAAAGGTAGGAGTACTGCCTTAATTTAACATGAAAACTTGCTCAACACTGTGTTATGTGGGTTGGTGGCTTGCGCCTTTTAGATATTCTTATATTAAGTTAGATACTACATACACATTTAATTATATTTAGAAATGTCACCACATCAAATAGTATCATGTTATTTTTAATCAATATCATATCTATATATAGTTATTTTTCAACCACGTGGAATTGTCACCAAATCAATCTAATCTAAGATAATAGAATCATTAAAATATACTACTTAGTAACATGAGATTGCAATTATAACCGATATTGAAAACTTGAATTCTTTTGGTGAAAAATATTTTGTTGATAAAGGAGATCATTATGTTGTGTTGAATTACACAAATTACATGTTAGGGGCAATTGTCAAGTTAACCATTATAAAAACTCTTTAGATAAGATAATAATATACCCAACTCATTCTAAATGAACAATAATCAATCTTTGTATATTAGATTTCTCATGTAAAGTATTTTTTTCATTAACATAACTAAAATATTTATCTATTTTGTGACAGGCTGATAAACTGTAGGAGATCCAAAACATTCTCACAAGTCACAATAAAGCAAACATGTTTTGAACTCTATACAATTCATAAATACATTAAGAGATTACAATCATTTAGTAATCTAATTAAATACATTGTTTAACTATTTATGATATTTGTTGTTAAGAACTATTTAAGTTTATATTCTTCTTTTATTTTACTATTTTCTGCTTTATTTTACTACGTATTTTTAAATGGTTTGTTTAGATTTTCAGCTATTTTTCTCAATTGTATTCAAGCTTACAAATAATTTTTATCTGTTAGAAAAATATATGTTTGAATGGAAATTGAGTGTCATTTATTGCAAGTGACTTAATACGACCATTCAATATTATGTACTTATATGTTTTAAGTACTATTTTATTGTCATTAAAACTATAGTTTATGATTATTAAAATAGTCTTTTGATCATTCTTCCTGAATTGATATAAATAAGAGTATCGTTCTCTTGGAGTTGAAAAGATATATCAAAAAGATGGGAAAAACTCCTTAGCTCTATAGAAATACACACACAAATATATATAAGCTTGTTTTGTTCTATTCATGACTTTGTTCAAGAGAGACACAAACATGGGTTAGCTTACAAAGACTATCGTAGACAATTTTTTCAGGCAAGTGTTCAAGTCCGGCAGTACCACTGGTTCGGCAGTTGTACCCTGGGAAACATATAACGTATAGACGGCGGAACTGTTTTAAGGGAACTGTGCTAAATACGGACCTCGGCTCATCATCTGTTGATGAATATCTTCAACTTCTCTTGGTGAGATGATTCATATATCCTTTTTGATTACACCCGTTTGAAGGTACATTTCTTTCATTATATTTGAATTCTTATAATGAATATATTATATATTTTTTGGGTACTATTTCTTACAATCTTAAAACAGTTTTTAAAAAATAGTATCAAATAAGTTTCATAGGAAACTACGAAGATTTTCAATGAATAAACGGGCGATAAAGAACATTTGTGTTTTGAAATGAATAGGACAAAACTGTTGTCCACCGTTTAGATTTGAAGAAACTGAATTGTGATGGTATTTTTCGAAATATAAAGTTTTCCATTAGTTTATATATGTGGGTCCTTTTCAATAATATTGATCTTGATCTTAGGATATGCAAGTTTATGTAAGTATCTATCTATTACGTTGTATAAATCGTGAAGATAAATTCAAGGTGTCACTCACTAATGATTTTTTAATCCTAATTGCTGACATGTCACTCTCTAATTACATTTTAATTAACACTAATTAATCAACCACTAATCCACGCCGGCATCTAAAAAAAATTAGGGTCATCGACAAATTAGGGTTTCAAAAATTCATTCATCTCTACAAAACAAAATTACGACTCATCTCTCTTATCATACCTCTTCTCCGATTTCTAAACTATGAATTACTTTCACAATATTGAATCGCAGTTAAAACAACCCATTATGCAACAAAATCACATACTATGATTGGTTAGGGATTATGGTTTATCTAAGTCACGATATATGATTAGTTTAACCGATCAAACATGATTTCTTAGGGTTTATGATTGCAGATCGATATAGATAGAAGATGATCGAACAAAGTGGAGAATCGATTCGGTATTTTACACATCAAAATCCTATGGTAAAGTATATAGTTTTACTTTTTTTTTAAAGTTTTTTACAGTCAATGAATGAATAGATTGGAATACATAGATATACCATATTTTGTTCGATCATAATTGCCTTTCTCAAATTATTAATTTTATAAACTGTCTTGGTGTCGAATTTAAACTGTAAATTTGGATTCAAAGATTATGAAATTGTTAGATTTCAAACCTCTCCTGTTGTACAGATTATATGCCACACTTGGAGTTAAAGAAGATAGAATGATGATGACAGGATTACACACTGTTGCTGACATCTATTGTGTCAAATGTGGATCAATTGTTGGCTAGACATATGTAAGATCTTGATTCTTGTGGATATGGATTTCATCAATATCATTAACATTTTGTTCACTTTATGGGTCACATTTGTATGTTTTATTTGTAGGAAAAAAACAATATATAAAGTCATAAAACCAACAAAATCATAGACTTTCGAATCTGTATCAAATGCGCACACATTTTGTCTGAAGTTTATGATTAATTTGTTGACTTTCAGGAAACTGCCATGAGAAAAAACAAAAGCACAAGGAGGAAAATCAGTACTAGAGCCGTTAGTATCCGAGTTAACTTTAGTCGTAAGTAATGTATTAATGAACTTTACTTGAGCATAAGCATAAGTTAACTGATTATAACTGCGTAGGTTTAAGCTTTCGGGGCCGTAGGTTTAAGCTTTCTGGGCCAGATGTATAATTATTAGGTTAGTAGTCAAATAGTAGAATGTATAATTATTAGGTTAGTCATGAAACACACATTGCTCAACATGAGCAACAAGAAGTTTGATGACATTTGTAATCATTGAAAAAATTTCTACTACACCTGAAAATTATAAATTCTTTCACCCCTTATCGTCCAAATGTTTTCGTTTATGAAGTTGTAATTTGTTGTTCTCTTTGATGTAACATAATGTGAAGCTATGAACTTCAGGTCTTTGTGAATGAACTTCAAATTTGATTTCTGGATAAAAGGATGATTTGTTTGCATATTCATAATTAAATTTGCTTTTTGATCATTGTGTCTTATGTTAATTGAAGAGTTATTCCTCATTGTGTCTTATGTCTCTCTTGATTATCACATAAAAATAACTGAAGCTATGAACTTCAGTTCATCGAAGCACTTCTAAGTCCTACAAAAGAAAGAAGCATAAGGAAATTTATGTCTGATAATTTTCATATTAATATTTAACAAGGAAATTTATGTTATAAGTGGATTTTAAGTGATTCTATATTGATAACTGTTTAAAAACTAAATTTTTTCGATTTTAAGTGATTCTATATTGATAGCTGTTTAAAAACTAAAAAATTTCATAGTTACTATTTAGTGTTGAGTATAGTCTACGATTTGTTTTTTGTAGGTGTTTTGTTCCACTGGCCAAAATCAATAGGATCAAAGTAGGCACTTCATGTAAATTGTCAGGTCTGTATCCCTAATTTTAATTCATTCTCATTCTATATTTCAATATTTTATCTCCTTCATTGGTGTTTGATGTGACGACCTGGAAATTTCCGATCAAATTTAAACTTAATCTTTAAATGATTTCGACACGATATGCAAAGTCTATTATCTTGAGCCTCAAAATTTGTGAACTTTTTTCATGTATGCAATTACCCTTCAACTATCTTCGATGATTCACGAACCATTAAATATAAATAAATGTGTATACATATAAATATAAATATAAATATAAATATAAATATAAATATATGTATATATATATATATATATATATATATAATAACTTAAAATAATAATATACGATATAATAAAATTGTTATAAATCTATATATATATATATATATATATATATATATATATATATATATATATATATATAGAGAGAGAGAGAGAGAGAGAGTATATCAAATATAATTGTTTAATAATTGTAATACTCGTTGGACGTTTTGATTATTATTTAGAGAAGTTTAATTCGAACTTATATGATTTTAAAATAAACGGTGATCCGAAAATGAGTTCTATAAATGTTAGGCTTACTAAAATTGTATTTAGGACCTAGTTATTAAATTTTAACACTTTTTATATTTTACCCAGAATCGAGAGTGGACAACTGAGTTAATTTTTATTTAATAATTAATGACCAAATTTTATACCATAATGACTAAAATAAATAAATATAATTAATGTAAAAAATTGGGATTTTTTTGAAGACTTTTATTCGCCACTGTGTAACCACGGAGTACGAAATAATAGTCCGTTAAAACTGTCGGTAGAATTATTATATGAATTCACACGTTCCTAATTTCTAAATTATATTATAATAAAACACTGTTTTTTATTTAATCGTTTTCATGATTGAATGATTTAGGAATATTAGTATATTATTATTTTATTTTATCTTATCTCTATATATCTGTATACTTATGGAGATTTAGTCATAAACCCACAACTCACACCCATTTCTGTTCCTGGTTCACCCATTGCTCACCATCATTTATGTTTTATCTGCTCGAACCATTGATGTCCCTCCTGTTCGTTCATTGTTAACCATCGAATCTAAAACCATCGAAACCACCTAGTACCATCTTTACGTCACCCCTTCTTTTACTATCATACAAACCGAAACCGTTCATTGCAAGACCACCATCACCACCCATCGCCATTTAAACACCAACCTACCACCATAACTATCACCAAACCTCCATCACCAGCTACTACCATAAGCACCAACAACCAACACCCAATCATAACCACCATGCTTTTATCATCTCCACCCTACACTCATACATGATCACCAAAACAACCACCCTCTTTTTATATATATTAAATTTTTTTTTGTTTCCTGCTGCAACCGTGACCCAAGAACCAACTCATAAACTGCTGCAACTTGTTTCTATTTACTATTACGATCATCTAGCTCAATATCGAACAAACCCAACTGCTACAGCTGTTAATATACTGTTTTTCTTCTGTTTTCCTTTTCGAATGCCAACCACAAAACCACTTCTCTCTTAATCTCTCTCCTTCTCTCTCTAAAACCCCATCGCCACCTCTTCACACCTTGAATCATAATTTCACCACTGCTGTTCCTGTCTCTGTTGAGAACCAGACCACACACACACACCATCACAAAACCGTTACCACTAACCCATCATTGTACAACAGCTGTTATGCTCTCCTGTTTCTGTTTAATACGAACAAAGGATCATCATCATCCGTTAAACACTATTACTGTGTTGTTTCTGTTTACTTCCAGACGAACAACAATCACCAATAAACTGTTACAACCACGCCACCTTCTTGCTTTTGATTTTCTGTTTTATGATAGTGATAAGGATATGCGTGAACAGCTACTGCTATTTACGTGTTCTTTTTCTTTTGTGGTCGACAACCATTAAACAAATAAACCTACTTGATTAAATCGATTGTTATCAGATTTCTCTTGGATTATTTTTTTTCTTCTTTTTCTTGGGCCGTATATTTATTTATTTTGTTGGGCTGTCATTTCTCTTTGATTGGGCTGAAGAGTTTATAACTGTTAGGCCGTATTTCTTATTTATGTTGATTTGGCCAAGGACCCGGGTTATGTTGCTGTACGACACATGGTATTATGATAGGTTAGCGAGGATAATGATAAGGAATGATGATAACATGAATGATAGTGATCTCTTGAATTTATGATGGTAATACGAAGATTGATGGTGATGATATGTATGATGATAATAAACGAAGTGATTAAATTTGTGTTTGGTTTCGGTCAATCAAATTTATGAAGAAAAAGACGGTTAATTAGGGGTTAAGGAAATTTAAGTTATAATTAATATAACAGAAATGAATGGGTAGAGCTATGGTGGAGGGTGTTTGTGTTAAACGAGAGGTCATGGTTTCGAGCCCGGACAAGGGCAGTTATTTCTTTTTGGAGCTTTTTCTTGTGAGGTAGTATTATTATTACTCTTATTGTTATTGTTAATATTATTATTATTATTATTATTATTATTATTATTATTATTATTATTATTATTATTATTATTATTATTATTATTATTATTATTATTATTATTATTATTATTATTATTATTATTATTATTATTATTACAAAATAAAACAACATGTTATTCATTATCTTTATTATTATCATTCTACCAAACAAATACTTATATGAAACATATATACAAAGTATATATAAATATATAACAATTAAAATAATATATATTATAAATATCAATACATCATTTGTTCGATTACAAGTATATGTGTTACTATATACTTAATATAGGTTCGTGAATCCGAGGCCAATCCTACACTTGTTCAATGACGTCATATGTATTTTAACTACGAAATACAGTATTGTGAGTTTCATTTGCTCCCTTTTTAAATGCATTTGCAATATATATTTTTGGGACTGAGAATACATGCGCTGCTTTTATAAATGTTTTACGAAATAGACACAAATACTTGAAACTATATTCTATGGTTGAATCATTATACTGGATATCACCCTTTTAGCTTGGCAGCCTAAGAATTAGGGAACAGACCCCCTAATTGACGAGAATCCTAAAGATAGATCTATTGGGCCTAAGAAACCCCATCCAGGTTATGGATGCTTTAGTACTTCGATTTTATATACAGATGAGTGTACCTGTATATTTAGGGTTATTCTAGATGCATTTTTTAATGTCGGTTACCAGGTGTTCACCATATGAATGAATTTTAATTCGCAAGTTATGCGTACTATTTTATTACACAGGTTATGTGTAATATAAAAATGAAATCTTGTGGTCTATTAAAATTATAGAAATGATTGATTATGATAAACTAATGAACTCACCAACCTTTTGGTTGACACTTGTAAGCATGTTTATTCTCAGGTATTAAAGAAATCTTCCGCTGTGCATTTGCTCATTTTAGAGATATTACTTGGAGTCATTCATGACATATTTCTAAAGACGTTGCATTCGAGTCGTTGAGTTCAACAAGATTATTGTTAAGTCATTGATAGTTTGGTATATTATGAAATGGTATGCATGCCTGTTAACTTTTGATGTAATGAAAGTTTTTCTTTTAAAAATGAATGCAATGTTTGTAAAATGTATCATTTAGAGGTCAAATACCTAGCAATGTAATCATATGTTATTGTATTCGTCCTTATAGAAATAATAATAATTACGTATTATTAAAATGAATATATATATATATATATATATATATATATATATATATATATGATTCTTATTAATAATTATATGGTAATATATATATATATATATATATATATATATATATATATATATATATATATATATATATATATATATATATATATATATATATTAAATAGTTAACATATGTTACCATATGATATTAATAAATAAATGTAATTACAAGTTAGAATATGATTGTTATAATATTATGATTAGTTTTATTATTATTGATATCAACATCGATATTATTAATATTATTAGATAAGAATGGAAACATGTAATTTGTTATATATTCATTATTGTTAGATATTATTAATATTAGAATATATAAGATTTAATATTCATTATGATATAAAATAAAATATATAAATATATTACATAATCTATAATATGTAATAGTTATATATTAAGAATATTTGTTATAATAATATTGTTAGTATTTTTAATAATAATATCAATACTAGTATTATTAATATTATTATTTATTAAAAATATAATATAATATATAGATATATATAAAATTTTGATATGAATATGTTATTCATTATTATTAATATTATTATTATCATTAATAAGATTAATAAAACTAATAAGATTATTATTATCATTACTACTAATCATTTTTAAACTTAATAAAAATCATCATTTTTGTTATTATTAATATCATCATATTATTACTACTCTTATTATTATTATTGTTAATATTATTACTAATACTATTATTAGATCCATTATTATTATTTTTAGTGTTTGTACTATAATTAATAATATTATTAGAATTATTATTCATTATCTGAGTTTGATTTTTTTGTCTCTGTCTGATTTAATCGACGACTTTAAACACTAAATTACAACCCTTAATCAATCTGTGATATAGCATAAATCCATTCAATAGTATTCTATTAATTCCAGCTGCAAAGTAAAAGAAAGATCAAACAAAAATTCTAACAAATGAAACCGTTTACCTCTGTTCGTGTCAAATTTTTCCAACAGCTCGAATCTGTTTTAATTTTCAAAACCTATAATTTCAGTTATGTTAGGAATCTTTTAAACAAACTATCTGTAAAATTTCATACCCCAATTCCTAATATCAATTACGAATTTTGAAGTCAAAGGTGTTTTTCTAAAAAGTCAAAATATGTGTTCATATCCAAATTCGTAGTCGGTTTAACATTTCTGTTGAAATTGAAGACCCATAAAGATTCTAGGCAGGTTTTAAAACACATTTCATTTAGGAATCGTGAACTAAAACGTGCTCGAATTCAAAGTTCAATATTTTGTTTTAAAAAAAAATATACGCGACAGCAGGTATCTGTGTTTCTTTTTATTTTTTACTTTTTTATTATTTATTTTCGTTTTCAAATAATTCCAAACACTTTAATTAACTCGTTTTTGTTTTATTTATGAATCTTAAAATCAATTACATATCCTGCTGTTGCTATGATAAATGTTTCTGGGTCGGTTTGATTAAAGGGAGAAGAAGAAGAAATTAAACATGTTTTAAGAAATAAAAAGGGTATTAAATCAGAAAAACGAAACTAGCTGGATGGTCATGGGTGTTTATGTGATAGCGTGAGGTCTCGAGTTCGATCCCAACTTAGTGCAGTTTTTTTTTAAAAGGATTTATAAAGGTAGATTTCATTATTTTTTTATTATCATTATTACTATTATTATTATTATTATTATTATTATTATTATTATTATTATTATTATTATTATTATTATTATTATTATTATTATTATTATTATTATTATTATTATTATTATTATTATTATTATTAATTATTGTTGATATTGTAATTATCATAATTATTAATTTAAGTAGTAAGTATTATTATTATTTTGATGTTAGTTACAATTATGATTATTATAATTATTATTAGTATTATAATTAATAAGATTATATTTACAAATATAAGTATTATGATACACTTTTTATTATTATTACAGATACAAATATGAATTGCAATATTATTAATGTTATTACTAATATCACAGTTATATTACAAGTATTAAAGACGTATTACCATTAGCATTTTTATAGGTATTATTAATGTTATTATTAATCTTATCATTTAAGTATTATTCTTATTATGATTATGATTATTAATGTAATTATTATTTTTAGTATCATTTATAAATATTAGTATTAATTAATCTATTATAATTAATATTATTATTATCAATAAACTTTTCATTTAAAAACTATTATTATCATTATTAATAGATTTATTATTAAAACTATCATTAATATCATTAATAGAATCATTAACACTATTATCATTATTATTAATACTAGTATTATCAGTTTAACACTACTAATATTATATTAGCATTATTATAATTACAATTTTTAACAAACAAATGATATATATATATATATATATATATATATATATATATATATATATTAAAAATATATTAAAAATATATTTAATACATATAAACATAACAAAAATTAATATTTTTATCTAACAAAATGAACATAAGAAACATATATATATATATATATATATATATATATATATATATATATATATATATATATATATATATATATATATATATATATATATATATATATATATATATATATATATATATATATATATTATTAATATAAAAAGAATATAACTACTAAATTTATATATATATAATTGTTCGATTACAACTATGTATATTAATAAATATACAAATGATATAGGTTCGTGAATCCGAGGCCAACCATGCATTGTTCAGTATCGTCGTATGAATATTTTCACTACAAAATATTGTATTGTGAGTTTCATTTGCTCCCTTTTTAAATGCTTTTACAATATATATTTTTGGGACTGAGAATACATGCGCTGTTTTTATAACTGTTTTACGAAATAGACACAAGTAATTGAAACTACATTATATAGTTGAATGATCGAAATCGAATATGCCCCTTTTAGTCTGGTAATCTAAGAATTAAGGAACAGACACCCTAATTGACGCGAATCCTAAAGATAGATCTATCGGGCCCAACAAGCCCCATCCAAAGTACAGGATGCTTTAGTACTTCAAAATTTATCATGTTCGAAAGGGAGTCCCGGAATGATGGGGATATTCTATATGCATCTTGTGAATGTCGATTACCAGGTGTTCAATCCATATGAATGATTTTTGTCTCTATGTATGGGACGTATATTTATGAGAAATGGAAATGAAATCTTGTGTTGTATTATATTATTTGAAATGATTGTTTATGATAAACTAATGAACTCACCAACCTTTTGGTTGACACTTTAAAGCATGTTTATTCTCAGGTATGAAAGAAATCTTCCGCTGTGCATTTGCTCATTTTAGAGATATTACTTGGAGTCATTCATGACATATTTCAAAAGACGTTGCATTCGAGTCGTTGAGTTCATCAAGATTATTATTAAGTCAATTATAGTTGGATATATTATGAAATGGTATGCATGCCGTCAACTTTCGATGTGAAGAAAGTTTGTATTTTAAAAACGAATGCAATGTTTGTAAAATGTATCATATAGAGGTCAAGTACCTCACGATGTAACTAAATGTAATGTATTCGTCCAGATGGATTAGGACGGGTCATTTCAATTACGAATCAATAACGCGTATATCGTATCAACGAGTTATGAAGTATTAACTCATTCCCACTGAAGAAATTATATGTATATTTTATATATATAAATTTTGAGATCAAAATAAATCTTTTCGTACTAAGCTATTATGTATGAATTAAATAAGGGTAGATACTACTCGATTAAATTCATATTACTAATATGCTAAGATGTACATCCTTCCTTAACAACTTAACCATCGTTAACTACGATCTCTGTTTCAACTCAATGAATTCTGTTTCATAATAAACTAAGTGTATTATTCAATTACATGTTTGATTTTACACTTTCGATATACTCGAAAGTTTCTAGAAAACATCAATCGTACCTTGCGAAGTTAGCAAGAGTCCTATGAGCATCAACATGATTCACAAAGGAAATATCCATAAGAATAAATAATGGAGTATTGATTACATTAGTGAAATACTCCGCGAAGATTATGTAATCTTTATTGTTTTAGAGATTATTCATTTCTAATTCCAGCAAAAAATCAAATGAGCTTAATTTAGTATTAACTCATCAAATCTGTATTACATCTAAAGAAAATATACATATATCTTCGTAAAGACTGTAATAAAATTCTCTGGTACAAAACATTACTTGTGATTTTTTTTAACGGGTAGGTAATATCCGATAAATATATAAATTCACAATTAATATGTTACGTTCTTCAATTCTTATTCAGCAAACATCAACTATACTCGCTACCTTCACAGCGATATACATTCTTTTATGGAAATCAAAACAACCATATTCATTCAAATCCAAGTACATATTCTGATTTTGAAATCTCAGAATTCAATTCGAGGTATAACCGGTATCATCACTCTTAGATTCCTACATCTTTCAAAGCTATACTTTGACTTCAAAACTGTGATAGAATATCACTTCTATTCATAGAACCCAGAAAAATATTCGTTTCATTCAAAGTTCTAGAACATCATATTTATATTGACAATTACAATCTACATTCAAACCCTTCATGATTCTTGAAAACACCTTATTTAATGAACCATCCGGGAGGATGAATTAACCACGCGTTATCTACGTGAAGAAAGATTTAGACAATAATCATGCACCTGGAATACTCTCGAAAACAACCATATTCATTCAAATCCAAGTACATATTCTGATTTTGAAATCTCAGAATTTAATTCGAGATATAACCGGTATCATCACTCTTAGATTCCTACATCTTTCAAAGCTATACGTTGACTTCAAAACTGTGCTAGAATATCACTTCTATTCATAGAACCCAGAAAAATATTCGTTTCATTCAAAATTCTAGAACATCATATGTATATTGACAATTACAATCTACATTCAAACCCTTCATGATTCTTGAAAACACCTTATTTAATGAACCATCCAGGAGGATGAATTAACCACGCGTTATCTACGAGAAGAAAGATTTAGACAATAATCATGCACCTGGAATACTCTTGAAATCAAAGTCATAGTTCAACACGTATCTGTGTCAGACACTTTGGCATTTATTAGCAAAAATAACCTTTCAATCCCTTTTCAAAGTAGATAGTTTTGTCACATCTCCAGCAAAGCAACATCGACCTATCATTCGAATAAGCCTTATTATAACCTTGAAAAAATAAATTTGTCCTTCATCATCGTTACCGGGAAATTTTTTATATCCTGCTAGATTAGCAGTAAACTTAGCAACAACTTCATTGATCTTTGACCTTCCGAAAAAAATCATTACATTCATTGAAACTTTATCAAGTACTCATCTACATCTTGTAACAATAATTGTCATTCCAACCACCAGGAATTAGCAATCAGTATTTTGAATCTCGCAGCATTTTCACTTCAACAGTTATATATATACATATAATATCTATCTCCTAGACTTACATACTTCGAATGTGAAGTTTTTGAAAAACACCTTAAACTGCGAACTAGTTCTCGAAAATTTTGAAAAATGTTGATGACGCAGCAAAAACTGTAAACGACCTTAACAGTCAAAAGTTTGATGATAAAGAAGGATACGTTGGAAAAACTCAAAAGAAAATTGGTACTGAAAAATGGTTGAGCAAACCATGAAGGAGGCTGTGGACAAATCACAAAGACTAAATCTGCCTTCAAAGAATTCAAATGATTCAGTATCTACTGAAGTCATTAACGAATACCTTGCTCCTGACTCTAAACCCTTACGAACAATATTTTTCATCATCTTCTAATTGTAGATATTCTAAGATATCATCATATCTTTCATTATAAATATCCTCGATATTTCTGAAGATATCTTCATAACTATTTTTATCTGAAATCAATTATTTCTTCGCGCTATCTGTATTACATCATAAAGGAAACTGTTTAGTTTCTATATTCTGAAAACCTTTGAGTCTAAAATATGAATGTTTTTGAAGTAGTGTTGGGAACTGAAGCATGAGTTAGAATAATATAATGACACTTGATCAACGTGATTATATTATAGTAAGTCATGCTGAGTTTCTAATGGAACGTGATGATTCACAGACTATAACATCATCATGTGCCATGTTATATGACTCTTACATTCTACTTAAGCTCAAAACATAATCAAGAATATATCTTCCTGATAGTTCTATCTTTTCTCTTGAATTCTGGAAATTTAACCAATCAAGATCGTGCTATTAAATTTCTCTCTTAGAACGTTAGCTATGTTCATTTCGAATTTCATATCTATGAATTCTGGATCATTATTCGCTTGACTTAAAATCAGGAAGAGAAAACAAAAGTATGGAACTCCAAAATATAAAGGAAATGAAGAGAGTGGATTTATAGTGAAATATTCGACAGAGCAATCAAAACAGATTATTGCATTTAACCAAGAAAGATTCCAATTTCCTTAATTACTGAGGAACCAAATCTTATTACGAAGATTTCCCCTAAATTCCTTAAATTCCTGAAATCAACTGTGACTACGTCACCGGTTAAGACGAACCTGCATTTACTTATTTCACTCTTTTGTGATAGCTTCACTCGTACTCTGCACATAAACAAATTGTTTTATCCATATTACTTATTGATGATAAAACTCTAATTTCCAACTCGTATGAGTCATGAAAACATACTTATTGTCAACCATGACGATCCCAATCAAATTTTGGGACGAAATTTCTTTAACGGGTAGCTACTGTGACGACCCAGAAATTTCCGATCAAATTTAAACTTAATCTTTAAATAATTTCGACACGATATGCAAAGTCTATTATCTCAAGCCTCAAAATTTGTGAACTGTTTTCATGTATGCAATTACCCTTCAACTATCTTCGATGATTCCCGAACCATTAATTGTAAATAAATGTGTATACATATTAATATAAATATAAATATATGTATATTTATATATAATAACTTAAAATAATAATATACGATATAATTAAATTGTTATATATATATATATATATATATATATATATATATATATATATATATATATATATATATATATATATATATATATATATATATATAGTATATCAAATATAATTGTTTAATAATTGTAATACTCGTTGGACGTTTCGATTATTATTTAGAGAAGTTTAATTCGAACTTATATGATTTTAAAATAAACGGTGATCCGAAAATGAGTTCTATAAATTTTAGGCTTACTAAAATTGTATTTAGGACCTAGTTATTAAATTTTAACACTTTTTATATTTTACCCAGAATCGAGCGTGGACAACTGAGTTAATTTTTATTTAATAATTAATGACCAAATTTTATACCATAATGACTAAAATAAATAAATATAATTAATGTAAAAATTTGGGATTTTTCCGAAGACTTTTATTCGCCACTGTGTAACCACGGAGTACGAAATAATAGTCCATTAAAACTGTCGGTAGAATTATTATATGAATTCACACGTTCCTAATTTCTAAATTATATTATAATAAAAACTGTTTTTCATTTAATCGTTTTCATGATTGAATGATTTAGGAATATTAGTATATTATTATTTTATTTTATCTTATCTCTATATATCTGTATACTTATGGAGATTTAGTCATAAACCCACAACTCACACCCATTTCTGTTCCTGGTTCACCCATTGCTCACCATCATTTATGTTTTATCTGCTCGAACCATTGATGTCCCTCCTGTTCGTTCATTGTTAACCATCAAATCTAAAACCATCGAAACCACCTAGTACCATCTTTACGTCACCCCTTCTTTTACTATCATACAAATCGAAACCGTTCATTGCAAGACCACCATCACCACCCATCGCCATTTAAACACCAACCCACCACCATAACTATCACCAAACCTCCATCACTGGCTACTACCATAAGCACCAACAACCAACACCCAATCATAACCACCATGCTTTTATCATCTCCACCCTACACTCATACATGATCACCAAAACAACCACCCTCTTTTTATATATATTAATTTTTTTTTTTGGTTTCTTGCTGTAACCGTGACCCAAGAACCAACTCATAAACTGCTGCAACTTGTTTCTATTTACTATTACGATCATCTAGCTCAATATCAAACAAACCCAACTGCTACAGCTGTTAATATACTGTTTTTCTTCTGTTTTCCTTTTCGAATGCCAATCACAGAACCACTTCTCTCACAATCTCTCTCCTTCTCTCTCCTTCTCTCTCTAAAACCCCATCGCCACCTCTTCACACCTTGAATCATAATTTCACCACTACTGTTCCTGTCTCTGTTGCGAACCAGACCACACACGCACTCCATTACAAAACCGTCACCATTAACCCATCATTGTACAACAGCTGTTATGCTCTCCTGTTTCTGTTTAATACGAACAAAGGATCATCATCGTCCGTTAAACACTATTACTGTGCTATTTCTGTTTACTTCCAGACGAACAACATACACCAATAAACTGTTACAACCACGCCATCTTCTTGTTTATGATTTTCTATTTTATGATGGTGATAAGGATATGCGTGAACAGCTACTGCTATTTACGTGTTCTTTTTCTTTTGTGGTCGACAACCATTAAACAAATAAACCTACTTGATTAAATCGATTGTTATCAGATTTCTCTTGGGTTATTTTTTTCTTCTTTTTCTTGGGCCGTATATTTATTTATTTTGTTGGGCTGCCATTTCTCTTTGATTGGGCCGAAGAGTTTATAACAGTTGGGCCGTATTTCTTGTTTATGTTGATTTGGCCAAGGACCCGGGTTATGTTGCTGTACGACACATGGTATTATGATAGGTTAGCGAGGATAATGATTAGGAATGATGATAACATGAATAATAGTGATCTCTTGAATTTATGATGGTAATACGAAGATTGATGGTGATGATATGTATGATGATAATAAATGAAGTGATTAAATTGCTGTTTAGTTTCGGTCAATCAAATTTATGAAGAAAAAGACGGTTAATTAGGGGTTAAGGAAATTTAAGTTATAATTAATATAACAGAAATGAATGGGTAGAGCTATGTGGAGGGTGTTTGTGTTAAACGAGAGGTCATGGTTTCGAGCCCGGACAAGGGCAATTATTTCTTTTTGGAGCTTTTTCTTGTGAGGTAGTATTATTATTACTCTTATTGTTATTGTTAATGTTATAATATTATTATTATTATTATTATTATTATTATTATTATTATTATTATTATTATTATTATTATTATTATTATTATTATTATTATTATTATTATTACTACAAAATAAAACAACATGTTATTCATTATCTTTATTATTATCATTATACCAAACAAATACTTATATGAAACATATATACAAAGTATATATAAATATATAACAATTAAAATAATATATATTATAAATATAAATACATCATTTGTTCGATTACAAGTATATGTGTCAATATATATATATTTAATATAGGTTCGTGAATCCGAGGCCAACCCTGCACTTGTTCAATGACGTCATATGTATTTTTACTACGAAATACAGTATTGTGAGTTTCATTTGCTCCCTTTTTAAATGCTTTTGCAATATATATTTTTGGGACTGAGAATACATGCGCTGCTTTTATAACTGTTTTATGAAATAGACACAAGTACTTGAAACTACATTCTATGGCTGAATCATTATACCGGATATCACCCTTTTAGCTTGGTAGCCTAAGAATTAGGGAACATACCTCCTAATTGATGCAAATCCTAAAGATAGATCTATTGGGCCTAACAAACCCCATCCAGGTTATGGATGCTTTAGTACTTCGATTTTATATACAGATGAGTGTACCTGTATATTTGGGGATATTCTAGATGCATTTGTTAATGTCGGTTACCAGGTGTCCACCATATGAATGAATTTAAATTCGCAGGTTATGCGTACTATTTTATTACACAGGTTATGTGTAATATAAAAATAAAATCTTGTGGTCTATTAAAATTATGGAAATGATTGATTATGATAAACTAATGAACTCACCAACCTTTTGGTTGACACTTGTAAGCATGTTTATTCTCAGGTATTAAAGAAATCTTTCGCTGTGCATTTGCTCATTTTAGAGATATTACTTGGAGTCATTCATGACATATTTCTAAAGACGTTGCATTCGAGTTGTTGAGTTCAACAAGATTATTGTTAAGTCATTGATAGTTTGGTATATTATGAAATGGTATGCATGCCTGTTAACTTTTGATGTAATGAAAGTTTTTCTTTTAAAAACGAATGCAATGTTTGTAAAATGTATCATTTAGAGGTCAAATACCTCGCAATGTAATCATATGTTATTGTATTCGTCCTTATGGATTAGGACGGGTTGCTTCATTTGACATGGTTACTATAACTGTTGTGGTGATGAATAGATACACTAATGTGGAAAACTATACCCCTATTATTTTGTAAATATTTTGTTGGATGTTTTATTAATAGGTGCTAAGAGCATGCACTTCCAATAAGTCGTGCCAGATCGATTTCCTTTATATCTATTTGGGTCAATCCTGATGTCAATGAGCATCATTTTTACCTCCTGTAAGTATTCTGAAAGATCTCTTTTAGCTCAGTTGGTTCTTTGATGTGCTATATGAAACTGGTAGCATAATTAGTTTTCAGTGTTCAAATTAAGTGATACTGATTTTGATGTTTTGTATATAAAAATAATTTAAGAATTGTGTTAATGATGGTTTGATGTTAAAATAAAAGAGGTAGAATAATCTGTTTCGTTTTGAAAGCAACTTTTAAGTTTTTTTGTTTCAATTTTGGTGATGTAGCTACTGGATAAGGTACTATAGCAAGTATCTGGTGGATATAGTGGTCTTCGCTGAAGACGATTATTGCTTTTGTGCGACTGTTATGTATGTTTTATTTGATGGTTTTGTTATATTATACACTAATTGTTATAAAGTTGGTATTATGACATGTTATATATTGACTGATCTATGTAATACCAATCCAATAACTAGATAAATAAGCTTATTTTCAGTGCTTATGGTTTAGTGACATTTTAAGAAGCTGATATGCACATTTTTAATGATTTATCGGCTTATAACCTTGCTTCGTTTCTCATTGAAGTCCATATGCTCAATTTGATAAGCTCATAAGCTAATGAGAATATTATATTATAATACTATTGTTAAGAAAATTGATTTTAGTCTTATCGTTAATGAGCTTAAGTGGTAATCCAAAGTAGCATGAGGTATGAACACGAGACGGAATACTCAGCTCATCTAATATGATGTGGCATCTAATATGAGTACGACTTTACGTAATTATATTATAGGATATGTACATACATATCAAAGTTTATTAATTACATGGATAATCTTGCGTTGAAATTGTCAGTTTCTTTACTCTGTATTCATAACTAAAGTGGTTTGGGGTTAAAATGGGTCAAAAGCAGTTTCGGGTTAAAATGGGTCAAGATTGCGTGAGGTTGAAACGGGTCAAAAGTGCTTTGGGGTTAAAATGGGTTAAAAGCAGTTTCGGGGTTAGACGGGTCATAATTAGTTCATATTGAAACGTGTCAAATTTAGTTCAGGTCGGTACGAGTCAAATTTTTTTCAGCTCAAAATGGGTCAAAATTAGTTAAGGTTGAAACGGGTCAAAATTAGTTCATGTCGAAACGGGTCTAAATTAGTCCAGGTTTAAACGAGTCATTTTAGCATGGGTCAGACTGCATCAAGTCAGATTGACCCACAAACACTTTGAATTCCCTTTTAAAAATGAGTTTTGAGCTTACTTTGGTTATAGTGGGAATTTATGATCTATTTGGGTCATGATTGTCCATCTTGACCCGTTTACATTATTTTTGGAAATGTGAAGTTTCTAACACGTTTATAATGTCATTTTAATGCTGTGAAATGATTTTGGGTCGCTTGGGTACAATGGATAAGAGTTTGGGTCGTTAACTAATTTTGGTGATGACGATAAATTAGGCTATTTTTACTCTGTTTATGTGATGTGCATTAATGATCTTTTAGCTGTTTACTCGAAAGACTGAATGCTATTGTATTTTATGCGAGTTTCTTCTCTATTTCTGCAAGTTCTATTGATTATTTGTTCCGAAACTGAAACCACTTCAAGATGATTTAAGCTGTTAAAGTATTATATTTTGGAGTCTTGACAATCAAATTGCAATTATGTGTATGTTAGTATAAAAGCAGTTTGATTGATAGCTTAGACCAACCTTCACAATTCTTAGTAGGTGACTACCATAAAACCACTGAATCACATGTGTGGCCTTCATATAATGTTGTGTTTTTTTTTTTTTTTTTTTTTTTGGGTTATCAGGTGCCATCTATGTATCAAACTTTTACAAGTACTATCTTCATCTAATAAACTTAACCTCATGTTACGTATTCAAGTTAGTAAAAATTCATATTTGTTTAGTTTTTTGAATTTGATATACTAAAACTAAGGTGTCAGTGTTTACATTAGTCAACAGAATCTGGTTGCTTCTTTCTTTAACTTAATTTGGATCTTTATAATTAACGTTATTCTAAATGATAACTTGATTTCTTACATATACTTTAGTACTTCATCTTTAGTGTAACAAAGATGAAGATATATTGGTTTTACTTGAAGGAAAATAATATTTCTTACTTATTGACTTTATTTGCAGCTTCGGGTGTACCATGAGTACTTATGCGCTGGATCATATGGTTATGTCATAGAAGATGGTAATTTTACCCATTTAACTATGGTTTATGTCATTGAGGTACTCTTTTCATCACTTTTCGAACACATTTTTTCAAGGTAACAACTTCATTTAGTTGACTTTAGTCTACTTAAGTTGTGAAATGGGCGGGTTGTATGTATGCACTAACTTTTTACATTATAGAAGATTTTCAACTCATTTGACCCGTTAGTGATGAAATAATCAGGTTTGACCCGTTCAGAACATAACAAACATATGTTTGTTATGTTACAAGATGAAAAGCACAAGGGGTTGGTGAAAAGGCGTGGATCTTTATGCAAAATATACTATTATGCACGTTTCAATTTTTATTCAGAAACAAGTAATGAACATGTTCTATTTTATTTTCTTCAGGTATATGTTATCACTAAGCCAAAGTCTATGTTATCCAACTCTTTGTTATGTGTTTAGTTTAGAAAAACATACTTAACGAATTCACTCACTAAATTACTTGTGGCAATGAATATATGCAATGGTTAATTGCTAGATCATTTTAAGATTCTCGATCCTTTGCAGAACAGTCCCCGTGCAACGCACGGGCTCTTAAATCTAGTTTTATGATAAATTGTAAGATTACATAGAAATAATAGTGAGATAAAATTTTGTGTAAAATTCCTAAATGTTCGGTTACGTTAAGTCAATTTTAAATTTTGGTTGGACTGGATGTATTGTCACACTACGTGGGAGTTACTAAGTTTTTTGGACTTACACAAGTCATGTGTATATTCGAACAAATACTTTGCACGAGAATGAATTATTGAAAGTTTTTTTAAGCTGGAAAAACTTATAATTATTCACAAGCTTTTCTACATATAAGTTGTGATACAATGAAATTATATGTTGTTTCTTTTGATAAATGAGGAGAGCGTAATTACTGCTATATCATCATGATAACTAAAGGCTTCAACAATATGCTACTAAAATGCAAGTGGTTTGTAGTTTTGTTCATGGCTAGCTATTATTATTTTCTATATCTTCTGATGAATGATTAGGAACTAGCTAGAAAGGTTGTGTCATATAATGGTATACAAAAAGTGTAACCGTTAGAGAAATATAATTACTCTTTTTTTATAAAACTAAAAGAAGTTTTATTAATGACAGAGTATGATTTATTTTTGAAGGTCATACGGATAGTTGTATGTATTGACACAATAATAAGGACTAAATGCTTTGAAGCTCACACTTTCGAATAATCAAATCATATACTCCGTACATTTTTTGTGATTGGCCGAAAGGTTACTACATGAAGACTTGTGGGAATTTGATAACTCCCATTTGTATGAAGACTTGTGAGAAAATATTTTATATATTCAAGTTTTGGAAAAAATACTAAAATTTATAATGCTTGACTCTGCTAGATATTTTTTTTTTTTTTTTTTTTGGAAAGGCCTTTTTGTAATTGGTCTTAAAAATACTTATTTTGAAGTGTTTGCAAAAGGTAGAGTTACGTAGAGTTCGTTTCTACTTATGAGATTGAAGACTAGATTAGTTTTTGGACCAAACGACTATTGGTGTAGAGTTTTATATCTACATATAAAACGTTGCATGAGGAAATTTGAAAAACATTTTCATGAGTCATTATGAGTCATTATGAACTATACCGAGAAACAAATGGTTAAAATACTTTTTAACATTCATTTGGATAATGTTTTGATGAGTAAATAAATATTCGTATTTACAAAGCTTTGTTGGAACAAGTTTTAGACTTGTATTAATTGAAGTAATTTCAATAGAAACTGTGACGACCCGGAAATTTCCAAACAAATTTAAACTTTATCTTTTTATCATTAGATAAATATTTCAAACATATATATTACGTACAAATTTACGATTCTAAATAAAAATATATATATATTTTTTAACTTAGTCATAAAACGTCCTGATTTAAAATAATATATTTTGACAAACAACGAGTCACTGATTTATAGAAGTAAATGACCACAATGCTCAATTTTATAAGCTACATTTATTATAAGGTAATTTTTTTGATAAGTAAGTCAAATTATTGATAAGGGTACACGTCGCATAACGTAAAAGGCTAGTTATCTAAACGTACGAACGAGCGCTCGAAAAACCGAAAGTGGTACATGAGTCGAGTGACAACGTAAGAGTCATTTGAACAAAAATTACAAATCAACTATGCACGAGAATATAATATAATATTTAATTAATTCTAAAGATTTTATATATATATATATATATATATATATATATATATATAATTATTTATATTAAATAAATGGATGTCGGTTGCCTAAAATGATTGAATGTAAGTTGAATGTGTGTCTCATGCACTCGCATGAGCTCTCCACACAATTCTCATGCAAGTGCATGAGGTGGTTTGATGGGTTAGGTGCTATAAAACGAGTTCGAGCTGTGTTTTGTGTTTCATTCATTCTCAATCTCTCATTCTCCATATTTACTCCGTATTATATATCTAATTTATATTATTATTATTATTATTAATATTATTATTATTAAGATTAATATTAGTATTAATCTTATTATTAATGGTATTATTATTAATTATTATACATAAAATACTACGACGGAGTGCTGCTCGAGTGATCTAAAATGAGTTTTCAAAACTAGTTTTCAAGAAGGATAGAGCTAAGGAAATTATGGATTATGGCTATGGAGGCTATGGGTATGGACCAGGCAGGCCCGGCCCAATATGGGTGCAAAGTGTACACTTGCACAGGGCCCATTATTTTTCAAGGCCCAATTTTTTATTTACACATTCACTATCAAGGTCCAGTTTACACTCTACAGGCCGACTAGCAAGTTTAAAGTCTTCTAAAAAGGCCCAAAGAGTGCACAAACAATATGTAACTCTCTTAGTCTCTTATCCCTTTTATAGAGGTTCTATATCTTGGAAAATTCTTCTCACACCGATGTGGGAACTGGGAAAATAGTAGGGATCGACTGAATGTTCCATTTGAGTGTTATATTGAATGAATTGATGATTGATTGAAGTGGTATACATACATATCTAAATAGGAAACAATTCCTTTCTTAAAATTCGAATTTCGAAGTGAATCTTTTTGATTTGCCAAAGAAGGATTTCACGGATCTCTCCGCCCTTCTCAGCCTCTTGTCTGGCGATTCTTCCGATCTCTTTTTCGATCAGCCTCTTCAGGTTCACATCTTTCTATGAACCCTAATTTTTTTATACAACTACTATTTTTTTATAATATTTTTATCATTCAATTGATGCATTTTTAACTATTGATGTTGTAAATCTGTTAACTTTCTCCCTCTATTGTGTAATAAGCCCTATTTAGAATTCTGATTAACATAAAGGGTCAAACATAGAGATTGAACCGGGTGTCTGTGATGTTACTTAATATCTAATATGAAAATGATGATTAGAAGATGATATTATCATTAGTATTTGTTAGGAGAAAAGTTATTATTTTATTTGTTAAGAAAATCTGGGTATACATGTTTTTTGCCACTCGATTAATGACCCTGGTTGTGCCGAAAATGAATTTGAAAAACTTGAATGCAGGAAAGATTATGATCAATTTGATGCATCGAAGGACGGCTTCATTTACATGGATGAGTATTTATAGGATGAAAGATATAACTTGACTTTATATGACTGCAAACGACTATGCTGGAGCAACTGTTCTTGCGTGGGTTATACTTACACAAACGAAAACAGGGCAGGCTGCAAGACTTTTGGTAAAATGATATACGATCCAGTAAAAGCTCGAATTCGGGCATACATAAAATATTACTCCTTTAAGTATCTCGGAGGTCAGTAATCAAGTTTATTTAACATTTTAAAAAGGTACTTAATTTCCTCTAAACAGAAAGAGTTTATATTCCTCATATAAGTACACTTTTACAATAATTATTATAATTTATGTTTGATTTGATATGCTCTTTTGGGTAATCAAAGCTCTACAACACTGTTACATACATGATTCATAAATGCTTTGAGGTTGGATCACAGGCTACAAGCTCACTAGGGCTTTTTTTTAAATAAATCCATACATCAGTGCTTGACTTTTCCCGATCCAAATATAAATATAAATCCTTACAAGCTCACTGCATTTTTTAAATAGTTTATGTTGTTAACTAGGGCCTTTTTTTTCGCCTCGCTCAGGGCACTCAAATTCTCGGGACCGGCCCTGGGACCAGGGGTATGCTCGTGAGGTCAAACTAGTGTTTATCATCTCCGTTGCGTCTACGTACTTTCCTACAATATTGAATCACAATATTGATACGTGAGCATTCATATCTTATCTTTTATATATTAATTGTGTATCCATGTCTAGTGCTCGAGTATATATATTTATACAGGCTTGTATGCTAAATTTCATCGTTAAACAGTTTATAACGAATCACGAATTAAATACATATATTATTGATAAAAGGTATATGATATATATGTTTTTGGAAAGCTGGCGAAAAATCAATAACTTTTCATTTAGAAATCGCGTAATTTCGATGAACGAATCAAAAGATATGGTCAACTGAATTATAATTGATGTTAATTGGAATTGCTTTTGAATCTATAAATAATATTTAAACAACTTGTTGGTAAGATTGATAAATTGAATTTTTGAATATTACCAACCGAGTAAATGAATCCTTATATAAGATACGTCTCGTTTTGTTGAACTATTGCCAAAATTGACTTTTTGAAACGACTTTGGATAACTTTTGTATGTCGATCTCGAGCATTAAGATTGTGATACACTATGACCTGACCTAGCTTGATAGACATTTATTGACCAACATATGTTCTCTAGATTGAGATCTACGGTTATTTGGTAATCCGAGTTTCGGTCACATTTTGGTGAACGACTTTATATGCTGCTAAAGTGAGTTTCATATGCTCCCTTTTTAATTGCTTTTGCAATCTATATTTTTGGGCTGAGAATACATGCAACTGTTTATAAATACTGAAAATACTAGAATTATATGCGTGAGTTTCATTTGCTCCCTTTTTAATTGCTTTTGCAATATATATTTTTGGGCTGAGAATACATGCACTTTATTTTAAACGCAATGGATACAAGTACATACTAAATTTACACCAAGTTTGAACCTAAAATCCCTTAACTTTGGTAACTAGTAACTGCCGGTTATAAGAACTGGTGGGCACGAGTAGTTATATATGGATCCATAGGGCTTGACATCCCCGTCTGTTCCAGGTATAGAAACCCTAGCCTGAACTATAAAACAGACGTATGCTATTTGAGTTTAGTACACGTTGGTTTACGTGTGTTGTACATGTTGGTTGCATGTATGTTAAAACAGGGGTACTTATTATAACATTAAAGTTTAGCTACCAGGGTGCTCAATCTTGTAGAATATTTTGATAAACGTTTCTGGATGAAACAACTGAAATCTTGTGATCCAACTTTATATACAGATTATACGAAACATTAAAACTATGAACTCACCAACCTTTGTGTTGACACTTGTTAGCATGTTTATTCTCAGGTTCCCTAGAAGTCTTCCGCTGTTTGCTTATATGTTATACAAGATATGTGCATGGAGTCATACATGCTTTATTCAAGAAAACGTTGCATCTACAAAACCATCATCATGTATTTATTTTGACTGTATTGTCAACGGAAGTACTATTGTAAACTATTATATTACGGTGATTGTCTATATGTAGAAATCATCAGATGTCGAAAATCTTTGATTTAAATATTCATTTATGGTGTGCCTTTTCAAAAGAATGCAATGTTTACAAAACGTATCATATAGAGGTCAAATACCTCGCAATGAAATCAATGAATGACGTGTTCGTCCATATGGTTTGGAGCGATCGTCACAGTTGGTATCAGAGCGTTGGTCCTAGCGAACCAGGTCTTGCATGAGTGTTTCTAACTGATTGTGGTTAGGATGCATTAGTAAGTCTGGACTTCGACCGTGTCTGCATGTTAAAAGTTTTGCTTATCATTTCTTATCGGAAATTACCTGTCTATCATCTTAAGTCTAAACGTGTCATATTGCATTGATTGCATAGATAGTGTATAGACAAAATTCATATCTTAGCGGAACTGTTACTGTAAACTTTTCCTGACAGCTTTCGAAAGATCCTCCGTAATTTGCGGATCCCTTATACTATATATAGGTATTCTATGTAATTAGAATATCATCCGATATCTAAAAATTATTTCATATCAAAAACCCTTTATTCGAACCGTGTAAGATGAATTCCGCATCTAGTTCAAATTCCTCAGATTCCGACAGCTATTCCGATATGGATTTTCACTTGAGCTCCGAAAGCAGTGTGACCGGAATGGATCAACCAATTAGCCATCATCTATTCTGGATGAATTAGGGATGGGTTCGTAATCTACTTAATTATTGGAGACATGAAGAAGGTGATCCCTTCCATACACCACATTCACCTCTTGGCGAAGAACCCGAAGCACTTACCGGCAAACCAGTCCGAAACACTATGTTGACCCTCATTTCCAGAACAGCTCGCAACGACTACGTAATATCCAATATTCTAAATCTTATTCATCCGCTTGTCCGAACCACCAATCATCCGGGGGTAATAGAAGAAGTCAACGAGCTTCGCGCTCGAGTAGTGACTTTGGAGAACATGATGCGCAACTTGCAGGCATCACAGGCATCACAGGCACCACCAGCATCGGCGGCAACAGTACCACCAACAACAACACCAACAGTACCATTACCACCACCAATAACAACATCCCCATCACACGCCTAGACATCACAATCTGTACCTCGGATATTAACATCATACGTACCATAGGTACCAAGTAGTACCAACAACAATAAATGATGAAGTATCGATTCATAACTTCATCGGAGAAATATTCTACGGCGATTATGTAATCTCTAAAATTTTAGAGATTATTTATCCCAGTTCTAATCATAAATCAGATGAGTAGAGAGGAGAATAGAAACTCCGACAGGAATGGTGTGTAAGGTACAAGCTAGACTTGTTTTACCAATAGCATCAATAGTACCCTTAGCCTCACCAGCACAGTCAGTGCTGTCAACATCGCCTCTAACATCACAAGCTCCGCCAGTTCAAGAAAGCACCGTGGACATCATTACGAGTCAACAACAAGTATATTGTATCAATGAGTTATGAAGTAATAACTCAATTCCTCTAAAGTAATTATATGTATATCTAATATATATAAATTTTACAACTATCATAAATCTTTTCGTACTAAGCTATTATGTATGAATTGAAAAAGGGTAAATACTGCTCGTTTAATTCATATTACTAATATGCTATGATGTACATCCTTCGTTAACGACTTAACCATCGTTAACTGCAATCTTTGTTTCAACCCAATGAATTCCATTTCATAATAAACCAAGTGTATTAATCAATTACATAATTGATTTTACATTTTCAATTTTGATATACTCGAAACTTTCTAGAAAACATCATCTGTGCCTTGTAAGTTTCACAAAAATTCCACGAGCACCAACATCCTTCACCGAGGAATATCAATAAGAATAAATAATGAAGTATTGATTTCATTAGTGAAAAACTCCGTAAAGATTATGTAATCTTTAATGTTTTAGAGATTAATTATTTCTAAGTCAAGCTGAAAATCAAATGAGCTTAATATGATATTAACTCATTAAATCTGTATTACATCTGAAGAAATATAAATACATAAAGACTGTAATGAAAATTCTTTTATACAAAATATTACTTGTGAAATCTTTAACGGGTAGGTAATTCCCGGGAAATATATATGTTCACAATTAATATGTTATACTGTACATTCTTCAACTTTGATTCAAAAATTATTAACTATGCTCACAGCAATATACAATCGTTTCCATACAAATTCAAAGACATATTCTGATATTGACGGATCAGAATCCAAGTCAAGATTTAACGGGTGACATCATTCTCAGATCTCTACATCTTTTAAAGCTATACTTTGACTTCAAAAATGTGAAAGATCCTTTAGCATTGTTATTACCGAAAATAATCTTGCAATCCCTTTTCAAAGTATCCAATTTTACCACACTTTCAACCAGTCAACTTCAACTTTTCAGATTAGCCTTATTATAACCTTGACATATACGTTCTTGTTACCGGGGAACCTTTCATGTTCTACCAAATTAACAGTAAATTTACCAATAACTTCATTGATCTGTGACCTTCCGAAAAATCATTATACTCATTGAGACCCCATCATGTACTCACCTACATCTTGTAACAATAATTGCCATACCAACTACCGGGAATTAGCAATCAGTATTTCGAATTTCACAGCAATTCTACGCCAACAGTTATATATATACATATAATGTCTATCTTTTAGACTTACATACTTCGAATGTGAAGTTTCTGAAAAACACCTCAAACTACGAAACTAGTTCTCCGAATTTCGGAAAAATGCCGAAGAAGCAGCAAAAACTGTAAACGAACTTAACAGTCAAAAGTTTGATGATAAAGAATAGTATGGTGGTAAAGCTGAGAAAAGAGAAGGTTTGGAACTGGAAAACGGATTAAGCAGACCATGAAGGAGGCTGTGGACAAATCACAAAGACGAAATCTACCTTCAAAGAATACAAATGATTCAGTGTCTGCTAAAATCCTTAGCAAATACCTTGCTCCTTACTCTAAAACCCTTGCGGACAATATTCTTCATCATCATCTTATCTTAAATATTCTAAGATATCATCGTATCTTCTATTTTAAATATCCTCCATATTTTTGAAGATATTTTCATAATTATTCTTATCTGAAACCATTCATCTCTCCGCGCTATCTGTGTTACATCATAAAAGAAACTATTTTAGTTTCAAAAATCTGAAAAATTTGAAAAATGGATGTTTTGAAGTAATGTTGGGAATTGAAGCATGAGTTAGTATAATATAATGACACTTGATCAATGTGATTATATTACAGTAAGTCATGCTGAGTTTCCAAATGAAACATGATGATTCACAGATCATAACATTATCATGTGCCATGTTATATGACTTTTGTATTCTATTTAATCTCTAAAATATCAAGAAAATATTTCTTGATGATTTGGTCTTTTCCAGGGTATTCTGGTAATTTAACAAATCAAAATCGTGCCATTACCATTTCCTTCCTAGAACATTAACAATGTTCATTCCGAAATTTGTATATGCGAATTCTGGACCATTACAAGAGATGCTTAATCGCAATAAGAAGAAACGAAGGGACAAAGCTCCGAAATAGAAATTGGAGTATAAATCGCAGCAAATAGGAGGGAGTATTAACTATGGATGACAATGATTATAGAAGACAGAAGTAGGGACATTGAAAATAAGGGGAGATATAAAACCCGATAACAACGTATAAATTACAAACCGTGAATATCAATGTTTATCGCAACATAAAGACACGGGAGAATTAAAAGCACTATAACCCCAAGAGCAAAGTAGAAGTAAGCAGATTCCTCTGGTGGAAGTTGGAAAAGGAGAATGATTGTTGCGATAGTAAGGATAAGGACAAGGATCAGAATTGGATTAAGTATTTTCACAATCTTTTGAATTTGAGAATTAAGTATAGGAATGGTAAAAGTGACAAACCGGAAGAACTTAATTTATAGTGAAATATTTGATAGAGAAATCAAGGCAGATCTCTGCATTTAATTAGAGAGATCCTAATTTCCTTATTCGTCGAAGAATCAAATCTTTTAGATTAAGAAGATTTTCTTTAAATCCCTTGAATTTCGGAATCCAACCAAGACAACGTCAAAAGTTAAGACAAAACTTTAGTTCTCATTTCATTCCTTTTAGGATAGCTTCACTCGTACTCTTCAAGTAATCGAATCGTTTTATCTATATTACTCAATAGTGATAAAACTCTATATACCAACTCATATTCATCATAAAAACATTTTTATGATTAGCCATGACGACCACGATCAAATTTTGGGACGAAATTTCTTTAACGGGTAGGTACTGTGACGACCCGAAAATTTCCGAAAAAATTTAAACTTTATCTTTATATCATTAGATAAATATTTCAAACATATATATTACGTACAAATTTACGATTCTAAATAAAAATATATATATATTTTAACTTAATCATAAAACGTCCTGATTTAAAATAATATATTTTGACAAACAACGAGTCACTAATTTATAGAAGCAAATGACCACAACGCTCAATTTTATAAGTTACATTTATTATAAGGTAATTTTTTTGATAAGTAAGTCAAATTATTGATAAGGGTACACGTCGCATAACGTAAAAGGCTAGTTATCTAAACGTACGAACGAGCGCTCGAAAAACCGAAAGTGGTACATGAGTCGAGTGACAACGTACGAGTCATTTGAACAAAAATTACAAATCAACTATGCACGAGAATATAATATAATATTTAATTAATTCTAAAGATTAAATATATATATAATTATTTATATTAAATAAATGGATGTCGGTAGCCTAAAATGATTGAATGTAAGTTGAATGTGTGTCTCATGCACTCACATGAGCTCTCCACACAATTCTCATGCAAGTGCATTAGGTGGTTTGATGGGTTAGGTGCTATAAAACGAGTTCGAGCTGTGTTTTGTGTTTCATTCATTCTCAATCTCTCATTCTCCATATTTACTTCGTATTATATATCTAATTTATATTATTATTATTATTATTATTATTATTATTATTATTATTATTATTATTATTATTATTATTATTATTATTATTATTAAGATTAATATTAGTATTAATCTTATTATTAATGGTATTATTATTAATTATTATACATAAAATACTACGACGGAGTGCTGCTCGAGTGATCTAAAATGAGTTTTCAAAACTGGTTTTCGAGTAGGATAGAGCTAAGGAAATTATGGGTTATGGCTATGGAGGCTATGGGTATGGACCAGGGGTATGCTCGTGAGGTCAAACTAGTGTTTATCATCTCCGTTGCGTCTACGTACTTTTCTACAATATTGAATCACAATATTGATACATGAGCATTCATATCTTATCTTTTATACATTAATTGTGTATCCATGTCTAGTGCTTGAGTATATATATTTATACAGGCTTGTATGCTAAATTTCATCGTTAAACAATTTATAATGAATCGCGAATTAAATACATATATTATTGGTAAAAGGTATATGATATACATGTTTTTGGAAAGCTGGCGAAAAATCAATAACTTTTCATTTAGAAATCGCGTAATTTCGATGAACGAATCAAAAGATATGGTTAACTGAATTATAATTGACGTTAATTGGAATTGCTTTTGAATCTGCAATTAATATTTAAACAACTTGTTGGTAAGATTGATAAATTGAATTTTTGAATATTACCAACCGAGTAAATGAATCCTTATATAAGATACGTCTCGTTTTGTTAAACTATTGCCAAAATTGACTTTTTGAAACGACTTTGGATAACTTTTGTATGTCGATCTCGAGCATTAAGATTGTGATACACTATGACTTGACCTAGCTTGATAGACATTTATTGACCAACATATGTTCTCTAGGTTGAGATCAACGGTTATTTGGTAATCCGAGTTTCGGTCACATTTTGGTGAATGACTTTATATGCTGCTAAAGTGAGTTTCATATGCTCCCTTTTTAATTGCTTTTGCAATCTATATTTTTGGGCTGAGAATACATGCGACTATTTATAAATACTGAAAATACTAGATTTATATGCGTGAGTTTCATTTGCTCCCTTTTTAATTGCTTTTGCAATATATATTTTTGGGCTGAGAATACATGCACTTTATTTTAAACGCAATGGATACAAGTACATACTAAATTTACACCGAGTTTAAACCTAAAATCTCTTAACTTTGGTAACTAGTAACTGCCGGTTATAAGAACTGGTGGGCACGAGTAGTTATATATGGATCCATAGGGCTTGACATCCCCGTCTGTTCCAGGTATAGAAACCCTAGCCTGAACTATAAAATAGACGTATGCTATTTGAGTTTAGTACACGTTGGTTTGCGTGTGTTGTACATGTTGGTTGCATGTATATTAAAACAGGGGTACTTATTATAACGTTAAAGTTTAGCTACCAGGGTGCTCAATCTTGTAGAATATTTTGATAAACGTTTCTGGATGAAACAACTGAAATCTTGTGATCTACCTTTATATACAGATTATACGAAACATTAAAACTATGAACTCACCAACCTTTGTGTTGACACTTGTTAGCATGTTTATTCTCAGATTCCCTAGAAGTCTTCTGCTGTTTGCTTATATGTTATACAAGATATGTGCATGGAGTCATACATGCTTTATTCAAGAAAACGTTGCATCCACAAAACCATCATCATGTATTTATTTTGACTGCATTGTCAACGAAAGTACTATTGTAAACTATTATATTACGGTGATTGTCTATATGTAGAAATCATCAGATGTCGAAAACTTTTGATTTAAATATTCATTTATGATGTGCCTTTTCAAAAGAATGCAATATTTACAAAACGTATCATATAGAGGTCAAATACCTCGCAATGAAATCAATGAATGACGTGTTCGTCCATATGGATTTGGAGCGATCGTCACAGAAACCTAATGTTTGATTTACGTGTTGGGTAGAAACTTATATGTTATAAGTTTAACATACTTGGATGAAACTTGTACAGTTTAACACATTTGGGTTGAATCCTTGGTTGGATTAACCGTTTGGGTTGAAACCTTAGTTGATTTAACCATTTAGGTTGAAACCTGTCTGGTTTACCCAATTTATTAAGAACTGAATGGTTAAAAACCATTTGGTTTAACTATTTTGTTTGACACCTTTTGGTTTATCCAGTTTGGTTAAAACCATTGGTTTAACCGGTTTAGTTGAAAACTCTTTGGCTTATCCGGTTTAGTTGAAACATGTTTGTTTAACCGGCTGGTTGAAAACCTTATTATTATCCGATTTAGTTGATAGAGGTTTTTGATTGAAACCTCTTGGTTTAACCTATTTGGTTTGAAGCTTGTTTGTTTCAACTGAGTTTTTATTCTTTGTGATAATGTTAAGGATCTAAGGTTGTGAAGTGTGTTTCTATACAAATATTTGTTTACATGTGGTAAAGATAGTTACATGTGTTTACAAATTAACATTATATAAATTGTTGTTATAATGATTTTAGATCATGGAGTTAACAACATGATGTAGTATGGAAAAAAAAAATTCAAACAACTGATTTTAAATATAAACATTATTCGAAATCCAAGTACGAGTTACTTTAATTTTGGAATAATATTCATTGAGTACATAAGGTTTGATATCTTATTTATTGTGGAATACAAGTGATACGTACAGTTGTTGGATACCTTATTTAATAATAGTTAACGTAAAATGTAAACGGCCTACTACTCGATGATGTAGTTAATTAACTATTTAATGGTATGTTGAACTAATTCTTGATTGTTGTAAGTTATTAGTTTCTCAATGAACCATGAATATGAGATTGTGTATGTGGGAATCTCCAACTTGGGAGAACTAACGTACATCCCACGAAGGGCCATGATGAGAAATATAAGGATATAAGATATATTTCACGAGCTAGAAATGACATGTTCAGTCATTTCGCATTGAATTTTTTTTATCATTTAAATGGATAATGACAATCATGGAAGAAATTGACATATTTTTTTTTATATAAAAGTGAAAGAACATCGCTGATGTATACCCTTTCTCTTTAAAATTATATTTTAACGGAGTGTCGAAAAAGAATTTGAGATGTATTCCCTTTTAAATTGTGATATGATAACAACTGAAAGAGAAACTAGTTATGTCATTATAAGACTTATTTATATTTGAATACATTAATTAGAATGTGATTCAAATTTGTATATTTAAATACATGTTATGGTAAACAACATGGCTTGAGGATATGCCATTATATGAGAAAATTCCATGTGTGAATTTAAGATATGACATTATAATGTGAATTCTTGCGAGATTTGCATATATCAATTGGTAGATATTTCTACCCTTGAGGTTCCATTAAGTGTTGAGAATACATTCTGATTGACTTGACATTAAGGGGTCAAGCTAATAATAAAGAAAAGATATGTATTCTTTGAGCGTAAATGTCATAATATTATGATGTTGGAATTAATTCAAATTATCTTACGATGATAAATTGAATTATGTGATATGGTCCCTGAAAAAGTCCAAATTCTCTTTATGGAGAATTAAAGGAACTTCCTAGAGAAATGGAATAAGCATTATGCTTATGAAGGAATTAAGACTGAATGATTGATAAGAGATATTGTTAATAAGACACTCAAGATGATGTCTTAGTCTCAAAAAGATTTTGTCATGATACACGAGACATGGTATGAGATTCCTTGTAAGGAAAAGTATAGAGAATTAGAATGAAGCATCTTCTATTCTCAAACTTTAGACTTAGACATGTTAATTATGATCACCTGCAGAGATCTATTAACTACGAATATCCCAGTGTGTGGAAATCATGTAAAGACAAAATCATAGTTTCATTCAGTTACAAGTGAATTTGATGACGACAACGATGTGAATTATTTCTATTGTATATGGAATGAGATTAAGATATGAAGAGACAGATATTTTAAAGATACATATGTCTATCTTTATTATATTATCTTGATAGTTTGATTTTTGAATTGCCTAATAAGAATTCAGATTTACAAACAAATTTGAGTGCGAAAACTTTATTTAGTTTTCTAAATTTGATGTCTCTAGATCAAACTTAGAATATGATTGAGAATTGCTCAAAATGTGCGAAAAATTTGAAACACGAAAGATGTAAGTCTTGTGTGGGGGCATTTTTTAACGCCCCGTCCTAATCCATCCGGACGAAGTCCATATTGATTATAAATGATTCATAATAGTTGATTACATCACGAAGTACTTGACCTCTAAATGATACATTTAACAAACATTGCATTTGTTTTTAAAAGACAAACTTTCATTTCATCGAAAGTTGACAGGTATGCATACCATTTCATAATATCCAAACTGTAAATGACCTAATCTGTCATTTACTTAATAATAATCTCTAATGAACTTCAACGACTCGAATGCAACGTCTTTTGAAATATGTCATGAATAACACCAAGTAATATCCTTAAAATGAGCTAATGCACAGCGGAAGATTTCTTTCAAACCTGAGAATAAACATGCTTTCAAGTGTCAACCAAAAGGTTGGTGAGTTCATTAGTTTATAGTAATCATTTCATTTTCATCATTTTAATAGACCACAAGATTTTAAATATTATAAAACGTGCAGAAGTCCCATTCCAACTGCACAAAAAAAATATCTTTCATATGAAGAACACCTGGTGAGGATTCAAAATATAATAGTAACCATCTGTGCCGGTCTTTCACCCTACGGCTGAATACATGTGCCTTCAAAATATAGAACCTCTGTGCCGGTCTTTACACCCCACGGCTGAACACATGTTTATAAAATATAGGACAACCGGTGCCAAAATGTCATAAATAATAAACCATCCAACCGGCTCGGGAGCTCATACGCTCTAACGGAAACCGGAGGCTAATGCGTGTCATAATAATCAACCCCAATCTCAGATAATTCTATCATAGAATGCAGTTAAGGTACTTGTGTCTATTTTGTAAAACATTTATAAAAGTTGCGCATGTATTCTCAGCCCAAAAATGTAAAGGGTAAAAAGGCAAATGAAACTCACAGATATAAATATTGTAAAACAGTTAATAAAGCATTTGCATATATTCTCAGCCCCAAAAATGTAAAGAGTAAAAGGGGAGCAAATGAAACTCACCTAATGTATTTGTTAGTAAAAATACATAGAACGACATTGAACAAGTATAGGGTTGGCCTCGGATTCACGAACCTATATCATTTGTATATTTATTAATATTCATAGTTGTAATTGATCACATATATATATAAATATATTAGTTATATCATTTTTAGGTTAATAATATATATATGTTTTATATGTTCATTTCGTATATAAAGTATTAATTTTGTTATGTTATGTGTGTAAAATATATATATGTTTATGTATGTACTTCATTTGTTTATCGAAACAGTAGTTCTAATTACACTAATTTAATATTAGTAAAAATAATGATAATAACATTAATGATACACTTATGTTAATAAAAATTCCAATTTTTGGGTAATAACCATGATATTAATAATAATACTTGTAAAAATTAATTTTACTGTAAATGATAGTTATGATAATGATTTTAGTAACTACCTAATAATATTGATAACAATAGAAATAATAGTTTTAGTGATATCTAAATAATAGTTTTAGCAAAAATGTTAGTAATGATAGTAGTAATTTTAATAATAACAATACTAATAATTGGGATCATATTATCAATATTGATAGTATTTATAATTATACCTTTGTTAATAATAATAATAATAATTCTTATATTTATATAATGATACTAATACTAATATTTAATGTCAAGTGTTAATTCTAATACTAACAATAATGATACTTAATAATAATGATGATAATAAAGATAATAATACTGGATACTTAATAATAGTGCAAATAATAATCATAATTATAATCATAATCATAATAATAATAATAAATGATACTTTGTTCATGTATTAGTAATAATAATAACAATAGTTATAATACTAATAACAAATAACAATAACAATAATCAATAATAAAAATATTAATAATAATAATAATAATAATAATAATAATAATAATAATAATAATAATAATAATAATAATAATAATAATAATAATAAAATTGGGAACTACCTTATGAGCGTGTCCTAAAAATAAACGCCCTGAACCGGGCTCGAACCCACGACCTCTCGATACCCGACAAACACCCATACAAGCTGAACCATTTGGGCTGTTGCCCACTTTCTGTTTTCTAATGCCCTTTAAATAAATTTAACCCGTGATTAATTATCAGTCTGTTTTTTTCTCTATCAGTTATGAACGACACCATTGATTCATCAACTCCCATTTTAATTTCGGTTTTTAAATAGAAACATAAACATTTAACATATAATTTATTTAATAAACCAGAAAAGAAGAAGTAAAATAAAAAAAATAAAAAAAACTCATAACAGCAGATGCTGTTTCTGCGACGCAGGTTCCAATAAGAAAAAAATTATGATAGAGAAATTGAGGACGTATTAGACTCTGATTAAAACACGAAATATGTTGCATTTGATTCATGGAAGCTTTATGAATCTTTAATTTTTACAGAAACAACAACAAGAACTCAAATTTTTTCGATGAACATCCAGTTGACTTTTTCATCTGTAATCTTTGACTCAGAAATTGAAGATTGATAGGAAGAATTGGATTACAAAATTTTGCAGAAAGATTTCATAAATGATTCCTAACAAAATAGCATTATTACTTTTTGAAATCAGTTTTGAATTCGAGTGTTGACCAAAAAGCTATACGTATAGTTTATTAAACGGTTTTTTTTTTTAAAATAATAATAATTTTAAATCAATTTACACAGCTATGGTTTATTGTGATTGATGTTGATAATTGAAAGGAAGTTTTGAGTAAATACCTTACTACATGAACTCCTTGATTTATATAAGATTCGTTCAGCTTTATTCAAATAGAAAAAAGAAAAAAAAAATAAAATAAAAATAAAAGTGAAGAACAGCGACTTCTAACAGAATTTGTTTTGGGATGTAGATTGAATTCGACACTTAGTAATACTAGAGACAGGAAACAAAATCCAGTACCAATTGATTGTGTTGTTAAACATATTTATCTGCTATATTTGATTTTTATAAATGCAATTATATTCAATAATAATAATATTTTTTTTTATATTAACCCTAAAATAAAAATAAGAATACTAATAATAACAAAATAATAATAGTAAGAATAACAGTCATATTAATAAAAAAATTCATATTTATAATAAGGATAATATTAGTAGTTAGTAATAATAATATAAATAATAGTTTTTACTTATTTTTAATAATGATAATATTAATAACCATGTTAATAATGAAATTTTTAATAATGAGAATAACTAGTGACATTTAAATTACCACTAATTTATACTTCTAATTAGTCTTTATATATAAAAATTTTACTTTAATGACTTTATAGTTACAACAACAATAATAATACTATTATTAATATTAATAGTAATATTGAAAGTACTAATAATATTATAACAACAACTATGTTTTAATTTGTAATTAAATTAAATATATCAATATCCCTATTATTATTTATGTAGTATTTATATAATGTGAATATATATATTAACATATGCAGAATATTTAATATATATAATATTACAAAAGTCATATATATATTTATAATTTATATAAATTCATAACAGTTTAATTATTTTGTATATTACTTTTCATTTTCTATTCAAATGATTCACTTGTATTTATTTTACTTATTTAGTTTAAGCAATTAAATCGTATATTAATATTTCAAACAATTACAGATACATATCTTATTAAGTATATATAAAAATCGTATATATATATATATATATATATATATATATATATATATATATATATATATATATATATATATATATATATATATATATATATATATATATTCATTTGAACAACCTTATTATCTTGTATTATGATTATACATTTTTTTTATTCAAATTGATTAAGTGTACTTTATTAATTCAAAATATTATATATGCACTTATATTTATATTTATATCTATATATGTATTTACACATTTATTTACACATAATTGTTCGTGAATCGTCGAGCATAGTCAAAGGGTAATTGATTACATGAATATAGATTTCAAAACTTTCGAGACTTAACATTACAGATTTTACTTATCGTGTCGGAAATATATAAAGATTAAGTTTAAATTTGGTCGGAAATTCCCGGGTCATCACAGTACCGACCCGTTAAAGAAATTTCGTCCCGAAATTTGAGTGAGGTGGTTATGGCTAACAAAAAATGTTTTCATGATGAATATGAATTGATAAATATCGTTTTATCATTATTGATTAATATAGATAAAACGATTCAATTATGCGGAGTGTACGAGTGAAGCTATCACAAAATAGTGAAATGAAAGGATAAAGATTTGCCTTAGTTTTTGACAGAGTCAGGGTTGAATTTAGAAAATATGGTGCGTCATTGCTTTTGACGTAGAGGGTTGAATTCCTGAATTCAAGGAATTTAAGGAAAATCTTCGAAATCTAAAAGATTTGATTCTCTTGTGAATAAGGAAATTTAGATTTCTATAATTAAATGCGGTGATCTGCCTCGATTCCTCTGTCTGATATTTTCACTATAAATTTTACCTTTTCCGTTCCATTAATTTTTACCACTTCAATACTCAATTCCCAAATTCAAAAGATCGTGAAAAATCTTAATCCAGTTCTGATCCTTGTCCTTATCCTTACTATCAAAACCATCATTCTCCTTTTTCAATTTCCACCAGAGGAATCTGCTTATTTCTACTTTGCCCTTGGGGTTATAGTGCTTTTAATCCTCCCGTGTCTTTATGTTGCTATAAACATTGATATACACGGTTTGTAATTTATGTGTTGTTATCGAGCTTTATATCCTCCTTTATATTTCGAAGCTCCATGCTTTTGTTTTCTCTTCCCGACTTTAAATCAAGCGAATAATGATCCAGAATTCATAAATATGAATTTTGAAATGAACATAGTTAATGTTCTAAGAAAGAAATGGTAATAGCACGATCTTGATTCGTCAAATTACCAGAATATCTGGGAAAGATAGAACTATCAAGAAAATATGTACTTGATATGTTTATATAACAGATAAAATGTAAGAGTCGTGTAACATGGCACATGATGACGTTATAATCTGTGAATCATCATGTCCCATTTAGAAACTCAGCATGACTCACTGTAATATAATCACGTTGATCAAGTGTCATTATATTATACTAACTCATGCATCAGTTCCCAACATTATTTCAATAACATTCATATTTTAAGCTTGAAAGTTTACAGAATATAGAAACTAACAGTTTCTATATGATGTAACACTGATAGCACGAAGAGATTAATGATTTCAGATAAGAATAGTTATGAAAATATCTTCAGAAATATGGAGGATATTTATAATGAAAGATACGATGATATCTTGGAATTTCTAATATCGATGGTTGATGAAGAAAGATTTTCTGTAAGGTTTTAACATGAGTAAGGAGCAAGATATACGTTGAAGGTTTCATTGGATCCAAGATTACCTGGATTCTTTGAACATAGGGTATGGTCCTTGTATTTGTCCTTGGTCTCCTTCGTGGTTAGCTCAATCCATTTTTCAGTTCCAATTTTTCTGAGCTTTTCCAACATACTATTCTTTATCATTAAACTTCCGACGATTAAGGTCGTTTACGGTTGTCTACAGTTTCTGCTGCTTCATTCAGCTTTTTCAACATTCAGAGTATTGATTTATAGACTGAGTGCTGTTCAGAATTTCAGAATGAAAGGCTATAATTCTAAGAGATAAATGTTATACATATAACTGTTGATATATATATGCTGTGAGTTTTCAAAGTACTGATTGCTGATTTCCGGTAATTGGTATGGCAGTTCTTGTTACAAGATGCGGATGAGTATATGATAGGGTTTCAATGAATAAATATAATGATTTATCGAAGAGATTTAAACCAAGAAACAACGAGGTTGCCGGTATGTCTGCTGGTAATATGGTAGAATATGAAAGGTTCCCCGGTAACAATAAAAGAGCACACATATATGTCAAAGTTATAATAAGGTTATTTCGAACGAAAACTCGAAGTTGACTTGCTGGAGCTGTGACAAAATGAGCTACTTTGGAAAGAGATTGCAAAGTTATTTTCGGTAATAACAATGCCAAAGGGGCTAGCACAGATACATGTTAAATGTTTACTTAGGTTCCGAGTGTTTTCAGGTGCATAACTATATGCATCAATCTTTTCTTCCGTAGATGAAGTGCGGTTGGTTCATCCTATTGATTGAGGTGTTTTCAAGAATCACGAAAGGTTTGAACGCAGATTGTAATCGTCAAGATACAAATGAGGTTTAAGATGAAATCAAGTGGCAAACTTGAAGAATTGTTTAGTTTCATATGTTATAATCAATATTTTAATTCATTTTAATTGTCCAATGTTGGTAGTCCTCAGTTGATTAGTCCACAGTTAGCTAGGAACAGTTAGCTAGGATTTTGTTAGCGTGGATTCTTAACAAAATTCCTCATAGTTAATTTGTTTATTTCTAACAAATTTTATTTCGTCAAATATTTTCTTCATTATGCCACTTGTTGGATTCTGATAGGTCAAAATCCCAATATGAAATTTGAATGGAAATGGTTATTCTGTGGTGAACAGATTCGTATAACTGTGGGTGTAAGTAGGATAGTAAATGACTGTTGAATCAGATTCGAAGAATGTACCGTGTAACTGGTTATTGTGAAATCTAAATATTCCTCGGGTATTACCTACCCGCTAAATATTTTCATCATTAACAGTTTGTACGAAAGAATTTTTAATCACAATCTTTATGAAAATATAGATATATATATATTTTCTTCAAATGTAATTATGGATTTAATGAGTTAATATGATATTAAACTCATTTGATTTTCGGTTTGAGCTGGAATAAGTAATCTCTAAAACTATTAGGATCCACATATTCTTCGCAGAATATTAATGAAGTTATGGATCAATACTTCATTGTTCATTGCTGTTGGTACTCCTTGGCATCTATGGTGCGTATGATGTTGATGTTCGTGGAACAGATTGTGATGTTGAGGTGTGGGATGTGGATGTTGCTGTTGGTGGTACTGTTGATATCGGTAATGTTGTTGAAGCTGGTACATTTTGTACCATATTTTTTTAAAATCATTTCTCAGGTGCGAAGCTCGTTGACTTCTTCGATTACTCCGGGATTATTGTCGGTCGGAACGAGCGGATGAATAAGGTTTAGAATTATGGATAAAATATAACCGTGGTGAGATATTCGGGCAACGAGAGTGAAAATGATGTTTCGAACAGGTTTGCCGGTAAGTGATTCGGGTTCTTCGCCAAAAGGTGAATTCGGTTGGTGGAAAGGGATCGCTTTCTTCGCGTCCCCATGGATTAAATCGACTACGAACTCATCAGATGAATTGGGGATTACTGATTGATTGATTCATTCTGGTGATGCTACCTTCGGAGCTGGAGTGGGACTCCATGTCGGAATCCGAGGGACTTGAACTAGTGGTGAGTTCCATTGCATACGATTGAATAAAGGATTCTTGGATATGAAATGATTTTCGGATATCGGATGATATTCTAATTACATAGAATATCTATATATATATAGAACAAAAGATTTTGTAGATTACGGAGGAATTTGCGAAATATATCAAACAAAGTTTATGGTAACAGATATGCTAAGATAATGATTAGCAGATACGCTAAGATATGAATTTTGTCTATACACTATTCATGCAATCAATGCAGTAAGATGTGTCTAGACTAAGAATGATAAGCAAGTAAATTTTGACAAGAAATGATAAGCAAAACTTTTGACATGCAAACCAGGTTCAAGTCCAGACTCATTAATATAACCTAACAACTACTAGGTCGAAGTCCAGACTTCACTAATGCATCCTAACAACTACCTGTTAGACACACTAATGTTGACCTGGTTCGCTAAGACCACCGATCTGATACCAACTTTAACGCCCCGTCCTAATCCATCCGAACGAAGTCCATATTGATTATAAACGATTCATAATAGTTGATTACATCGTGAGGTACTTGACCTCTAAATAATACATTTTACAAACATTGCATTCGTTTTTAAAAGACAAACTTTCATTTCATCGAAAGTTGACAGGTATGCATACCATTTCATAATATCCAAACTGTAAATGACCTAATCTGTCATTTACTTAATAATAATCTCTAATGAACTTCAACGACTCGAATGCAACGTCTTTTGAAATATGTCATGAATGACTCCAAGTAATATCCTTAAAATGAGCTAATGCACAGCGGAAGATTTCTTTCAAACCTGAGAATAAACATGCTTTCAAGTGTCAACCAAAAGGTTGGTGAGTTCATTAGTTTATAGTAATCATTTCATTTTCATCATTTTAATAGACCACAAGATTTTAAATATTATAAAACGTGCAGAAGTCCCATTCCAACTGCACAAAAAAAATATCTTTCATATGAAGAACACCTGGTGAGGATTCAAAATATAATAGTAACCATCTGTGCCGGTCTTTCACCCTACGACTGAATACATGTGCCTTCAAAATATAGAACCTCTGTGCCAGTCTTTACACCCCACGGCTGAACACATGTTTATAAAATATAGAACAACCGGTGCCAAAATGTCATAAATAATAAACCATCCACCCGGCTCGGGAGCTCATACGCTCTAACGGAAACCGGGGGCTAATGCGTGTCATAATAATCAACCCCAATCCCAGATAATTCTATCATAGAATGCAGTTAAGGTACTTGTGTCTATTTCGTAAAACAGTTATAAAAGTTGCGCATGTATTCTCAGCCCAAAAATGTAAAGGGTAAAAAGGTAAATGAAACTCACAGATATAAATATTGTAAAACAGTTAATAAAGCATTTGCATGTATTCTCAGCCCCAAAAATGTAAAGAGTAAAAGGGGAGCAAATGAAACTCACCTAATGTATTTTGTAGTAAAAATACATAGAACGACATTGAACAAGTATAGGGTTGTCCTCGGATTCACGAACCTATATCATTTGTATATTTATTAATATTCATAGTTGTAATTGATCACATATATATATATATAAATATATTAGTTATATCATTTTTAGGTTAATAATATATATATATATATGTTTTATATGTTCATTTCGTATATAAAGTATTAATTTTGTTATGTTATGTGTGTAAAATATATATATGTTTATGTAAGTACTTCATTTGTTTATCGAAACAGTAGTTCTAATTACACTAATTTAATATTAGTAAAAATAATGATAATAACATTAATGATACACTTATGTTAATAAAAATTCCAATTTTTGGGTAATAACCATGATATTAATAATAATACTTGTAAAAATTAATTTTACCGTAAATGATAGTTATGATAATGATTTTAGTAACTACCTAATAATATTGATAACAATAGAAATAATAGTTTTAGTGATATCTAAATAATAGTTTTAGCAAAAATGTTAGTAATGATAGTAGTAATTTTAATAATAACAATACTAATAATTGGGATCATATTATCAATATTGATAGTATTTATAATTATACCTTTGTTAATAATAATAATAATAATTCTTATATTTATATAATGATACTAATACTAATATTTAATGTCAAGTGTTAATTCTAATACTAACAATAATGATACTTAATAATAATGATGAAAATAAAGATAATAATACTGGATACTTAATAATAGTGCTAATAATAATCATAATTATAATCATAATCATAATAATAATAATAAATGATACTTTGTTCATGTATTAGTAATAATAATAATAACAATAGTTATAATACTAATAACAAATAACAATAACAATAATCAATAATAATAATAATATTAATAATAATAATAATAATAATAAAAAATTGGGAACTACCTTATGAGTTTGTCCTAAAAATAAACGCCCTGAACCGGGCTCGAACTCGCGACCTCTCGATACCCGACAAACACCCATACAAGCTGAACCATTTGGGCTGTTGCCACTTTTTGTTTTCTAATGCCCTTTAAATAAATTTAACCCGTGATTAATTATCAGTCTGTTTTCTTCTCTATCAGTTATGAACGACACCATTGATTCATCAACTCCCATTTTAATTTCAGTTTTTAAATATAAACATAAACATTTAACATATAATTTATTTAATAAACCAGAAAAGAAGAAGTAAAATAAAAAAAATAAAAAAACTCATAACAGCAGATGCTGTTTCTGCGACGCAGGTTCCAATAAGAAAAAAAATATGATAGAGAAATTGAGGACGTATTAGACTCTGATTAAAACACGAAATATGTTGCATTTGATTCATGGAAGCTTTATGAATCTTTAATTTTTCCAGAAACAACAGCAAGAACTCAAATTTTTTTCGATGAACATCCAGTTGACTTTTTCATCTGTAATCTTTGACTCAGAAATTGAAGATTGATAGGAAGAATTGGATTAAAAAATTTTGCAGAAAGATTTCATAAATGATTCCTAACAAAATAGCATTATTACTTTTTGAAATCAGTTTCGAATTCGAGTGTTGACCAAAAAGCTATACGTACAGTTTATTGAACGGTTTTTAAAAAAAAATAATAATAATTTTAAATCGATTTACACAGCTATGGTTTATTGTGATTGATGTTGATAATTGAAAGGAAGTTTTGAGTGAATACCTTACTACATGAACTCCTTGATTTATATAAGATTCATTCAGCTTTATTCAAATAGAAAAAAGAAAAAAAAATAAAATAAAAACAAAAGTGAAGAACAGCGACTTCTAACAGAATTTGTTTTGGGATGTAGATTGAATTTGACACTTAGTAATACTGGAGACAGGAAACAAAATCCAGTACCAATTGATTGTGATGTTAAACATATTTATCTGCTATATTTGATTTTTATAAATGCAATTATATATTAACCCTAAAATAAAAATAAGAATACTAATAATAACAAAATAATAATAGTAAGAATAACAATCATATTAATAAATAAAAAATTCATATTTATAATAAGATAATAATAGTAGTTAGTAATAACAATATAAATAATAGTTTTTACTTATTTTTAATAATGATAATATTAATAACCATGTTAATAATGAAATTTTTAATAATGATAATAACTAGTGACATTTAAATTACCACTAATTTATACTTCTAATTAGTCTTTATATATAAAAATTTTACATTAATGACTTTACAGTTACAATAACAATAATAATACTATTATTAATATTAATAGTAATATTGAAAGTACTAATAATATTATAACAACAACTATGTTTTAATTTGTAATTAAATTTAATATATCAATATCCCTATTATTATTTATGTAGTATTTATATAATGTGAATATATATATATATTAACATATGCAGAATATTTAATATATATAATATTACAAAAGTCATATATATATTTATAATTTATATAAATTCATAACAGTTTAATTATTTTGTATATTACTTTTCATTTTCAATTCAAATGATTCATTTGTATTTATTTTACTTATTTAGTTTAAGCAATTAAATCGTATATTAATATTTCAAACAATTACAGATACATATCTTATTAAGTATATATAAAAATCGTATATATATATATATATATATATATATATATATATATATATATATATATATATATATATATATATATATATATATATATATATATATATATTCATTTGAACAACCTTATTATCTTGTATTATGATTATACATTTTTTTATTCAAATTGATTAAGTGTACTTTATTAATTCAAAACATTATATATGCACTTATATTTATATTTATATCTATATATGTATTTACACATTTATTTACACATAATTGTTCGTGAATCGTCAAGCACAGTCAAAGGGTAATTGATTACATGAATATAGATTTCAAAACTTTCGAGACTTAACATTACAGATTTTGCTTATCGTGTCAGAAATATATAAAGATTAAGTTTAAATTTGGTCGGAAATTCTCGGGTCATCACACATTTGACCACTCCGTTGATTAGAATCATATTAGATATATATGATTATGTTTGAAACTTATATCAAGTTGCAAGATATGTGGGGAAAGCTTTGAAAGGATAAGCATTAACCTTAGTTAGTTGTGTACATTTTACACAATAACATGAAAATGTGGGGGGTGTCTTGCATTTAGATATTAAGTGCACGATTCATGAAATTGGTTAATGATAACATATAAGAATATAGTTGATACTAAAAATTGTATCTAATTTAGCCAATGTTAATGATAACATGATTCGTGTAAAGGCCAAAAGATATGAATTTTTTGATGCTACTTATATATCATTTGAGCCAAGAAGGGTAAATATTTATGAAATAATCAATATAATTACTCTCAAACAACTAATCTCTTTGTAGGTTATCACAGTTAACTATTTAAAGTTAAATGATAACATTTCGGATCCGACAACCATATGGTTGAGAAGAGATAATGTTTTGGAATGCGACTGAAGCCCTTGAATAAAGTTTATATGAAGGAAAACCTAACTCAGTTGACTGGAGATCCCAAGATCCGAGTTCAATAGGACAACCTAATTGTATGAACTGATGAGGTCACTGTAGGGGATTTGATAAAATCCCCTGCATCCTTTAAAGGGAGTTTATTCAACGATCAGTAGACTTCCTAGTTCATTCCTAAAAGTGACAAGTATGAGGCTAAGCCTATGGCTTTTAATGATTCGACTGAAGTAGCCATACATGCTGAATCAATAGCCATTCGTGGTGAATTACCTATGTGAAAGAGAAGTGGGTTCGCTTCGAAGGGTATTGTTAGGGCACAATACTTAATGGCTCTCGCAGAAACATGCTAGCGTTTCAGGACCATAATGAACATGACTATGAGGACTTGACTTTGTCAGGGAGAGTCTTGTGTGAAGCGTATTGTCGCCTACACAAATGGTAGACGAGTTCAAAGACATCACCGTCTACTCAGAGCCAGTAGACTAAGTGCGTTTCATGAGCGAAGGTTCAAAGGGTAACACCTAAATATCGTATGCAAGATTCAACTGCTGAAAATTTTGTTTAAACGCGTGTGTTTTTTTTATCCATTTCTATTCATGTTGGAAAATCTAGGTGAAACGAGATTCACACATACTTTGGAATATATGATTATGTAATCGGTGGCAAAGGCTTCATAACAAAATGATATTTGTCTAAAGTAGATTTTAGGTGAATGAGATATCGATGCTAAAAGAAACTAAATGGAACTAAGGAGAATTGAGATTGAGTCATTGTTATGGATTCGATTATCAATTTCATTCATGTGGGGGATTGTTAGAAAAATATATGTTTGAATGGATATTGAGTGTCATTTATTGCAAGTGACTTAATATGACCATTCAATATTATGTAACATATATGTTTTAAGTACTAGTTTATTGCCATTAAAACTATGGTTTATGATTATTAAAATAGTCTTTTGATCATTCTTCCAGAATTGATATAAATAAGAGTATCGTTCTCTTAAAGTTGAAAAGATATATCAAAAAGATGGGAAAACCTCCTTAGCTCTATAGAAATACACACACAAATATATATAAGCTTGTTTTGTTCTATTCATGACTTTGTTCAAGAGAGACACAAACATGGGTTAGCTTACAAAGACTATCGTAGACAATTTTTTCAGGCAAGTGTTCAAGTCCGGCAGTACCACTGCTTCGGCCATTGTACCTTGAGAAATAGACGACGTATAGACGGCAGAACTGTTTTAAGGGAACCGTGTCAAACACGGGCCTCAGCTCATCATTTGTTGATGAATATCTTCAACTTCTCTTGGTGAGATAATTCATATATCCTTTTTGATTAAACCCGTTTGAAGGTACATTTCTTTAATTATATTTGAATTCTTATAATGAATATATTATTATATTTTTCGGGTACTATTTCCTACATTATCAACTAATTAAATTCAAAAAACCATGTTTGTATTGACACATGAAATAATCCTGAAAATTTTGAGGGTCTTATCACTTGATATTTTTCTTGAAAGAAACAAGAACCCTGAAAAAAAATTGAACAGTTTTCTTTGACTGGCCACTTCTTTGCCGATGATATCTCGTCGGAAGAGATTAAAAGACAATTTTAACACTTTTTGAAGCCATATTTATAAGATAAAAATAAAAATCTCCACCTTTTACCACCTTTTTGGAACCAATTTTTTTTCAATTCAAAATTTTATAACGTACTGCCAACCAGATATCGTTGGCAAAGATCTAGGTTAAATAGTTGATCAGATGGGAGTAAAAAAGGTTGTATTTTTTGTCATTTGGTGTAACTTTCCCTGACGAAGCCGTATCATTAGGAACATCCTTGTTAGTATATAGCTTTATTCTAGACTTTTTTTTTAAAATAGTAATTTTTTCAAACCAACTTTTAAAAATGGAAACTGAATCAAAATTGTTACAAAAATGGTAAAACCGAAGTTTAGAACTTCGATTTTGCCATATCCGAAGTTTCAAACTTCGGTTTTGGGTGATCTGTCAGCAGAAACCCTAAACCGAAGTTTGGAACTTCGGTTTTGCAGGCTTTTCAGCAAAACCGAAGTTTTAAACTTCGGTTTTGCAGTCTGCATAACCAGTCACAATTATGGACTAAAACCTGCAACCCTAGTCTCAATTATGGACTGAAACCTGCTAACATATCATGTCAAAATCTGATTTATCATCTTTTTTCATTTATTTATATCACCCTTATCATGGACTCAAACACAAACATCACCAAGAATACAATTCAAGCATTTCAAAGTCAGTTTCAAACACCAACAACACAATTCAAACTAATCTTAATCAGTTTCATACATCAATAATTAAAAAAATGTCTATAATTCGTCCATTCATGGTTCATTTTCTTTGGGGAGGGCAAATTTCATTCCAAAATTGTTGGCTTACTGGTGATAACACAACGATTAGAAGGAGTTTTGTGTTGACAACCAAGGTTAACTGTATGCAGTTAAACGAAATGGCGTATAATTATGTAGGTGTGAGTTAAAGATCACACACGTTAAAAATGTTCTTGTGGGTTCTTTTCAATGGAAATGAATGGAAAAGTGAAGTTACTGATGATAACACTTTGGAAACAATATATTTTTATTCTCAGAATGATCCAAATTACTAGGCTCAAACTGAAATTCAGTTTGAGGAAGTTTTTTCAACCACCCAAGGTTCGGGTTATGTTGATCTTATTCAAACTTTGGAGGGTGGTCAATCAACATCAAACCTCCATTCAACAGTTGTTGAATATGAACAAGAACGAAGATACGAAGTAGAAAATGTAGTAGACCCCGATGATGGTATGTCTACTGCAACCGACGATACAGTTTCTGAATATAGCGTTGAAGATAATGTTTCGGGTGATGAAGGTAGAGAGGAGCAAGTGGAACCACAATTGGAACCTGCCCCAGTTTCACGTTTTGGGTTTGTTAATTCGGGTGAGGGTAGTAATAGTTTTCCATACGATGACGACCAAGAAGCTTCATGGGTTTTTTATGATAAGGAGATCGGTATTGTTTCCAAAGGAATGGTGTTCCAGAACAAATCCGAACTTATTTATGCTGTTCGAAAATGGAATATACAGCATAATAGAGAAATAGTTGTTACACAAAGCAAGCCGGGTTATTGGCAAGCACATTGTAGAACAACTAGCTCAAGTTTTAAGGGTCCACAAGAAATATACCATTGTGCCTGGAGTGTTAGTGGTTCGTCTCACAATCGATCTAAGGTATGGAAAATAACAAAATGGAAAGATGAACACACGTGTTATGGACACGTATCAGAAAACAACAATCGTTGTTTAACCGCTAGCTTAATTGCTACTGAAATTGAACATCAAATATGTGTGGACGTTGCTTATCCTGTTAAAAACATCCAAGCCCAAATAAAAAATACATGGCATGTGGATGTCCGTTACAGCAAAGCATGGAACGCTAGGCGTATTGCAATCGAACGATTGTTTGGAACTTGGGAAAGTAACTTTATTCATTTACCAAATTATATAAATAAATTAGTTACTACCAATCCAGACACAATTGTTGTGTTTGAAAATGGACCTAAAATTTATGAAGGTTTCGCCACCTTTAAATTTGTGTTTTGGGCATTCGGTCCAGCCATTAAAGCATTTAAACTGTGTATTCCAATGATTTGCATCGATGGCACCCATTTGAAAGGTAGTTATAAGGGTAAACTGTTAACATCGGTTGCCAAAAATGCTAACAATCAAATTCTACCTATTGCCTTTGCCCTAGTTGATGAAGAAAGTAACGAAAGTTGGTCTTGGTTTTTGTAAATGCTCCAAGAAAATGTTATTGGAGACGAAAAGTTGTGTGTCATCTCTGATCGACACCAAGGTATCTTACATGCAATGGGTGCTCAAACATATGGTTGGGAATATAGGTACTGCTTGCGCTACATTCGTAGTAACTTGTTGAGCAAACACACTAAAGTGAAATGGCTCAAACACTTGTGTTGGACAGTCAGTTCAACAACAAATCAAATATTGTACAAGAATGCTTTCAGGGCCATCAAACAAGCTAGTGTTGAGGCTTGGCAATATTTACAAGATGCTGATGTAGGCAAATGGACTGTGTATAGGGACAGTCAGAGGAGTCGTTGGGGTAACACAACGATAAATATTGCTGAGTCACTCAACAATGTGTTCCGTCATGCCCGAATGATGCCGATCAAAGCGTGTATCGAATATACCTTTGATTACACCAGACAACACTTCTACGACCAAAGTCGAGAAGCAAGGCTATGTAATTCACCACTTTCGAAGTACATGTTTAACATCTTTAACGAACGGGCAAAAAGAGCTCAACGTTACAAAACAACATGTTATCACAAAGAACAAGGTATCTACAAGGTTCATTCAACGTATCAAAGAAGTGGTGAGGGTAGCACTGATTACACAGTGGAGTTTAAAAGGAAAAGATGTTCATGTGGTATTTGGCAACACCAAAGATTACCTTGCTCTCATGCCATTTCCATATGTAGCCATCTAAACGAGGATATAAATAAACAAATCAGTAAAAAGTATACAACTCCTACATTGAGAGAGCAATATAGTGATCATTTTAATCCTTTAAGAGATGCGAGTTACTGGACACATATAGAATGGAAAATTATGGCCGATCCATCAAGATTGATTAAGCACAGAGGGCGGAAGCAATCAAAACGTATGAAGAACCAGATGGATGAACGTGAAAAGCAAGCTCCAAAGTGTGGTATATGCAGAACTGAAGGTCACAACAGGAATACTTGTCCACGTACTAGAAACCCATAGGTTTTCATTAGTAATTTATTGTATTTAGTTTGTTGTATCATGTTTCTTATAGTTTGTTTCTTGTACTTTGTTTCTTATGAATAAAAAGGTGTTGTTGAAATAATAATATTGACATTTTACCAATCTTATTCAAGTTACTAATCTATTACAAGTAACTTTAATTTATAAAAGGTCTAGGTGCATAATAGTATTCACCATGACTATCATACATCGTATCGAACTCTAGTGCATCTTCAAAAACTCCAAATAAAACATACAACTCGATGTTTTCTGAAAGTATACACGCTTTCCCTATTAATGTATACCATTCTTCATCATAGCACATTGCTTCGGCTTCACTTGCTCCTGCTTTGTAGTAGTATATGTCCATTGAACGTGGATTCTTTGGTAGCTTTTCTCGAAGAAACTCATTCAACTTTTCCATATTAAAGCCCCGAACATCTACGTTATCAAACGTCATTTTAGGCCCTTTACAGAGTTCCGTTTTACCATCATTCCATTCAAAATCACAACCATGATACACGTCAATTGATACGTATTTCGGATTCATTTTTTGTTATGTATTTATGAAACAATCACAGATCACTTTTATAATCCCGAATCTACATATAACCGAAGTTTTAAAATTCGGTTTCAGACCTATCAGAAAATAGCATGCAAAACCGAAGTTTGAAACTTCGGTTTGTCAGGTACTAGACATGTCATAAAAAGCAATACTGTTACCTTTTACTATTACCTTTCACTGTTCGACAGCTTTTACTGAAACCGAACTTTAAAAGGCCTGTTTTTCAATTTTAACTACACTATATAAACCGACATCTATTACAACAAACGGATGTATCACTCTATTCTCCCTTCTCCAAACATAAATTTTAATTTTGTAAACATAAACATGTCACCAATTCCTGTTCAAATTAATGTCTATTGGAATGGACAGTTTTCAACACAAAAAAAGTTTTACTGGGGGTTCAAATATAAGTACTTTCAAAATGTGGATGTTAGTCAGATGACAACAATTTCGAAGGTGTTTGAGTGGCTCAAAGAAAACATAACGGTTGAACATTCGGGCGTGATGTTCTGGAATGAAGGTAAAGGAAAATTTGAGCATCTTTGTGAGGAAGATGAATGGATTATGATCAAAAACGAAGCAATTGTAAAAAACCAACCTCTTCCATTGCATCTAATTTAATTATGTGTTAAATTTCTATGTGTTGTTTTAAATTATGTATTTTATTTTCAAAAAAATGTAACCGTGATTCTGATATTAATAAAAGTGTTGTTCAAAAAATTTGTATTTGCATCTTACTAATATTAATATTTTATTGTTTGTAATGTTATTATATATTATTAAAGTAATTTTAGCGTATGAAATTGTAAATTAACTATCAAAACCAAGTTATTTATAAGATTAGTGTTTAAAAAAAATTAAAAATACCAAAACCGAAGTTTGGAACTTCGGATTTGATAAAACCGAAGTTCCAAACTTCGGTTTAGGGTTTCTGCTGACAGATCACCCAAAACCAAAGTTTGAAACTTCGGAAATGGCAAAACCGAAGTTCCAAACTTCGGTTTTACCATTTTTGCAACGATTTTGATTTAGTTTCCATTTTTAAAAGTTGGTTTGAAAAAATTACTATTTTAAAAAAAAAAAATTCCTTTATTCTAGGAGTGTTATGAACTTGATTTTCAATGGATAATATGTCTGCGAAAATAAAGTAAACGTACATAACGTTGGGGGAACCAAAATCAACTTAGAGTATCAATCGATTACATATAAAAGCATTGATCCACCTTTACATTCATAAGACAAATTATTTTAACTAGTTAGCTTTTAAATTTATCGATTCTAATGTTTTGGAATCCGATTCCTTTTCAACGGAAGAAAGCTCTCTTGGTGGAATTGCACAAAAACAGTAACCTCTCTTGCAGAAGCCAATTCCCGAACACGATTTGAAGCAATCTTTGTCTCGGTGACAACGTTGAGGGGGACCTTCTAAAACTTCAACGGAGTCAACAATGTCTGTCATGAATTGCAAACGAACATACACTTAGTCATATCACAAAATAACGTATATGTATAACAGCATGTATATAGCAATGTTAAGGATAGAAATCAATTGATATTAGTTTAACTGCTTACTTTTATGATTGGTCAGTGGTCCGATTTTGTCAGCACGATTGTTGAATTCTTTATCGATGGGTGAACGTTTTGGTGGTGAACCTATACAAAAACAATGACCACTCAGGCACAATCCGGACCCAAAACAAGGTGAATCGCAGTCTTTCTTCACGTGACATTCAACCGGAGGTAGATTATCTGAATATACCACCATGTTAACAAGACCTGTCAAGAATTATAAACAAACATACATTTAGTTAGTATATTATATCAAATTTATAATAGACCCCATAATAATCAGTGTATGATAATTATTTAAAGATAATTAACTTGTTTTATAAAAGTGGATGATTAACTTGTAACAATAAAAAAATAATGAACTATTAAAATTGGACGAATGAAGTATAAAGAAATCTATTACCTGAAATAAAAATCAAAAGGAAGACGGAGATTGCTCGCACCATTCTTAATATTCACCAAATTAATTTCTAAGTATTATGCTTATTATTTATGAAATTGCATTTGTTAACATCTATATATAGATGCAATATATCAAAAATGCAATTTTTCACCAATAAATGTACATTTATGAGGTTGTTACTCCTAAAATAAAATGAGTAATTGAATTGACACACACACACACACACGCATATACATATATATATATATATATATATATATATATATATATATATATATATATATATATATATATATATATATATATATATATATATATATGTGTGTGTGTGTGTGTGTGTGTGTGTGTGTGTGTGTTTTTGTGTTTATTTATTTATGTATACATATACATTATGTAAAACAATATTTTTCTCCTTACGTGTCACGAGCTATTAAATTTGCTTACGTGACAACACTATATTAATAAAAAAATAGAATATTATTAAAGCTAAATAAGAAAACTATACATTATATTATCAGTGTTATTGTTATTAAAAAAAGTTAGAGAGTATAAATTAAATAAGAAAAGATGTACATGTATCTTATTGTTATTATTGGTAGTAGTATTATTATTACTATTATTATTATTAGTAGTTGTTATTGTTATGTTATTATTAATGTTATTGTTATCATAGTTACATTATTATTATTATTATTATTATTATTATTATTATTATTATTATTATTATTATTATTATTATTATTATTATTATTATTATTATTATTATTATTATTATTCAATACTTTATAAATATAAAAAAATGTGATTAATGAAACTTTACGATTTGTTGCTCTGATATACTTATTATTTTACAACATCAATGCATTTGTATTAAAACCTTTTAAATTTAACAATACTACTTAGTTTTAAGCTTATTACAAGTAATGTTATTAATAAATTTTCAACGACCGTGCATCGTACGAGCTAAAAACTTAGTATATATATGTATGTGTATATATATATATATATATATATATATATATATATATATATATATATATATATATATATATATATATATATATATATAATAAGTAAATAATATTTTCATATTACGATGGTAACGTAAATTAAGTTACAATTTATGAATTATAAAAACTAGAGTTTTGATGATCATATATTAAGGTGCATTTATTAAACAATTAATTTAACAATAATTGAAATTAATAATTAATATACACAATAAAAAGTAAATATTTTATTTAATTAATGAATACATATATAAATATTACTTTGTAATATTTAATAAATTTTCAAGAATATGTGTATTATAACTTGTGGACAAACGGATAGGCACACTATAATAAACTCATAAAGAAAACATTATTAACAATATGCTCTCAAATTGGTAATTGCAAAAATGCCCTCTAATTACGCATCACGCACCACGCATGATGCATGTAACTTGGTGTGTGATGAATGATTACGAATATTTCAGCGAGACAACTTACTTTCTAGCGTAACACGCATTCTCTCTGGTGTGTGTTGGCTTGTGCGTGATGCGTGTTTCCCTTATTAGTGTGTATATAGTTATGTACATTTATTGTATATGATTAGCCCATAGCCCACTTTCATTGTATAGACAGTAGAGTTTTAGTCCGTTGTATTTTCTATATATTGTAGTTAATGAGAATGATTTTTGATTGGAAAACAATCAAACTTTATTGTATTAGAGCCATATCGATTATTGATTCACCTTTTCCGAAAAATTTCATAATTTTCGGATCTTCCTAAACTCTAATTTATCTTTTTTTTCTATTCGATCGGTGCTATAGCCGTTATTATCTTTTTTATTATTATTTTTTCAACCGGTGCTTGTTGCCGTTGCCGACGTTTGCACCGTCATTGTTTTTTTTTTTTTTTTTGATGCATCGCCTTTGACTTATTGCATCAACAATCTATCAATATCAACAATTATATTGATTGTTTATTTAAAAAAGTGATCAAGTTTATGAGAGAGAAAATCATGAGAGAGAGAGAGAGAGAAAAAAAAACAACACTGAGGCATACTCAAAGGAAGGTAACGATGGCGGCTTGGGTGTGTGGACAACACAACGAGGAGCAAGAAGGGGTAACTACTACAGCAACCGATCTACGAGTGTTAAGAGAAACCAAGTTACATCATTCATGTTTTTTAACTACCCAGAAATCTGGGGAGTACCGGAGCTATGGAGAATGTTCAAAAAGTTCGGGCACGTCTGCGACGTATATCTGGCCAGGAAAAAATTGAAGAGTGGTCATAGTTTTGGGTTTGTGAGATATGAAAGCATAAAGAACAAGGATGATCTCCTCTCACAACTAAGAAGGGTAGAAATAATGGGATGGGGTTTACGTATCTATGAGGCACATGAAAGGAAAAAAGAACCCTATTCGGGTTACAACGAACGTGCTACCAGTGAGAAGGAAGGCAAGGTGAAGAAGAATGAAGTCATCTAGAGGATGAATGTATCCAAAAACAATAACATTAATGAAGAGCCTTTGAAAGAGTCGAATGTAAAACCTGCAAAAGAGAATGTGGTTAAGATGAAACCCAATGGTCATACTAACCCTACCCCTGCAGAAGCTTTCACTAATACAAAACACCACCAACATACAACCAAACCCTATGACATCAATATTATTAACCGAAACTCGTGGTATAAACCGGAAAAGTACAGACAAGTAATCCTTGAGAATGAAGATGTGAACCAACATACTCTAAATAGAGCAATAGTTGGTGAAGTATCGAGTTACAAAATATTGGATCAACTTAAACTTCTCTGTGAAATGGAGGGTCTACTGGATTTCAATCTCAAATTCCTTGGTGGTTTGAAGGTAATGCTTGTGCTAAATTCAATGGATACAATCACAAACATTCTGGAAAATGAACACCATGGAATTAAAAGGTGGATCAAAAATCTTAGACCATGGGATAATCCTTCTCTTCCTACTAGAAGATTGACATGGGTTAATGTGATTGGAGTTCCAGTTAAAGTATGGTGCAGGAAGACATTCGAAAAAATTGGTAATTGTTTGGGCACGGTCCATGATATGCAGAATTGTGAACTAGAGGGCGATCAAAACCTCACTTTCGGTAGGTATTAGTGAGTGTAGGTGGATCAGATGATGGCCTTATAAACGATTGTATCATGGTCACAAAAGATACCTGCGTTTTTTATGTTCAAGTCATCGAAGAATTAAAGGATATTGTCCAAATTAATTTCAACGAGGAGGAAGAATCGATGAATGATTTCAAATCGTCTGTGAAGTCTGATGGAGCTAATGATATGGATGAAGATCGAAACTCATCCTCAGATGATGATGAGTTCCTCCAATCTCCGGCACCGGAAAAATCATCGAAAAACACGCGTTTGACTACAAGGGTGGAAACTGAACCGTTTCCTACGCATGACTCTGTTAACCTCAAAAACCACAAAGAGAGTGATGAAGGCGGCTGTAATGATGAGGAAAATGTTAAGTGTTCTAGGAATACAAGCAGTCTTGATGAGTCCCAAAATATTACGAGCAAATCAGATCCACATAGGGAATCCAAAAGGGGCAGGCCTACAGACACAGCTGACTCCATTAAAATCAATACACGTGCTACTCCTAATTCTGTTGGGCTGGCAGAGGTAGATAATGGAGGCCCAAAAGAAATAAACCAGGTTCATCCAGTAAAAGACGTCTTTACACAAATTGGGCCTGAAGATGATATGCACTTAAGCCCAAATGAAACTGACCCAATTATCCCGTCACAAGTTACGCATAATCCAGACTGCACATTGAACAAATCTGACAACCCATGTTTCGATCCAAACACCTCATCTGCTAAACACCCAATGTGACGACCCGGAAATTTCCGACCAAATTTAAACTTGATCTTTATATGTTTTCGACACGATAAGCAAAGTCTATAATGTTGAGTCTCGAAAATTTTGAAACTATGTTCATGTATTCAATTACCTTTCGACCATTTTCGATGATTCACGAACAATAAATTATAAAGAATTATGTGTATATAAATATAAGTATATATATAATATTTTAAATTAATAAAGCACATTATACATATTTGAATTAAAGTAAAAAATAATAAATAGGATAGTTAAGTTGTTATTGAAATAAATATATACATATATACGAGTTCCATATATTCTGATGTTTGAATATTAAATATTTCAGGAATGTCATTTTATGTATTGCATAATTAATAATATGTAAAATTAGTATCTGATCTACTAAGTTGAATTATAAATTAAAAATAGTTGTTATAATAATAGTGTCGCTAATTCTAATAGTAATATCAATACTAGTGTTATTAATATTATTACTTTAAATATATAATCTTTAGATACGAATCTGATATATGTAATTTGTTGTAATATTATTATTACCAATATTATTATTATCATCAATAATATTAATATTATTATAATTAGTAGTATCATCAGTATTATAATATTACTACCATTTTAGAGTTAATATCATTATTAATATCTAATTAATATCTAATATTATTATAACTAATATAATTATTATTAGTGTTATTATAATTAATATTTATTAGAAAACAATACATTTTATTATTATTTACATTATTAATAGGATTGATATCATTTTTATTATTACTAGTATTAAGATTATATATTATTATTATTATTATATTTAGTACCATTATCATTAAAAATTGTTATTATTATAGTTATTATAAATACTACAAATTAGTATTATTATCATGAATCATATTATTATTAATATTTTAAATTATTAAATTTAGTTATCATTAATATTGTTATTGTTTATATTACTAATATTATTAGTATTCATATTATTGTTAATAATAAGATTAATAGTATTATTAATATTATCATATTATTATGTTTAATTAATATGTTTATTAATTAATAAATATTATATATATATATATATAAACAGATTTATAGGCGTACCAAATATTTGTCATCTCCATTTTTTTTTATTTGATTCCTTGGCCCGTGACTAACTAATCGACACACACACACACTAACCCTACCAATACAGAAATCGATCACCTCATATTATTGGCACTAAACATTCTGATCCTCCAATCAATGAGATATATTATCGGGTTGCTGTATTCAAATGTATGAAACCAAAATTTAATTAAATAAACCGTTCCCTCTGTTCTTCAACTCATATCATCTTAATTCGATTTCGAACCAATTTCAAAAATCTAAAAATACAGAGTTGTAAGGAAGCATCTAGACGAACTTCTGGTAAAGTTTTAAATTCCATTTTCATCTATCGAGCTTTAATTTTGAGGTCAAAGTTAGGAATTCAAAAGTCAAATGTTTTGTTATTCGCGAAATTTGGATTTGTTATTATGTTTCTGATAAAATTGAGTATCCATAAAGTTTGTAGGAGCCATTTACAACTTGTTTCATTTAACAATCGTGATCTGAAACTATCTAAATTTTGAGATTTGATTTGAAGTTCATAGTATTATAAACCGTGATATTCAATATCAGGAATTTGAATAAATTTTAAAAATGTAGAATTGCAGTTATGTTTGGGATCTATTATTCAAACTATCTGGAAATTTACAAGTTTCAATTTAACGTATTAATTGTTAATTGTCGAGTCAAAGTTCAAGTTTAAAAAGTCAATCGATGTGTTCAACCCAAAAAATCAAAATTGTTGTTATGTTTTACGTTCAATTAAGGGTGCAGTTAGTTTCTAAATGAATTTTCTAATCTATTTCGTGTTGTAAGCTTTGTCTAAAACTACCTTAAAATCAAAAATGGGAATTGAGTTGTTAATGTTCATCAACGTGTTCTCCTTTTCTGTTTCAGCAAAAAAAAATTAATTGAATTCTGTTTTAATTAATTTACACAGCTCCTAAATGTTCTGTCCCACTTACAAGTCCTAAAACCAATTATAAATCATGAGTATGAATTGAGTTAAGTGTGAGTTTTGGTCGATTTTGAAATGGAAGATGAAATCAGGAACATTTTTTTTTACGGGTTATAAAGATTAGGAATGGAGATAATTCAGAAAAGCAGTAACGGAGGTATGGTCTGAGGTGTTAGCGGGTATGCGAGAGGTCCCAGGTTCGAGTCCCGTCATGGGCGATTCTTTTTTTTAGAAGAGATTTCTAAGGGTATACTTATTTATTTCTTTTTATTTTTATTATTATTATTATTATTATTATTATTATTATTATTATTATTATTATTATTATTATTGTTAATGTTGTTATTATTATGATTGAGTATTAATTATTGTTATTACTACTAAGTATATTAATTATCACTAGTATTATAATTATTGTTATTATTATTATTATTATTATTATTACCAATATAAGAGTATTTATAAAAGTTATCATTTATTATCATTATTATAACATTAGATACAATTATGAATATATTATTATTATTATTAAGAAAATAATAAAAATTATTATTATTTTCATTAATATTAGTATTAGTATTATTTTAGGATTGTTAGTATTATTATTATTAACATAATTATCATTATAAATATTATCATTATTATTATTATTAACATTTTAAGTATCATTATTGTTAGTATTAGAATGAATATTTGATATTAAATATTAGTATTATCATATAAGTATTAAGATTCTATAAAAACTATCATTTCTATTATTTTTAACATTATTATTATTAGTATTATCTATATCATTATTATTAAAGTTTTAATGATGTTAAGATTATAAGTATATAAATAAAGATTATACATACAATAATATATAACATAACTTAGCTATATTAATGTTATTATGTAAAAAATGAAAATAAATAAATAAATAATAAAAATTTATAAATTATAGATGTAACAAATACATTTCTAATAATAAACAGATTTATTCGATTACGAGTATATGTTTTAATATATATATATAATTGATATATTTAATACTTATAACATAACAAAAATTAATAATTTTATATACAAAATGAATAAATGAAACATATATATATATATATATATATATATATATATATATATATATATATTCAACATAAAAATAATATAATTAATAAAGTTATATATATAAATTTGATCGATTACGATTATGTATATCAATAGATATACAAATGATATAGGTTCGTGAATCCGAGGCCAACCCTGCATTGTTCAGTATCGTCGTATAAATATTTTTACTACAAAATATTGGATGGTGAGTTTCATTTGCCTTTTTTACCCTTTATATTTTTGGGCTGAGAATACATGCGCAATTTTTATAAATGTTTTACGAAATAGACACAAGTAATTGAAACTACATTATATGGGTGAATGATCGAAGCCGAATATGCCCTTTTGCTTGGTAACCTAAGAATTAGTAAACCGATCTACTAATTGACGCGAATCCTAAAGATAGATCTATTGGGCCTAACGAACCCCATCCAAAGTACCGGATGCTTTAGTACTTCGATGTTGTTTTATATCATGTCTGAAGGATTTCCCGGAATGATAGGGGATATTCTTATATGCATCTTGTTAATGTCGATTACCAGGTGTTCACCATATGAATGATTTTTGTCTCAATGCATGGGACGTATATTTATGAGAACTGGAAATGAAATTCTTGTGGTCTATTAAAATGATGGAAATTATTATTTATGTTAAACTAATGAACTCAACAACCTTTTGGTTGACACTTTAAAGCATGTTTATTCTCTGGTATGAAAGAAATATTCCTCTGTGCAATTACTCATTTTAAAGATATTACTTGGAGTCATTCAGGACATATTTCAAAAGACGTTGCATTCGAGTCGTTGAATTCATCAAGATTATTATTAAGTCAATTATAGTTGGATATATTATGAAATGGTATGCATGCCGTCAACTTTCGATGAAATGAAGGTTTATCTTTTAAAAATGAATGCAATGTTTGTAAAATGTATCATATAGAGATCAAATACCTCGCAATGTAAAGGATTAGGATGGGTCACTAAAGTTGGCATCAGATCTGGTATAACGCCGTCCATGTGTGGCGGGATAGTCGTAAAGGAGGTTCTCACAGTGTTACCTGTGACGAAGCATTGGCTCTTACTCCTTGCGATCCCTTACGAGGGTTGGCAGTAGCCGAGAGGCAGGCCCTAAAATTAGTATCTGAGGTACACTCAGTGGTCACCAGGCGGTTAGCTGGGAAGGCACTGGGTGGGAAGGTGGTTGTCCCCACAAACTAAAGTTGGTATCAGAGCGGTGGTCTTAGCGAACCAGGTCTTGCATTAGTGTGTCTTACTGATAGTTGTTTAGATGCATTAGTGTGTCTGGACTTCGACCGTATCTGCATGTCAAAAGTTTTGCTTATCATTTCTTGTCGAAAATCATCTACTTATCATCCTTAGGAAATTACCTGCTTATCATTCTTAGTCTAGACATGTCTTACTGCCTCTATTGCATAGACAGTGTATAGATAAATTCATATCTTAGCGTATCTGTTATTGTTACCATTGCCTGACAGCTTCCGTAGATTCTTTCGTAACTTATGGGATTTTAGTATTATATAAGCATATGTAAATTATGTATTGCTAGGTACTAATCTACATCCTATAATCTATTTCTTATTGAAAATCCTTCATCTGACCGTACGAGATGAATCCCTCAACCAGTTTGAATTCCTCGGATTCTGACAGCTATGCCGATATGGAGTTTCACCTAAGCTCCGAAAGCAGTGTCACCAGAATGAATCAACCAATTCATTTGATGGGTTCGTAGCCTACTTAACTGATGGAGACGAGAAGAAGGCGATCCTTTCCACCCACCAACCTGCACTTTAGATAAAGAACCTGAAGCACTTAACCGCGAACCCATGCGAAACACCATTTTCACACTCATTTTCTGAATATCGCCATGATTATATTCTATCCACAAATCTAAATCTCATTCATCCGCTCGTTCCGACCGACAATCATTCCGGAATAATAGAATAAGTCAACGAACTTCGTGCTCGAGTAATCAATTAGGAGAATATGATGCAAAAATTTACCAGCTTCAGCAACATCACTGGCACCAACAGTACCATCAGTAATAGCACCAGTACCATCAACAATCCATGCCTCAACATCTCATTCTGTACCTTGAGTATAATCATCATTCTACGTATCGTTCTATATCAATTATCTTCGTTCTTCATGGCGATTATGTAATCTCTAATGTTTTAGAGATTATGTACTCTAATTCTAGCCGCAAACCAGATGAGTTTAATATCATATTAACTCATTAAATCCACGATTTACATCTGAAGAAAATATATATGTATATATGTTTTCATAAAGATTATAATTAAAAATTCTTTTGTACAAACTGTTAATGGTGAAAATATTTTAACGGGTAGGTAATACCCGAGGAATATTTAGATTTCGCATTAATAAGTTACACTGTACATTATTCGAATCTGATTCAACAGCCATTTACTATCCTACTTACATCCACATATATACGAATCAGTTCACCACAGAATAACCATTTTCTTTCAATTTTATATTTGGATTTTGACATATCAGAATCCAACAAGTGGCATAATGAAGAAAACATTGGACAAAATAAAATTTGTTAGAAACAAACAAATTAACTATGAGAAATTTTGTTAAGTATCCACGCTAACAGAATCCTAGCTAACTGTTCCTAGCTAACTGTTAATACCTTGTTATATTTTAATTATCGCAATTTATTTTATAGTAATTTAATTCTCGCAATTTTATTTAATGTCATTTAATTTTTGTTATTTACTTTACGCACTTTATTTATCGTCATTTAATTCCTACTATTTATTTTACGCACTTTAAATATCGGGACACGTATACAAGGTTTTGACATATCATATCGACGCATCTATATGTATTATTTGGAATAACCATAGACACTCTATATGCAGTAATGATCGAGTTCTCTATACAGGGTTGAGGTTGATTCTACAATAATATATATAATTTGAGTTGTGATCGAGTCTGAGATATGTACATGGGTCACGATACGTATTAATTAATTCGAATACTATATATTAAACTATATATGAATTATTGGACTGTTAACTGTGGACTATCGACTGCGGACTAATAACATTGGACAATTAAAATGAATTAAAATATTGATTATAACATATGAAACTAAACATTTCTTCAAGTTTGCCACTTGATTTCATCTTAAACCTCATTTGTATCTTGACGATTACAATCTGCGTTCAAACTTTTCACGATTCTTGAAAACACCTAAATCGAGAGGATGAACCAACCGCACTTCATCTACGGAAGGAAAGATTTATGCATATAGTTATGCACCTAAAAAAATCTCGAAACCTGAGTAAATGTTTAACACGTATCTGTGCTAACATCTTTGGCGTTGTTATTACCAAAAATAACTTTGCAATTCCTCTCCAAAATTAGCCAATTTTGTCACAGCTCCAGCAAATCAACATCGACCTTTCGTTCGAATAAACTCTATTATAACCTTGATATATAAGTTTGCCTTTCGTCAACGTTACCGGAGAACCGCTTATATTCCACCACATTAACAGTAAACTTACCAACAACTTCGTTGATCTTTGACCTTCAGAAAAATCAGTGAAACCATACCATGTACTCATCTACATCATGTAATAATAATTTCCATACCAACTACCAGGAATCATCAATCATCAATTTCAAATCCCGCAGCATTTTCACTTCAACAGTTATATATATACATATAACGTATAACTTCTGGAAATGTGATCTTCAATTCTGAAATTTTAAAAAGCACCCAGTCTATGAATCAATACTCTGAATATTGAAAAATCCGAATGAAGCAACAAAAACTGTAGATGACTTTAATAGACAAAAGTTTGATGATAAAGAAAGATACGTTGGAAAAGCTCAAAAGGAAATTTGGTACTGAAAAACGGATTGAGCAAACCATGAAGGAGACTCTGAGCAAATCACAAGGACTAAACTTGTACATAAAGAATCCTGATGATTCTGTTTCTGATGAAATCTTTAGCGAATACCTTGCTCCTTAATCGTTCTAAATCATCATGAATGAATTTCTTCATCACAATTTGATTCTAAAATTCTAAGATATTATCGTATCTTTCATTATGAATATCCTCAATATTTCTGAAGATATCTTCATAAATATTCTCATCCAATATTAATTACCTCTCCGCACTATCTGTGATATATCTTAAAAGGAAACTATTTTAGTTTCTAAATTCTGAAAAATTCGAATTTAAATTATGACTGATTTTGAAGTAGTGTTGAAAATTGATGCATGAGTTAGCATAATATAATGACACTTGATCAACGTGATTATATTACAGTAAGTCATGCTGAGTTTCTAAATGGAACGTGATGATTCACAGATCATATCGTCATCATGTGTCATGTTACACAACTCTTTCATTCTACTTAACTTCTGAACATATCAAGAAAGTATATTCTTGATAGTTCTATTCTCAGTAATTCGGGTAATTTGACAAATCAAATCGTGCGATTACGTTCTTTCTTATTTAGAACATTAAGTTCATTCAAAATTCCATACTTACGAATTTTGGACCGTTACTCGCTTTACTAGAGGTCGAGAAGATAATAAAAGACAAAGAGCTCTGAAATATAAGGAAGAATATAAAGCCCGATAACAACACATAAATTACAAACCGTGGATATTAATACGAATAGCAATATAAAGACACGGTAGAATTAAGAATAGTATCACCCCAAGGTAATAGTAGAAGTAAACAGATTTTTCTGGTGGAGGATTGTAAAGAAGGATGACAGAAATGATAATTAGGAAAATATCCGGGATTAGAACGGGATTAAACATTTTCACGATCTTTTAGATGTATGAACTAAGAAATAAAGTATAGAAATGGTGAAAGTAATGAAACGGAAGAGGTAAATTATAGTGAAAATATCCGACAGGGCAATCAGGGCTGATAATCACATTTAATTTTAGAGATCTTAATTTCCTTATTCGCCTAAGAATCAAATATTTTAGATTTCAAAGATTTTCTTTAAAATCTCTTGAATTCCGAAATTCAACCATAACTAGTCAAAGGTTATGATGAAACTTGTCTTTCTCATTTCACTATTCAATGATATCTTCATTCGTACTCTTAGAATAATCGAATTGTTTTATCCATATTACTCAATAATGATAAAACTCTATTTATCAACTCATTTTCATCATGAAAACATTTTTAATGTTAGCCATGACCATCCCAATCAAATTTCGGGATGAAATTTCTTTAACGGGTAGGTACTGTGACGACCCGGAAATTTCCGACCAAATTTAAACTTGATCTTTATATGTTTCCGACACGATAAGCAAAGTCTATAATGTTGAGTCTCAAAAATTTAGAAACTATGTTCATGTATTCAATTACCTTTCGACCATTTTCGACGATTCATGAACAATAAATTATAAAGAATTATATGTATATAAATATAAGTATATATATAATATTTTAAATTAATAAAGCACATTATAAATATTTGAATTAAAGTATAAAATAATAAATAGGATAGTTAAGTTGTTATTGAAATAAATATATACATATATACGAGTTCCATATATTCTGATGTTTGAATATTAAATATTTCAGGAATGTCATTTTATGTATTGCATAATTAATAATATGTAAAATTAGTATCTGATCTACTAAGTCGAATTATAAATTAAAAATAGTTGTTATAATAATAGTGTCACAAATTCTAATAGTAATATCAATACTAGTGTTATTAATATTATTACTTTATATATATAATCTTTAGATACGAATCTGATATATGTAATTTGTAGTAATATTATTATTACCAATATTATTATTATCATCAATAATATTAATTTTATTATAATTAGTAGTATCATCAGTATTATAATATTACTACCATTTTAGAGTTAATATCATTATTAATATCTAATATTATTATAACTAATATAATTATTATTAGTGTTATTATAATTAATATTTATTAGAAAATAATACATTTTATTATTATTTACATTGTTAATAGGATTGATATCATTTTTATTATTACTAGTATTAAGATTATATATTATTATTATTATAATATTTAGTACCATTATCATTAAAAAATTGTTATTATTATAGTTATTATAAATAATACAAATTAGTATTATTATCATGAATCATATTATTATTATTATTTTAAATTATTAAATTTAGTTATCATTAATATTGTTATTGTTTATATTACTAATATTATTAGTATTCATATTATTGTTAATAATAAGATTAATAGTATTATTAATATTATCATATTATTATGTTTAATTAATATGTTTATTAATTAATAAATATTATATATATAAACAGATTTATAGGCGTACCAAATATTTGTCATCTCCATTTTTATTTATTTGATTCCTTGGCCCGTGACTAACTAATCGACACACACACACTAATCCTACCAATACAGAAATCGATCACCTCATATTATTGGCACTAAACATTCTGATCCTCCAATCAATGAGATATATTATCGGGTTGCTGTATTCAAATGTATGAAACCAAAATTTAATTAAATAAATCGTTCCCTCTGTTCTTTAACTCATATCATCATAATTCGATTTTGAACCAATTTCAAAAATCTAAAAATACAGAGTTGTAAGGAATCATCTAAACGAACTTCTGGTAAAGTTTCAAATTCCATTTTCATCTATCGAGCTTTAATTTTGAGGTCAAAGTTAGGAATTCAAAAGTCAAACGTTTTGTTATTCGCGAAATTTGGATTTGTTATTATGTTTCTGATAAAATTGAGTATCCATAAAGTTTGTAGGAGCCATTTACAACTTGTTTCATTTAACAATCGTGATCTGAAACTATCTAAATTTTGAGATTTGATTTGAAGTTCATAGTATTATAAACCGTGATATTCAATATCAGGAATTTGAATAAATTTTAAAAATGTAGAATTACAGTTGTGTTTGGGATCTATTATTCAAACTATCTGGAAATTTACAAGTTTCAATTTAACGTATTAATTGTTAATTGTCGAGTCAAAGTTCAAGTTTAAAAAGTCAATCGATGTGTTCAACCCAAAAATTCAAAATTGTTGTTATGTTTTACGTTCAATTAAGGGTGCAGTTAGTTTCTAAATGAATTTTCTAATCTATTTCGTGTTGTAAGCTTTGTCTAAAACTACCTTAAAATCAAAAATGGGAATTGAGTTGTTAATGTTCATCAACGTGTTCTCCTTTTCTGTTTCAGCAAAAAAAATTAATTGAATTCTGTTTTAATTAATTTACACAGCTCCTAAATGTTCTTTCCCACTTACAAGTCCTAAAACCAATTATAAATCATGAGTATGAATTAAGTTAAGTGTGAGTTTTGGTCGATTTTGAAATGGAAGATGAAATCAGGAACATTTTTTTTTACGGGTTATAAAGATTAGGAATGGAGATAATTCAGAAAAGCAGTAACGGAGGTATGGTCTGAGGTGTTAGCGGGTATGCGAGAGGTCCCGGGTTCGAGTCCCGTCATGGGCGATTCTTTTTTTAGAAGAGATTTCTAAGGGTATACTTATTTATTTCTTTTTATTATTATTATTATTATTATTATTATTATTATTATTATTATTATTATTATTATTATTATTATTATATTATTATTATTATTATTATTATTATTATTATTATTATTATTATTATTATTATTATTATTAATGTTGTTATTATTATGATTGAGTATTAATTATTGTTATTACTACTAAGTATATTAATTATCACTAGTATTATAATTATTGTTATTATTATTATTATTATTATTATTATTATTATTATTACCAATATAAGAGTATTTATAAAAGTTATCATTTATTATCATTATTATAACATTAGATACAATTATGAATATATTATTATTATTATTATTAAGAAAATAATAAAAATTATTATTATTTTCATTAATATTAGTATTAGTATTATTTTAGGATTGTTAGTATTATTATTATTAACATAATTATCATTATAAATATTATCATTATTATTATTAACATTATTAAGTATCATTATTGTTAGTATTAGAATGAATATTTGATATTAAATATTAGTATTATCATATAAGTATTAAGATTCTATAAAAACTATCATTTCTATTATTTTTAACATTATTATTATCAGTATTATCTATATCATTATTATTAAAGTTTTAATGATGTTGTTAAGATTATAAGTATATAAATAAAGATTATACATACAATAATATATAACATAACTTAGCTATATTAATGTTATTATGTAAAAAATGAAAATATAAAATAAATAATAAAAATTTATAAATTATAGATGTAACAAATACATTTCTAATAATAAACAGATTTATTCGATTACGAGTATATGTTTTAATATATATATATATATATATATATATATATATATATATATATATATATATATATATATATATATATAATTGATATATTTAATACTTATAATATAACAAAAATTAATAATTTTATATACAAAATGAATAAATGAAACATATATATATATATATATATATATATATATATATATATATATATATTCAACATAAAAATAATATAATTAATAAAGTTATATACATAAATTTAATCGATTACGATTATGTATATTAATAGATATACAAATGATATAGGTTCGTGAATCCGAGGCCAACCCTGCATTGTTCAGTATCGTCGTATAAATATTTTTACTACAAAATATTGGATGGTGAGTTTCATTTGCCTTTTTTACCCTTTATATTTTTGGGCTGAGAATACATGCGCAATTTTTATAAATGGTTTACGAAATAGACACAAGTAATTGAAACTACATTATATGGGTGAATGATCAAAGCCGAATATGCCCCTTTTGCTTGGTAACCTAAGAATTAGTAAACCAATCTACTAATTGACGCGAATCCTAAAGATAGATCTATTGGGCCTAACGAACCCCATCCAAAGTACCGGATGCTTTAGTACTTCGATATTGTTTTATATCATGTCCGAACGATTTCCCGGAATGATAGGGGATATTCTTATATGCATCTTGTTAATGTCGGTTACCAGGTGTTCACCATATGAATGATTTTTGTCTCTATGCATGGGACGTATATTTATGTGAACTGGAAATGAAATTCTTGTGGTCTATTAAAATGATGGAAATGATTATTTATGTTAAACTAATGAACTCACCAACCTTTTGGTTGACACTTTAAAGCATGTTTATTCTCAGGTATGAAAGAAATCTTTCGCTGTGCGATTACTCATTTTAAAGATATTACTTGGAGTCATTCAGGACATATTTCAAAAGACGTTGCATTCGAGTCGTTGAATTCATCAATATTATTATTATGTCAATTATAGTTGGATATATTATGAAATGACATGCATGCAGTCAACTTTCGATGAAATGAAAGTTTGTCTTTTAAAAACGAATGCAATGTTTGTAAAATGTATCATATAGAGGTCAAGTGCCTCGCAATGTAACCAAATGTAGTGTATTCATCCAGATGGATTAGGACGGGTCACTAAACCCAAATTGCGTCCCCTTGTCTATCGATCAAATTGATGAAGAGGTAGACAAATTCAAAAAATCAATTTTCGACCTGGAAAAACTCAACGCTAGGGCAAATCTCAAGAAGAATCAAAATGACACTTTGAAGACGACATCCTGGAGTAGAATTATCAATTGGAAATCCTCATCAAGAATTAATTTCGCTAAGAAAGTATCCAGGTCAAGATCTGAAGTGAAAACTCGAGGTTTATTGGGTGCAAAACGCCCTCACGTCCCAGCATTGAACGACCTTCTGATGTCTAAATCAAGAAAAATTGATCCCACGAATGACACCTCTGATGATCTATCTGATGATAGCATAAACCTCTGTGAGTACGCAAAATTGCTAGGTTTTGACATCATTCAAGGTACCTAAACTCCTGTGTTTTTATCGTTGCGTGTGCGAAATTGTCTAGTCTTTTAAATGAAGATATTATCTGTTAACATTCGAGGCTTCAAAAAAGACGGGAAAGAAGCATGGTTTAAACAACTGATTGCGAACTCATGTCCTACAGTAGCTATTATTCAGGAGACTAAATGTAAAAAAATTACTGATATGTGAGTAGAGAGGCTATCGAAGACGTCAAATGTAGGTTATTCGGTGTGAAAAACGCAGTGGGTAGATCGGGGGGCTTGCTAACAATATGGGACTAGCTCATTCAAAGTAAGTCAAGCATTCGAAGGAAAATTTTATATAGCGATTAAGGGAACATATATTGGTTACGAGACCGAGGTGGTAATAGTGAACATCTATGGGCCTCACGGTGATGAGAAAAAGAGAAGATTCTGGCTAGAACTAGATGCTCTCCTGAGATTAGACAATGTCTCATGGGTAGTTGGGGGTGACTTCAACGAAGTCAGACATGACGGGGAAAGGCTAAACTCCACTTTCTACGCTAGAAGGGCTATGTTTTTTAATGAATTCATCAACAACAATGGGCTAATTGAAGTGCCTCTTGTAGACAAGAGGTTCACCAGGATAAGTGACGACGGACTAAAATTCAGTAAGTTGGACCGCTTTCCTGTCTCTAATAATTTTGCTATGTTATGGGACGATCTATCTGTTATTTCACTTGACAGGAAGCTATCTGACCACTCCCCATTACTCCTTAAAAATGGGTGTGATGATTTAGGTCCTAAACCCATCAGAATTTTTGACTCCTGGATTAAACATACCGGGGCTGATGAAATCATAACAGCAGCTTGGAATAAGCCTACTACCGAATGTAGACCTGACACTTTTTTCAAACTCAAACTTAAACAGGTTAAAGATTGCTTAAGGGTGTGGAGTAAATCAACTTTTGGGAAAATTGACAAGGAAATCAAGCAGTTGGGAAGTGAAAGCTTGCATTGGGAACTTGAAGCTGAGAACCGAAATTTAAGTGCTGATGAAAGACGAAAATGGATCGAGACACGTGGTAAATGGTTAGAAAAGGATCGTGATAAGTGAAATATGTTAAGACAAAAGGCGAGAATCAAATGGGCGGTAGAGGGTGACGAGAATTCAAACTATTTTCACACGATAATTAAAAGAAGGGCAAATAAAAACAGCATCCGGGGACTTCACATCAATGGAAAATAGGAGGAAAGTCCGGGAAAAATAAAAGAAGAAGTCCGCAGGTATTTCAAAGACCTATTCTCTGATAATACTACTAATTTCTTCAGCTTCAGGGGCTTTGAAACTTCGAGAATTACGCAAAGAGGAAGCAAACATGCTCGAAATCCCTTTCAGCGAGTCGAAAGTGTGGGGTGCAATCAAAGACTGTGATGCTTCAAAAGCGCCGGGACCGGACGGATTTAATTTCAATTTCTACAGGAAATACTGATGGCTTGTAAAAGGGGATCTGATGAGGGCACTATATTGGTTTTGGGAACAAGGCAAAATAACGATGGGGTGTAATGCTTCTTTCATCACCTTAATCCCAAAGAAAAAAGATCCGATCTCGTTAAAAGACTATCGGCCAATAAGTCTCATTAACAACTATTACAAGATTCTATCAAAGGTTTTGGCAAATCGTCTTCGCAAAGTTATAAATAAGCTCATCGGCACCGAACAAAGTGCATTCATCAAGGGTAGATCAATCCTCGATAGCATTCTCAATGCCAACGAACTTGTTGATGATGTAAAGAGGATGAAATCGAGAAGCTTCATATTTAAAGTCGACTTTAAAAAGGCTTTCGACTGTGTATGTTGGGAATTTCTCTTTGATATTATGAAAAATATGGGTTTCGGGAATAAGTGGAGGAAATGGATGGAAGCTTGCTTCAAATCGGCATCTATCTCGGTATTGTTCAATGGATCTCCCACTAAGGAATTCAACATACAAAAGGGCGTTCGCCAAGGTGATCCACTTTCCCCTTTTTTTTTCATTATAGCTAGTGAAGGTTTGAATATACTAGCTAATCTTGCAATTAGAGATGGCATGCTGAGGGGTGTAAGAATTGGTAAGGAAAAAATACATGTCTCACATCTATAATTCGCGGATGATACGGTGTTCTTCGGTGAGTGGGAAACAGTCAATATCAGTAATGTTCTCAAAACACTTTCATGTTTTGAAAAAACCTCAGGCTTAAAAATCAATTTGAATAAAAGAAAGTTAATCGGTGTTGGGGTCGTGTGGTCTGATGTAGAAAATATGGCAGCTCGTTTTAAATGTAGTGCGGGTAAATTACCTTTTGTTTACTTGGGAATGCCTATCGGACAAAACTCACATAGAAAAGAGGCATGGGGTACGGTGGTGGACAAATTCAACAAAAGGTTATCGGACTGGAAAGCTAGAACAATGTCTTTTGGTGGTCGATTAACACTCATCAAATCGGTCCTTAGTAATTTACCGCACTATTTCTTCTCGTTGTTTCGTGCACCCTCAAACGTTATCAACCTTCTCAAGAGTAAATGCCGTAAGTTTTTCTGGGGCGGGTCGGGTGATGATGATAAACTATCATGGGTTAAATGGGACCTTGTTCTTCGTTCTTATCGGTAGGGTGGGTTAAATATTGGATCACTGAAAATTAAAAATTGGGCATTCTTGGGTAAATGGTGGTGTCATTTCAGGGTCGAAAACGACACCCTTTGGGTGAAAGTAATCAAAAGCATCTACGGGAGGGATGGGGGGTTGGGATTTTTAAACACTAACTCTTGGATAAGTCATTCTACAGTGTGGTCAAACATCATCAAGGTTGGCGTCGAGATGGGCAAACAGAACTTCAACTTGGAATCACTATTCGAGAGGCAGCTTGGGGACAGACATGATGTGCTTTTTTGGGAAGACTTGTGGGTTGGTGAAACACAATTAAAATTTCTTTTTCCATGCTTATTTAGATTGGAAACTGTGAAGGAAGCCTCAATAAAGGATCGGGTAGAATTCTCGAATAGCACATGGTCTTACACATGGTGCTGGACGAGGAACTTAACAGGTAGATTACATGGCGAATTAATCCAACTAAAGGAGCTGGTCGAATATGAAGCAAAAATAGGTTACGGAGAGTGTTCGTGGAAGTGCAAAACAGGTGCAGGTAATGAATACAAATCAAAGTTTGTCACCGAAAAAATCAATGAGTTAACGACACAAAACGACAACTCAAGAAAGGCAACTCTACGAAACAATCTTCTCCCTCAAAAAATTAGGATTTTCATTTGGAGAACTATGAGAAAGAGGATACCGACAAGAGTTGAGTTGGACAAAAGGGGCGTAGATCTTGATACAATGTTATGCCCTATGTGTAACGATACAATCGAGACGGTGGAGCATGCTATCTTGGAGTGCAAATTCGCAAAGGAGATTTGGGAAGGCATATTCAAATGGTGGGGAACAAATGCACCTTCAAACTTAAACATCGAATCATCATTCAAGGGCAACGGAATTGGTGGGATCTCGGGACAAAATAAAAATGTATGGCAAGCTATCGAGTGGGTGACGGGATACTTTATTTGGAAGAATAGAAACAATAAGGTATTCGGGAAAGATGCATGGGGAACATCCAAGATCATCAATGAGATTCAAATTAAAACACATGAGTGGATCAACAATCGATCGGGAAAAATATACTTAGAGTGGCATCAATGGCTACTTCAACCAAGTAGCATGAATTTTCCAAACATCAATAATCACGATCCTGGTTGAACTAGTTGTCGAGTTGTAAAGTCGAGTCAAAAAATAAATAGTGTTAGACTAATCATATTGAAGTCTATGTACATAGTGCTAGACTATACTTGTAAATACACTTATATTTAATATACAGCAGCTTTTCAAAAAAAAAATATTGATTGTTTATTTAGGTACGTTCTTATCAAAACTCACTGCCACCACATAAATTAATTCCTTTTTCTTCACAATTCATAGTCTTTATAATAATTGATAATCAATTAAATAATGGCATCGAACAATGGGAATGACGGAATTTTTGGTGTAGATCCACGATGGGGTTACTGGTGGCCTTTACCTTTTTGGACTTCGCAACAGGTCAATGTAATGAATAATCATATGGGCTCAATTCAGAAAAAATAGGCCCATTACAAGAAATTCTAATCAGCAGCAGTATTATTTTAGGCCAACGCATAATCAGTTTAATCAGCCCAATAACATTGGGTTTCTTGGGCTTGGTCCAAACGTTCCTCCTTATTCGTATGCTACTGGGAGTTCATCGGGTATGTTTGGTGGTGGTGAGTGGTACATGGACACCGGAGCCACTGCTCACCTAGCCTTAGATTCAGCTAAACTCGATACTCTTTTTAATAAGAGCATTGTTTCATCGGTTATTGTCGGAGACGGTTTCACCATACCTGTATTAAACTCTGGAAACGCCACCCTTCCTAACCCTTACCGACCTCTACACCTACATAATATCCTTGTTACACCCAACATTGTGAAAAACCTAATTTCAGTCAAACAATTTAATAAAGATAACAAATCCACTATTGAATTTGACGAATTTGGTTTCTCTGTAAAGGATGCTCGGACCAGACATACTCTCCTTCGATGTGATAGTGATGGTGACCTTTACCCTGTCACCTCATCTAACCTATCCAATATTGCTTTACTATCATCGAGTCAACCTCTTTGGTACAATCTCTTGGGACACCCGGACGATCATATCTTATGTACTTTAGTTTCCCGTGGTTTCCTTAATTGTAACAAACCTCTGGTTAAAACTTTATGTCATGCTTGTCAGTTAGGAAAACATGTTAAATTACCGTTCTCTCGTCCTACATCCGTTGTTTCTAAACCCTTTGAAATAATACATTCCGATCTAAGGACATCTCCCATTATTAGTGTAGGTGGTTTTAAATATTACATGTTATTATTAGACCACTTTACACATTTTTTGTGGATATACCCTCTTCGCAAGAAATTGAACGCCTTTTCCAAATTCCTAAACTTTCATGCATATGTTAAAAATCAATTCAATACCACAATCAAAGCTTTCCAATGTGACAACGGGGGTGAATATGATAACGCCTCCTTCCATGATCTCTTTGCTACCTATGGCATTGAGTTTCGTTTCTCATGTCCGCATACCTCTCAACAAAATAGTATGGCGGAACGGATTATCCGCACTATTAATAATAGTATTCGCTCTCTTCTCTTTCATGCTCGCCTCCCACCTGAATACTGGGTTGAGGCACTTCACATGGCCACACACCTACTAAACATTCTTCCATCTAGTTCTATCTCAAATGATATATCATTTACTAAACTTTTTAACAAAAACCCTAAATTTTCTCATCTCCGTGTCTTCGGATGCTTATGTTACCCACATCTTCCAACACCTCACAAACTCGCTAAACGTTCCAGCCCCTGCATCTTTCTTGGCTACCCATCCAATCATCGTGGGTACCGTTGTCTTGATCTTGAAACCAAAAAGATTATCATCTCACATCATGTCATATTCGATGAGACTATATTTCCATTTGGATCCATGCAACCAAACTCCTCTCCCTCTTATTCCTTCCTTGACATACTTGGTGATTTCCAACCTCATCCACACCATCACCAATCTAACCCTCCGAGTACACCTACTCCGAGCACTCTTACTCCAAGCACTACTTCCACCACTCCCACTTCCGCACATTCTAATTCACCCACATCTCCAGCTCATTCGGTCTCTGTCGAAACCCCCACCCCTCCTACTCCGAATGGTCCGGTCATCCCTCCCACCACCACTCAAAACCATCATCCTATGCTCACCCGTGCCAAAACTGGAATATCTAAACCCATCTCTCGCCTAAACTTACATATTAACACACCACCTGACATTCCCAAATCACATATCCAAGCCCTCACTGACCCTAACTGGAAACATGCAATGGTCGATGAATATAATGCTTTAATTAAAAATGGTACTTGGGTTTTGGTTCCGAAACCTACTGGTGTTAATATTATGAGATCTATGTGGTTGTTTAAACATAAGTTACACTCTGATGGCACTTTAGACAGGTACAAAGCACGTTTGGTGGCTAACGGCAAAAGCCAGCGACCTGGTATTGATTGTGGTAAGACTTTTAGTCCGGTGGTAAAACCGGAAACTATTCGGGCTGTACTTAGCCTATCCGTTTATCGACATTAGCCGATTCATCAGCTTGATGTTAAGAATGCATATGGTGATCTTATAGATACGGTTTACATGCACCAGCCTCCAGGTTTTCAAGATCCGACAAAACCAGGTTATGTATGTCATCTTCGAAAATCATTATATGGGTTGAAGCAGGCTCCTCGTGCTTGGTTTAATCGATTTGCTCAGTATGCTCTTCGTGTTGGTTTTCAACACAGCCGATGTGACTCGTCATTGTTCATTCTCGTCATTGTTCATTCTCGTCATTGTTCATTTACCGACATGGGACTCATATTGCTTATTTGCTTTTATATGTGGATGATATTATTCTCACTGCTTCGTCCAATTCTCTTTTATAGAAGATTATTACCTCACTTGGCAAAGAATTTGCCATGACAGATCTTGGACCACTTAATTATTTTTTGGGGATTTCTGCCACTCGTACTTCGCAGGGCATGTTTCTTTCTCAACGAAAATATGCACTTGATATTTTGGATCGGGCTGATATGTCTAATTGTAAGCCTTGTAGCACTCCTGTTGATACACAACCTAAACTTGGTCCTAATGGGCCTCCAGTTACAGATCCCACTTTATACCGCAGCTTAGCAGGTGCTCTACAGTATTTGACGTTTACCCGACCTGACATTACTTATGCGGTCCAGCAGCTGTGTTTGTTCATGCATGACCCACGTGAACCTCACTTTAGTGCTCTTAAACGTGTGTTGCGTTATGTTCGTGGGACAATTGATAATGGGCTTCAGATTTTCCCATCCTCCAACATGAAACTCGTTGCTTACTCTGATGCAGATTGGGGAGGTTGTCCTGAAACTTGTCGCTCTACATCTGGGTATTGTATATTCCTTGGTGATAATATTTTATCTTGGTCTTCTAAAAGACAGGCAACTGTCTCCCGTTCAAGTACCGAAGCTGAATATCGAGCTGTTGCCAATGCTGTTGCTGAGACATGTTGGATACGTAACTTACTTCTGGAGCTTCACTCACCACTTGTTCAAGCTACTTTGGTTTATTGTGATAATGTGAGTGCGGTTTACCTTTCTACCAATCCAGTCCAGCATCAACGCACAAAACATATTGAGATACACATACATTTCGTGCGTGATAAGGTTGCTACAGGAGACATTCGTGTGCGTCACGTCCCTTCTACTTCTCAGTATGCTGACATATTTACTAAGGGACTGCCTACTCAATTATTTACGGATTTCAAATCCAACTTGAACGTCCGTTCTGTAACTCTCGTTCCAACTGCGGGGGCGTATTAGTGTATATATAGTTATGTACATTTATTGTATATGATTAGCCCATAGCCCACTTTCATTGTATAGCCCGTAGGATTTTAGTCCATGATATTTTCTATATATTGTAGTTAATGAGAATGATTTTTGATTGGAAAACAATCAAACTTTATCCCCAAATAAGATAAGATTTTCACTATCAGATTTTCTGACATTATCCAGATATTTCGTATTTTCAAGATCAGATTTTATGTCTTTAAAAGAGTGCCTTATACCAAACAAGAACAATAATAGATTTCATTCAAACTTAATAATAAGACACACTCAAAATGGAAGATGATTGAGATTTTTTGCAAATACGTCCCAAAACGAACTCTCCGAAATGTTTCCAATCCCTGGTAGTTCATCTTAATCTCAACCTCGAACCATACACCACTTCCGCGACCACTGTCAGTCCTATAATTACAATATTCCAGGACCAGTGGGTATTTTCCAGGCTGATCATAGTCATATAAGCCAGGGTGAATTTAACGAGGGTGAACATCTGAGGTCAAGCCAGGAATATATAAGGCAAGTGATTGAAGAGGCAGCATATGATGATAACTTTGTACAACTTCTGTGGCTTTTTGCGTCATAGTGGGCGTATCCTGATGTTAAAAATAATCAATTGTGTCTTGTTTTTCAATTATACATTAAAGATAAATTATATATAAGGAAGCATATCAATCTGTTTAATTTTATATGTACTTTGTGTCATTTTCTTTGTGTTTTTGAGTGAAAAGGATTCAAATTTAAAAGCAATACCTGGTTATCTCAAAAAAGGCAAAATCGATAAGGTCAATATTAACCTCATACTCAAGTTATATTTGGGGGTTTGCATGATGTATTTGATGCTTGTGATTAATAACCATATCACATAAGTCATAAGAGCTTTTATTCTTTTTGTGCTTGAGAACCGTTTCACGTAGGTCATATGCTCTTTCATCATTTTTGCGATTTTGTATCACCTCACTAAACTTCCGATCATCCCTGAATGATTAAGGGGAGCATCCACCATTGTTAACATTCACCCTATTAGTAGCTGCATTTGGAGGATCTCATTTGTTTTCGTGAACCATTTTTTTTTCCTTCGACCTTATCTCTTGCCATGTAAATCATAAGCATGACCCATCTATTTTGATTTCCCTTAACTTAATTAATAGTTTATCTTCATCATATCGTTAACTTCCCCAAATCTTACAAAAGCAAAGTGTCTCCCATTACTTAATCTCTTCTTAGCCACATATACATCTCTTACCCATTCATATTGCTTGAACATATTCCAAAGTTCCGCCACATTTCATTCCTCCGAAAAGTTGAAAAACATGATAGATTTAATATGTTTTCCGGCTAAACGCGAGTTGTTACCAATCCCATAGTTACCGCTATGAAATTCCCTAGCTCTATTTGTGCCCGTAGATCGTTTCCTTCTCACCTCTCTCCACTCACCGGGTTCTCTCTCTCTCTCTCTCTCTCTCTCTCTCTCTCTCTCTCTCTCTCTCTGAGTATACTTTTTCCCTTTATATTATCTTATTTTGCGTGCAATCTCGCAAAATTAGAAATATGTTTCTAATTGCGACAGACAAAACTTAAAAGACAAATAAATTTAAGCTTTTCTTAATATAATTTTTATATTATTATTATTAATTAATAATATTATTTTATTAATATTACTTTTATGCTTATATTGTTATTATCAATATTGCTTTAGATGCTAAATTTAACATCCATTAACTTAAGTGTTAATTATTCTAATGTGATTATTGTTCAAAAATTTTCTTATTACTTTTAAAATTACAAACTTTATTTTCTTAAATAAAAAATGAAAATTACAATAATTCAAAATTTTAAATTATATTTTATATTTAATATTTCACATCTTCTCTAGAAAATGATCCATTGAGGCACTAGCATCTTAACTAATAAACACCACTTAACTGTTGAGCTTTTCAAGCATAATACATTTATGTGGACTTCATTGCAAAGCTATGTTTTGGTATTCGTCTCCATCGATTCTAGTAACAGGGTCATAACAAGACAAAAGTTAAGGTCTCATGATTTTATATATAATACTTTGAGCTCAAGTTGTTAAAAGCTGGGGTTTCTTGTTTGTAAGTTGGGAGGTTATATCCTCCTTTCCTATCATGTTGATCAGTGGGTTCATATATTTAAGTTATTTGTTTTTTCGCCGAAAGAAAAAAAAGAAAGGATATATATATATATATATATATATATATATATATATATATATATATATATATATATATATATATATATATATATATATATATATATAGTGAAGGGATTCAAAAAGAAGAAAGAACTAGAGAACTCATAGAACCCACATCTGTGTGCTCAATCTGCACACAGATTGAATCAATCCGAACATAAACTGAGCTTAATCTGATTTGCACACAGATTGAGTCAATCTGCACATAGGTTGAGTTTAGTCTATTGAGTTCTCTGACAAGGGAGGATCTACTTTATACCTAGTGGTAGTACGGGCTATCACTGAAATGTGCGATGCAGTGGAATTTCTTTTGCACTTTTAACTAGTGATACCACTAGATAGTGTAATTTTTTTGTGTGACACCATTAAATAATGTAAATTATTTTGAACTTTTAACTAGTGACACCAGTGACTACAATTCCTAGATCCGCCACTGTTCTCTGAGTTCTCTCCTACCTTGATTCTCTCTGGATCCTCATTCTCTCTCTCTCTCTCTCTCTCTCTCTCTATATATATATATATATATATATATATATATATATATATATATATATATATATATATATATATATATATATATAGAGTCATCATCAAGAGGGAAACACTTTTTTTGGGGAAAGTAATTTTTATTTTATTTTATTTGAAATGTTTTTTTAATCATTAAGATCACATTAAAATATGAACATTTAAAAAAGACACTTTGTGAAGAATGTTATTATTTTGGCGGGAAATCGCTCGAAAAAATAAATGATAACATTCATCATGAATAATGTTTCAATTAAAGTTTCTTTGCATCATTTTATTTTCATCTTGTGTGAAGTGTTTTTTTCGAAATTTAGCCCGATTTAGGGTTTAGGGTTTAGGGTTTAGTGTTTTGGGTTTAGTTCCTAAACCGAAAACTCAAAACTCTAAATTCTAAACCGTTCGTTTTAAAAATTCAATCTAAATCCTAATTTCTAAACCCTAAATCCTAATTTCTAAACCCGAAACCATAAGTCTAAACCCTAATAGCTAAACCCTAATTTTTAACCCCCTAATTTCCAACCCCTTAAAAAAAATTCAGAAGCAAAACATTCATTGCAATTAATGTTATCATTTATTTCTTCGAGCGGAATAATAACATTTATGACAAAGAGTATTTTTTAAATATTCATATTTTCATGTGATCTTAATGCTTGAAAAAAAAATTCAAAAAAAAACCAAAAAAAATTACTTCCACACTTCCCCTCAAAAAGTATTTTCCTCTTGATTAAAACATTATATATATATATATATATATATATATATATAAAGGGATCAAATGAGAACCTTTTTTGTGTGAGAACCCCGAGAACTCTAGCAGCCGAACAAAGCAGAAAGTCGAACAAAAAGAAAAAAACACGGACGAACGAAATGGCCCAATTCGAACTTTTTCAGCTGCATGTTCTACATTTTTGTAGAACAGATTGTAGAACATAAAAATTTTCGTTCGACAACAAATTTTTTTTTTGTTCGCCCGCGTGTGTGTTTTTCATGTTTTTGCTAGAATTCGAACGAAAATGCCCAATTCGAACGAATTTTCGTTCTACAATTTTTGTTGAACCAAACAGAAAATGTAGAACATGCATCTAATTTTTTGTTCGACTTTAGTTTTTTTTGTTCACCCGCATTTTTTTTGTTCGAATTTCCTTGTTTTTATTCGCCCGCCAAGTTTTTTGTTCGAATTTCCCTGTTTTTGCTCGCCCGGCACCTTTTTTGCTCGAATTTCAGTGTATTTGGAGTTCTCGGGGTTCTCACAACAATGTAGTTCTCACTCGATCCTCTCCCTATATATATATATATATATATATATATATATATTGTAAGATCCTGAATTTTGTGCATCAGAAAATGTTCCTGAAAGTGTCAGTAAATGTGTGCATCAGAAAGCGCCACTAAAAGTGAACCTAACACTTATGCATTTTCAAAATTTACATCAGAATCAGAATCTGTCAACCTCAGTCCCTGAACTTTTAAATTGAAGCTGGAAACTGAAAAATGAAAGTGAGCTGCATGTATCGCGTTTGGGGCACATGTATCGCGTTTTGGTTCATCGTGGATCGCGATGAAATAGGTTGAAACGCGACGGCTTGGAAATCCCCCACCTGACCACTTTATCGCGTTTGAGTTGGTGTTGTCGCGTCCTGGTTGTCGCGTAACGCGACAGGTCGTCGCGAAACGCGACAAAGTCGCTGAAGTGACATTTTTAACCCGTTTTTAACGGATATTTTGGGGGTATAATGGTCTTTTCACTTGAGAACGGATTGGTAGCCCTAATATCAGTTTTAGATCCACTTTTGGATCATTTTCACATCCACGACTCTCTCATCTTCAAACCCTAGAGAGAGAAAGAGTTTTTAGATAGGGAAAGCTCCAATTGAAGAAGAAGGAGGTTGATTCAGGTTAAGATGCAAGAGTTAAGGTTGTTCACCTCGTTAACGGCTACGTTTTGGTAGTGTTTGGTAAATTCTAACTCCGATTTTCATTATTTTATTTTGATATTCAAATTAGGGTTTGAGCTTGATTTTGTTAGAAAACCTTTAATGGTTGTGAAATGGGTTTGTTGTGGTTAGTAGATGGGTTTTGACCCGTTATTGGTGGGTTAGGGTTTGATGACGATTTTGGTCATGGTTTTGGGTGTAAATCACTAGATTATAAATGTGTTAGTGTACATATGTTCATAAGAACATGTTAGTTGGTCAAAAATGGGTGTTGACTTTGATTTAGTGTCAAACTTAGATTTGAGTCAAGTTTTGGTGAATCAAGTATGTAAATACTTGATTTAAGTGTTAATTGGTGTTTTGGAAATATAATCACTAGCCGTTAGTGATTTTGGGCGTTTTTGGGGCTTATGTCAAAATGGACAAGTTGATTGGGTCAACTTTGGTAATGACACTAATCTTGGATTAAATTAGTGTTAAACACTTTTGTTAAGTGTTAAATGACGTCTTTGAATGAAAGTAATCGTGGGAAGTGATTTTCGGTTAAAATGGTATTTTTAACATAAGTGAAACGTAGACAAAAGCAATATTAGTCAATATTGCACGTGTTGGAGTTTTTCGATGTATTTGGCGTTTGAAATGATTACTACCTAAGTAGCAATTTAATGTTAAGACCTAGGTTTGGTCTAATTGGTGTAAAGTATGATTTAGGTTAAATTGTACTTTGTTGTGGGGTTTGAATTACCACCCGAAGTGGTAATTGATTTGTGTCCATTAGGCGTTAAATGGGCGGGTTTTGGCGAGCAAGGTCTGATCCCTCGGCTAAGGGATGTTTATCTGGGGTTCTCTTGTAGAGAATGTGTATTTATGTGTATATTGTACCTATATGTGTATTATAGGTAAAAGCTTGCTCGGTTGCGTTTGGAGGCGATTTACATACCTGACTTGTGCGGGCATTTCGAGGTGAGTGGAATAATTATATGTGTGCGTATATAATGTATTTATTTGTGTAGCGTGAGGTGTGAAGTGTGAAGTGTCGACGTGTTAAGACACCCATTTCACGTGACGGGTGAAGTGTCGACGTGTTAAGACACCACTCGGGGGTGAAGTGTCGACGTGTTAAGACACCACACCGGGAAGTATGACGGGTGAAGTGTCGACGTGTTAAGACACCACTCGGGAGTGAAGTATCGACGTGTTAAGATGCCACTCCAAGAACTATCACGGGTGAAGCGTCGACGTGTTAAGACGCCACCCGGGGTAAAGTATCGACGTGTTAAGATGCCACCCGTGGGGTTAGTGTATGACGTGTTAAGTACTCTAATGGTTGTTATGAACACCGATGGGAAATGCGAGTACCATTCCTTTGTACGATTGGTTAACCATGGTTATGTGGTGTAGTGTAGCATATTATATTGTTCGAGTTATATGCTATTGTTTGTGCTAGCTTGCGTATTGGAGATTTAGCGTTATACTTTGCGATGGTATGCTAATTATATTGCTAGCGTGTATGCGGTAATTGTGTATGTGATTGCAAGTAAGTAGATTATATATATATATATATATATATATGTATAATTATTGCATTCACTAAGCTTTATGATTACCCCTCTCGTTGTTTACCTTTTTACAGGTATTGTGATTACGAAGCTAGCTAGTTGTTAGACTAGATGCGTAGGAGCGCTTGGGCTCGATGGGTAGCATTTGGATTTTTGGACGCGGATTGGGGATTTGGTAGTCCCCGGGATTATGCTCTTGGTATCGGGTTGGATTATTGAGTATTAACCCGTACTTTGCGTGATGGGTCATTATTACAAATGCTTTTGTAATCTGTTAATTGTGTACCAAGGGTCGTTATAAGTTGTTAAACGTAATGTCACGATATTATATTTTTGGTTAAAACAGAGTTGGAAATATTGTGTATTAGTGGGACCTAACTTATAAAAAAAAAGTGCTTCGTTTTTGGTAAACGGTTTTGGGGTCGTTACATATATGGGCATGATCAATGGAGAAGTAACCAATCGGGGGGAAGCAAAAAAAAATTCGTTTTTTTTTTTGGAATTTTTTTTTCCGGCATCAAGATCACACGAAAATATGAACATTTAGAAAAGACACTTCATGATGAATGTTATTATTTAGGCGAAAAATCGATCGACAAAAATAACATTCAAGATAATATTGTTAGTGAAGAATGTGAACGTTTTTTTTTCATGTTTTGTGAAATAAAATTTAGCCCGATTTAGAGTTTAGGCTTTAGGGTTTAGGGTTTAGGGTTTAGAGTTTGGTGTTTTGGGTTTATTCCATAAACCCAAAACACCAAACTCTAAACCCTAAACTCTAAAGCGTTCGTGTTAAAAACTCAATCTAAATCCTAAATCGAAACCCTAAATCCTAAATCGAAACCCTAAATCTAAACCCTAAACCCTAAATTTCTAAACCCTAATATCTAAACCCTATAAACCCTAATATCTAAACCCTAATATCTGAACCCTAATGTCTACAACCTCAACATACGCTCGAAAAACACGATAATTGTTATATATTACTTCTTCGGGCGTTTTCCCGCCAAAATAAAAATATTTATCACAAAGTGTCTATATTAAATGTTCATATTTTCATCCAATCTATAATGTTCGTGAATAAAGTTTTTTCAAAAAATGAAAAAAAAAAATTTGCTTCCCCCCGCTTCCCCCCGATTAGTTACTTCCCCCTTGATCCTACCACTATTATATATATATATATATATATATATATATATATATATATATATATATATATATATATATATATATATATATATAACACAATATTTAGTTTTTCTATCTCTCACTTCTCTGTCTCCAAGAATTCAGAAAACAACCTTCAAGCCATATTTTCATCTACTCCGGCCACCGGCTCCGCCGGTGGTCTGACCTCCTTTGTTCATTTTCGTTTTTTATCTTCTTGTCTTTATTTCGTTTCTTCCTCGCGTTGGTACTATTCCGTTTGGGTTTTGTTTTTAACTGCATACTTCTTCCCTCCGATGTCTAGATTCGGCGACTATTGGTACTCTTTCCGGTAGGCTGTGCTTTTTGGGTATCGGGTTGAGTATATGGACGGTTTTGGGGCTGCATCGAGTCCGATTAGGCTGTTTCTTTCTTCTTGTTCAACCGAATTTATTCCGGGATCGTCAGATTTTGTCTTCTTCAACCGGCAGCTCGGTTAGACACCGAATCTGGTGTCTGTTGTCGCTAGCTGTCGTCTCGTGCTCGGTTGATAGGTACTGTTTGGGTTCGTTTGGTTCGAGAACTGGGTCCTTACTTCGTAGCCTTATGTTTTGTGGGTAGTTCCGATTTGTTTGGCTGTTTTGGGTGTATGTCGTGGCCTTTGTGTGTTGGTTGTATGATATGGTGCAACCAGATCAGATCTACTGGTGGTGGGTATGTAAACTGTAGCTTCGTGAATGTAGCCTAGTCGGGGAAAATTGTACCGGTCAGTGGTGTTTCGTGGTTTCAGCACCCCATCTTTTTCGGGTTCGTGAAGGATTCCATCGTGGTTTTTTCCTTGTTAATCGTCTTGACACATTGCACTATCACCACTTGATTTGAAGATATGGTAGGATACTTTGGTTTAGATATTGCCGAGTTTCGTGATTATTGTTCGTGTGCTCCGATCCATTCTTTCTTTTGAGTGTTTGCCCTTACGTGATAAGTATTGTGTTTATGTTTGGTTAACGAGGGATTTGTTTGATGGTCTGATCTTTCGTATATTGCAATTGTCGTGTTAGAATTTGTGTTATTCGGGTCCATTGGAATTTGTACGTCGTTAGAATTCGTGTTTTTAGGAATCGTGATATTGTTATTTGGGTTATGTTTGTCCATTTCGATTCGGGTTATGTCGTCTCGTTGTAATTCCTAGCATCTTGCTAGTGTTTATTAATATAATCTATTGCCTTTCAAATATATATATATATATATATATATATATATATATATATATATACTAGTGTTTATTAATATAATCTATTGCCTTTCAAATATATATATATATATATATATATATATATATATATATATATATATATATATATATATATATATATATATATATATATATATATATATATATATATAGTAGACCAATCTATGGATAAGCACTAAATGGGGTACAAACTGGATAAGAATATGAGCCTCACATTTTGAAATTTCAATTTTATATTAGAAAACGTGGAGGGGTATTTTGGTCATTTTCATAATTTAATTTTCGTATCTCTTTTTTATCGGAATTTGAAAATCCTTCAGTCCTCAATTTTTATAAACCCTAAATAAAAAAGTACTTGCTTACTTACTTTAACAGAATTAGACACAAACACAAACAAATCGGCATTGTTTTTATCGATCACGTTGTCCTAATTGATCTAAGATTCAATCGATCGATTGATTCAACCTTTTATACCTAATTGATTGATCTAAGATTCAATCGATCGATTGATTGATTCATCAATCGGTTAATTTGAATCGAATCGAATCACATAACTGTATGTGAAAATGGTAAATAAAGAAGAATTGGAGTCTGTACAAGAGAATTTAAGCAGCGATTGACGATGATGACGTCATACATCAAATGCAAAGAATAAGATGCTTCATCAATTGTTGGCGATGATTCATGAATGTAGATACTACATAAATGTAGGCATCAAATGGAATCAACTTATTGTATCTTCAAGCAGGTTTTTTGTTTGTTTCTTTTTTGTCTTGTTTATACCAATAATAATTGTTTACTCTATAGCACTAGTAAATACTCAATGAAATTTGTGTCCGCGTAGAATCAAGTATAACACAATTCTTTGTAGCAGTTCATTTTAGCTATAAAAATACTAGTCTTGTATACTGTTAAGGATGATAAATTGACTTAAACGTCAGTTTGTAGGTAGTAGTTTTATTTTCATGTTTTATGTTCTTCTAAGGTGACCATGATTTTCACGTGTCATGTTCATCACTATGCACTAATTCATTTTGTGTACACTAGGAGGATGCACAAAACAGAAGTTTACTAACAAAGGAGATGATGAAGGCTAAGGTAGCTTCTTGTTGACCTTGTTGGTGTTATTCAATATTTAGTTCTCTACTTTAATTTATATGTAGCTTCATCCAAGGTTGTAAAAGTCGTTACTAGTCTGCGAGGACTGCGTAAGAACTAATTGTTCATGTCGGAGACTAGTCGCACATTGACCAACTTTGACCGTATTCGATCAACCTTGACCGAATATATACGGATTTGAACTCATAAATTTAACTTTGACCAACTAAATTGGACTTTTAACACCGAATAGTGGTGAAGTGAGAGGACCTTAACAACCACGGTGTCATCTTTTTCTAGATGTTATATCTTTCCTATAAGTGCATTCGCAAGTCATTATATTTAGAACTTGGTCCTTTGTGTTTGTAATAGCTTAGAATCTTATTGCAGGGAGAATCTTATGTTGAAAAACATTTTGAAAATAAAGTTACATTTGGTACTTTTGGTGATCTATAAGTGTTTATGCTCTAAACTTCTTTTCCAGATTCTAAATAAAGAAAAGATCATGACTCTATTATTGGTTATTTACTCAGATATAAAGTCACTATTGTAGTAAAAGGGTTAAGCAACTTTTGGGGTACAAACGGGTTAAACAAAATCATATTTTTCTTTTTGCTTTTCGTTTATTTTTTTAGAATCATAAATCTGCGTCAAAATGCTCTCCTAATCTATATTTTCATAAGCAAAAAACATTCAAAATCGTTCAAAAATCAGTGATGAATGATAATAATCGTGATGAATGATTAATTTTATCATTAATCAAACGAGTGATAAATGATAAAATTAATCATTCATCACTCGTTTGATGAATGATAAATTAATCATTCATCACGATTTATATCATTCATCACCGATTTTTTAATGATTTTTTTACTTTTTATATTTGTTAGTTTTTCGCTTTCATCTATTTTCATATTAAAAGACCCTAAAAAGATATTTTTTTTATTTTTTTTTAAATATTTGCTTATTTCGTTTATACCCTTTAATGAACTATATGCATAAATAATATCTTTTTTATTATGATTATGATTCTTATTCTAAGATAAACTGACAAAAGAAATATCAACACTTTTTGTAGGCTCCATGTTTTGAAGACGATTTTGAGACAAATTCAGTTATACTAGAAGAGTGTTTGGATATTTAGTTGGAACATCTGACTGAAATTGAAAATGGATTATATCAGATTTTCAAATTGCGCGTTTGAGTTCATGAATCTTATCAATAGCAAGTCACCCGTTTTGGAGACGGTGAGCGTACTCATTGACACTCGGCACCTTTTTGATGAGGATGCAGTTTGTAGTTATAGATCACCAATGTATTTATTCATTTATCATGTTTTTATTCATGGTCGTTGTCTTATTAAGTTTAAAATTAGCATCCATTTTTTGATTTGTTTATTTTATAGAAGATGTAAACATGTATAGATAAAAGTAATGACTTTAATTCAAAAGTGTTGAAATTATGTACATGATTTATATTGATTGTATCTGTTATCCGAGACCATGAAGTTGCAGTACGTCAAGCTTTTTATCAATCATCATTTTTTTTATCATTCATCACGTTCTTTTATCATTCTTCGTTTATCATTCATCAGCTATTTTTATCATTCATCATGTATTTTTATCATTCATCATGTATTTTTATCATTCATCATGTATTTTTTATCATTCATCACGTTCTTTTATCATATTCATTTATCATTCATTTGATATTTTTATCATTCATTTGATATTTTTATCATCCATTTGGTATTTTTATCATTTATCATATATTTTTTTATCATTCATCACGTTATTTTATCATTTTTCGTTTATCATTCATCGGATATTTTTATCATTCATTTGGTATTTTTATCATTCATTAAGTATTTTTATCATTAATCGGACATTTTTATCATTCATCGGGTATTTTTTTATCATTCATCACGTTCTTTTATCATTCTTCGTTTATCATTCATCAGATATTTTATTATTCAACGGGTATTTTTATCATTAATCGGGTATTTTTTATCATTCATCACGTTCTTTTATCATTTTTCGTTTATCATTCATCTGGTATTTTTATCATTCATTTGGTATTTTTATCATCCATCGGGTATTTTTATCATTTATCGGGTATCTTTTTATCATTCATCACGTTCTTTTACCATTACTCGTTTATCATTCATCAGCTATTTTTATCATTCATTAGGTATTTTTATCATTCATCGGGTATTTTTATCATTAATCATTTTCTTTCACACAAAATAGTTTCGGATTGTTGTTAAATTTTTGGCAACTCGAATATTCGAGAACGAATTTCTTGGTCAAAAATCAAAATTACCAAAATGATAACATTCATCAGAAAAATGATAACATTCATATGAAAAACGATAACGTTTCGATGAATATGTACTACTTTTATCATAAGAAAATTAAACAAAACACTAACTATGATCAATATAGTTAGTATTTATAAGAAATGATATCATTCATAACATTTACCATTCATTCTTCTTCGAAAACATTTATCATTCATGACTCTTATAAAAACATGTATCATCTTTGACATTTATAAAAATTCAAAAATAAAATGATAAATACAAGAAAATGTTATCATTCAATCGAAAAATGATTACAGATGGCCAAAATCTTTCAAATAACCTATAGACACCTCCAAAACCTCCATCTCCACGCTTCCGTTCCTCCACAAATCCCACAACTGACTGAGCAATTTCAACATACGAAACCGTCTAGGCCAAGTAGCCCCTGTTTTAAGTTCATTATTTATCTCACCGAAAAATCTAGCTTCCTCCACTTTTTCGCATTATTTTTCTTCTTCCTCCATAAAAACCAAACAACTATACCCCAAACAATCAATACAACCAATGATCCAACTATTAATCCCACCATAAGCCCAAGCATTTTTGAGTCTAGCCCTGCACTTTCATCAATTTGTAATATAGAACTACTGAAAATCCAATATGTGTAAACTAACTTATATCAGACTTCAAAATGTCACTAATCAAAATATTGATTAAAGACATTTTCTAAAGAACTTTTCTAACGACAACCCTAAGGGTTGTCAATAAGAAATTCAGACATGCTTGTTTTACTTGTACATTAGAAATAACTACCCACTTCTTGCAAATAACTACTCTTAACTTGCAAAATGTACAATCATTTTTAACATAATTTAATTCTTATTAACAGCCCTAAGGGCTGTCATTAGAAAAGTTCTTTTCTAAATTTAAAATGTCGTTAACCAAGTCAGTGCATCACTTCTTTTTGAGATCTATAAACTAATTATAACAATATAAGCATTCAACAATGTTATTGTTTTTCTCAACAAACAATAATATCCACCATTAATTCTCAAAACGTATTCACTCGTTCACAATTTGTATTAATTTAATTTATTTAGCAAAACTTAATGCTTAATATATACTCGTGCTTAATCTCAATATGTGATTAGCCTACAATGCAGTTTAGTCAAAACAAGAGTACTCACCAATCCTAGAACCTTTTCTTGTATCCTTTGGTCACCTGTAACAAAAAGACAGAAGACAAAATTAGCCATAGTTTAATTGTATCCCCGTCTCAATAATACATATTGCAACATTCATTGAGATAAAAAAAACACTCGAGCATACAATTTCCTAATGAATAATAATACTAATACTAATAATAATAGTAATAATAATAATAATAAAGGTAACAACAAATTAAAAAGAGAAAACCATGTAAATCGAAGATTCATCAGAAATTGGCCATTGTTATTGAACATTCATCAAAATAGCCATTGTTTGTTGAATTCAGGTGAGAGCGAAGAGCTGAAGAGATTCAGAAAATGAAGAAGATATGAAGAAGAGCTGAAGAAGAGATTCAGACTGTTTTTGATTTGGTTTTGAGAGGAATAAAGTTGAAGAAGAGATTCACCCATAAGAAACCCTAAAACTCGTTCTGTTCATCAGTATCACTCCTTCGGTGTTTTATTTTGTAACTTGTAAATTTACGTTTTTACCCCTCCGTGTTTTTTCTTGTTTAATGACAGTTTGTTGTCCACGTTTGCTTATTTCGTTTGTACCCCTTTTAAGCTTATCCCATATATATATATATATATATATATATATATATATATATATATATATATATATATATATATATATATATATATATATATATATATCTTTTAACTAGACTGAAGTGTAGACCCATTAACCATAGCAAATGATATACATTTGTGATTGTGATTCGTCCCGATTACAAGACTCAAACGTACAATCTCATACTAAAAGTCAAAAGATAGTTCTACTTCTGGTCCAATAACCTTTAATCTAGTAGAAATACTTTTCTCCCAGTTACAGGACATTAACTTTACATTGATCCTCCATTATTTATTTTCTTCCAGTGCATTACGGTAATACGTGCTTCGATAAATGTTTGACATTGATAACGCATTTGAAAACAAATCTAGTTGAACCAATTGTTCATCAACGAACCACAAACATGCCATGTCAAAACCAAACTGTTTGGATCCAATCATCCAACACAACCAGGTATCATGAAGTCTGAATTTGATTGTATAACCAAATATGTACACTAACACACCTAGTGGTAATGTAAAATAGCAAGAATTTTAGTACATAGAATTTTACACACTTCTCTTTTCGACCCACAAATTTTAGCAACAAATACAGACAGACAGAGAAGAAAAAAATAAATAAAAAACCCATAACCCATTTCCCTAAATCCTACCCATCCTGTTATCCAGAAACAAAAAATCGTCTATACCGGTGTCCATGATGTTTAGAATGGTTGTAGGGCAAAAACGAATAACAAAAACTGTAAACCTGAGTAAATAGTCTCTCATCCTATTGGTTCACAACGGCACTATCTGCTAATCTTCGCCAAATTTGTTCACGTTGATCTTGTGCAACTTTAGTAAGTGCCTGTTTCTCTGTATACTGTTTTTGGCAGTCTTCAAATAACTGCATGTCCATTTCCATGAACATTTTTCTAATGTTACTTGTGAGTCCATGAACTGCAGGATTCCAATGAGCCTGAATGTTCATCTCTAAAGCTTCAAATATGATTGGTAAAATCACGGTTCGATTCTGAGCAATCAAGCTAACAATGTGCTCGTTGTTCCACATGAATAGAGCTCGTTCTGCTACCTGTTGAACAACCCGAAATAAACACATTAAGAACGGGCAAATATCGCAAATGACACTGGTTCTCTAGGACTATATATAAATGTGTCAGTTAATGAGAAGTGCTTAATGTGTTCAATTCGTTTATCCAAATCACGCTAATTTACCATCCATTAAGTAAGAAATAGTTAACAATGGGAGATGCAACTTAGACCTCTTCAAGGCTACGCATATAAATAGAGTTATAGCTGCTTTTCAAAAATAATACGGAGTAATAAATAAGTAAATAAATCATCTCTATGAAGTCAGATGAGCAAACTTTATATGATTACCAATAAGGGAAACGAGCTAGGGCTATCAAGCAAGTTAAAAGTCACTAAAAGGTTTCTATATATTGCATTAACCTAACCATCCTAAAACATTATTATTCAATGTAGTTTTTTATTATCATAGTTGATTATCTTCTTTATGCACATAAGAATTGGATTTTAAGCATCAATTTCAAAATTGAAATTCAATTAACCAATCAATATTTAGTATGTAATTTAATACCTAAAAACATAAAAATTTAAAATTAAGTTTTAATATAATATTATTTAAAATTAAAATGTTCAAAATCTTCACCATTAATAATACAAAATTCTTCACCATTAATATAATATACGGAGATGATAAGGTTTGGTACAAAATCTCCACCATTAATATTAATATTAATTATTATTAAAATAAATAATATAATCAACATAAACAAACACTAATTGATATAATATTATAATATACATAATTTAAAATTGTATATTATTTTATTTTTAAAAAGCTATCCACAATTTATGAAATTATATACAAATTCATTGGGCTATTAATACAAATTAATTGGACTGTGTATATACACGGGCTTAGTTAACATACATACCCTGTCATACGTAATAAAATAAGTTGTTGTGAGTCAGCATAACCTACTCCATTTGACCTGTACAATAATGTCCCATTTTGACCAATTAGATCCACCAACTACTGTACTAATTTAGCCCCAGTGATGGCTGGAGTAGTATTATTCCAAACAAATTCAATTGCCACAAATAGATAGATGGTAAAAAAAAAAAAAAAAAAAATACTGATAGCATTCACATATACCATTGACTATAAGCATTGCATCAGCAATGCCCCTATGTCTTATCATCAATCAGTCCAACCATACCATCTCATACATCTAATGTTCTGATATATTCAACTCCAAATTCTTATATAAACTCTCACATAAATTTGACATGCTATAATCTTATGTTCCCTCTACTCTATTCCTGGAACTAACATACTAAATACTAATACAACAACAACAACGTAACCCAATACCACATGAGTGGTGTATGGGGGAGGTGAGATGTAGACAATCCTTCCCCTATCCGAGAATAAAGACAAGTCATTTCTCCACCCAGGGTGAAAACACTCTCAAGAGTAGAGAAAGTCATCCCTCTCTTTATTCGACGGATAAAGAGATTGCTTCCGAGAGGACCTCCGACCTTTAAGTAGGAAAAAGTTTTTTTTTTTTTTAAATAAAAATACTAAAATAAAAATAATAATAGACGCCATGAAAATGGTAGAATCAAATTTCCATGGGTTTGAAATCCTGCCTGAAATTTAATTTAGGCTCTAAGAGTCAGTCAAGTCGCCAATAAATCGACGATTGATGTCGACTCAATAAAGCCGTCATGTTAATTTCATACTCTTTATCAAGGTCGTCATGTTAATTTTTTAGACCCTGTTCAATAATAAAAATAAGACTCTTTTGTAAAGTTTTTCATATATATAAAAATAAGTTCAATAATACTGCAAAAATTGTAACATTTTTAAAATTTTTAAAAATAAATGGACCATAAAGTATATTGTTTGTTTATATTTTTGGGCCCCTTAGACCGTTGGCCCTATGCGATTGCGCACTTTGCACGCCCCAAAATCCGGCCATGCTCTTTATCCATCTTCAACAATCTCATAATCCACCCACTAAATTTCCAGTTCATTTTTTCTTCATGTATCCTACATAATCTAACTCTCACATCACGAAAGATGTTTTCAGCGATTCTAACTGTGACTTTCTAATTAACTAGGGTCAAATAAACTGATATGGTCAATTTTAATGAGCAGGTTAAACAATTGTCAAATAGAAACTGATTGTTGAGATCAATATTGAAATGGATATCTGATTACTGAGACACAATATAATCACTTAAAAACACACATTAAAACACAAGTTGAAACGTGGTGTTAAAAAACTAGAAACTAAATAAATGATGAATTTGAACCTGAAAATGGGGGCTATTAAGACACCGAGCTATTTGTCTGAAAAGAGGAACCATGCACCGTTGAAATTCAACAGCTTGTGTTGCCTCCAACACTTCTTCAAGCTCACTAAGAAAAAGAACCTCCTTTTGACAATTAGTAATGGGCCAATATTTCAACAACCCCCTTATAACAACATCAGACAGTTTATTATCTTTTTCTACAAACTGAATGATACAGTACGAAAGCTGCTGATGATACATAGCAATTGGCTTAGGTTTGTGAAGCGGGATAAGGGCCCGCATAAGAAACAACTTATGTTCCTCCTTCATCGGCAAAGCAAATCCATTAATTATGCTCCCAAGAATTTCCAATAACTCAGCAATACCACTGTTCCTTTCGGTTTCATATATAAACTGATAAAAGATATTGTTAATTGCTTTCCTAATAAACGGACGATGCACCATAAATTTCCCATAAATCCTATGTAAAATAGTTTTCAAATACTCACGTTCACGTGGATCTTCAGTATCAAACATATTTAATAACTTCAACACAAATGAATGGTCAATGTACCTCTTAGCAATCTTAGTATCTGTATCCGTTGACACAACGTATCTTAGCAAAAGCTCGTACACAAGCTGTAAATGTGGCCACGAGGGTTCAAGATACGGCTCGTCTTCTTCAGCCTCAACGCCTACAGACCCTGTGTTTTCATGAGCTCCGGGTGGTAAACACCTAAAAATGTTAGCCGAAATCATTTTAATCATTTCCTCTTGATTACTCTCAGTAATTTTACCCGAACCTGATTGTACATAATCTACAAGCTCCACAAGATTCAGCCTCTTAATCTCCTTCTCTTTAACCGATTTCAACGTATCCGTAAAATCAAACTGGTTGCAACACACCTGACACTTTCTAAGAAACAACTGTTGCCGATCGGGAACCGGAACATCACGAAACATTGGAAGGGCTTCCAATGTCCCTGCGGCGGCAGCCGGAGCAGATACTCCGGCACCGCCGTCGGGAACCGGCGGAGCGCCTCGGGAACCATGGTTGACAACAGCATTAGAAGTGGAAACAGATCCATAAACATCCGTATCTGTTTTTGCAGACTTTTTGGGCCCGCGTTTCATTAATTTATTCAACATATTTCTGAAAGTGCAATAAAACAAAATCAAATCAGTTCAATTTGTATTATTAGCAATCACTAACCCTAATTGAACGGATCACTAAGCAAACTAATTTGAATTAGTGAAAAATCGAACACTATGTAAACCCTGGGTAAGTAGTATAAGTAAAGCCAGTCAAATTGTATTAAATTAACAAAAAAACTGGAAATATGAAAATGGATCTATTTACCGTTATTAGGTTAGTGAAAGCGTTGGTTGAGTGACGACGGTTGACGGCGGACAATTGATGGTGATCAGATTGCTGTAAATCGATGAAATTGAAGTGTAATAAATATAAATAAATTAAAAAAAAATTTATACACCTGATGATCCAGAATAATCAAAGATAATAGATAGATGAATAGATAGTAGTAATAGTTAATAGATCCGGATAAAAATAAATTGTTGGTTAAATGATTGGAAAGTGGTGTTCAAGAAGATGGAGAGAGTGTGGGACAAAGATTTGAGATTTTGAGATAAATTTAATTTTGAGTTTGGGGTTAATGAAAATTAACTACTCTTAGTATTTCGATAAAATAATAAAATAATAAAATTAAAAAATCAAACTACTACGTATAAGATAAGATAAAAAAAAAAAATGATAAAGTACGCAAAAATAAAATAAAAATTTTAAAGACAACCCTTAAAATTATAATAAAATCATAATAATTGTAAAATTGTTTAACTATCATTTGAATATTAATAGCTAGGACTTTTCTAAGACCACTCTCATCCACACGCCCTAGAAGTGTGTCATCGGAGCCGTTTCTCGGAGGACGCCGATGGCAATCGAACCGCCCTCCTCCTCTCTCAAACGCCCTCAAGCACTCCGACCTAGTTCACTCCTTTCCCAAGCATTTTCCATGACATATTCTTGGCCCATTTTTTGATTTTTTTTTTTTTTTACCGTTGCCATTTCATCCAACGGCTATTTTGCCTTTTAATTTTTTTTTATTATTATCTTCACTGTATATACACCTCTATCCCATATCAATCTATATCACATTTTTAAACTCAATATCACTCTCAATATCAAAATATCAACAATCTAGAATGCCTCCAAAATTGGATACTCTAACACAATTTTCGTTAGATGTTGCAAGTTCGATTTTAGTATTGTCGCACTCGATCTACTTCATACGATAGATCAAGAAGAATAATTCGCGGAACAAATCCCAATAGCACCTAGAATACATTTATTAAGAGATCGAGAGGGAACCGGTATTCGTTTTGTAACGACCCAGATTTTTCCGTTAATATATAGAAGATTAATATTTACATAATTAATGTTTCCAACATGTTAAGCAATCAAACTCATTAAGACTTGGTTATTTGAAATGAATTTTATACAAACATTTGGCCACCACGTCTGTCTGACGATTCACGAACGTCATAATACTTAAAAAAAATTATTTAATGACGTATATATAAATATAAATATATACTCATGATTGTTAAATGATATTTAAGTATCTCATTACATATATTAACAATTGGTTATATACATAAAATGAGATTACTAACTTAAAGACTTCAAGACTATATACATATATATAACGATTAACGTTGTAATAACTTCTAAATTAAAATGTATGTATATGTATTGTATTAATATGTATTAATACACTTTTGAAGGACTTAAACATATATACTAACATACTTATACTCAACAAAGATAGCTATACTCATAATCTCATTCAATTCCATCAAGAATTCTATTCGTATTCATTCGGTATTTACACCCGTATCATACCCAGCTTCCATACTTAAATACTATGAGTATATACCAATATGAAATACCAATTATAGCCTCCTTAGCAGCCCTATGAGTCACAAGACAAGGATAAACATGATGGAGACTTGTGGGAACCAACATTTAACTTCTAGTTTGCATTATTATGCTATATTCCAAATTTTGATAAAGTCTCTTAACCATATGCATGAACCACGACTTTTAACACTCTTTTTACTCATTCATATCAGCTATTTAACTTACCTTCACTCTCATAATACTCACACACAAGAACTCCAAGTATTCTCTCCATTTCTTACTCTTTAAACACTCTTTAAACACACATACTTCAAGTACTAGAAAATCTTCATTCACTTTGATCATAAACTAGCTTCAAGAACACTTTGTTAACTCATCTACTCCTCTTTATCAAGGTAAGAATCATATATAAGCTTTGGTTCAATTCATATACTTATAACTATCTTAATTCAATATAGAAATCTTATTCGAACTTTTGTTCATTCTATAATTCTACTCCAAGGATTACAAGCCATCAAGGATATCTTTGATCACAAGATTATCATCTTATTTTATCAGCAACTTTGTTCATTTAATTTGAGGTAGTCACCTTATTCATAATCTTTTTCGATTCATATCCATATAGCTATCTTATTATGAGTTTATAACTTACAACAACAAGAACATAGTTTAGATTAATTCTAAACTTGTTCACAAACAAACTTAATCCTTCTAACTTGACTTTTAAAATACTTCGACACATGTATTATGACAGTATGTCAAGCTAACATAAGGATATAAAACTTGTAAACACGAAGAACACCTTAAAACTGAACATACGCAGTCATAGATCATCGGGGGCTGTTTTGGGTTTAATTTTAAAAACCTATCTTAAACTTTGAATTAAAAGATTTTCTTTGGTGAAAAATCTTATTTTATATGGATATGAAATATATCCAAAATCCATGGTTAAACTCTAAGTGGAAGTATGTTTTTCAAAAGGGTCATCAAGATGTCGTTCTTACGACGGATATGACTATCTTCTCTTATTTGACACCTAATCTGTATTTTCGACTATAAACTTATACTTTTTCTGTTAAGATTAATAATGTTGAGTTCGATACGAAACCATGGCAACTCGAATCACTCAAAACGGATTTGTAACGAAGAAATTATGGGTAAAACAAAATTGGATATTTTTGCTTGTTTTTAGCTACGGTTTTGATTAATAAAAATGGATGCTAACCTTATCCTAGCTAACTTACCTTGTATCCTACATGTATTTATACATGTCTTGTTCCCGAACTTATGGAAATACAATTTATAATAGTCGTAATTAAGTTCTACGACAATATATTATAGTCTTAATAAAGATCGTAAGACACCATATATATATATATATATATATATATATATATATATATATATATATATATATATATATATATATGACTTGATCACCGTGGATCCGTATACAGCGTTTTGACATATCATTTTGATTTCTTCTATATATATTATTGGAACGAACTATAAGACACCATTGGCAGTGATTTCGAGTTAGCTGTGGGTCGAAGTGGATTCCAAAATATTATATACTTTGAGTTGTGATCGAGCCTGAGACATGTATACAATGAGTCGCGGATTGCTTCAGACAATATACATATTATGTGTCTTATTATATTAAGACAATATATTATAGTGTTAGTGAATTCTAACACAATATACGCATTTATATTTATATATATATATATACTGTTGGACTATTGGACTATTGGACTATTGGACTACGAACGTTGGACTACTAACAATGGACAATTAAAATTATCACAAGTATCATAAGTATGGAATATTAATTATATATATATATATATATATATATATATATATATATATATATATATATACCTTGACACAAGAATATTATTATTAGGTTCGTGAATTTGTCAAAAGGCCAAGTCTTATCACCATCTATTCGGAAATCATCACAAGTGAGTTATAGTCCCATTTTTTCTATCTAAATTATTTTAGGATGAGAATACATGCAAATTTATAAATGTTTTACAAAATAAGCACAAGTTCATGAAACTACATTCTACGACTGCTTTGTTATACCGGATATCTGTACTTATTATTATTATGCTTGGTAACCTAAGAATTAGTGAAAAACACTAATTGACGCGAATCCTAAAGGTAGATCTACGGGCACCAACCACCCCCATTTTCGAATAGTGGAAATGCTTTAGTACTTCGAAGGGTTCTTGTCATACATTTGAATAGTGGAATGTATGATGCCAGATATCTTAAGTGCTCTATGTTAAGGTCGGTTACCAGGCGACTCATCGTATGAATGATTTTTGCAGTTGTAATGATCCTGCGCATTTAATTAAATGAAATCTTGTGGCTTATTAAATGTTATGATTATTATATAGAAATTAAACCTATGACTCACCAACATTTTGTTGACGTTTTAAGCATGTTTATTCTCAGGTGAATATTAAAAACGCTTCCGCTGTCGTATGCCAACCCAAGGTCAAGATTTGAAGTTGACATAATTGTTTATATTGTTTAAACTTGCATTCGAAGTATTTGTTGTAATATATTTGATCATATTGTAATGGGTTGTGTAAAAACTTATTTATTTAAGGAGATTGTCTTTGATAGATAATCTAAATTATGTCATTAAGACCTTTATTCAATAATAAAGGTTATGGTTGTTTTTAAAAACGAATGCAAGATTTGAAAAACGTCTCATATAGAGGTCAAAACCTCGCAAAGAAACCAATTAATATGAAACGTTTATAATTAATATGAACGGGGCATTTTAGTTGGTATCCGAGCGTTGGTCTTAGAGAATCAGAAAAAAATTTCATTAGTGTGTCTAACTGATGTTTGATGCATTAGTGAGTCTGGACTTCGACCGTAATTATTTTAAAAATGATTGCTTAATATAATTGTTGGAAACATAAGATTATTAACATATAAATATTATAAGATATATCATTCTCTTAACGTGCCTGCTATTATGTGATAGATGACTTCATCCGATCATATAAGCATCTCTAGTGATTCAGATTTCATTTACTTATCAAGTGATTCGGAGGCTGAGTCAAAGCATACGACTTATGAACCAACGAAAAAGTTAACTTTTGGTGCTACCATTAAAGTGGAAATTTGTTGGGAAAATTGGGAAGATTCACAATTTCCAGAAGAGGATCCAGAAGAAGATCCCGAAGAGGAACCCGAAGAAGAGGATCCTGAAGAAGTTGTGAAAATTACCGAACCACAACGTGATTTGGAAAATCTTTGGCTGTTATACCCGATCCCAAACCCGATGAACCTATTATGACCCAAAATGTTTGTGATCATCCACCTGAACCACCTAAGAGACCAGTTTATAAAATGACCGCTCGTATAACGACTGTTGGTTTTGCTCCCAAACAATTAGCCGAAAGAACCAATTGGGAGGAATTGGAAAAAGAACTATCCAAACGAAAATCCAAACGTTTGGCCGAGAAAGAAACAACGTCAACATCTAAGAAATCTCGCCGTTCTTGAACCATCGGCAGCTATCCTGTATTCCATGCATTGTATAATATGTATTATATTGTGTGTTTAAGTTTGTAAGAAAATCTGCAATGTAATTTTCCTTATGATTGTATAATAATAAGAATAAGCATGGAAGGTTTATTATTATTATTACAACTTATTATTACGTAGCAACGTAATAACTTACCATAGTTTTTCATATTAGAATTTTAGTAGTTAATTTGTGTGTTAGCTGCTAAGTATGAACATTATTATAGTTATAAAACGCTAATATGAAGAAAAGACTTTTATAATAATAAGTTCATATTAAGCTACAAAATACTTTTTTGCCACTTCTAAAATTCTATATGATTAACTCAGTCGGCTATTTTTGAAGGAAATGGCTCCTCCAGCTACTAGACAACAACAATTGAACACAGAAGAACTTCAAGCTTTCACTGCAAATATGGCTGCAGTGGTGAATGCAATGAACAACAATAACCAATCGGGTTCCAGCAGTGGAGGAAACAATGGCAACAGGGTAGGATGTTCCTACAAAGCTTTTATGGCCTGCAAACCCAATGAGTTTGAAGGAACTGAAGGACCCGTTGGATTAAAGCGGTGGACAGAGAAGGTTGAAGCCGTGTTCGCAATCAGCAACTGCGCAGAAGAGGATAAAGTTAAGTATGCCACACATACTTTCAGGGGTACTGCTTTGACATGGTGGAATACCTACATGGATTACGTAGGACAGAATACCGCCTACGCACTTCCATGGTCTGCTTTCAAGCACATGATGACAGAAGAGTACCGTCCCAGAACCGAAATCAACAAGCTTAAGGCAGAGCTTAAAGCACTGACAACCCAAGGGTTAGATGTTACTACCTACGAGCGACGTTTCAATGAACTGGCTTTAATGTGTCCTGGAGCATTTGAGGACGAAGAAGCAAAAATTGAAGCATTCATAAAAGGGTTGCCGGAATGAATCCAAGAGCATGTAGGTGCTAACGACCCTGCAATAATGCAAAAAGTGAGCCGTATAGCCCACAAATTGATATGCCAAATTACAAGAAGGATAAAGAAAGAAGCGGCCGAGGAGGCCATAATGAAACAGGGAAAAAGAAAGTGGGAGGAAAGCAGTGATCAGGTTCACCAGTACAACAACAACAATCAAAACAACAACTACAACAACAATCGCAACCACCCAACAACAACAATAATCGCAACAACAACCGCAACAATAACCGCAACAACCATCCCAATAATAATAACAACAACAACAATCCCAATCACAACAATAACAACAACAAACGACTCAACAACAATAACCCTAACAACAACAACAATAACAACAACAACAACAACAACAACAACAACAATGACAACAAAAGGTAAAGAACTATATGCCCCAGGTGTGATACGTTTCATCCGAAATGGTTTTGTAGAGAATTATGTACCAAGTGTAATAGGAATGGTCATATTGCGGCAAAGTGTCAAGTCTACGAACCAAATAGAAACAAAGGAGTAAATAATGCCGGAACAAATAATAACGGCATTGTTTGCTATGGATGTGGAAAACCGGGCCATACCATAAACCAGTGCAGGAATGGAAATAGGCAAGGCCGTGGGAGAGCCTTCAACATTAATGGTGAGAAAGCACAGGAAGACTCGGAGCTTGTTACGGGTACGTTTCTTATCAACAATACACCTGCTTATGTTTTATTTGATTCGGGTGCCGATAGAAGTTATATGAGTAGAGAATTTTGTGCCAAATTAAATTGCCCGTTAACGCCTTTGGATAAAAAGTGTATAGTTGAAGTAGCAAACGGTAAACTAATTAAGGTTGATAAAATTTGCCGGAATCGAAAAATTAGTTTAGTTAGCGAAACGTTTGCAATTGATTTAATACCGGTGGAATTGGGAAGCTTCGATGTAATTATTGGAATGGACTGGATGTCCAAGGTGAAAGCCGAAGTTGTTTGTTATGAGAAGGCGATTCGCATTCCGAAAGAAAACGGGTTACCCTTAATGGTGTACGGAGAAAAGGGTAATGCCAAATTAAATCTTATTAGTAGTTTGAAGGCGTGCAAACTAATAAGAAAAGGTTGCTATGCCATACTAGCACACGTCGAGAAGGTTGAAAAAGAAGAAAAGAAAATCGATGACGTTCCTGTTGCAAGAGAATTTCCTGAGGTGTTTCCGGACGAATTACCGGGACTACCTCCACACCGATCCGTTGAATTTCAAATAGATCTTGTACCAGGAGCCGTACCAATAGCTCGTGCTCCATATAGACTTGCACCCACCGAAATGAAAGAATTACAAAGTCAGCTACAAGAATTATTAGAACGTGGTTTTATCCGATCGAGTACGTCACCATGGGGAGCTCCAATTTTGTTCGTTAAAAAGAAAGATGGGTCTTTTCGCATGTGTATCGATTACTGTGAGCTGAACAAAGTAACCATCAAAAACCGATACCCTTTACCCAGAATCAACGACCTATTTGATCAACTCCAAGGTTCGAGCGTATACTCCAAAATCGACTTAAGATCGGGTTATCATCAACTGAGGGTTAAAGAAGCCGATATACCAAAAACAGCCTTCAGAACTAGTTATGGTAATTACGAATTCATGGTTATGCCATTCGGTCTAACCAATGCACCCGCAGTTTTCATGGATCTCATGCACCGAGTATGTAGTCCATATTTATATAAGTTTGTTATTGTCTTTATTGATGACATTCTTATCTATTTGAAGAATAACTAAGAACACGAACAACACTTGAGACTTGTATTAGAGTTGTTAAGAAAAGAACAACTTTATGCAAAATTCTCTAAGTGCGCTTTTTGGTTAAATGAAGTACAATTTCTTGGCCACGTAGTCAGTAGTAATGGAATCAAAGTTGATCCCGCCAAGATCGAAGCTATCAAAAATTGGGAAACCCCGAAAACTCCAACGCAAATACGTCAATTTTTGGGTTTAGCCGGTTATTATAGGAGATTTATTCAAGATTTCTCTCGAGTAGCCAAACCTTTAACTGCCTTGACACACAAGGGGAAAAAGTATGAATGGACTTCCGAACAAGAGGGTGCCTTCCAATTGTTGAAAAAGAAGTTGACTACGCACCTATTTTATCGTTACCTGGCGGAATGGAAGATTTTGTTATCTACTGCGACGCATCAAGAATGGGTTTTGGGTGTGTTCTTATGCAACGGAAGAAGGTGATTGCATATGCTTCTCGACAACTCAAAATTCATGAACAAAACTACACCACACATGATCTAGAATTGGGCGCCGTTGTTTTTGCATTAAAGATGTGGAGACATTATCTATATGGGGTCAAGTTTATTGTATACACCGACCACAAAAGTCTCCAACATATTTTAAATCAAAAGCAACTAAATATGAGGCAGCGTAGGTGGGTTGAGCTGTTAAATGATTATGATTGTGAAATTCGTTACCACCCGGGGAAAGCAAATGTGGTAGCCGATGCCCTGAGTCGAAAGGAAAGAGAACCTATTCGAGTAAAAGCTATAAACATGATTATTCATACTAATCTTACTACTCGAATAAAAGAGGCACAACAGGAGGTTTTGAAGGAAGGAATTTTTAGAAGAAAAATACCCAAAGGATTAGAAAAACAGCTTAATATTCGGGAAGACAGAACCAGGTATTTAGCTGAAAGAATTTGGGTACCAAGGAATGGGGATTTGAGGAAAGTAGTACTAGATGAAGCACATAAAACCAGATATTCAATACATCCCGGAGCGAAAAAAATGTACCAAGACCTCAAGAGAAACTTTTGGTGGCCAGGTGATATTGCTCAATAACATCATATATATCTATCGCAATATCGTGTAAAAATGCTCTAGAATCAAGGATAATGAAGGCGTTTCTACAAGTAATAGGCCAAGATGTGCAAATTTGTATCGGAGAGTAATTTATATAGAGTTTTGATGATTTATGACCTTGGTTGATCCCGATACAAGTTAAGGTCTAATTTATGCTCTAAAATGGTAAAACAAGACTCCAAAGGTGTTAGGCTTTGTCCAAATGAAAGAAGATTGAAAAGAAAACGAAACAGCAACTTTCAGTACATCGGGAAGCCGTCCAATAATGTGGGACGCCGTCCTTCCTTTCAAACTGGGACGCCGTCCGGGCTTTTAGGACACCGTCCAGCCCTTAACAACGGGACGCCGTCCAGCATTCTGGACGCCGTCTGGAAGTAGGTTTCAACCTACTTTTGCCTTTTGACCTACTTTCTCCACTTTAAAACCTACTGATTGAGGAACTGTTTTATGACATACGAAACCAGAGGTTACTGAGACGATTTTGGGAGCAAATTTGGTGAACTCCAAGCTCTTGGAAGAGGATCAACATCAAGTCTTCAAAGATCAAAACCTTCTCCATCCAAGATTCATTCTCTGTTAGGTTGTTTTCTTGTTCTCCAACAATGAATTCTACTTATCAGTTGATTGTTATTTTGTTTGTAATTATGATTGTTGGCTAAACTCTATAATGTTCATCTTGATAAATAACTGAGATGTTGAATGTTTACTTTTGATTGATTGTTATTATGCACGATAGTTTGATATTTGAATACAAGAACCATTCTTGTTAAAGCTTAATCCTTTCGATTCAACTAGTTGATATGTTCATTTGATTAAGAAACATCATCTTGTTAAATTAATGTATTGATTTACATCTAGTGACATGTGTTTATCCATCTTTTACCAAAAGGGATAAGTTGAGTTCAAATGGTTAGTTTATATAGGGATGTAAGAACGACTCTTGTAGATACTTTCAGATAGCCTAATTGATATGTGTAGTTATATAGGTGAACGATCAATTCCCTAGATTATGTTATACATATTTTCATTACTCGATTCCATATAACTAATAGGTGTTAGTAATTTGCCTTATCTAGTGACGTTTATAGGGATCTTATTACCACACTAATTTGATTACTTGGGTTGGGTGAATTGAGCATTTAACCGGACCAAGGGAATGAACTAGGCTAAATCATAAGTTGACATAGGAGTGGATCATGATCAACACACCATTGACTTGATCATTCTTCAAGTCTTTAGACTAGTTGAATTAGTTGATTACAAATAGGAGGTCTTAGATGACAAGAACATCACTTGCGTCTTGTAATCCCGTTTGAGTGTTTACTCAAGACTACTCTTGGTGAACCGATCAATTAGTTCTCGTGCATAACCAATCAATCCGGTCTTAATCTTAAATAACATTCAACATCGAGGGTAAAAAGTCTAGATGAGCATTTTTCCTTAAATTGATATCAAATCTATCTTACTTACTTTCTTTGCACTTATTTTCATCTTATAAACTTAAAAGACCAAAAATATTGTTTTTACATTTAACCTTCTCTAATTTGGCTAAATCGTTAAATAGCCACCAAAACATAAAACTTGTACCTTTAAGCTTCATTTACTTAGTTAATCATAATATAGTTTATAATTCTAAGTTTGACTAATACAACTGTCCCTGGAACGATACACGGAACTAAACCAGTTACTATACTACTACACGATCGGGTACACTGCCCGTTAGTGTGTAGCAATCTCTAATCGGTATTTTTCCATATTATTTTATACAACAATTCATATACCACTTTTCGCACATCAAGTTTTTGGCGCCGCTACCGGGGACAGTTTAGTGTCAAAATAGAATTATTGACTAATTTGTGATTAAATAGTTTCTTAATTATTTTTAATTATTAATAGTCTTTGAATTTTAGCCTTATAGAATCGATGCATTTAATAGTTTTGTTAGTTGTGTGATTGACAGATTTTAGGTTGCATATGCCACATACCCGAAGTTCAGATTCTCTATTAATTACGCCGCTTACGGAACCTGATAGAAAGCTTGGTAGGATCCCGAAAGAAGTACTTGAACTTTTTGAATCTTCATCAAAACAGGAAACTTTTGATACAGAATCAAGTACAACCAAGCCAAGATATTCTGAATTTGGTGAGCCAGTTCCTCCTCCAAAATTTGAAATGGAAGGAGAAAGACCGTTGATACCAAGACAATCAATGGCAGTAAAGATGAAGGCAACCCGAACCGGACAAGGTAGTGCCATTACTCTGCCCACTGGTGAGGTAAATTTTGAAATAAAAGGACCTATTCTTCAAATGCTTAATAACAGGTGTCAATTTAGTGGTGGTCCGAATGAAGATGCAAACGAACATATTCGTCTCTTTCAAGAGATATGTCTTCTTTTCAAACTTAAACCAGACACTGACCATGCCATATTTTTAAGACTTTTCCCATGGTCACTCCATGGGGAAGCACGAAGTTGGTTAGATTCATTGGCCGAGGCTATGATAGAAACTTGGGATGGTATGTTGGAAAAATTTCTTAAGAAATATTTTTCAGCTTCTAAGTCCACTAGACTCCAACACGAAATTACCCAATTCTGTCAAAAGCCGATGGAAACCTTGTACGAAGCATGGAATCGATTTTCCAAAATGCTAAGAGGTTGTCCAAACCATGGCTTGGATACCTTTCAAAAAGTCCAAATCTTTTACAAGGGTTGTGATGTTGCAACCCGAATTTCCATTGATCAAGCGTTCGGAGGTTCACTCATGGACAAAATCGAGCAAGAGGCTTATGAGATAATCGAGAAGCTAACCGATTATTCTCATGAGTGGCATCAAGAACGCCCAATTACTCGTAATGCTCAAGTCCAAAGCGCCGGTGCTTATGATGACCTTAGTTCCCTAAGTGTGAAAATAGACGGTGTTGCTCGAAACATGGACAAAATCACCAAGGAAATTCATAGTATGAAAGTAGGTTGTGAATACTGCGGTGGACTCCATTTAGGAAAAGATTGTGATGCCGGTTTAACTATGGCTCAAAAAGAAGAGGTGGCTTTCATAAGCCAAAGAAATGATAATCAATTTCAAGGAAGAGCCCAGTTTAACCGGAACTTTAACAACCCCTACAACCCTCAAGGTCAAAATTCCAATTACCAACAAGGGTCAAGTAGCGGGTACCAACAACAAACTCCAGGTTTTTATCAAAAACCCCAACAGGAAGAGAAAAAGTCAAATTTGGAGAGTATGTTGGAAAAGTTAATTGCATCACAAACTCAGCTTGTCACAAACATAAACCAAACCAACGAGAAAAACGAACACCAGTTTAGAAACTAACAAGCCTCAATACAGAACTTGGAGAAGCAAATGAGTGGGTTAGCTAGTTTACTTAGTGAGAGAAAACCAGGAAGTTTACCGGGCGATACCAATAAGAACCCCCGAAATGAGCACGCCAATGTTATCACCACACGGAGTGGTTTAGCATACGATGCTCCAAAAATGCCCGAAAATTCTGATTTCAGTGTTCCGTTAAACCAAAATGATGAACCGGTTAAGGAGCCGGAACAAGTGGTTGAAAAGGAAGAACGGGAAAAACCCGTAGTGAAACCATATCAACCACCGCTCCCATACCCAAGAAAGCAAAAACAAGAAAGGCTAGAGGCCGAAAGGTCAAAATTCCTAGATATGTTTAAACAAATTAACATAAATATGCCTTTCATTGATGTAATCTCGGGTATGCCCAAGTATGCTAAGTTCTTAAAAGACTTACTTACTAATCGGAAGAAAATGGAGGAGCTTTCATCCATCACCATGAATGCCAATTGTTCAGCAATTTTGATGAACAAAATACCAAAGAAGTTAGCTGATCCTGGAAGTTTTACAATACCATGTCTCCTGGGAGATTTGGAATGCATTAAAGCATTAGCGGATTTAGGGACTAGCATAAATTTAATGCCTTATTCATTATATGTTAAGCTAAACCCCGGGGTACTAAAACCAACCCGAATGGTAATTCAACTAGCGGACCGCTCCGTTAAATTCCCCCGTGGAATTTTAGAGAATATGTTAGTAAAAGTGGGTACCCTAGTATTTTCGGCTGATTTTGTAATTTTGGACATGGAGGAGGACACACGTGTGCCTCTTATATTAGGTCGACCTTTCCTCAATACCGCTAGAGCTATGATAGATGTTCATGGGCAGAAATTGACCCTTAGTATTGAGGATATGAAGGTTACCTTTTCCGTTGACCATGCCTTGCAATACCCCGAGTCTACTGATGATCAATGTTATTATTTGCAAACCGTAGACACATATTCGGAGTTGTTGCAGGAATTTCCAGAATTGCAAGGTACGGGAGAATGCATTTTTGCGGAAGGTGATGAAGAGAATATGGTGGAAGAAGTGGAGATGTTGACCACCTTGATGGCTAACAGTTATGAGCCAAATGATGAAGAGTACAGAAAGTTGGATTTGGGAAATGAATACCGATGTAAAACATCGATTGAAGAACACCCCGTTTTAGAACTCAAGCCACTTCCAAAACACTTGGAATATGCTTACCTTCAAGAGGGTTCTACTCTTCCGGTTATCATTTCATCCGAACTCTCTGTAAGTGAGAAGTCTAAGCTTGTTTCCATGTTAAAAGCCCATAAACCGGCTCTAGCATGGAAAATTCATGACATCAAGGGTATAAGTCCCTCTTATTGTACGCATAAGATATTAATGGAAGATAACTATAAACCATGTGTACAAAGACAAAGGCGACTGAACCCTAATATGCAGGAATTCGTTAAAAAGGAGATTGTCAAACTCCTTGATGCAGGTCTTATTTACCCAATTTCGGATAGTCCTTGGGTGAGTCCAGTCCAATGTGTACCCAAAAAGGGTGGTATGACCGTTATCACCAATGAAGATGACCAATTAATTTCCACCAGGACTATCACGGGTTGGAGGGTATGCATTGATTACAGAAAATTAAATGATGCTACCCGAAAAGACCATTTTTCCCTTCCTTACATTGATCAAATGTTGGAAAGGTTGGCAGGAAAGAATTTTTATTGTTTTCTTGACAGTTTCTCAGGATATTTCCAAATCCCTATAGCACCCGAGGACCAAGAGAAAACCACCTTTACATGCCCTTATGGTACTTTCTCCTATCGACGTATGCCCTTTGGCTTATGCAATGCTCCTGCTACCTTCCAAAGGTGTATGGTAGCTATTTTTCATGATATGATTGAAGACTTTATGGAAGTATTCATGGATGACTTTTCAGTCTTCGGTGATTCTTTTGATTCATGTCTTCATAATCTTGAGCGTATGTTGATTCGGTGTGAAGAATCTAATCTTGTTCTTAACTGGGAAAAATGCCATTTTATGGTAAGAGAGGGCATTGTTTTAGGTCATAAAATTTCCTCTGTAGGACTGGAGGTGGATAGAGCTAAAGTAGAAGTTATAGCTAAATTACCACCACCGTCAAATGTGAAAGGTGTAAGAATTTTTCTGGGGCACACCAGTTTTTACCGGCGGTTCATTAAAGATTTTTCCAAAATTGCAACCCCAATGAACAAACTTCTTGAGAAAGACGCTCCATTTGTCTTTACAGACGAGTGTCTAAACGCCTTTAACCTCCTGAAAGCAAAACTCATGCAATCACCCATTCTCATATCTCCGAATTGGTCAATTCCATTCGAACTTATGTGTGACGCTAGTGACTTTGCTATTGGTGCAGTCTTGGGGCAAAGAATTGAAAAACATTTCAAGCCCATTTATTATGCTAGTAAGACATTGCAAGGAGCCCAACTTAATTACACTACCACCGAGAAGGAACTCCTGGAAATTGTCTTTTCGTTTGATAAATTCCGATCATATTTGGTACTAGCAAAGACGGTTGTCTATACAGACCATTCGACATTAAAGTACTTGCTTGCTAAGCAAGATGCTAAACCTCGGTTAATACGTTGGGTCTTGCTTTTGCAAGAATTCGACATTGATATTAAAGACAAAAAGGGGGCCAAAAACCTAGCAGCCGATCACCTTTCTCTACTTGAGAACCCGAATCTTGAGGTTCTCCATGAGACCGTTATTCAAGATAATTTTCCTGATGAAAATCTCATGAAAATTGAGAAAATTGATGATCCCTGGTTTGTAGACATAGCCAACTATCTTGCGGGTGGATTCCTCGAAACCGGTATGTCACATCAAAAACGAAAGAAATTTTTCAGTGACATAAAATACTATTTTTGGGAAAACCCATATCTCTTTAAACGGTGTCCTGATGGGATAATCCGTCGTTGTGTCTCCGGGGAAGAATGCAATCAAATTCTTCTCCAATGTCATCTTGGTCCCACTGGTGGACATTTCGGACCCCAAGTCACAGGGAGAAAAGTCTATGAGGCCGGTTTTTATTGGCCTACCATCTTCAAGGATGCCCACCAAATTTGTAAATCATGCGATTCTTACCAAAGGGCAGGAAAAATTAGTCAAAGAGACGAAATGCCTCAAAACATAATCCAAGTTTGTGAGGTTTTCGATATTTGGGGCATTGATTTCATGGGACCATTCCCAAAATCTAATTCCAACCAATACATACTCGTTGCTGTTGACTACGTGTCAAAATGGGCGAAAGCAAAGGCTCTCCCCACAAACGACGCACGAGTTGTTGTAGTTTTCCTTAAAGAGCTTTTTGCCCGATTCGGTACCCCGAAAGCGTTAATTAGTGACCGTGGTACCCATTTTTGCAACACCCAATTGGGAAAGGTGTTGAAACGATATGGGGTAACCCATAAAATTTCTACATCTTATCACCCACAAACAAGTGGGCAAGTTGAAAATACAAATCGGGCACTAAAAAGGATCCTTGAGAAAACGGTTAGATCAAATCCTAAGGTGTGGTCAACAAAGCTTGACGATGCTTTGTGGGCATTTAGAACCGCCCACAAAACTCCTATTGGAACCACACCTTACCGCCTAGTCTATGGAAAGGCATGTCATCTCCCTTTGGAGATAGAGCACAAATCACACTGGGCTCTTAAGACATGTAATCTCGATCTTACAGAAGCAGGAAACCTTCGTTTAAACCAACTTAATGAGTTGGATGAGTTGAGACAAAATGCCTATGAAAACTCGCTCATATACAAGGAAAAAACAAAAGTTTGGCACGACAACCATCTTAGGAATCTGAAAGATTTTAAAGAGGGTGATCGTGTTTTGCTATTTAACTCACGATTTAAACTTTTCCCTGGAAAACTCAAGTCCCGATGGATGGGACCATTTGTTGTTAACAAGGCTTTTCCATATGGAATGGTGGAGCTAAGGAATGCAAAAGGTGAAACGTTTAAGGTGAATGGCCACCGGGTCAAGCACTATGTTGATGGTCCCCTAGAAATCGAAGATGAGGTTAGCCTCAACTTCGAGAACAAAGCGTAAATCGAAATGGGGATGAGTTGGGTGAACGACTCGTTAAAAAAATGGTTCACAAATGTAAATATTTTGAATTGTGTGTACGATAATTTTTAGTTTTGTGCAAATTGATTTACGTTTGGACTTTAAACGTGCGAGTGTCGAAAAATCAGGTAAGTGAGTTTTAGTACATTTGGACGCCGTCCCATTTCTCTGGATGCCGTCCCACATTTTAATCCTGGACACCGTCCCAAAAGCTAGACTCCGTCCCACTCTTTGACGTTGGACACCGTCCCATAATCTGGACACCGTCCCAACTGCCTGACTCAGAAAAAAAATTACGTGTTTTAAACCCTATCCACCCCATTTCTCAACCACAACACACATTTTTATCAACTCTCTTCTTCCAAACACGAACACACTTCCAAAAACCCTAATTTCCTACCTCAAATTCGCGTTTCCTTCTACCAAATCCAAGCTCCAATCATGTTTTCTAGGGTATGGTTACTTCATTTTCACATTTTTCTTTCTCAATTACTTGAATTGTATGTTTATATGTATAAATTGGTGAAGGATAAGTGTGGGGTGTTTGATTTTCATGATTATTGTTTAGATTAACATGCCTTAGTTGTTTAATTACCCATATTGAGTTGATTTTGCAAAAATTACATGTTTTTAAGGGTATGCTCATGATTCTAGGGTTTGTAGAAATTGAATCCGAATTTAGGGTGGTTAATTCATGATGTTGAGTTTATGTATGATGTTAATGAAGGTTGTGAAGTGTTTAATTATTGTTGGTGATATAGATGTCAATTTGGCAGGGTCATAATTTGAATGTTCTTGAATTTGTAGCATATTTTTGAATTGAAATGAACTTATGAAACATGTATGCTTGATTTTCATTTGTGTGAGCCTGTTGAAGTAGATTGATGGTATGGGTTGCTATAATGTATGACGTTATAATGGTCGTTTGAGCTAAAATTATGAAAATTGTGTTATGATTTGTGATGAATATCATTAGAATGCAAGTTTAAATGTTATGACCTATAAACTCAACATGCTTGAGTCCTAAGTTGATGCTAAATTGTGAAGTTGTGATTTTCATTTTTGAAAGTGTAGTAGCGAGTTCATGTTGACTTTAGTTGACTTTGGTTAAAAATTGTGAACATACGCTTTTGTTTAAATGATTCATAATACTTATGAACTTTGAATGGAATGATTAAGTTCTCTTGCTACTCGGTTATGTTTTTAGCTAACATTAACACAACGGTCTCTATGTTCTTTTGGTTTGGTGTTATTATGTTTTGCAGGGACAATCTAGCCGAGGAGGACCAGCAAAGAGAGGCAGGACCGCAGGTTTGGCACCTCCACCACCACCACCGCAACAACATTCATCATCATTGTCTAGAGAGGAAGAAGAGGAGGATCTAAATGATCCTCGAGTTTGGTTGAGACTGGTTCAAAATGACGACGACTACGCAGAAACATTTGAGAGGGTAAACAGTAGGCCTATTAATGCCACATGGTACTTTATCTGGGGCCCGTTGGATGAGGCGGGTATGCACCGACATGTTTCCAACTTATTAGCCATCCCCTACGATAGGATAGTTACCCACGCATGGGAACAAGTTTTCAGCATCAACGAACCAATTTATCCCGTACTACTAAAAGAATTCTACTCAACGGTACGGTTTAATAATGTCCGTGATTATTTGTCAAATGATTTTCTTCGGTTTAGGTTGGGGGGCGAATATAGGGGTATAAGCAGTTTTGAGCTATGCAGAGTTTTGGGTATTTTTAAGGAACTCACCGACACCCAGTTAGGTGATTACTTACGGAGTTCCGATTACGTTGGTCGAGTTCCATTTCATGAGATTGCTTATTGGCGAAGAATTTGTGGGCCAAATGCATCTACACCATTCAGATCGAGCAGACACAGGTATAATGAGATTGCATCCCGGGATGATAGACTTCTTCATCGACTTATTGCATGCACTTTCAATGCAAGAGTCGAAGGCAACGAAAAGGTTAAAACTTTGGATCTATGGATAATGGACCAAATTAAACGGAGTTGCTATACCGACATTCCTGGGTTGATAGGAAACTATTTCCTGGCCATCGCTACCGAGACACGGCGAGACAAGCCGCTTCTTGGAGGCCACTACATCACCAGAATTGCTCGACACTTCAACATAGATTTCAGCCGATTACAGGAGTGTACTAACGTCATGAAACCATTAAAGAAGGTTTCTTATATCAATGCTGAAATTCTTATGAAAGATAGATATAGGCATTTGGTACCTTTTGTGGCAGGTGGCGCGAGTGGTAGTGGCGTGCAGCAAGAACAGCGGGTAGAGGAGGAAGCAGAAATGGAGGCGCAAACGAACGTTGGTGATCAGGGTCCTTGGCATCCGTCCCAATCTAGTTGGGACAGTTTGGTTAGTAGTGTTAATAATATGAGGTTGAGTCCGACTGAGCAAAGGACACACAATGACCGAATGTGGGATAGTAATCAGCGAATGGAGCAACGACAGATTGCTCAAGTGCACGATCAGGGATGGATGAGTTATGGTATTGACTGGAATAACCATAACTCAGAGTTGTTTTATTCCAACCCCGAGCAGTACTATGGGACGACACGTCTAACACCCCAATATTACACGGATCCTCAAAACCCACCTCCTCCTCACCCGATTTATGATAATAACGCTGCAATGCAGGATGCTAGGAACCGGTTTGATCAGGAATACCCGCAAAGACGCCCGTACAGAGATGGTTCGGGAAACTACTTTTGGCCATATGGTAACTAATCCAGTTAAGGCCTGCGTGCCTTTGTGAAAGGACCCGTTCATATACATTATAAATGATTCACAATAGTTGATTACATTGCGAGGTATTTGACCTCTATATGATACATTTTACAAACATTGCATTCGTTTTTAAAAGACAAACTTTCTTTACATCGAAAATTGACAGGCATGCATACCATTTCATAATATATACTATCCAACTATAAATTGATTTAATAATAATCTTTGATGAACTCAATGACTCGAATGCAACGTTCTTCGAAATATGCTATGAAAGACTCCAAGTAATATCTTTAAAATGAGCAAATGCACAGCGGAAGATTTCTTTAACACCTGAGAATAAACATGTTGTAAAGTGTCAACCAAAAGGTTGGTGAGTTCATTAGTTTATCATAATCATTTATTTCCATCATTTTAATAGACCACAAGAATTTCATTTCCAGTTCTCATAAATATACGTCCTGTAGTGACCCGAACTTTTCCATGTTTATATATATTAATTGAGATTGATATTTACATGATTAAATGTTTCCAACATGTTAAGCAATCAAACTTGTTAAGACTTGATTAATTGAAATAGGTTTCATATAGACAATTGACCACCCAAGTTGACCGGTGATTCACGAACGTTAAAACTTGTAAAAACTATATGATGACATATATATGGTTATATATATAGTTAACATGATATTATGATATGTAAACATATCATTAAGTATATTAACAATGAACTACATATGTAAAAACAAGACTACTAACTTAATGATTTTGAAACGAGACATATATGTAACGATTATCGTTGTAACGACATTTAATGTATATATATCATATTAAGAGATATTCGTACATCATAATATCATGATAATATAATAATTTAAAATCTCTTTTGATATTATAAACATTGGGTTAACAACATTTAACAAGATCGTTAACCTAAAGGTTTCAAAACAACATTTACATGTAACGACTAACGATGACTTAACGACTCAGTTAAAATGTATATACATGTAGTGTTTTAATATGTATTCATACACTTTTGAAAGACTTCAAGACACTTATCAAAATACTTCTACTTAACAAAAATGCTTACAATTACATCCTCGTTCAGTTTCATCAACAATTCTACTCGTATGCACCCGTATTCGTACTCGTACAATACACAGCTTTTAGATGTATGTACTATTGGTATATACACTCCAATGATCAGCTCTTAGCAGCCCATGTGAGTCACCTAACACATGTGGGAACCATCATTTGGCAACTAGCATGAAATATCTCATAAAATTACAAAAATATGAGTAATCATTCATGACTTATTTACATGAAAACAAAATTACATATCCTTTATATCTAATCCATACACCAACGACCAAAAACACCTACAAACACTTTCATTCTTCAATTTTCTTCATCTAATTGATCTCTCTCAAGTTCTATCTTCAAGTTCTAAGTGTTCTTCATAAATTTCAAAAGTTCTAGTTTCATAAAATCAAGAATACTTTCAAGATTGCTAGCTCACTTCCAATCTTGTAAGGTGATCATCCAACCTCAAGAAATCTTTGTTTCTTACAGTAGGTTATCATTCTAATATAAGGTAATAATCATATTCAAACTTTGGTTCAATTTCTATAACTATAACAATCTTATTTCAAGTGATGATCTTACTTGAACTTGTTTTCGTGTCATGATTTTGCTTCAAGAACTTTGAGCCATCCAAGGATCCATTGAAGCTAGATCCATTTTTCTCTTTTCCAGTAGGTTCATCCAAGGAACTTAAGGTAGTAATGATGTTCATAACATCATTCGATTCATACATATAAAGCTATCTTATTCGAAGGTTTAAACTTGTAATCACTAGAACATAGTTTAGTTAATTCTAAACTTGTTCGCAAACAAAAGTTAATCCTTCTAACTTGACTTTTAAAATCAACTAAACACATGTTCTATATCTATATGATATGCTAACTTAATGATTTAAAACCTGGAAACACGAAAAACACCGTAAAACCGGATTTACGCCGTCGTAGTAACACCGCGGGCTGTTTTGGGTTAGTTAATTAAAAACTATGATAAACTTTGATTTAAAAGTTGTTATTCTGATAAAATGATTTTTATTATGAACATGAAACTATATCCAAAAATTATGGTTAAACTCAAAGTGGAAGTATGTTTTCTAAAATGGTCATCTAGACGTCGTTCTTTCGACTGAAATGACTACCTTTACAAAAACGACTTGTAACTTATTTTTCCGACTATAAACCTATACTTTTTCTGTTTAGATTCATAAAATAGAGTTCAATATGAAACCATAGCAATTTGATTCACTCAAAACGGATTTAAAATGAAGAAGTTATGGGTAAAACAAGATTGGATAATTTTTCTCATTTTAGCTACGTGAAAATTGGTAACAAATCTATTCCAACCATAACTTAATCAACTTGTATTGTATATTATGTAATCTTGAGATACCATAGACACGTATACAATGTTTCGACCTATCATGTCGACACATCTATATATATTTCGGAACAACCATAGACACTCTATATGTGAATGTTGGAGTTAGCTATACAGGGTTGAGGTTGATTCCAAAATATATATAGTTTGAGTTGTGATCAATACTGAGATACGTATACACTGGGTCGTGGATTGATTCAAGATAATATTTATCGATTTATTTCTGTACATCTAACTGTGGACAACTAGTTGTAGGTTACTAACGAGGACAGCTGACTTAATAAACTTAAAACATCAAAATATATTAAAAGTGTTGTAAATATATTTTGAACATACTTTGATATATATGTATATATTGTTATAGGTCCGTGAATCAACCAGTGGCCAAGTCTTACTTCCCGACGAAGTAAAAATCTGTGAAAGTGAGTTATAGTCCCACTTTTAAAATCTAATATTTTTGGGATGAGAATACATGCAGGTTTTTTTAAATGATTTACAAAATAGACACAAGTACGTGAAACTACATTCTATGGTTGAATTATCGAAATCGAATATGCCCCTTTTTATTAAGTCTGGTAATCTGAGAATTAGGGAACAGACACCCTAATTGACGCGAATCCTAAAGATAGATCTATTGGGCCTAACAAACCCCATCCAAAGTACCGGATGCTTTAGTACTTCGAAATTTATATCATATCCGAAGGGTGTCCCGGAATGATGGGGATATTCTTATATATGCATCTTGTTAATGTCGGTTACCAGGTGTTCACCATATGAATGATTTTTATCTCTATGTATGGGATGTGTATTGAAATATGAAATCTTGTGGTCTATTATTATGATTTGATATATATAGGTTAAACCTATAACTCACCAACATTTTTGTTGACGTTTTAAGCATGTTTATTCTCAGGTGATTATTAAGAGCTTCCGCTGTCGCATACTTAAATAAGGACGAGATTTGGAGTCCATGCTTGTATGATATTGTGTAAAAACTGCATTCAAGAAACTTATTTTGTTGTAACATATTTGTATTGTAAACCATTATGTAATGGTCGTGTGTAAATAGGATATTTTAGATTATCATTATTTGATAATCTACTTAAAGCTTTTTAAACCTTTATTGATGAAATAAAGGTTATGGTTTGTTTTAAAATGAATGCAGTCTTTGAAAAACGTCTCATATAGAGGTCAAAACCTCGCAACGAAATCAATTAATATGGAACGTTTTTAATCAATAAGAACGGGACATTTCAGTTGGTATCCGAGCGTTGGTCTTAGAGAACCAGAAAATTGCATTAGTGTGTCTTATCGAGTTTGTTAGGATGCATTAGTGAGTCTGGACTTCGACCGTGTTTTCTTTAAAAATGATTGCTTAACATTTTTGTTGGAAACTATATATTTTTAACATATGAATATTATGTGATATATTAATCTCTTAACGTGTTTGATATTATGTGATAGATGTCTACCTCTAGAACAAGTCCCATTGACTCACCTAATAATAATGAAGAGTCAAATGTAAATTGGAATGATTCGTGGACTGAATCACAAGTTCCCGAAGAGGAACCAGAAGAAGAGTCGGAACCGGAAGAAGAATCGGAACCGGAAGAAGAATCGGAACCGGAAGAAGAAATAGAACCGGTGGGGGAAATAATAAAACGGTTAAGTAAAAGAGAATCCTCAACCAACCGACCAAGGTTAATTATGGTCAATGGTGTTTCCGCCAAGGAAGCAAAATATTGGGAGGATTACCAATTCTCCGATGAATCGGATTCCGACGAGAATTCCGATGATGTTATAGAAATAACCCCAACTGAATTTACAAAGGCAAAAGAAAATAATAAGGGAAAGGGCATAAAAATAGAGAAATCTAATTCCAACCCCGATGAACTTTATATGTATCGTCAACCCCCGAAGTCCTTAAGTTGTAACAATGACCCGGGAACCTCTAAACCACCAGGTTTTTCTAAACCAATGTGGACAACGACGGCTCGTATTAGGGGAACATCATATATCCCTAGAAACTTGGCAAAACGAACCAAAACCCAACAAGAAGAAACGAGCGAGTCGGAATAAGATAGTTGTATTCGTGTGGTGTAATATATGTAATATAGTGTGCTTATGCTTTATGATATATGTAAAAATTGCTTGTATTAATAAGTATTTTTTTTTTTATGAATCTAACTCTTGTCTATTTTACAGTTTAAAAACACAAAATGGATAGACAACCCAATATTTTAAGAGACCTACCCGGAGACATGATTGATGAAATCTTGTCTAGAGTCGGCCAAAATTCTTCGGCACAACTATTTAAGGCGAGATCAGTTTGTAAGACATTCGAAGAACGTTCCAAGAATGTCTTGGTTTATAAGAGACTTTCGTTTGAAAGATGGGGGATATCACATTGGGAAACCCATAAGTTACGATGTGTTTACTTTGACGCATATATTGCGGGGAACCCAAATGCTATTTTACGCAACGGGTTAAGAAATTATTTTGACTCAATATATCCGAATATTGGACTTCGTGATTTAGAAAAAGCGGCTAACATGCAACATAAAGAAGCATGTTATGCTTACGGATTAGTAATGTTCGCTTCTCACCAAAGTGAGAACAAGAACATCGGGCTACAACTATTAAACAAAACGTTTCCACAAGTGACGGAGTCGGTAATTGGGGTAAGAAATGAGGTTTTTAGATTATTACGGGACTGTTGGACATTACGTAACCCTCGTCCCTTTGATGATGTTACAACACGCTGTCTTATCAACGGCCATAACGGTTATGTTGCACAAGACCAAGGATGGGAAGTAGTCCTAGTAAAACCAGAATGCATGACTTGTTTCTGGACGTATGAATTACGTGTCTTTATTGCCTTTGCTGAACGACTTGTGTACTAGCTAGAATTATCTTCACAACTATCTTGTATCAAAGTTATTGTGTGCTATATTTCATGCTTTATGTAAAATAAGCGGTATTGTAAGTTTGTAAAATATTGTATAAAAGCTTGAACGCGAAATATTATTACAATCAGTTTTTCATATAGAATTATAGTAGTTGAATTGTATATTAGCTACTAAGTATGAACTTAACGGGTAGGTACTACCCGAATTTAAACTTATAAAACGCTAATATGAAGAAAAAGCTTTTATAAATGAGTTCATATTATGCTACGAAATACTATTAACTACTCTTAACATTCTGTATGATTAACTTGTTCCATTTGACTATTTTGAAGGAAATGGCACCGACTACTCGACACACCGTGAATATGAATGAAGAGGAATTTCGTACTTTTCTAGCTTCAAACATAGCCGCAGTACAGGCTGCGCTACATACCAACAATAACCTTGGATCTAGCAGTACAGGAAATCGTGTAGGATGCACCTACAAAGAATTCACTGCCTGCAAACCTTTGGAATTTGATGGAACCGAAGGACCGATCGGATTGAAACGGTGGACCGAGAAGGTCGAATCGGTGTTTGCCATAAGTAAGTGTACTGAAGAGGACAAAGTGAAGTACGCTACGCATACCTTCACAGGTTCTGCGTTAACATGGTGGAATACCTATCTAGAGCAAGTGGGACAAGATGATGCGTACGCACTACCTTGGTCAGCATTCAAGCACTTGATGAACGAGAAGTACCGTCCCAGAACTGAGGTCAATAAGCTCAAGACAGAACTTAGAGGGTTACGAACCCAAGGATTTGATATTACCACATACGAAAGACGATTCACAGAATTGTGCCTATTGTGTCCGGGAGCATTCGAAGATGAGGAAGAGAAGATTGACGCGTTTGTGAAAGGATTACCAGAAAGAATCCAAGAAGATATAAGTTCACACGAGCCCGCCTCCATACAACAGGCATGTAGAATGGCTCACAAACTCGTGAACCAAATTGAAGAAAGAATTAAAGAACAGACTGCTGAAGAGGCCAATGTGAAGCAAGTCAAAAGAAAGTGGGAGGAAAACGGTGATAAGAATCACCAATACAACAACAACAACAATTACAACAATAATCGCAACAATTATCCCAACAATCGCAACATCAATCGCAACTACAACAAACGGCCCAACAACAACAACAACAACAGCAACTACAACAATCATCCCAACAACAATAATAACCGCAACAACAACAACAATCAGAAGCAGCTATGCCAAAGGTGTGAAAAGAATCACTCGGGGTTCTGCACCAAATTTTGCAACAAGTGTAAAAGAAATGGTCATAGCGCGGCGAAGTGTGAGGTCTACGGACCAGGGGTTAATAGAACGAAAGGAACAAATGGTGTCGGAACGAGTAATGGCGGAGCAAGTAGTGTCGGAGCAAGTTATGCCAATGTAGTTTGTTATAAATGTGGAAAACCAGGCCACATTATTAGAAATTGCCCGAACCAGGAGAACACGAATGGACAAGGCCGTGGAAGAGTTTTCAATATTAATGCGGCAGAGGCACAGGAAGACCCGGAGCTTGTTACGGGTACGTTTCTTATTGACAATAAATCTGCTTACGTTTTATTTGATTCGGGTGCGGATAGAAGCTATATGAGTAGAGATTTTTGTGCTAAATTAAGTTGTCCATTGACGCCTTTGGATAGTAAATTTTTACTCGAATTAGCAAATGGTAAATTAATTTCAGCAGATAATATATGTCGGAATCGAGAAATTAAACTGGTTAGCGAAACATTTAAGATTGATTTGATACCAGTAGAGTTAGGGAGTTTTGATGTGATAATTGGTATGGACTGGTTGAAAGAAGTGAAAGCGGAGATCGTTTGTTACAAAAATGCAATTCGCATTATACGAGAAAAAGGAAAACCCTTAATGGTGTACGGAGAAAAGGGCAACACGAAGCTACATCTTATTAGTAATTTGAAGGCACAAAAACTAATAAGAAAAGGTTGCTATGCTGTTCTAGCACACGTCGAGAAAGTACAAACTGAAGAAAAGAGCATCAATGATGTTCCCGTCGCAAAAGAATTTCCTGATGTATTTCCGAAAGAATTACCGGGATTACCCCCACATCGATCCGTTGAATTTCAAATAGATCTTGTACCAGGAGCTGCACCAATAGCTCGTGCTCCTTACAGACTCGCACCCAGCGAGATGAAAGAACTACAAAGCCAATTACAAGAACTTTTAGAGCGTGGTTTCATTCGACCAAGCACATCACCGTGGGGAGCTCCTGTTTTGTTTGTCAAGAAGAAAGATGGTACATTCAGGTTGTGTATCGACTACCGAGAGTTGAACAAACTTACCATCAAGAACCGCTACCCACTACCGAGAATCGATGACTTATTTGATCAACTACAAGGCTCGTCTGTTTATTCAAAGATTGACTTACGTTCCGGGTATCATCAAATGCGGGTGAAAGAAGATGATATTCCAAAGACTGCTTTCAGAACACGTTACGGTCATTACGAGTTTATGGTCATGCCGTTTGGTTTAACTAATGCACCAGCTGTGTTCATGGACCTTATGAACCGAGTGTGTGGACCATATCTTGACAAGTTTGTCATTGTTTTCATTGATGACATACTTATTTACTCAAAGAATGACCAAGAACACGGTGAACATTTGAGAAAGGTGTTAGAAGTATTGAGGAAGGAAGAATTGTACGCTAAGTTTTCAAAGTGTGCATTTTGGTTGGAAGAAGTTCAATTCCTCGGTCACATAGTGAACAAAGAAGGTATTAAGGTGGATCCGGCAAAGATAGAAACTGTTGAAAAGTGGGAAACCCCGAAAACTCCGAAACACATACGCCAGTTTTTAGGACTAGCTGGTTACTACAGAAGGTTCATCCAAGACTTTTCCAGAATAGCAAAACCCTTGACTGCATTAACGCATAAAGGGAAGAAATTTGAATGGAATGATGAACAAGAGAAAGCGTTTCAGTTATTGAAGAAAAAGCTAACTACGGCACCTATATTATCATTGCCTGAAGGGAATGATGATTTTGTGATTTATTGTGACGCATCAAAGCAAGGTCTCGGTTGTGTATTAATGCAACGAACGAAGGTGATTGCTTATGCGTCTAGACAATTGAAGATTCACGAACAAAATTATACGACGCATGATTTGGAATTAGGCGCGGTTGTTTTTGCATTAAAGACTTGGAGGCACTACTTATATGGGGTCAAAAGTATTATATATACCGACCACAAAAGTCTTCAACACATATTTAATCAGAAACAACTGAATATGAGGCAGCGTAGGTGGATTGAATTATTGAATGATTACGACTTTGAGATTCGTTACCACCCGGGGAAGGCAAATGTGGTAGCCGATGCCTTGAGCAGGAAGGACAGAGAACCCATTCGAGTAAAATCTATGAATATAATGATTCATAATAACCTTACTACTCAAATAAAGGAGGCGCAACAAGGAGTTTTAAAAGAGGGAAATTTAAAGGATGAAATACCCAAAGGATCGGAGAAGCATCTTAATATTCGGGAAGACGGAACCCGGTATAGGGCTGAAAGGATTTGGGTACCAAAATTTGGAGATATGAGAGAAATGGTACTTAGAGAAGCTCATAAAACCAGATACTCAATACATCCTGGAACGGGGAAGATGTACAAGGATCTCAAGAAACATTTTTGGTGGCCGGGTATGAAAGCCGATGTTGCTAAATACGTAGGAGAATGTTTGACGTGTTCTAAAGTCAAAGCTGAGCATCAGAAACCATCAGGTCTACTTCAACAACCCGAAATCCCAGAATGGAAATGGGAAAACATTACCATGGATTTCATCACTAAATTGCCAAGGACTGCAAGTGGTTTTGATACTATTTGGGTAATAGTTGATCGTCTCACCAAATCAGCACACTTCCTGCCAATAAGAGAAGATGACAAGATGGAGAAGTTAGCACGACTGTATTTGAAGGAAGTCATCTCCAGACATGGAATACCAATCTCTATTATCTCTGATAGGGATGGCAGATTTATTTCAAGATTCTGGCAGACATTACAGCAAGCATTAGGAACTCGTCTAGACATGAGTACTGCCTATCATCCACAAACTGATGGGCAGAGCGAAAGGACGATACAAACGCTTGAAGACATGCTACGAGCATGTGTTATTGATTTCGGAAACAGTTGGGATCGACATCTACCGTTAGCAGAATTTTCCTACAACAACAGCTACCATTCAAGCATTGAGATGGCGCCGTTTGAAGCACTTTATGGTAGAAAGTGCAGGTCTCCGATTTGTTGGAGTGAAGTGGGGGATAGACAGATTACGGGTCCGGAGATTATACAAGAAACTACCGAGAAGATCATCCAAATTCAACAACGGTTGAAAACCGCCCAAAGTCGACAAAAGAGCTACGCTGACATTAAAAGAAAAGATATAGAATTTGAAATTGGAGAGATGGTCATGCTTAAAGTTGCACCTTGGAAAGGCGTTGTTCGATTTGGTAAACGAGGGAAATTAAATCCAAGGTATATTGGACCATTCAAGATTATTGATCGTGTCGGGCCAGTAGCTTACCGACTTGAGTTACCTCAACAACTCGCGGCTGTACATAACACTTTCCACGTCTCGAATTTGAAGAAATGTTTTGCTAAAGAAGATCTCACTATTCCGTTAGATGAAATCCAAATCAACGAAAAACTTCAATTCATCGAAGAACCCGTCGAAATAATGGATCGTGAGGTTAAAAGACTTAAGCAAAATAAGATACCAATTGTTAAGGTTCGATGGAATGCTCGTAGAGGGCCCGAGTTCACCTGGGAGCGTGAAGATCAGATGAAGAAGAAATACCCGCATCTATTTCCAGAAGATTCGTCAACACCTTCAACAGCTTAAAATTTCGGGACGAAATTTATTTAACGGGTAGGTACTGTAGTGACCCGAACTTTTCCATGTTTATATATATTAATTGAGATTGATATTTACATGATTAAATGTTTCCAACATGTTAAGCAATCAAACTTGTTAAGACTTGATTAATTGAAATAGGTTTCATATAGACAATTGACCACCCAAGTTGACCGGTGATTCACGAACGTTAAAACTTGTAAAAACTATATGATGACATATATATGGTTATATATATAGTTAACATGATATTATGATATGTAAACATATCATTAAGTATATTAACAATGAACTACATATGTAAAAACAAGACTACTAACTTAATGATTTTGAAACGAGACATATATGTAACGATTATCGTTGTAACGACATTTAATGTATATATATCATATTAAGAGATATTCGTACATCATAATATCATGATAATATAATAATTTAAAATCTCTTTTGATATTATAAACATTGGGTTAACAACATTTAACAAGATCGTTAACCTAAAGGTTTCAAAACAACATTTACATGTAACGACTAACGATGACTTAACGACTCAGTTAAAATGTATATACATGTAGTGTTTTAATATGTATTCATACACTTTTGAAAGACTTCAAGACACTTATCAAAATACTTCTACTTAACAAAAATGCTTACAATTACATCCTCGTTCAGTTTCATCAACAATTCTACTCGTATGCACCCGTATTCGTACTCGTACAATACACAGCTTTTAGATGTATGTACTATTGGTATATACACTCCAATGATCAGCTCTTAGCAGCCCATGTGAGTCACCTAACACATGTGGGAACCATCATTTGGCAACTAGCATGAAATATCTCATAAAATTACAAAAATATGAGTAATCATTCATGACTTATTTACATGAAAACAAAATTACATATCCTTTATATCTAATCCATACACCAACGACCAAAAACACCTACAAACACTTTCATTCTTCAATTTTCTTCATCTAATTGATCTCTCTCAAGTTCTATCTTCAAGTTCTAAGTGTTCTTCATAAATTTCAAAAGTTCTAGTTTCATAAAATCAAGAATACTTTCAAGATTGCTAGCTCACTTCCAATCTTGTAAGGTGATCATCCAACCTCAAGAAATCTTTGTTTCTTACAGTAGGTTATCATTCTAATATAAGGTAATAATCATATTCAAACTTTGGTTCAATTTCTATAACTATAACAATCTTATTTCAAGTGATGATCTTACTTGAACTTGTTTTCGTGTCATGATTTTGCTTCAAGAACTTTGAGCCATCCAAGGATCCATTGAAGCTAGATCCATTTTTCTCTTTTCCAGTAGGTTCATCCAAGGAACTTAAGGTAGTAATGATGTTCATAACATCATTCGATTCATACATATAAAGCTATCTTATTCGAAGGTTTAAACTTGTAATCACTAGAACATAGTTTAGTTAATTCTAAACTTGTTCGCAAACAAAAGTTAATCCTTCTAACTTGACTTTTAAAATCAACTAAACACATGTTCTATATCTATATGATATGCTAACTTAATGATTTAAAACCTGGAAACACGAAAAACACCGTAAAACCGGATTTACGCCGTCGTAGTAACACCGCGGGCTGTTTTGGGTTAGTTAATTAAAAACTATGATAAACTTTGATTTAAAAGTTGTTATTCTGATAAAATGATTTTTATTATGAACATGAAACTATATCCAAAAATTATGGTTAAACTCAAAGTGGAAGTATGTTTTCTAAAATGGTCATCTAGACGTCGTTCTTTCGACTGAAATGACTACCTTTACAAAAACGACTTGTAACTTATTTTTCCGACTATAAACCTATACTTTTTCTGTTTAGATTCATAAAATAGAGTTCAATATGAAACCATAGCAATTTGATTCACTCAAAACGGATTTAAAATGAAGAAGTTATGGGTAAAACAAGATTGGATAATTTTTCTCATTTTAGCTACGTGAAAATTGGTAACAAATCTATTCCAACCATAACTTAATCAACTTGTATTGTATATTATGTAATCTTGAGATACCATAGACACGTATACAATGTTTCGACCTATCATGTCGACACATCTATATATATTTCGGAACAACCATAGACACTCTATATGTGAATGTTGGAGTTAGCTATACAGGGTTGAGGTTGATTCCAAAATATATATAGTTTGAGTTGTGATCAATACTGAGATACGTATACACTGGGTCGTGGATTGATTCAAGATAATATTTATCGATTTATTTCTGTACATCTAACTGTGGACAACTAGTTGTAGGTTACTAACGAGGACAGCTGACTTAATAAACTTAAAACATCAAAATATATTAAAAGTGTTGTAAATATATTTTGAACATACTTTGATATATATGTATATATTGTTATAGGTCCGTGAATCAACCAGTGGCCAAGTCTTACTTCCCGACGAAGTAAAAATCTGTGAAAGTGAGTTATAGTCCCACTTTTAAAATCTAATATTTTTGGGATGAGAATACATGCAGGTTTTTTAAATGATTTACAAAATAGACACAAGTACGTGAAACTACATTCTATGGTTGAATTATCGAAATCGAATATGCCCCTTTTTATTAAGTCTGGTAATCTGAGAATTAGGGAACAGACACCCTAATTGACGCGAATCCTAAAGATAGATCTATTGGGCCTAACAAACCCCATCCAAAGTACCGGATGCTTTAGTACTTCGAAATTTATATCATATCCGAAGGGTGTCCCGGAATGATGGGGATATTCTTATATATGCATCTTGTTAATGTCGGTTACCAGGTGTTCACCATATGAATGATTTTTATCTCTATGTATGGGATGTGTATTGAAATATGAAATCTTGTGGTCTATTATTATGATTTGATATATATAGGTTAAACCTATAACTCACCAACATTTTTGTTGACGTTTTAAGCATGTTTATTCTCAGGTGATTATTAAGAGCTTCCGCTGTCGCATACTTAAATAAGGACGAGATTTGGAGTCCATGCTTGTATGATATTGTGTAAAAACTGCATTCAAGAAACTTATTTTGTTGTAACATATTTGTATTGTAAACCATTATGTAATGGTCGTGTGTAAATAGGATATTTTAGATTATCATTATTTGATAATCTACTTAAAGCTTTTTAAACCTTTATTGATGAAATAAAGGTTATGGTTTGTTTTAAAATGAATGCAGTCTTTGAAAAACGTCTCATATAGAGGTCAAAACCTCGCAACGAAATCAATTAATATGGAACGTTTTTAATCAATAAGAACGGGACATTTCACGTCCCATGCATAGAGACAAAAATAATCATTCATATGGTGAACACCTGGTAACCGACATTAACTAGATACATATAAGAATATCCCCTATCATTCCGGGATCCTCCTTCGGACATGATATAAATTTCGAAGTACTAAAGCATCCGGTACTTTGGATGGGGTTTGTTAGGCCCAATAGATCTATCTTTAGGATTTGCGTCAATTAGGGTGTTTGTTCCCTAATTCTTAGATTACCAGACTTTAATAAAAAGGGGCATATTCGATTTCGATAATTCAACCATAGAATGTAGTTTCAATTACTTGTGTCTATTTCGTCAAACATTTATAAAAGCGCATGTATTCTCAGTTCCAAAAATATAAAGGGTAAAAAGGCAAATGAAACTCACCATACTGTATTTCGTAGTAAAAATACATATAACGTCATTGAACAAGTGCAAGGTTGGCCTCGGATTCACGAACCTAAATTAATTATATATATTTATGTGTTGGTCAATATTTGTCTAACAAATTAGGTCAAGTCATAGTGTACCACAATCCTAATGCTCGAGACTAATATGCAAAAGTCAACAAAAGTAAATTTGACTCAAAATAATTTCCAAAAATCTATACATGATTAATATATAGTTTAAATATCGTCGTTTTATATTTTTAAATATTTTTAAAAGATTTATTAGAGTAAATAATATAATTTATTTATTAATAAATAAAATTTTATATTAAATTTATATAATAAAATATACTTTTATATATATTAAGTAATAAAATTTATAGGGTTTATTTAATATCATAAAGATAATATGATAGGTATTATTAAAGTAAATTATTATACGTAGTAAAATATGTTTGTATCACATATTTATTTGATAAAATAATATCTATAATGATAGTAAGTAAAAGTTGTATTATTTTGTAATAATAATTATTATTATAAAAATATCAATATTTATAATTACTAAGATGACATTATGATAAAACGATAATTCTAATTATGATAACTTTAATATTTACGCTAATTTTTAATATTATCTTAAAAATAATAATAATATTTAAAATAATAACAATAATGATATTTTATAGTAACAATGACATTTCTATTAAAATGATAATTTTTGTTAAAATGATAGTTTTAATACTAACGATACTTTTAATAATAATAGTAATGATAAAAAATAATAAGAACGATAATTTTATCTAAATTAATATCTTATAATATTTTAATTTCATCATGATACTCTTACTCATTATTTCCTAATCATTTCGTTTAATAGATTTTAATCGTCTTTTATATCGTGTTCATAATAATGATAATAATAGTAATCAAAATAATTAGGTGTTACAAATATTTGTTTTAGTTACACTAATATTAATAATGATAGTTACTATAACATTACTAACGATAATACTAATAATTATCTTAATGATAATATAGTAATAATAATAGTAACAATAACAATAACCATTTTTAAATAATGATATATATATTAATAATGATAATAATAATAATAATAATAATAATAATAATAATAATTGGATAATAATAATAATACTAATTATAACTTTAACGATAATAACGATAGTAATAATAAAAAAAATAACAATTTTTAATGATAAATCCCTTTTATTGATAAAGATAATAATAATGATAATAATAAGATAAAACTAGAACGAAGATAAAAACGACGATAATAATAATCATTTTTAATAAAAATATCGAAAATTCAATTGATTATAACTTCTAATCCGTTCATCGAAACCATTCGATATCTAAAGGAAAAGTTCTTAATTTTTCGCTAGCTTTCTAAGGACATGCATATCTTATACCTTATCTTAACCGCAAGAGTAACTAATTCAAGATTCAACCTAACCTGTCTAAGGGCAATATCAAATGTACAAGCATGCATAATCCTAAATACTCGAGCACTAGTCATGGATACACTATTAGTATGTAAAAGTTAAATTATGAGTACTCACGTATCAATATTGAGATTCAATATTGCAGGAAAGGTACGTAGACGCAACGAAAATGATAAACACTATATTGACCTCACGAGCATACCCATGAACCATACTCAATCACCTCCATAGCTATAACCCATAATTTCCTTAATCCTATCCTACTCGAAAAACAATTTCGAAATCACTCGGACAGCACTCCGTCGTAATATTTTATGTATACTAATAATATCTTGAAATAATACGGAGTAAATATATATATGTAAATCGATTGAGAGAGTTTAGAGAAAAATATTTTCAAGTTTCTATGAAATAATGAAACCTATTGAATTCTATTTATAATAGATTTTTGAATTATTAAAGTGAATTATTAAAGTATGAATTATTAAAGTGAATTATTAAAGTATGAATTATTAAAGTATGAATTATTAAAGTGAATTATTAAAGTATGAATTATTAAAGTGAATTATTAAACTATGAATTATTAAAGTGAATTATTAAAGTTAAAGTAAAGTATAAATAAAGTAAAGGTAAAGTTTAAGTATAGTAAAAGTATAAAACTATGTACATATAATACGCGTATAAATATATATAATATTAATTTGAATCGTTATATATATATAATAAAATAAAATATAAATATCGTTATCTTTATCATTCTAGTTAAGTAATGAGTTGTCAAAAGTGGTTCTAGATATTTATAAAAGTTATATACGTTTTAATAATAAAGTTCTTTTTAAACTGAAAACGTTTTTGTACGTTTGAAACTAAATAGATCAATCGAGTCTTTATGAGATTCAATCTTCCACTATCCTTTGTCTAGTTCTCAATGATTGACAATTTGTTCTTATTTATAAATCACTTTACCATTTATTGTTAAAATGGAAAGATTTCTCAAATCAACGTGGGCCTTTCAACAGAGACTTGTAATCATAATTTAATATATCTGATAATTCAATCATTTGATCTTATCTTCTAATTCCATTGATAAACATTTTGAAACAGATACAATCATGTAAAGTATTTAATCTAATATTTTGTTTACGTTTCAAGTTATAATATATATACACATATACATATATAATCATATTCGTTTAATGGTTCGTGAATCGTTGGAACTTGGTCGAGGTTGAATGAATGTATGAACATAGTTTAAAATTCTTGAAATTTAACTTAACAAATATTGCTTATCGTGTCGGAAACATATAAAGATTAAAGTTTAAATTTGGTTGGAAATTTCCGGGTTGTCACAGTACCTACCCGTTAAAGAAATTTCGTCCCGAAATTTGAGTGGAAAGGTCGTGAATGATAATAAGTATGTTTTCATGATGCATACGGGCTGAAAATTAGAGTTTTATCATCAGCGAATAATTTGGATAAACAATCCATTTATATGAAGAGTACGAATGAAGCTAACATAGAAGAGTGAAATGAGTAAGTGTAGATTCATCTTATCATTTGACGTAGATATGATTGATTCCCAGATTTCAAGGGATTTGAAGAAAATCTTCTTAATAAGATTTGACTATCCGGTAATCAAGGGAATTAGGATCCGCTTTAAATGCGATCGTCCATTTTAATTGTTCTGTCGGAGATTTTCTTATAAATTCACCTCCTTCGTTTCCTTACAACTCACACCTCCTGTTGATGCATTTTATGCAAGTCCCTAGACATCTACCCACGTCCATTGCAGGTACAACAGTTTACAGGCCACCATGATTGCTCGTTATTATCCTATTCGTGTTTGTATGTGGTTACAGGAACTGCAGGAACGAGATTTAGATGTTTGACTATGTTAGACTTAGTCAGACATACGAGTGAAGCCTCACTAGTACGGCTGACAGGCTCATACGCACGGTTGATGCTGAGCTAAGTCACAATTACAACCTAAATGAGAAGACACGAGTGAGTGATCACCCGTACGGCTGATGAAGCAAACTCGTACGTGTGATGAATGAATCGTATGGGTGAGTCAACAGCAGGGGTATATAAAGTCTTATGTTCTTCATTTTAGGTTAAGCCTCTCATTTGTTACACACACTCAGATCTAGTGAGCTCCTCCGATTCTCTCTCAGTCCAAATCACCCAGGTGGTGAATAATAGCTCTAGGTGTTGATCTAATCTCACTTGATTTAGTTGTGGTTTGACTAAATTAAGCAAAAAAAAAACTTAACCTATTCACTAGAGGGTTTGATTCACTTATTCCGTCATTGTGTGAGTTAAATCTGTTGATTTCTAAGTTCCTAGTCATGTTTCATCACCTTCTATTCTTTCCCCCTCAACTCATATTTTAAAGTATTCATCAATATGCTCCATCCAGTTCTGATTCTCGATATACTTCTAACTTTCATATCGATCATTCTTCTTTTTCATCTACCGCCGGAAGAATCTATTTACTTCTATTATACTCTTGAGTTTATAGTGTTTCTAGTTCTCCCGTGTCTTTATATTGCTATATGCATCGATATATATGGTTTATAATTTCTGGTTTGTAGTTGGGCTTTATATGTTCCCTTATATTTCAAAGTCTCTGCTTCTGTCTTCTATAATCATTATCATTCATAGTTAATGCTCTCTTTTATTTGCTGCAATTTATACCCCAATTTCTATTTCGGAGTTTTGTCCTTTCGTTTCTTCTTCTTGCGATTAAGCACCACTTGTAATGGTCCAGAATTCACAGATATAAATTTCAGAATGAACATTGTTAATGTTCTAGGAAGGAAATTGTGATGGCACGATCTTGACTTGTCAAATTACTAGAATACCTTGGAAAAGGCCGAATCATCAAGAAATATTTTCTTGATATTTTAGAGGTTAAATAGAATACAAGAGTCGTATAACATGACATATGATGATGTTATGATCTGTGAATCATCACGTTCCATTTAGAAACTCAGCATGACTTACTGTAATATAATCACATTGATCAAGTGTCATTATATTATACTAATTCATGCTCCAGTTCCCAACACTACTTCAAAATATTCCTATTTTAAACTTGAATGTTTCAGAATTTAGAAACTAAAATAGTTTCTTTTATGATGTAATTCAGATAGCGCGAAGAGGTAAATGATTTCAAATAAGAAAAATTAAGAAAATATCTTCAGAAATATGGAGGATATTTATAATGAAAGATATGATGATATTTTAGAATTTCTAATATCAGAGGATGATGAAGAATATTGTCCGCAGGGGTTTAGAGTCAGGAGCAAGGTATTCGTTAATGACTTCAGCAGGTACTGAATCATTTGGATCCTTTGAAGTCAGGTTCAGTCTTTGTAATTTGTCCACAACCTCCTTCCTACTTTGCTCAATCCGTTTTCCAGTTTCAAAACTTCTCTTTTTCTGCGCTTTGCCAGCACACTTCATCATTATCATCCAGCTTTTACCGTTTAAAGTCGTTTATAGTTTTTGCTGCTTCATCAGCATTTTTTTCCATTTTCGGAGAACCAATTCGTAGTTCGGAGTGTTTTTCAGAAACTTCACATTCAAATTAAGTCCAGAAGATAGACGTTATATATATACACATATAACTGTTGGCGTAGACATGCTGCGAGATTTCAAAATACTGATTGCTAATTCCCAATGATTCGTATGACAATTCTCATTACAAGATGCGAATGAGTAAATGATGGGGTTTCAATGAATAATTATAATGACTTTTTGGAGAGGCTAAAGTCAAAGGGTAATGAAGTTGTTGGTACATCTGCTAATAATGTGGTGGAATGTAAAAGGTTCCCTGGTAACGATGGTGTGTATCTCAAGGTTATAATAAGGTTAGTCTAACTGAAAAGTCGAAGTTGACTTGCTGGAGCTGTGACAAAACTGGCTACTTTGATTAGGAGTCGCAAAGTTATTTTTGCTAATAAATGCCAAAGAATCTGACGCGAATACGTTGTTTAAACTTTTACTTTGGTTTCAAGAGTTTTTCGGGTACATAACTGTGGGTAACATGTGGTTGGATCATCATCTCGATTGCTCATCATTCGAAGTGTCTTCAGAAATTTTTGAAGGGTTTGAACACAGATTGTAATCGTTAACATACATTTGATGTTCTAACACAGTTTTGAAGTCAAAATATAGCTTGTGAAAGATGTAAGGATCTAAGAGTGATGATTTTGGTCATATCTCAAGTTGAATATTGAGATTTCAAAATCAGAATATGTAATTAAATTTTGAATGAGTATGGTTGTTTTGATTTCTATAAAAGAATGTATATTGTTGTGAAAGTAGGGAGTATAATGGATGATTTGCTGAATCAGATTCGAAGAATGTAACATATTAATTGTGAATTTATATATCTCTCGGGTATTACCTACCCGTTAAAAAAAAATTTCACAATTAATATTTTGTACAAAAGAATTTTATTACAGTCTTTATGAAAATATATATATGTATATTTTCTTCAGATGTAACATAGATTTAATGAGTTAATGTTAAATTAAACTCATTTGATTTACGGTTGAAACTAGAATTGAATAATCCCTAAAGGCTTTAAAAAAGTACATAACTTTTACGCATTATTTCTTTAATGACATTGAAATTATGAATCAATACTTCGTTATTTGTTGATGTATGATATTCGGTTCGTGGAATTCTTGTGAATTTCGCAAAGTACGAATGATGTTATCTGAAAAGTTTCGGGTACATCGATGATGAAAGTGAAAAATCAAATATATACTTGATTTATTATGAATTGGAATTTGTTGAATCGCGATAGAGATTGTAGTTAACGCTGGTTAAGTTGCAGCCGAAGGACGTACATTATTGCATATTTGTAATATGAATTAACCGAGTAGTTAAGATTCACACTCAATAGCTTAGCACGGAAAGATTTATTTCAAAATATATATATATATATATATATATATATATATATATATATATATATATATATATATATATATATATATATATATATAATATACATATAATTTCTTCAGAGGGAATGAGTTAATTCTTCATAACTCGTTGATACAATATACACGTTATTGATTCGTAATGATGTCCACAGTGATTCTTGAACTGACGGAGTTTGTGATGTTATCGGTGTTGTTGATTCGGATGTTGACTGTACTGACGATGATGGTAACGCTGACGGTACTGTTGATGCTGTTGGTAAAGCAAGTTTAGCTTGTTAATCACACACCATTTTTATCAGGGTTTCTACTCTTCCTTCTATCATTTTGGTTTGCTTAACTGATTTATGGTTAGGGCTAGATTAGATAATCTCTAAGAGTTTAGAGATTACATAATCGCCGCGGAAATGTTTCTCCAATGAAGTTATGAATTAATACTTCGTCAGTTATTGTTGTTGGTACTCCTTGGTATCTATGGTGCGTATGACGTTGATGCTCGTGGGACAGATTGTGAAGTTGAGGTTTACGACGCGGTTATGGTTGAAGGTGGTAATGGTACTGTTGGCGTTGATGATGGTGGTACTGGTTATGCTTTTGATGCTGCTGCTGGTGTTTGTAATCTCTGCATCATATTCTCCAAAGCCACTACCCGAGCGCGAAGCTCGTTGACTTCTTCTATTACACCGGGGTGATTGTCGGTTCGGACGAGCGGATAAATAAAATCTAAAATTTTATGTAATATATAATCGTGACGAGATACTCTGGAAATGAGCGAGAAAATGGTGTTTCGGACAGGTTCGCCGGTAAGTGCTTCAGGTTCTTCGTCAAGAGGGTAATGTGGTGGATGGAAGAGATCACCTTCTTCTTGTTTCCAATGATTGAGGAGGCTACGAACCCATCCCCAATTCATCCAGAATAGGTGATGACTAATTGGTTGATCTATTCCGGTCACACTGCTTTCGGAGCTTGAATGGGATTCCATTTTGGAATCTGAGTGACTTGAACTGATGACGAATTCCATTTCGTACGATTGGATAAAGGATTTTTTTTTTTCGATATGAAATGATTTTGGCTAACGGATGGTATTCTAATTACATAGAATATATATATATATATATATATATATATATATATATATATATATATATATATATATATATATATATATATATATATAGATCAAAAGATTTCGTAGATTACGGAGGACTTTGCGGGATATGTCAGACAAAGTTTAAAGTAACAGATACGATAAGATATGATTTAGCAGATATGCTAAGATATGAATTTTTGTCTATACACTATTCATGCAATCAATGCAGCAAGACGTGTCTTAGACTAAAAATGATAAGCAGGTAATTTTCTGAGGATGATAAGTAGTTAATTTTCGACACAAAATGATAAGCAAAACTTTTGACATGCAGACACGGTCGAAGTCCAGACTCACTAATGCAACCTATCGACTTATCAGTTAGACACACTAATGCAGACCTGGTTCGCTAAGACCACCGCTCTGATACCAACTGAAAGGGACCGTTCATATACATTATAAACGATTCACAATAGTTGATTACATTGCGAGGTATTTGACCTCTATATGATACATTTTACAAACATTGCATTCGTTTTTAAAAGACAAACTTTCTTTACATCGAAAATTGACAGGCATGCATACCATTTCATAATATCCACTATCCAACTATAAATTGATTTAATAATAATCTTTGATGAACTCAATGACTCGAATGCAACGTTCTTCGAAATATGCTATGAAAGACTCCAAGTAATATCTTTAAAATGAGCAAATGCACAGCGGAAGATTTCTTTAACACCTGAGAATAAACATGCTGTAAAGTGTCAACCAAAAGATTGGTGAGTTCATTAGTTTATCATAATCATTTATTTCCATCATTTTAATAGACCACAAGAATTTCATTTCCAGTTCTCATAAATATACGTCCCATGCATAGAGACAAAAATAATCATTCATATGGTGAACACCTGGTAACCGACATTAACTAGATACATATAAGAATATCCCCTATCATTCCGGGATCCTCCTTCGGACATGATATAAATTTCGAAGTACTAAAGCATCCAGTACTTTGAATGGGGTTTGTTAGGCCAATAGATCTATCTTTAGGATTCGCGTCAATTAGGGTGTCTGTTCCCTAATTCTTAGATTACCAGACTTTAATAAAAAGGGGCATATTCGATTTCGATAATTCAACCATAGAATGTAGTTTCAATTACTTGTGTCTATTTCGTCAAACATTTATAAAAGCGCATGTATTCTCAGTCCCAAAAATATAAAGGGTAAAAAGGCAAATGAAACTCACCATACTGTATTTCGTAGTAAAAATACATATAACGTCATTGAACAAATGCAAGGTTGGCCTCGGATTCACGAACCTAAATTAATTATATATATTTATGTGTTGGTCAATATTTGTCTAACAAATTAGGTCAAGTCATAGTGTACCACAATCCTAATGCTCGAGACTAATATGCAAAAGTCAACAAAAGTAAATTTGACTCAAAATAATTTCCAAAAATCTATACATGATTAATATATAGTTTAAATATCGTCGTTTTATATTTTTAAATATTTTTAAAAGATTTATTAGAGTAAATAATATAATTTATTTATTAATAAATAAAATTTTATATTAAATTTATATAATAAAATATACTTTTATATATATTAAGTAATAAAATTTATAGGGTTCATTTAATATCATAAAGATAATATGATAGGTATTATTAAAGTAAGTTATTATACGTAGTAAAATATGTTTGTATCACATATTTATTTGATAAAATAATATCTATAATGATAGTAAGTAAAAGTTGTATTATTTTGTAATAATAATTATTATTATAAAAATATCAATATTTATAATTACTAAGATGACATTATGATAAAACGATAATTCTAATTATGATAACTTTAATATTTACGATAATTTTTAATATTATCTTTAAAATAATAATTCAATTTAAAAAAATAACAATAATGATATTTTATAGTAACAATGACATTTCTATTAAAATGATAATTTTTGTTAAAATGATAGTTTTAATACTAACGATACTTTTAATAATAATAGTAATGATAAAAAATAATAAGAACGATAATTTTATCTAAATCAATATCTTATAATATTTTAATTTCATCATGATACTCTTACTCATTATTTCCTAATCGTTTCGTTTAATAGCTTTTAATCGTCTTTTATATCGTGTTCATAATAATGATAATAATAGTAATCAAAATAATTAGGTGTTACAAATATTTGTTTTAGTTACACTAATATTAATAATGATAGTTACTATAACATTACTAACGATAATACTAATAATTATCTTAATGATAATATAGTAATAATAATAGTAACAATAACAATAACCATTTTTAAATAATGATATATATATTAATAATGATAATAATAATAATAATAATAATAATAATAATAATAATAATAATAATAATAATAATATTTGGATAATAATAATAATACTAATTATAACTTTAACGATAATAACGATAGTAATAATAAAAAAATAACAATTTTTAATGATAAATCCCTTTTATTGATAAAGATAATAATAATGATAATAATAAGATAAAACTGGAACGACGATAAAAATGACGATAATAATAATCATTTTTAATAAAAATATCGAAAATTCAATTGATTATAACTTCTAATCCGTTCATCGAAACCATTCGATATCTAAAGGAAAAGTTCTTAATTTTTCGCTAGCTTTCCAAGGACATGCATATCTTATACCTTATCTTAACCGCAAGAGTAACTAATTCAAGATTCAACCTAACCTGTCTAAGGGCAATATCAAAAGTACAAGCATGCATAATCCTAAATACTCGAGCACTAGTCAGGGATACACTATTAGTATGTAAAAGTTAAATTATGAGTACTCACGTATCAATATTGAGATTCAATATTGCAGGAAAGGTACGTAGACGCAACGAAAATGATAAACACTATATTGACCTCACGAGCATACCCATGAACCATACTCAATCACCTCCATAGCTATAACCCATAATTTCCTTAATCCTATCCTACTCGAAAAACAATTTCGAAATCACTCGGACAACACTCCGTCGTAATATTTTATGTATACTAATAATATCTTGAAATAATACGGAGTAAATATATATATGTAAATCGATTGAGAGAGTTTAGAGAAAAATATTTTCAAGTTTCTATGAAATAATGAAACCTATTGAATTCTATTTATAATAGATTTTTGAATTATTAAAGTGAATTATTAAAGTATGAATTATTAAAGTGAATTTTTAAAGTATGAATTATTAAAGTGAATTATTAAAGTATGAATTATTAAAGTGAATTATTAAAGTATGAATTATTAAAGTAAATTATTAAACTATGAATTATTAAAGTGAATTATTAAAGTTAAAGTAAAGTAAAAATAAAGTAAAGGTAAAATTTAAGTATAGTAAAAGTATAAAACTATGTACGTATAATACGCGTATAAATATATATAATATTAATTTGAATCGTTATATATATATAATAAAATAAAATATAAATATCGTTATCTTTATCATTCTAGTTAAGTAATGAGTTGTCAAAAGTGGTTCTAGATATTTATAAAAGTTATGTACGTTTTAATAATAAAGTTCTTTTTAAACTGAAAACGTTTTTGTACGTTTGAAACTAAATAGATCAATCGAGTCTTTATGAGATTCAATCTTCCACTATCCTTTGTCTAGTTCTCAATGATTGACAATTTGTTCTTATTTATAAATCACTTTACCATTTATTGTTAAAATGGAAAGATTTCTCAAATCAACGTGGGCCTTTCAACAGAGACTTGTAATCATAATTTAATATATCTGATAATTCAATCATTTGATCTTATCTTCTAATTCCATTGATAAACATTTTGAAACAGATACAATCATGTAAAGTATTTAATCTAATATTTTGTTTACGTTTCAAGTTATAATATATATACACATATACATATATAATCATATTCGTTTAATGGTTCGTGAATCGTTGGAACTTGGTCGAGGTTGAATGAATGTATGAACATAGTTTAAAATTCTTGAAATTTAACTTAACAAATATTGCTTATCGTGTCGGAAACATATAAAGATTAAAGTTTAAATTTGGTTGGAAATTTCCGGGTTGTCACACTTTGATCATTTTGTACACTGTTTTCAGACAATTTAATTCGTGTGGTGTGTTTTTAGACAATATTTGGTTTGTAATAATTGACTAATTGTGTGGTTTGATAATGGGTGTGGTTGAACAAAAACACCATTATTTTTATTATTATTTGTGTGGTTTGTTAATTTGTGCAACGTGATTGAACTTCAAAGACTGGCATTAAGTTCAGCAACATTTGATATTATGATGTGTGTATGATGATAATCGCGGAATGGACGATGCTCTTATGCTGGTAGTAAGTTCAGCGACATCCGTCTACATATTCCACGATTTGCAGGTTAAAAAATTGAAAATTTCTACAATCACCCTATCACTTTGCCCTCTAAATTTAATCCCTTTTCTGATTTCATGCAATGAGGGCCTTGCATGTTCTCAAGTGTGGGGTGGGGAATAGAAATTTATCGGGAACTCGTTTTACTAAAATTAAGGCGTTTATTTAAAAATTTTAAAATTTTCAAGTAGCCTTAAAAACGATTAAATGTCCAAAAACCATGTTACACACATTGTGGTCTTAAAATCTAGAAAATAAATGTTGATTTATGTTTTAAATTATTAATAGTCTTTGAAGTTGCTCTATCATTCAATTATTTGGATGAAAATCCTACTAGTTTAATAAAGCTAACTTATAGGTCACTTGTGCCAAAACGAGTGTAAACCGTGAGAGAGCGGTGATTGTATAGCGTGGTCGGAAACCGGATCTCGCGCCAGATCGAAAACCCTAAGGACGATCCACATTGTTTCTCCTAACAAGGACAATGTTGCGTCCGACCACTTCTTATGACCAATAGGATGTATCTATTCCATCCTCAAGGAAGTAAAGTCTTCCGAATGACACACTTACTTATTCAATTCAGGAGATGTAGTCCAGACCAGTTGTAGGGTGAAGAAAAATCTTGAAAAGTCATTGCTAAAATCGACTGGAAATCTACCAGGCCTCAACATTAAACAGGGAAACTGGTAGTCAAAAGCTTTTCTCAGTGAGGGAGAATTGCTGGCCAAATGGGAAGCGCACCACGATACACAAAATGTCAGTGAATTGATCAGATTCCCAGTGGATAACCTCCGGAAAGGTAAAATATCAGCTTTTAAGACTGATGAACCTCAATCTTCATGATTGATTTAACGGATTAGATGATTACCTCATAATTGTCAATGATGTCCGGACGTAATGTGTATCCTCCTAAGCACATTATTTTCTTACCGACGTCTCATGATGTTAGGTACCGTGGGAGAGATTGGCTTGACCAATAGCGGGAAACCCACACTCATTTTTCAAAATTCAGAAAATCCGACAAAATCGGAAAATGTGCCTAGTATTAAAACTAGCATGATATTTTCAAAAACCATAAAACGTTTTCATAAGGTCATGATTTCCGTAGGATCAAATTTTTCGGATACTTGGCTCTAATCTCCCAAAAATGTGTGTGTGTGTTTCCATTGTGTATATAGCGTGAGTGTGATTACAATAAAGGTGTGTTATACTTAAAGCGTGTGTTTCATATAGCGTGAGTTGTGTTTCATATCAACGTGTGTGTTTCGTGTACTTCGAGTGATTTATGTAATGTTTGTAATCTATATTGTGTGATTGTGTTTGATATTGTTCTACTTTGTAAAGAAAGAATTGCTTGAGGACAAGCAAGGTTTAAGTGTGGGGTGTTTTGATATTGCTCAATAACATCATATATATCTATCGCAATATCGTGTAAAAATGCTCTAGAATCAAGGATAATGAAGGCGTTTCTACAAGTAATAGGCCAAGATGTGCAAATTTGTATCGGAGAGTAATTTATATAGAGTTTTGATGATTTATGACCTTGGTTGATCCCGATACAAGTTAAGGTCTAATTTATGCTCTAAAATGGTAAAACAAGACTCCAAAGGTGTTAGGCTTCGTCCAAATGAAAGAAGATTGAAAAGAAAACGAAACATCAACTTTCAGTACATCGGGACGCCGTCCAATAATGTGGGACGCCGTCCTTCCTTTCAAACTGGGACGCCGTCCGGGCTTTTAGGACGCCGTCCAGCCCTTAACAACGGGACGCCGTCCAGCATTCTGGACGCCGTCCGGAAGTAGGTTTCAGCCTACTTTTGCCTTTTGACCTACTTTCTCCACTTTAAAACCTACTGATTGAGGAACTGTTTTATGACATACGAAACCAGAGGTTACTGAGACGATTTTGGGAGCAAATTTGGTGAACTCCAAGCTCTTGGAAGAGGATCAACATCAAGTCCTCAAAGATCAAAACCTTCTCCATCCAAGATTCATTCTCTGTTAGGTTGTTTTCTTGTTCTCCAACAATGAATTCTACTTATCAGTTGATTGTTATTTTGTTTGTAATTATGATTGTTGGCTAAACTCTATAATGTTCATCTAGATAAATAACTAAGATGTTGAATGTTTACTTTTGATTGATTGTTATTATGCACGATAGTTTGATGTTTGAATACAAGAACCATTCTTGTTAAAGCTTAATCCTTTCGATTCAACTAGTTGATATGTTCATTTGATTAAGAAACATCATCTTGTTAAATTAATGTATTGATTTACATCTAGTGACATGTGTTTATCCATCTTTTACCAAAAGGGATAAGTTGAGTTCAAATGGTTAGTTTATATAGGGATGTAAGAACGAATCTTGTAGATACTTTCGGATAGCCTAATTGATATGTGTAGTTATATAGGTGAACGATCAATTCCCTAGATTATGTTATACATATTTTCATTACTCGATTCCATATAACTAATAGGTGTTAGTAATTTGCCTTATCTAGTGACGTTTATAGGGATCTTATTACCACACTAATTTGATTACTTAGGTTGGGTGAATTGAGCATTTAACCGGACCAAGGGAATGAACTAGGCTAAATCATAAGTTGACATAGGAGTGGATCATGATCAACACACCATTGACTTGATCAATCTTCAAGTCTTTAGACTAGTTGAATTAGTTGATTACAAATAGGAGGTCTTAGATGACAAGAACATCACTTGCGTCTTGTAATCCCGTTTGAGTGTTTACTCAAGACTACTCTTGATGAACCGATCATTTAGTTCTCGTGCATAACCAATCAATCTGGTCTTAATCTTAAATAACATTCAACATCGAGGGTAAAAAGTCTAGATGAGCATTTTTCCTTAAATTGATATCAAATCTATCTTACTTACTTTCTTTGCACTTATTTTCATCTTATAAACTTAAAAGACCAAAAATATTGTTTTTATATTTAACCTTCTCTGATTTGGCTAAATCGTTAAATAGCCACCAAAACATAAAACTTGTACCTTTAAGCTTCATTTACTTAGTTAATCATAATATAGTTTATAATTCTAAGTTTGACTAATACAACTGTCCTTGGAACGATACACGGAACTAAACCAGTTACTATACTACTACACGATCGGGTACACTGCCCGCTAGTGTGTAGCAATCTCTAATCGGTATTTTTCCATATTATTTTATACAACAATTCATATACCACTTTTCGCACATCACCAGGAATGAAGGCCGATATAGCCATATATGTAGGAGCATGTTTGACTTGTTCTAAAGTCAAAGCTGAGCATCAGAAACCATCGGGTCTACTCCAACAACCTGAAATCCCAGAATGGAAATGGGAAAACATTACCATGGATTTCATTGCTAAGTTACCGAGAACCACAGGTGGTTATGATATGATTTGGGTAATAGTCGATCATCTTACTAAGTCAGCACACTTTCTGCCAATAAAAGAAGAGGATGGTATAGAGAAATTAGCACGATTATATCTGAAAGAAGTTGTTTCTAGACATGGTATACCAATCTCTATTATCTCTGATCGTGATAGCAGATTTACTTCCAGATTCTGGCAGGCATTACACGAAGCGTTGGGAACTCGTCTAGATTTAAATACTGCCTATCATCCACAAACTGATGGGCAGAGTGAAAGGATGATTCAGATACTCGAAGACATGCTACGAGCATGTGTTATTGATTTTGGAAGCAGTTGGGATCGACATCTACCGTTAGCTGAGTTTTCTTACAACAACAGCTATCATTCTAGCATTGAGGCGGCACCATTCGAGTCACTTTATGGGAGGAAGTGCAGGTCTCCGATTTGTTGGAGTGATGTGGGGAAAAAACAGATTTCAGGTCCGGAAATTATCCAGGAAACTACCGACAAGGTCATTCAGATTCAGCAACGATTGAAAACAGCCCGGAGTCGGCAAAAGAGCTACGCGGATGTTAGAAGGAAACCTTTAGAGTTTGAGGAGGGTGATATGGTTATGCTTAAGGTATCACCTTGGAAAGGTGTTATTCATTTTGGAAAGCGAGGGAAATTGAGACCAAGATACATTGGGCCATTCAAGATCGAAAAACGCATTGGGCCAGTGGCCTATCGACTTGAACTATCTCCACAATTAGAAAAGATTCACAACACCTTTCATGTTTCGAACCTGAAGAAATGCCTAGCTACCGAAGATCTCATTATCCCTTTAGATGAAATTAAGATTGACGAGAAACTAAATTTCGTCGAAGAACCCGTCGAAATTATGGATCGTGAGGTCAAACGACTCAAACAAAGTAAGATACCAATCGTTAAGGTTCGATGGAATGCTCGTAGAGGACCTGAATTCACTTGGGAACGAGAAGACCAAATGAAGCTGAAGTACCCACATTTTTTTCCCGATATCGCACGTTAACTAGGTACTATTCTAAATTTCGGGACGAAATTTAATTTAACGGGTGTGTAATGTAACGACCCGGATTTTTTGTTAATATATAGAAGATTAATATTTACATAATTAATGTTTCTAACATGTTAAGCAATCAAACTCATTAAGACTTGGTTATTTGAAATGAATTTTATACAAACATTTGGCCACCCCGTCTGTCTGACGATTCACGAACGTCATAATACGTAAAAAAAATTATTTAATGACGTATATATGAATATAAATATATACTCATGATTGTTAAATGATATTTAAGTATCTCATTACATATATTAACAATTGGTTATATACATAAAATGAGATTACTAACTTCAAGACTTCAAGACTATATACATATATATAACGATTAACGTTGTAATAACTTCTAAATTAAAATGTATGTATATGTATTGTATTAATATGTATTAATACACTTTTGAAGGACTTAAACATATATACTAACATACTTATACTCAACAAAGATAGCTATACTCATAATCTCATTCAATTCCATCAAGAATTGTATTCGTATTCATTCGGTATTTACACCCGTATCATACCCAGCTTCCATACTTAAATACTATGAGTATATACCAATATTAAATACCAATTATAGCCTCCTTAGCAGTCCTATGAGTCACAAGACAAGGATAAACATGATGGAGACTTGTGGGAACTAACATTTAACTTCTAGTTTGCATTATTATGCTATATTCCAAATTTTGATAAAGTCTCTTAACCATATGCATGAATTATGACTTTTAACACTCTTTTTACTCATTCATATCAGCTATTTAACTTACTTTCACTCTCATAATACTCACACACAAGAACTCCAAGTATTCTCTCCATTTCTTACTCTTTAAACACTCTTTAAACACACATACTTCAAGTACTAGAAAATCTTCATTCACTTTGATCATAAACTAGCTTCAAGAACACTTTGTTAACTCATCTACTCCTCTTTATCAAGGTAAGAATCATATATAAGCTTTGGTTCAATTCATATACTTATAACTATCTTAATTCAAGATAGAAATCTTATTCAAACTTTTGTTCATTCTATGATTCTACTCCAAGGATTACAAGCCATCAAGGATATCTTTGATCACAAGATTATCATCTTATTTTATCAGCAACTTTGTTCATTTAATTTGAGGTAGTCACCTTATTCATAATCTTTTTCAATTCATATCCATATAGCTATCTTATTATGAGTTTATAACTTACAACAACAAGAACATAGTTTAGATTAATTCTAAACTTGTTCACAAACAAACTTAATCCTTCTAACTTGACTTTTAAAATACTTCGACACATGTATTATGACAGTATGTCAAGCTAACATAAGGATATAAAACTTGTAAACACGAAGAACACCTTAAAACTGAACATACGCCGTCATAGATCATCAGGGGCTGTTTTGGGTTTAATTTTAAAAACCTATCTTAAACTTTGAATTAAAAGATTTCCTTTGGTGAAAAATCTTATTTTATATGGATATGAAATATATCCAAAATCCATGGTTAAACTCTAAGTGGAAGTATGTTTTTCAAAAGGGTCATCAAGATGTCGTTCTTACGACAGATATGACTATCTTCTCTTATTTGACACCTAAGCTGTATTTTCGACTATAAACTTATACTTTTTCTGTTGAGATTAATAATTTTGAGTTCGATACGAAACCATGGCAACTCGAATCACTCAAAACGGATTTGTAACGAAGAAATTATGGGTAAAACAAAATTGGATATTTTTGCTTGTTTTTAGCTACGGTTTTGATTAATAAAAATGGATGCTAACCTTATCCTAGCTAACTTACCTTGTATCCTACATGTATTTATACATGTCTTGTTCCCGAACTTATGGAAATACAATTTATAATAGTCGTGATTAAGTTCTACGACAATATATTATAGTCTTAATAAAGATTGTAAGACACCATATATATATATGACTTGATCACCGTGGATCCGTATACAGCGTTTTGACATATCATTTTGATTTCTTCTATATATATTATTGGAACGAACTATAAGAAACCATTGGCAGTAATTTCGAGTTAGTTGTGGGTCGAAGTGGATTCCAAAATATTATATACTTTGAGTTGTGATCGAGCCTGAGACAGGTATACAATGGGTCGCGGATTGCTTCAGACAATATACATATTATGTGTCTTATTATATTAAGACAATATATTATAGTGTTAGTGAATTCTAACACAATATACGCATTTATATTTATATATATATTTATACTGTTGGACTATTGGACTATTGGACTATGAACGTTGGACTACTAACAATGGACAATTAAAATTATCACAAGTATCATAAGTATGGAATATTAATTATATATATATATATATATATATATATATATATATATATATATATATATATATATATATATATATATATATATATCTTGACACAAGAATATTATTATTAGGTTCGTGAATTTGTCAAAAGGCCAAGTCTTATCACCATCTATTCGGAAATCATCACAAGTGAGTTATAGTCCCATTTTTACTATCTAAATTATTTTGGGATGAGAATACATGCAAATTTATAAATGTTTTACAAAATAAGCACAAGTTCATGAAACTACATTCTACGACTGTTTTGTTATACCGGATATCTGTACTTATTATTATTATGCTTGGTAACCTAAGAATTAGTGAAAAACACTAATTGACGCGAATCCTAATGGTAGATCTACGGGCACCAACCACCCCCATTTTCGAATAGTAGAAATGCTTTAGTACTTCGAAGGGTTCTTGTCATACATTTGAATAGTGGAATGTATGATGCCAGATATCTTAAGCGCTCTATGTTAAGGTCGGTTACCAGGCGACTCATCGTATGAATGATTTTTGCAGTTGTAATGATCCTGTGCATTTAATTAAATGAAATCTTGTGGCTTATTAAATGTTATGATTATTATATAGAAATTAAACCTATGACTCACCAACATTTTGCTGACGTTTTAAGCATGTTTATTCTCAGGTGAATATTAAAAATGCTTCCGCTGTCGTATGCCAACCCAAGGTCAAGATTTGGAGTCGGCATAATTGTTTATATTGTTTAAACTTGCATTCGGAGTATTTGTTGTAATATATTTAATCATATTGTAATGGGTTGTGTAAAAACTTATTTATTTGAGGAGATTGTCTTTGATAGACAATCTAAATTATGTCATTAAGACCTTTATTCAATAATAAAGGTTATGGTTGTTTTTAAAAACGAATGCAAGATTTGAAAAACGTCTCATATAGAGGTCAAAACCTCGTAAAGAAACCAATTAATATGAAACGTTTATAATTAATATGAACGGGGCATTTCACGTTTATGGAATGATTATTTTTCCAATAATCCTACCTTTCCCGATGATTATTTTCACAAACGTTATAGAATGAGTCCGCCATTGTTCATACGCATATGCCTAGGTATGATTAATTATTCTCAAGAACCTATTTCTGATTATTTTTTATATTTTCGTCAAAGGCGGGATGCTACCGGGTTGTTTGGTTTCAATATCTTTCAAAAATGCACATCCGCGATACGACAATTGGCATGCGGTACTGCACCTGATGCTTTTGATGAGTATTTACATATGGGCCAACAAACGTCATACGATTTTTTGAATAATTTTTGTAAAAGTGTGTATCATTTGTACTCTTTTGAATATTTGAGAAAACCAACTCCACAAGACGTACAACGTCTTACTACAAAACATGCAGAAATACACGGTTTTTCGGGAATGTTGGGTAGTCTAGATTGCATGCATTGGGCATGGAAAAATTGTCCATATAGATACAAAGGTCATTATACAAAGGGTGATCATGAATACCCAACAATCATGTTAGAAGCGGTGGCTTCGTATGACTTATGGATTTGGCACGCTTACTTTGGACCCGCCGATTCAAACAACGACATCAATGTGCTTAATCAATCTGATTTATTTAACGAGCTACTTCAATACACGGTACCACCGTGCAATTTTTCAGTAAGTGGGTGTAACTTCAATAAAGGTTATTATTTAGCCGATGGGATATATCCTGAATGACCGACTATAGTTAAGTCTTTCAAAAGTCCGTATAGCCCTGAAACAGCAAAATTTAAAAAGTTTCAAGAATCTCCTCGAAAAGATATTGAACGAGCATTCGTAATGCTTCAAGGTCATTAGCAAATAATTAAAAACTCTTCCCGACAATTCTAGGTTGAAAGAATCCGAAGAATCATGCACACTTGTGTTATCTTACACAATATGATCTCCGAAGACAACGGAAGAGCAATGTGTGACCTTGAAGAAAATTATAAGCCGGCTCATCTTCCAAGAAGATCAATCCAGAAAAGGGTGAAGCGCATATTTACGCTAATAAAGAATTGCGCGATTCGACCATTCATCATCTACTTCGACAAAAGCTCATCGAACACATTTGGAATCTTCCGGTAAATTTTCGTGTTCAATATACACCACAAATGGGACCTTCTGGTACAACTAAAACTGATGACGAAGGCGAAGACGAAGACGACGAATAAAACGAAGACGGAGAGGACGATTGTGATGAAGATGATGAGTAGTTTTATTATTTTTAATTTATGTTTAAGTTTATGTATTTCTCAATTATGTTGTTTTTCAATGAAAATGTAACTGTATTCTTGTTATTTAATAAAAGTGTTGTTTATTTCTTTGTTAGTTTATAATAATAATAATAATAATAATAATAATAATAATAATAATAATAATAATAATAATAATAATAATAATAATAATAATAATAATAATAATAATTGAGGAAGTATGTCATGGTTGGCAATGGTAGTGTCATGGGAGGAACTGGTGAGGAAGGTGGAGAGAGAAAGTTGACGTGGCGCTAAGGAAGTGTTGATGACACCCGTCATGATTGACAGTGGCTAAGTGTAGCCCTTAGGGCTATACAATGACAACTCGGAAATTTCCGACTAACTTTAAACCTAAATTCGACTAGTTTCGACGACTCACGAACAATCATTTGTAAATAACTACACATTACTTTGATATATTAATATTATTATTATCCTTTTTAAACAATATATCAATAATTAATATCATTATTATCAGTATTGTTATTATGATTAAAAACAATATTATTATTATCATTATTATCAAAATTATTAACATTGTTATTATTAATAATTATTATTATCATTAATGTAATTACTAATATTAATATTAATATTAATATTAATATTAATATTAATATTAATATTAATATTAATATTAATATTAATATTAGTATTAGTATCATCGCTATTACTAAAATTATTAAAATTATTATTAATATCATTAGTATATTAATACAATATATTATTAATAATAATACTATTATTATTAGTTATTATTATCAAAAATTATTATTATTGAGATCATTTTATTTTGATTATTAGTATTTTATTACTCTTAATAATATTAAAAGTATTATTATTTTTAATATAATTATTATTATTTGTATTATTATTATTAATATTAATTATTAATATCAATTAAAAATAAAATTAAAAAGTCAAAAACAATGTACCAATAATATATATTTTTATTAAATATGCTTTCCATTTTTATTATTTATTTTATCTGCTTTTAAATTTTATATATTTAATCTCATCGTGATCCATTTTTTTTTCTTTCTCTGATTAATCGTGATAGATTTTTAATTATGCTACTGGTTTCAGTTTTGTATGTAATCACCCACTAACATTAAACAAGTAATTAAGATTACCTGCTCCAATATTTTATTTAGTCTGCTTTATATATTTTTTTAATTATACTGGTTACGTTTTTGTTTCTGTCGATCCATTCTTCTCTATAAACAAGCGATCATATCAGGTTTATTACTTCAATTATTCGATCAACAAGAAAATTATCGTTTATATACTGCTATTGTCTGGTGCTAATCGAAAATCAAACCCAAATAATCAAAAACGAGTTCATCTCTGCTCTTCACGAACTGTTTCAATCAAAAGATCCATTCCAAATCATTTATCAAAACCCTTAATTGTAGTTGTATTAGGAATCAGTTGGTCAATCTTTCTGCAAAATTTAAAGTTCTAATTCCTCATATCGATTACGAATTCGAGAGTCAAAATTTTAAATCAAAAAGTCAACCGACTCTTATTAATTCGAATTCGTAATTTATATGATGTTTCTGTTGTAATTGAAGATCTCCGTAGGTTTTAGGAACGATTTTCTACAAAATTCATGTATTAATCATCATCTAAAACGTTCGATATTTTGATTTTGATGTTTAAATTTTTTTGTTCTTCGCGACAATAGCAGCAGCATTTTTTTTATTTTTTTTTGTTATTTGTTAATCACACCAAGTCGTCTTTGTTTTAATTTAGAAGCCTAAAATCGAAAGTTAATTGGTTGTGAGGCTTGTGAGGATTACTGGCCGATTGAATTTTTGATGATGAAGAAGAAGTGGAACAGAATAAGATATAGATTATGTAGAAATGAAATAAGAATTGAAACAGAAAAACAGATTAGATCAGATGGTTAAGATGGGTGTTGGGCTAGCAAGAGGTCCCGGGTTCGAGTCCCGTCTTGGGCATTTTTTTTAGAAAGGGCTCCTAAGGTAGTTTTCATCTTTTATTATTATTGTTATTATTGTTGTTATTATTATTATTATTATTATTATTATTATTATTATTATTATTATTATTATTATTATTATTATTATTATTATTATTATTATTATTATTATTATTATTATACTAGCATAAGAATTAAGGATCAATTATTATTATTGTTATTATAAGTATTATTAATATTATCATTATTATATTAATATGATATTTAGTATTATTATTATTAAACTTATTATCATTATTATCATTAGTAGTAAATTATTAAATTCGTAGTTATTATTATCAGTATCATTATTTTAAATCTGTCATTATTATTAAAAATTAGTATTATCATTATTATTATTAACATTACAAAGTATCACTAATAAAATTGTCATTTAAACATTAATATTAGTATTATTATATGATTACTGAAATTTCTATTAAAACTATTATTATTACTAAAATTACTTTTATTATTAAAAGTATTATATTTATTAAAACTATCATTTTATCTTATCATTTATATTAAAGTTATTATTATTAAAAGAATTATTATTATCAAAATTATCATTTTAACATTTTTATTGAAAACATCATTTTTAATAAAATTATTATTTTTTATTATTATCATTTTTATTATTATTAACAATACTTTATCAAATAAATACTTATATATAAAATATATATATAGAAATATAAGTATATATATAGAAATATAATTATCAAATAAATACTTATATATAAAATATATATATAAAAGTATATATATAGAAATATATAACAATTGAAATAATATATATAAACTTGTTCGATTACGAGTATATGTATTAATATATATACTTGATATAGGTTCGTGAATCCGAGGACAACTCTGTACTTGTTCAGTGCTATCATACAAACTATCGTATCGTGAGTTTTCATAGTTCCCTTTTTATATATATTTTTGGGCTGAGAATACATGCGCAACTTTTATAACTATTTTACGTTTAGACACAAGTACTCAAACTTTTATGCTATATACGTGCTTTGTCATGCTAAATCTCTGCCGTAATATCGTTAATTTCTGAGGTATAAGATGCAAACTTAATTATTGTGAATAGATCTATTGAGAGTAACGTCTCTGTCCATTTGACCGTTGGTCTTGGATACATAATAATGATTCAACGACATGAATAACAAGTGTCACGGGGTAACTTTTGTTTAGTCGCGATATTACAAACATCAACTCTTTCGATTGATATATTTGGTATTAATCAACTTTAAACTGAAATCTTGTGGTCTAATGCTATACTGAACTATTGATTTATGACAAACCTATGAACTCACTCAACCTCGTGTTGACTTTTTAAGCATGTTTATTCTCAGGTACTTAAATATTGCTTCCGCTGTATATCTGCTGCTTTGATGATGATTTCTTGCCATGCTTGGAGTCTTCATGCATTACTTATCGATTCATTTAGAAACAGTTAATGCTTTAAATACAATGTAATCTATTTATCTTCCGCTGCAAAACTCAATAAAACGTCTCATGTAGAGTCGTTCTCGTTTATACAACTGTGATTTGATATAATTAGTCACAAATACTCCAGGCCCTATTTGGGGGTGTGACATATACTTAAGAATTAAAATTTTACTTTGATGATAGTACATTAAGGTAGTAATGAGGTGGTTATCAAAAGTTAGTGGTTGGTTACAAGCAAAGTACAATTCAAAGTTGCATGTCCTAATTTCTTAAGTATAGTTCTAAGAGCTACACTTAAAAAAAATCCTAATAATTAACTATTATATTTACGTAACTGCCACAACAAAATTTTTTATCAATTGTTGTATAATTAATTTAAGTGTGTTAACGGCAATATTAATTAGATGTCTTCAATATTTGATTTGAAACCTTTTAATCTGAATACCGAGATGAGTCCATACCAGTTATAATCAAACCGAATTTGAATAACGATTTTCGAATTGGTTAATCCAATATTTGATTTTCAGTTCGTTTTTCGTTTTTTAATTTTTCAAATTCTATTAACCAAAACTAAATTTCAAACCGAAAATAACTTAATGATAATAATTTTATATTTAAATTAATATATATTGTGATGCGATGTTTGAAATCTGATTGATTATAACTGAATAGTATATCGTTTTAAAACTCAAAATAAATTGATATGATGTGATATGAAATATAAAGATTTTGTTTAAACTTTAAAATTCACATAGATATATTCAAAACTATGTGAACTTGAAATTAGTTAACAAGTAACACTTGTTAATAGTTATATCCAGTGTTGCAAAAAATCCAATTACTCGTCGATTAATCCCTGATTAATCATTTTTAAGAGCAGTCCCTTTCGATTTTCAAAAATTCATTTAATTAAACGGTCAACGTTAATTGATGTGTCAAAATCGAATTTGGTAATCAAAGTTGATCAAAGTTAAAAATGGTTAACATTTTAACATGAATTTATACTAGAACTTTATAGTTTTTGAGCAAAATAGATAATTTTAGACAATTACGTTAGAGTTTATTTTTATATTTATGGTTTTTTTCTATATTTACACATATAATTTTTAAAATTTAGTATTTGAATATATACAGTACAATCCGATTAATCCCCGAATTACCGATTAATCCTTTTAAAGTCCCAACCGATTAATCCCCGAATAGCGAATTTTGCAACCTTGGTTATATCTAAGTAATGTGTATCATATAGTCATGCATATAATATAATTTCATATTTTAAACGGTATCTTTTAATAAAAAATTCCTCTTTTTTTTTAAGTTTTAACCGAAGTCGTATTAAAAATCGAATTTAAAAGTTAAAACCGAACTGAATTTAAATTTGGTTTTCGTCTCTATATTGATTGTGCTTTTTGAGGTTCAAAGACCAAACGAACTAAACCGATCAAATTGAATAAATTAAAAATTGAACAGATTAATATCCCTAATTTTAGTAAAGTGGTGATAAATCCAGATAACATACTGTATATATTTATATTTACAACACGTGTAAAGAAAATAATTTTTCCAAACAAAGTGGACTATTTTAAGTGAGTTGCATTTATAGTCCCTTGGCTAGTTGACTCGATATATAAACAAACATACAAATATTAAATTTGATGTTATAAATTGAAGTTCAAAATATAGTTGTACAATGTGCTTGTGACTCTATTAATTGAGTCAACAACAAACATCGATTTATTGGCTGCTTGATTGTCTTTTAGAATCTAAATTGAACTCCATGCAGGTTTAAAATCCATGAAATTTGATTCTACCATTTTCATTGCGTCTCATGCTTCTTTCTCAATTGGAATGGATCGTATGTTATAGATTTGGCGTTTCTTCTTCGTTTAAGGTCAGAATGACGAAAAAGTGGGTCTTGGGGAAGAAAATCGTTGTTGCTCTCCCTCCAAGGCTTGTTAGGGTTAAAAATCTGCAGCTTTGGTATTTATATACCTGTTGGCCGACACGCGCAAGTGCCGCTTTCATTCATACTTCAGCAGAATTTCCATGAACATAGCGGCGCTTTCATTCATACTTTTGCATATTTTCCATGAACAAAGCGGCGCTTCTGTAAACGGAAGCGGCGCTTGTATCTGATCTTCTCGATTTCTGTTTGCATTTCAAGCGGCGCTTTCATGCTGAAGCGGCGCTTGGGTCACTCAATTATGGTGCTTTCTGCCTCCATACGCCTCTTATTATCTGACAGTTCTCGATTTGGTTAAAATATCAAGCGGCGCTTGACTCTGTTATCAGCAATCCTTCCAGCACTGTTCTGCAAATCTTGCGAATTCTCCGTTTTCATCATTTTTCCTGAAATCATTCCACAAAATACTAGGTATCAAAAATCTTGCAATTCAACTATAAAACTACATAAAGCACACCAGATATTGCCTGAAAATGAGTAATAAAACATGTATAAAACAGTCAATATCAGTATGCGTGCTCACATACGTTTTTACTGCAGATAATTTGTTTTTCTAAAGATATAAGATAAAATAATGTCTTATTCTGTTCGCAAAACCACAGAATTAAAAATATGTTTCCAAGTGCTGCAGACATGATTAATGTAGCGACCCGACCAAATCGTCATTGACGGCGCCGACTACTTAGGTCCCGTTACGTGGTCGTAGTCCCTATATGAGACTCGTTTGACCAAAATTATGTCGCATTCATTTGAAAGGTACAAGACTTGCAAGTTTAGTTTACAAAACCGTTCGACAACAAGTCTAAGTTTACAAAAGTCATAAAGTATAAATGAAATAACTTGCGACATAATATAAGTTGAAAAACACAGTTGCTATATATAGCATAAGTATGTAAACAATATGTTTGAATCCAAAGGTGCTATCACTAGCGTATGCATGTATGTATGCTTGACCCCAAGCAAGAAATCAAAGTGTGCGGAAGCATGTATCAAGTAGCCGAGTATGAACCTGAGAAACATATAGAAAACTGTCAACGAAAAACGTTGGTGAAATCATAGGTGTTTGTAAACGTTGTTTTTGAACCACAAGATTTAGTATCCCCATAGTTGATTATCAAAATCGTTTGCATTCCAAAAGTATTGTTCGCGAGCACCCAATTATCAAGACTTAACGTTTCCTCCCATAGAACCCCATCACAATAGTGTTAGAACATACACTGTTTCTCGAAAATATATTTCATCCGTAGACGGTAGCGAACCGTCCGAAATGAGGGTTTGTCAAACCCGTATGGCCACACAATATAAGTTCTCGCTTACACCCTGCAAGTGTAACTAATGATAATCGAATTGAGGATTTTTGTTCTAACTCGCTGTGGAATGTTTGTTTCCTTGTACTTGTGTTCAAAGTATAAAAGTACGTAGTATAAAACTGTATATGTTTCTCATCCCATAATTTAAAAGTATAAAAGTTGTTGAAAGATGGGACTATGATCTCACCTCGAGTGCACGAGTAATAAATGTACTTCACAAAGTAAACGTGTGCATGAATGTTGCTTAGCCTTGACCTAAACAAGTAAATTGTATCAATTAACCGGTTACGACACAAGGTCGGGTGAAATGTGTTCAATTAGTCCTATGGCTCGTTACGACTCGAATAGTATAGCATGTGAATCACGTTGTCAAGTTTCATGCAAGAATCAAGTATAAAAACATGTTAGAACGATTGTAATAAAGTTTGAGTTGACATTTCAAAACCTTACCATTAGAAAGGAAATCTTATTACGTTTCCAACGATATTTGATTCATCGAAAACGGAGTTACGGTCAAAAAGTTATGGCCAAAACAAGTTTGCTGAAGTTCGGATGAAACAGGCAATTGTCGCGGCGCGACAAATTGCTCCGCGGCGCGACAAATTGCTCCGCGGCGCGACAAATGCCTATTTTGAAGGTCAGAAAGCCTGAAAAACATGTTCTAAAATCACCCTTTGGGCCACGGCGCGACAAATTGCTCCGCGGCGCGACAAATAACGTGGTCTGGTGCCTGGTCAGTTTCAAAAGTTCAAGTCTTGATCAAAACTTCAAACAACCATAAAACGCAAACCGTAAACAACTAGAAGACGTATCTTATACCGTTGGAAAGCTCTTTTGACAAGGAACACAACTAAGCACTTATCATCAAACAAAAACAACATTTTCCATAACCGATTTCTCGTCAAGTGATCATTTAAAAGTCCATTTTCAAAGTTTCAAGTTCATCAATTGCATTTTAAGTTTCGGGAATCCAATTCACACATATGATATGCCGTTTTGAAGGTAATGAAGTATACATTACTACTAAACACTAACAATTAACATTCCATGGCATTTAAGCATCCAAAAGTTCATGTCAAGAACTATCAAACCCTAGTCAAACATCACAAAATCATTAATCGGGTTTTTGAAGTTTTCTTAATCAACCTACGCATCAAAACGAAGCTAGTGATACTAGTAACACAATTAAAACATGCACTTTAACAATCTAACAACATTAACTCATCCAAAATCAAGGATTAAGCAAACCCATTTCAAGTTCATGCTAGTTACTCCAAAAACAACAAATCGAGCAAACCAAACATATATTCATGTTAGACTTGAGCCATAGACACTAACTAACACCATTTCAAATCAAAAACACGAATTTAGAGAAATCTAGAGTTTTAGAAATGTTACCCAAACGAGATGAGGTTGGTATCAAATTGTAGAGGATGAAGAGAGGATTCCAAATATGTAATTTGTTTTGAAGTTTGCTTCCCGATCCGAATTTAGATGATGATTTATGTTTGTGTTCTTGAGAGAAAAAAAGAAAGAAAGAAAGAAGAAGAAATGGATGAATGAGGGGTGGAGGTGGTGAGTGGTTGACTAGTCAACTACTAGCCACCTCTTTGGTCAAGTGGCGGAACTAGTCCCTCAAGTTTCAGAGCGGGTGCGGGAATTAACCAAACGAATATTTTTAAAACGCTCGAGTAAACGGGTGATGTCAAAATTAAATAGCGGGAATATAATGAACGTTACTCACGGAAACTATTAATTTAAATACGAAGATTATGTTTAAAAAAAAAAAAAAGACGGTGTTAAAATAAATTTAACGGAAAAACGCGGGATGTTACATTATCCACACCTCAAAAGAAATTTCGTCCCGAAATTTAGTTGGAAGTAGTAGTTGTTGAATCTTACTCGAGATCTTGCGTTGTAAATTCTACGAATAAGTGAAGGTACTCCCTTGGGCATTTCACGTCGTCTTAGAGTTTGGGTTCACGATTCATGGTTTCGACCGGCCCTCCTAGGAATGAAGTTTATCGTCGATAGTGAGTTCATCAAAGAAGATAACAAGTTCTCGTTTCGCAAAACACGTCTTTGAGTTGATACATCGAATGTAGGATAAACGGAGACCCAAAATGAGTCGGAAAAGTCTAAACGGCTAGCGACGGGTCCAAAACACCCCAAGAATTTAAAGGATCAAAATATCGCGGATTTAGCTTCCTACGTTTCCCGAAACGGATTTGCACCTTTCCAAGGTGCGACTCTTAACGTGACGCGGTTTCCCACGTGAAATTTGAAATGTTTACGTCTAACATCGGCGTAGCTCTTGGTGATTACGAGTCGCGTAGGGTTTTACCCGAATATGAATAAATTTTCTCGGTTGCTCATGAATAACCTCGGCCCCGGTGAATTGATCATCGTTTACTTGGTTCGACAAAGGAGAATGACGTTTCCGGTCACATGTGGTTTCAAAAGGAGTGACGTTAAAACTTGAATGAAAATCATTGTAGTACGAGGATTCGGTTAAAGGAAAATACTTTTCTCAAGTAAATTTGAAGTTAGTAATACAAACTTGTATTATGGTTTCCAAGGTTTAAATCGCATGCTTGTTCGGTCCGTCGGGTTGCGGATGGTACGCGGTACTCATGTCTAAACGTGGTCCCGAGGCTTTTTGTGAGGCACTCCGAAGTCTAGAAATGAAATGAGGATCTCGGTCCAAAACGGAGTACATTCCGTAAGGTATATTTAGACAAGTTTGTTAGGACAAGTTTCTCAAGAAAATTCGCGTCGCGAAAGATTTATCAGTTTCCAAAAACGTTCGTCGGGGCAAGTCCTCATCGGTTTCTGAAAGAAAAACGTTCGTCGGAACTATTCACCCTCGAGGTGAATACTAGTATAACGTGGAGAGTCTCTCTCCATTGGGAATTTAGAATAAGGACCTCCTGAACCGGAAGTACGAGGGTGATGCAAAAGAAGTTTCCGCCCCGATGTGAGCATAACGAGTAAGTTGTAGTTAGTCAATAAGACTATGCGAGGACGAGCTAGTATACACGTGTAACATACGGTTGAAGCCGAGAGGAATCGGTAATTCATTCGGAAGCATAATTATAGTTCGACAAAAGTCGGAGGTGTGTCCCCGGTATGGTTGTTATAAATATTCTCGGAGTTTTCGGATGTCCAAACCTGAAAAGATGAAGTCATGTACATGGCACATGGTGGTGTTTAGGTTGATCGAGTCTAACCACCATCACGCGTCACTAGAACTTTGGTATGTCTTACCGTAATATAACTACGTTGATCGAGTGTAGTTATATTATGCTAACTCATACCTCCATTCCCACATCACTCCATAGATTCAAGTTCGTGTCATCGCGAAAATCTAAAATGAACAAAATGTAACGACGTCTCAAACGTGACTCGTATTAAATCGAAAGAATTTCTGCAACTCTAAGGAAGCGTTCCCCGAGGAAAGTGTATAAGTGATTGTTCACGTCAATGCGGTTCGAATCAGACAATGACGTAGTTAGGTATGAAAAGAGTAACGAGTCATGATAGCGAGTAGTACGCAACCGTAGCGATAAATAGTGATGACGATACTCATCTAGAGTAGTGACAGTGACTTTACAATACTCATGGATTGTAAGATGAGACGGGGTGAATAACAACCAAGGAGTCAGAATTCCCGAACTAGAGTGACTAACGAAGTCGTGGTCATCCGTACGCGTATAAACTTTGAATTCGCGTGTATTACCAAAAAGTGGCGGAATACGAGTTCGTATGATGAAGGTTGGGTACCATTAAAAAGTTTGCCTAAGAATGATTCAAGTATAATGCACAAGTAGTCAAGTATGTGCTATCTATAGCAAATGTATGTCGGAATGCAAATGCTAACTATCCGGTTGTAGTCTAGACTCACTAATGCGTCCTAACGACTCTGTTAGACACACTAATGCACGTCTTAGTTCCCTACAACCAACGCTCTGATACCATCTGTAGCGACCCGACCAAATCGTCATTGACGGCGCCGACTACTTAGGTCCCGTTACGTGGTCGTAGTCCCTATATGAGACTCGTTTGACCAAAATTATGTCGCATTCATTTGAAAGGTACAAGACTTGCAAGTTTAGTTTACAAAACCGTTCGACAACAAGTCTAAGTTTACAAAAGTCATAAAGTATAAATGAAATAACTTGCGACATAATATAAGTTGAAAAACACAGTTGCTATATATAGCATAAGTATGTAAACAATATGTTTGAATCCAAAGGTGCTATCACTAGCGTATGCATGTATGTATGCTTGACCCCAAGCAAGAAATCAAAGTGTGCGGAAGCATGTATCAAGTAGCCGAGTATGAACCTGAGAAACATATAGAAAACTGTCAACGAAAAACGTTGGTGAAATCATAGGTGTTTGTAAACGTTGTTTTTGAACCACAAGATTTAGTATCCCCATAGTTGATTATCAAAATCGTTTGCATTCCAAAAGTATTGTTCGCGAGCACCCAATTATCAAGACTTAACGTTTCCTCCCATAGAACCCCATCACAATAGTGTTAGAACATACACTGTTTCTCGAAAATATATTTCATCCGTAGACGGTAGCGAACCGTCCGAAATGAGGGTTTGTCAAACCCGTATGGCCACACAATATAAGTTCTCGCTTACACCCTGCAAGTGTAACTAATGATAATCGAATTGAGGATTTTTGTTCTAACTCGCTGTGGAATGTTTGTTTCCTTGTACTTGTGTTCAAAGTATAAAAGTACGTAGTATAAAACTGTATATGTTTCTCATCCCATAATTTAAAAGTATAAAAGTTGTTGAAAGATGGGACTATGATCTCACCTCGAGTGCACGAGTAATAAATGTACTTCACAAAGTAAACGTGTGCATGAATGTTGCTTAGCCTTGACCTAAACAAGTAAATTGTATCAATTAACCGGTTACGACACAAGGTCGGGTGAAATGTGTTCAATTAGTCCTATGGCTCGTTACGACTCGAATAGTATAGCATGTGAATCACGTTGTCAAGTTTCATGCAAGAATCAAGTATAAAAACATGTTAGAACGATTGTAATAAAGTTTGAGTTGACATTTCAAAACCTTACCATTAGAAAGGAAATCTTATTACGTTTCCAACGATATTTGATTCATCGAAAACGGAGTTACGGTCAAAAAGTTATGGCCAAAACAAGTTTGCTGAAGTTCGGATGAAACAGGCAATTGTCGCGGCGCGACAAATTGCTCCGCGGCGCGACAAATTGCTCCGCGGCGCGACAAATGCCTATTTTGAAGGTCAGAAAGCCTGAAAAACATGTTCTAAAATCACCCTTTGGGCCACGGCGCGACAAATTGCTCCGCGGCGCGACAAATAACGTGGTCTGGTGCCTGGTCAGTTTCAAAAGTTCAAGTCTTGATCAAAACTTCAAACAACCATAAAACGCAAACCGTAAACAACTAGAAGACGTATCTTATACCGTTGGAAAGCTCTTTTGACAAGGAACACAACTAAGCACTTATCATCAAACAAAAACAACATTTTCCATAACCGATTTCTCGTCAAGTGATCATTTAAAAGTCCATTTTCAAAGTTTCAAGTTCATCAATTGCATTTTAAGTTTCGGGAATCCAATTCACACATATGATATGCCGTTTTGAAGGTAATGAAGTATACATTACTACTAAACACTAACAATTAACATTCCATGGCATTTAAGCATCCAAAAGTTCATGTCAAGAACTATCAAACCCTAGTCAAACATCACAAAATCATTAATCGGGTTTTTGAAGTTTTCTTAATCAACCTACGCATCAAAACGAAGCTAGTGATACTAGTAACACAATTAAAACATGCACTTTAACAATCTAACAACATTAACTCATCCAAAATCAAGGATTAAGCAAACCCATTTCAAGTTCATGCTAGTTACTCCAAAAACAACAAATCGAGCAAACCAAACATATATTCATGTTAGACTTGAGCCATAGACACTAACTAACACCATTTCAAATCAAAAACACGAATTTAGAGAAATCTAGAGTTTTAGAAATGTTACCCAAACGAGATGAGGTTGGTATCAAATTGTAGAGGATGAAGAGAGGATTCCAAATATGTAATTTGTTTTGAAGTTTGCTTCCCGATCCGAATTTAGATGATGATTTATGTTTGTGTTCTTGAGAGAAAAAAAGAAAGAAAGAAAGAAGAAGAAATGGATGAATGAGGGGTGGAGGTGGTGAGTGGTTGACTAGTCAACTACTAGCCACCTCTTTGGTCAAGTGGCGGAACTAGTCCCTCAAGTTTCAGAGCGGGTGCGGGAATTAACCAAACGAATATTTTTAAAACGCTCGAGTAAACGGGTGATGTCAAAATTAAATAGCGGGAATATAATGAACGTTACTCACGGAAACTATTAATTTAAATACGAAGATTATGTTTAAAAAAAAAAAAAAGACGGTGTTAAAATAAATTTAACGGAAAAACGCGGGATGTTACAATTAAGTTATTTTAAAGACATAAAATCAAACAAATTTCACTATTTAACATATAGATCTTCATACCACATCTTATTTACATACATGGTCTGCAGATATTCAGGCAAAAACATATTAAAAATAAACACCTAAGTATAACAAAACCCGCATGCTTAACATACTAAGATAAGTTGTTTTAGCTAGTTGGTTTAGGGTGACTGTTTCGCTTTCTAGTCGCGAGCTTTGTGCCCTTTTTCTTTGGTTCGTCTCCTGATTGTATCGTTCTATGATTGATTCTTTCATCTTTGATGAAAGTTACTTAGTTTGTGTATTGTTTTTTTTTTTTTTTTTTTTTGAAAAAAAAAAACATATTAAGACGTGCATTTGTTATTTGTAACTTGTTGATAATCACCATTAATAACTACCTTAATAGCATCATGTACCATCTATTGATGCATGCATTATTTTCTTAAACATAACTTTTAGAGCTACTTTCAGAAATCATTTTTCTACTTTATATATAACTGGTTACACTATGAGACGGTACTTATACGAGTATGTTTTTTACCACACTAAAAGGTTATTCTATATATTTAGAGGTAACCTAAGTTTATCACTTTGCTAATCTAGGTCAATTATATTTTAAAAAAAAGTGTAAGCCACTCAAATTCGTATGCTGTTTAATGTATATCAAATCCGTCTAATGTATATCACTTTACAAATGGTCATGTATTTCTTAATTAACATTATCTAGATTTTTTTTATTATTATTTTCAACTACAAAAGTATTTATGTTCTATTGCATTTTCCTGATAAGTTTTTACTTTTTAATTGAATTTAGTTTATGTGAAACAAATATGAACTTGAATAATTTACAATGTCGTTTTTGAAATATCACGTGTTCTACAAAAATAAAGTGACATATTTTAGTGGCTTCTAGATTTACCCTAACTCTAGTATTACCTTCGTCCCAAATTATACGTGTTAAATATAAAAGTTTGCATGTTAATCAGTTAGGATGTGTCAATCTCGACTAGGTTGAGTTTTTATTCAAGCTCATAAATACTATGATGGATATCTAGAATTATGGACCCATAAGACCTTCTTTAACCGAGCGTGCTCGGTAGTGTGTTGCACCAACACGCCGGCGTACACGCCGTAGCGCGGCGTGTTGGGTGGAGAATGGGGCCGCGTGCTCCTAGTTAACACGTGAAATTCGAAGGCGTGTTTGGGTAAAAATGTACACGTATTCAATTTATGCAACGGATATAATTTCTTCTTCTTCTTCTATATATATACACAGATACACACATACAGATACACATAAACATATTCACACAACACAAACATATACACTTCTATATTTTATCAAAACAGGATGTCTTCCACCAAACTTTCTCTTGACGTTCACTACGGGGGCCGAGCTGAGTACGACTGAAAATCGTATGTAGACGGGGAAAAAATCATTTGAAGATGTTGACGTTTCCGATATTGAAGATTGGACAAAGCTGTCCAAGTTTCTCCAAAAAGAAACACCATACGTATTTACGCAAATTGTGTATTTCGACGAAGAGCAGCAATCGTTGATGTTTCTGTTTACGGATGAGCAATGGGAAGCGCAAAAAGAGCGAGCCAGGACACGACAATGTCGAATTGTCTTGTATCTTGTAAACATGGGCGTTACTCCGGTTAATCGGGAGCCCTCCGATTCGAGTAGCCTTGAAGAATGTTACGTGAGTCAGGATTCTATTTATTAGTTTATAACTTTTATTTTTCGTATCGTCTATCGTATCGTCTTTATTATGTAATCGTATCGTTTTTATTAATGTAATTGTATCGTTTTTATTTAATTTTAATCGTATCGTTTTTATTTTCATCGTATTTGTTTTCTTTTTAATTAATAAAATAATAGTATAAAGTAATTAATAAATCAATAAAATTGAAAGAAAAATGAAACAGAAATAAAAAATACCCCTAACACGCCACTCAGCACGCCACCCATTACCCAACAACATGGCAGCACGCTCATCAAACACCCCACCCCACCCAGCAACACGCCCATCATCCCCTTCAGGGATAAAGATGGTCTAATGACAAATGGGAGACTTGTGAAAAGGTGAAATATTGAAAACACCGATTACAAATTTAATGATAGTGAAACATGAGACACCGGAGGGGACCAAACCGCACAATTGGAGGCCGAAAAACAAAAGGGGACCTACAACTGATGAAGAAGTTGGGCAATAACCATCATCACCACATACCAAGAATGAGAAGAGACCGAGAACAACTGTACTGGTCGCCAGGGTCTCGTCATGGGAGCGAGGATAATAGCCGAAAACCTAGTCAACACACCACAAAAAGAGTTGTGGAAGAGGAAAGGGAGAAGGAGAAAAAAAGAGAAGCACGAAGACAACCGGCTCACCGACGAGATGCCGACAGAAAGGGGATGAGCCTCAACCTCATATTGTATGGGCTTGGTCCCTTAGTCTTGTTAGGGTTATTTAGCATTATAAATGCACCGATGTATAACGAGTTTTAATCAATCAACAATAACGATACTTGAATATTAGTCTTCAACATAGTATCATGAGCCTCAACCCTAAAACTCTAAAAATCTAAATAACCCTAACAAGACTAAGGGGCCAAGCCATACAATATGAGAACATGGGCTAAGAATATGGGCTAATATATTTAACGATAAGTTGGCTCGAGATCGAGTAAATATAGCTTGATGCTCTCCTATATTTGAATCTTCTAATCAACTTATGCTTCAATTAACTAATTTTTCAAGATCATTTTCATAACCTCATGCTCACAAGCCACTCGCATAAGATCGTTTAGAGTCAGAATTCGTCCGTTTCAAGTTTCAATCCTGTTTGTTACATTCATAATATAGTTTAAAACCACTTCTTATATAGCCTATGATCGTTCGACTCGGTTAGCTCATTCAATCATAAAAATTAAATGAACATGGAAGATGTAGAACTCGGAATTCGAGTAGATCTCGCTTGGACATTTTTGAGGAGATCTCGGCATCTCGGAAAAATTTCGGGGAGATCTCGGACGTTGACTTACGTTAACTTTTTAGTTTTTTAGTATAACTTTATATATATAAATAGATATACGTATAGTTATATACATTTTTACGAGATTTTACAAGAAAATCCGAGAAATAAGTGAGAAATCCAATAAATTACAAGATTTTACGAGAAAATCCGAGAAATGAGCAAGAAAAGCTGAGAAATTGTGGCTTTGACCAAGTTTGACCCCGTTCACCGGAAAATCTCGGGAGATGGATATCTCTGTTAGCCGAATATTATTTGTGGCATGCGAGCCCAACTTTATTATATTAGCAAATTATTTGTATTGGGCCTGCGAGCCTGCTTGTCATTTGTTAAAGGCCTGCGTGCCTGTTTACAGCTAGGTTTACATCCTATATATGTATTGTACGTACACTGTTTTGGCAATCAATTATGCGATCATTATGCAGTCTAATATGGTATCAGATGCCATCATCCCAAAATAACCTCTCCAAATCTTAACAAACTATACGCCAACCCTAATTGCATCCTGCTTTCTGCCGCTGCTGCTATCCTTTTTTCTTTTTTCTTTTCATCTTTCATATTCGATTACCTGCTATCTCCTAATCTCCATCACACATGACTTCAAGAAAATACGATAAAATATATACCATCACTTCGGTGCGTCACCTTATCCCCATTAAACTTGACCTGGCTAAACTCAACTACGGCCATTGGAGCAAACTCTTCACCACCCATTGTGCGGGCTTCAATGTACTTACGTTTATTCAATGTTCTTCCACCAGTGAGGAACGTTCGAATGAAGAGTGGACTAAAGCAGATTCGGTGGTCCTCTCTTGGATCTTCATCACGATTTCAGAATCGCTTTTGGAACGGGTACTCAATTCGCAACCTAAAAACGCACATGAAGGATGGACTTTTCTCGAAAAGGTGTTTCATGACAATAAACGTGCCAAAACGGTTGAACTTACGGCCAAACTAAAGGCACTTGACATTGGCACTCAAACAGTAGAAGAGTATTTTCGCAAATTGGACTCTCTGTCTAATTTATTAACCAACCTCGGATCTAAGATCGAAGAAGACGACTTGGTTACCTATGCCGTCAATGGGCTAAACGACAAGTTCCCCCATGCCTCTCACATTATCCTTCACAGCAACCCGTTCCCAAATTTAGAAACCGTTCGTTCGATGATCACGTTGGAAGAAATGCGTTTAAACAGAAAAATTCGGGTCACTCCCGAGCCTACTGCTACCCCATCCAGTCCGACTGTGCTTCTGGCTCACACCTCCGGGAAGGCTCGAACTCAACGAGCTAACAATAACTCGCAAGAGGTGTGTCGCAACTTCACACGTGGGTTCTGCCGCTTTGCCGAAAAGTGCCGCTATTTGCATCACTCCACTCGCTCACACCAATCTGTTAACTCACGTGCATCACCAGGTAATTCTTCTACTGGAAATTACACCACAAATTGGACAGCTGGTAGCAATTCAACAAACAATCGGTCCACTGAAAATAGCCAAGCCCACTTGTTAAAAATTATTGAAGCCCAGGAACAAATGATTAATACTCTTAGCTTGTCCTCTAACAATTTGGCCCAACGTCTAAGTCCAGCCCAACAGGCCTCTGCTTCGATTTTCAGGCCTCCTGGACTACCACAGCAATCGGCCCAACTTCATTATGCAGCCCCAAATTTTTTCCCAGGATCCAGTACACCACAGGCTAACGTTGTTGGACCCATTCAGTTTACTGGGCTCGGACAGCAGCCTTATCAGTCCACTCCTATTGGACTCGGTCAGCAGCCTCTGTCTACACCTTATTTTGGGTCTATCCCACATGGATTTAATGGTACACAAACTCAGTCCTCTTATGGTCAGGAGACCATCGTACCACATGCTTTTAGTACTACTACACTTCCAGATTACAGTAACACAGGTTGGACTATGGACACTGGTGCGTCCACTCATCTCACTTCTAACATTAATAGCTTAAGTACTGTTTTTAATCACTGCATGTACCCTTCGGTAGTCGTTGGTGACGGGAATTCTATTCCCGTCATAAACACTGGTCATAACGTTTTGCCTAACATTAATCGCCCACTACATTTGTCAAATGTTCTTGTAACCCTTAACATTGTTAAAAATCTTATCTATGTACGTCGATTTACCCGTGATAACAAAGTTTCTGTTTCTTTTGACGAATTTGGTTTTTCTGTGAAGGATTACCTGACTCGCCGCCTGCTCCTCCGATGTGACAGCACCGGAGACCTCTACCCACTCACAGCTTCAACAACCACACCGGCTCACCATGCTCTCGTAACCACTCCCAACATCTGGCATCAGCGGCTTGGACATCCCAGCACTGATGTGTTTCGTCGTTTATGTTCTAGCAATTCTATTTCTTGTAATAATAATAAGACTGTACTTTGTCATGCCTGCCAGCTTGTGATGTCAAAGCTAAGGGGTATAAAATACTATTAAATTTTAGCAGGAAACACTATTAAATACGATACAATTTTACACAAGATATTTATTTATTTATTGAATGGATATACTTAAACCTTGCTACAACACTTATAGGCAGTGTACCTAATCGTACAGTAGTGTAGTTTTTAGTAAGTCCGGTTCGTTCCACATGGAATCTTTTTCACAAAGCTTAACGCTATATTAGTTTAAATTTATAAAAATACAAATATATATATAAGTAATATTATTATTATTATAAAGGGGGGTTTTTACCGTTTAATGACCGGTTTGTCGATTTTAAAACTTTAGTCGCAGTTAAAACCAAATGTAAAATATTAAATAAAGGACTTAATTTAAAGCGTAAAGTAAATAACGATAATGAAATTACGAATAATAAAAGTGCGATAAAATAAACTTGCGATAATTAAAAAGTACGATAATTAAAAGTGCAATTAAATACAATAACAATAAATAAAAGTGCTATAATTAGAAGTCCAATTAAATATAAAATAAAGGAAATTAAATATGAAATAAAAGAATTATGCTTATTTAAACTTCCATAATCATGATGTTTGACGTGTTGATTTTAGTTTTATACCCATGGGTTAATTGTCCTTTATCCTGAATTATTTAATATGTCCGTCTGGTTTTTGTCCATAACAGTCCATCAGTCATAAATATAAAGTGCGAGTGTCCTCGTCAAATTATTCTTATACCCGAAGTTAAATATTCCTTGGGGACTTAAACTGTAACAAGATTTTAATACTTTGTTTAATAATTACACCAGGATGTTGACTGAGTGTAACCCAAGGTTTTAATATTTTGTTATCAATTATACCAAGTGTCCTTGTATATAATTTCACCCCTGTTTTAGTTATTCTAGTGGCTATTAATCCATTCCCGTGTCCGGTTAAATGAACGATTATTCGTACATATAAATACCCCGCCCATCGTGTCCGATCGAGTGTATATGGTAATTTATAGGGACGTCCAATTGTAAATCTTTATATTAACATTAACAAACTATCATTTAGTTAAACAAATATAAAGCCCATTAATAGCCCATAGTCTAATTTCCACAAGTGTCGTTCTTTTGTCCAAACTCCAATTATGGTACAAAGCCCAATTACCCAATTTTTTTAATTAGCCTAACATCATGATTACTTCGGATTAAATAAGCATAATAATAACTTAGCTACGAGACATTAATGTAAAAAGGTTGAACATAACTTACAATGATTAAAAATAGCGTAGCGTTACACGGACAGAATTTCGACTTACACCCTTACAACATTCGCTAACATACCCTTATTATTAGAATTAAAATTAAAATTAAAATTAAAATATAAATATAAATATATTTACGTATACATATATAGAGAGAGATTGAATTTGGATGATAAAAATGATCAGAATTCGTTTGGCTTTATAGGGAATTGAGTTCAGGGGTACTCCGCGACTCGCGGCAATTTTTGCCTTCAAACTCCGCGAGTCGCGGAGTTTAAAAATACAGCTCACCCTCCTTTGGCTTCTTTCTTGCCGACGATTTATAAATATATTATAATATATATATTAATTTTATGTAGCGACCCCGACAAATCGTCAAGTGACGGCGTCGTCTACATGGGTCCCATTGCATGGTCATAAGTCTTTATGACAATGTTTGACCAAAATATGTCGCCTTCATTTCAAAATAAAGATTGTTTCCAAAGTTTACAAGAATTGTTCAACCAAAAGTTAAGTTACAAGGTTATAAGTACAAATGAAATCTAGGCGACACGGTTTAAAGTGAAGTCAAAAGACGCTCCATGAAATGCATGTATACTCGACATCCAATACAAGTATCAAATAGTGAGCGGAAGCATGTATCACATATCGTGCAAGACCTGAGAAAAACATAGAAATCTGTCAACGAAAACGTTGGTGAAATCATAGGTTTAAGTAAGTAAGTACAAGTGAACCACAAGATTTGCATCAATGAAATAATAGTAATACATTCCAAAAGTTTGTTTCACGAGCACCCAATTATCAATGCTTAACATTTCCTTCCATTGAACCCCATCACTTAGTGCTAGAACATACACTGTTTCTCGAAAATATATTTCATTCGTAAACGGTAGCGAACCGTTTGAATGAGGGTTTGTCAAACCCATATGGATCCATACAACATAAGTTCTCGCTTACACCCGGCAAGTGTAACTAATGATAATCGAATTGAGGATTTTGTTCTAAACTCGTATGTAGAATGTTTGTTTTCCTGTACTTGTGTTCACTTAGTAAAGAAATGTTTATGTTTTCTCATCCCAAATGTAAGTTCAAAAAGAGTAAAAGTGGGACTATGATCTCACCTTGAGTGCAAGAGTTAATAAAGTACTTCAACAAGTAGACGCGTGCAAAGACAAAGCTAGTCTTGACCTAAACATATAGGTTGTATCAATAACGGTAAACACAAACGGTCAATGATGTTCAATTAGTCCTATGGCTCGTTACGACTCGATTAATATAGCATGTGAATCAATTTGTCAAGTTTCATGCACGATACAAGTAGTTAAGTATGTTAGAACGATTGTATAATCGTTTGGTTAAGTTTGACTAAAAGTCAAACTTGGTCAAAGTCAAAGTCAACGGGGTCGGGTCGGGTATCCGACAATTTTCCCAAGACGAGAAGTCATATAAGAGCCTAATAGTCAAGTTTCATGTTAAACGGAGTTTTAGTTAAGCGGAAACATTTTTGTGGCATTTAAAAACAAAAGAGAGTGGCCTGGGGCTTTTGCGCGGCGCGCACTGGGTTGCGCGGCGCGCACCCAAGTGCAATTTCTGGTCAGAACTCAACCAAGAAGGCAAACATCTGGGATCTCTGATTCTGCACGGCGCGCGGGTAAATGCGCGGCGCGCAATACCTGGGAATCATGCAGTTTGCAGAAAAATGGTCCAAGTCACGAACCAAAATACAATATAACACATTTCATGCACCGAAAACACTTAAAACGCATAACCTATATCATTAGAAAGGTAATTTGACAAGGGAAACAACTAAGCACATTTCATCAAGCAATTCATCACTAACAACAACCAAAAACCGCATTAAACGTTCATAATCAAAGTTTCAAGTTCTAAAACGCATTTTATGATTCGGGCAACCAATTTACATGTATGATATGCCGTTTCGAAGGTAATCATACACACATTGCAACAAAATTCTTATCTACAATATTTCATAGCATTTGGTGCATCAAAAGTTCATCTAAAGCTTATCAAACCCTAATCCAAGTTCACAAAATCACTAATCATGTTCTTGGAGTTTCCTTAATCAACCTATACATCAAAACGAAGCTAATGATACTAGTAACACTTTTAAAACATGCACTTTAACAATCTAACAACATTTGATCATCCAAAATCAAGGATTTAGCAAGTAATTTTCATATTGAACTAGTTACACCAAAAACAACGAATCGAGCATACAAATTACATACACGACATCACAATGAGCCATAGACACTAATTAACAATTTTATAACTCAAAAATCTCAAGAACACATAAAATTAGTGATTTTAGAAAGTTACCCAAATGAGATGAAGTTGGTATCAAATTGAAGAGGATGAAGAGAGGATTCCAAATATGTATTTTGTTTTGATGTTTGCTTCTCCAATCGGATTTAGATGATGATTTTATGTTTGAGGGTTTTGAGTTCAAAAATGGGAAGTAGAGAGAAAGAGGAGGATGAAGGTGGGAGGTGGAGATGAAATGAATGGATGTGGTAAGTGGGTTGACTAGTTGACCTAGTCAACTAGTTTGCCCATTTGGCAATCTCGGTCCCTCGAGTTTCAAAGCGGGTGCGGGAATTAACCCAACGAATATTTTAAAAACGTTCGAGTAACGGATGACTTTATAATTAGATAACGAGAATATTATGAACGTTAGTTAACGAAAGATACAAATTTGAATAACGAAAGATATTATATATATAAAAAAAGACGGTGTTAAAATAAATTTAACGAAAAATCACGGGATGTTACATTATCCACACCTCAAAAGAAATTTCGTCCCGAAATTTAGTTGGAAGTAATAGTCGATGTCTCTTACTCGAGACCTAGTGTAGTAACTCTACGAATGATTGAAGGTACTTTCTTAGACATTCCACGAATCCGGATAGTCGGGGTGTTACGTTGTATTAGGGCTTGGTTTTACGATCCACAAGTTCAGCCGGTTTTTCCTATGAGGAGGAGTTTGTCATCAATAGTTGGTGCATCTAGAAGGATTGCACGTTCCTGTTCCGCAGGACACGTTTCTAAGTTTGTTACACGAAATGTAGGGTAAACGGAAACTTAATTGAGTCGGCCGTTCTAAATGGTAGGAAGCGGCTCCAATACGCCCCAAGGTTTCAAAAGGTTCAATATTGCGGATATAACCTTCCTCGATTTCCCAAAATGAATTACACCTTTCCAAGGTGCGGTTTCTCAATATTACGCGGTTACACACTGGGATTTGTAAGGTTTTCATCTAAGTTTGGTATAACTCTTTTGGGCGACTACGGGTCGTCTCGAGCCCTTCTCGGACTTGGATTATCTCAATTGTTGTTTCTTGGATGAGTTAAGATTCGGTGTTTTGTTTGCCACATGCTTTGGTCCAACGAATAGGGGTATGACATTAGCGGTCATATAGGGTTTCGGAAAGTGCGCGTGAACACACGAGTGGTAACTACTGTTGTAAGAGTGATCTACTAAAGGTGACAATACGAGTTTGTGACATGTCTTTCCAAGACGTAAATCGTTCGTTTGTTCGGTTCGTCGGGTTGTGGAAGATACGCGGTACACATGTCTAAGTGGGTTTCCAAGGTTTCTTGCAAAACTAGAAGCGATACGAGTATTTTGATCCGAGGTAATTGGCAATGGTACACCGTGTTAGAATAGGATCTCTTAAGATATGTTTGAACAAGTCAGTTAGGGTTCGAAAAAAAAAAATGTTCGTTAGGACTATTCACCCTCGTGGCGAATACTAAGGTAATATGAGGAATTTCTCTATCCATGGAGAAATGTTACAAGGAGTTCCCTTAAACGGAAGTGCGAGCGATAAAGATAGGAGTGAAACGAGGACTTAGAATAGGATGAGCTTACATCTCGAGGTTGCCATAACGTGCCTCTAGTTGTCAAAAAAAAAAAAATGAAGTCTGAAAGAGAAACGAGATAGTACACGTAATTGTATAGTTCGGGGTTGAATAATGGTTGGACGATTATCAGCAACGCAAGGGCGTTAAGTCAAAGAAGAGTGAAGTATCGTTGGATTGTGTGTTATCTTAAATTCCAGTAATATCAGACGGTAACGGTGAAATAACATAGGTATGTAGTGTGGTACGTGATGACGAGAAAGTTGATCGGATCCACAATTTAGTATTCGAATTCTTCGCGTAAAATAACGAATTTTAGTTACGTTGATTTTGAGTCGAGAGAGTATGCCTTTCGGCGTTCAAGTAGAAATATTTCCATGTTTGAGTTCCATCTAGTGCTATACGAATTTAGCTAGGAAGGTTGGTGTGAAGAATCACGTTCAAGGCTCAGTCATGAAGAGGTTTAAAGTTTTCCCTTAGTGAGTTAACGAGTTTAAAAGTCGGGTAACACGAGAAAAATCAGAAATGAATCTTCGGTGATAACAGGCGAGATCTAAGATTTTACGAATACAAGTCTGAGTTGAGAGAGTTTCATGATTACGTGTGGCTTGATTTCGAGATTGATTGTAATGCCTTGACCATTAACATCATGGTCTACAAAATTTGACTTCGTTTAACAGAAATTCTCACTCGGAGAATTTGGTATAGAGTTGCTCTTTTCTCAAAGTTCGAGCGTAAGATGATGATGTTGTTCGTTTGCCTTCTTTACTTGAATAAGTTAAGATGTCATCTATAAATATGATAACAGATTTGTCTAGATAAGTTGCATACGTGGTTTAGGAGGTTCATGAATACGGACGGAGTCCTAAATAAGTCAAACGGTACTAAGAGGGATTTACAACTAACGTTGCGAGCTCGGAAAATGGCTTAGGAGACATCGTCTCACTTAACCCCCAATTGATGATAACCAGAACGGAGGTTGATTTGGAATACACGGGATCCACGCAAATAATCATGAGGTAATGGATACGAGGAAGAGAGTATTGGTTTCCAACCGAAAGTTACTTAGTTCACAATAATCTATACATAAATGTAGGGCAACAATTTCTCCTTAATGAATAGGTTTTGAGTTCCTTAGTTCTATAGGTGTCGAGTCCAATTTCTTAACGCATATCCTCCGATAAAATTTATAGGCACACAATATTTTTCGTCGGTCACTTAAATCGTCTAAGTAGTATCTGGGGGAAAGAGGTGGAATATAAAGAGCACGAGTCAAATCCTTGGTTATAAAACGTCTAACGGTACTCGAATCGAATAAGTATGAAATATACGGTTTGTTGTGAAGAAACGTACCCGTGACTAGTCCATCATCGTCTCGGGCATCCTAGGTGTCGATGTTGTAAGTTCAACGGCGCGCGTTGGTTTTTGCTTTATTCTTTGGGCATTCATTCCTAAAATGACCCGATTGGCCACATTTGTAGCAAATACTCGGCTTTGGTGCGTCGGGCCCCTTTTGAGTGACGGGGGCGGTACTTCCACAATACTTGGCAATATGACCACTACCTTGGCACCGATGGCAAATTAGCTTGCCACATTCACCAAAATGATGCTTGTGGCATTTGTTGCAAAAAGGTCGTGTCCCGGCATAACTTTTCTTGCCGATGGGGGTGAGAGGTTCCTTGGAAAAGTTGTTGTTGTAGTTACTCGATTGGGGGGCTTCCCATTTTCTTTTGTTGTTACCCGGGTGGTTCTCGACCATTCGTACCGGTGCTTCCATTTCATTCACCGTTTCTAAAGTTTGGTGGGCCTTTGTTAAAGCCTCTTGTAGGTTAGTGGGTTGGGATGCCATTACCCCGTGTTGAATGCTCTTAGGGAGGCCATCCATGTAAAGTTCGACTCTTAGGGATTCGGGAGTCATGAGATTTGGAAACATTGAGACTAGTTCGGTAAACCGTTGATTATAAGCTCCGAGGTCATTCCCGACCGTTCTTAAATTCCTTAGCCCTTGCTCGAGCCTTCGAGTCTCATCGCGCGGGAAGTATTCGGTGATCATTCTTTCTCTTAATTCGGTCCAAGAGAGTGTAAGGGCTTCATCGATACCCACTGATTGTACATACGTGTTCCACCATGAGAGAGCGATACCGGTAAGAGTGAGGGTGGAAAACTTGACCTTATCTTGGTCCTGACAACCGCTTATGCTAAAAACGGATTCTGTTTGTTCAAACCATCGGGTGAGAGTAACCGGTCCCCCGGTTCCATCGAAAGTGGGAGGATTGTACTTCATGAAGTTCTTGTAGGAGCAACCTTCGATTGAATTACCGGCTCCATGATTGTTGTTGTTAGAAAAGTGATTGGCCACGGCCGTACCCACGGCGGTGGTTATCATTCGTTGAAGAGCTTGTTCTAGAGTTTCGAGAGGAGTGTTGTGTTGACCTTGGTGAGCCATTGTTCCTTCATGAGACAAGAATATCGTTGGTTAGTATTTTCAACAATACTAACCGTGGCATGGAATAAGGATAGAGAGAAAATTTTCCTTGACTCGCCTTAAATTCTCTATGTCATAATGTCGGAACGTCCATGTGAATCACCGTAATATAATCCCGGAAATTATATTACCCTGATTCTCATGTGCATTTAACATTACTTCATAAATTCAAGGTGGCGCATCAACAAAATTTATCAACGTAAGATCAAGATCGAATACGAGTTAGATATGATAGAAGAGTTCGAGTATAAATGCACAATTAGTCAAATAATTCCTACTTCAGTCTATATGCCGGTTGTAGTCTAGATTCACCTATGTACCCTATGACTCGGGGTGGACACAAATGAACTCTAAATCCCTACAACCAAGGCTCTGATACCACTTGTAGCTACCCCGACAAATCGTCAAGTGACGGCGTCGTCTACATGGGTCCCATTGCATGGTCATAAGTCTTTATGACAATGTTTGACCAAAATATGTCGCCTTCATTTCAAAATAAAGATTGTTTCCAAAGTTTACAAGAATTGTTCAACCAAAAGTTAAGTTACAAGGTTATAAGTACAAATGAAATCTAGGCGACACGGTTTAAAGTGAAGTCAAAAGACGCTCCATGAAATGCATGTATACTCGACATCCAATACAAGTATCAAATAGTGAGCGGAAGCATGTATCACATATCGTGCAAGACCTGAGAAAAACATAGAAATCTGTCAACGAAAACGTTGGTGAAATCATAGGTTTAAGTAAGTAAGTACAAGTGAACCACAAGATTTGCATCAATGAAATAATAGTAATACATTCCAAAAGTTTGTTTCACGAGCACCCAATTATCAATGCTTAACATTTCCTTCCATTGAACCCCATCACTTAGTGCTAGAACATACACTGTTTCTCGAAAATATATTTCATTCGTAAACGGTAGCGAACCGTTTGAATGAGGGTTTGTCAAACCCATATGGATCCATACAACATAAGTTCTCGCTTACACCCGGCAAGTGTAACTAATGATAATCGAATTGAGGATTTTGTTCTAAACTCGTATGTAGAATGTTTGTTTTCCTGTACTTGTGTTCACTTAGTAAAGAAATGTTTATGTTTTCTCATCCCAAATGTAAGTTCAAAAAGAGTAAAAGTGGGACTATGATCTCACCTTGAGTGCAAGAGTTAATAAAGTACTTCAACAAGTAGACGCGTGCAAAGACAAAGCTAGTCTTGACCTAAACATATAGGTTGTATCAATAACGGTAAACACAAACGGTCAATGATGTTCAATTAGTCCTATGGCTCGTTACGACTCGATTAATATAGCATGTGAATCAATTTGTCAAGTTTCATGCACGATACAAGTAGTTAAGTATGTTAGAACGATTGTATAATCGTTTGGTTAAGTTTGACTAAAAGTCAAACTTGGTCAAAGTCAAAGTCAACGGGGTCGGGTCGGGTATCCGACAATTTTCCCAAGACGAGAAGTCATATAAGAGCCTAATAGTCAAGTTTCATGTTAAACGGAGTTTTAGTTAAGCGGAAACATTTTTGTGGCATTTAAAAACAAAAGAGAGTGGCCTGGGGCTTTTGCGCGGCGCGCACTGGGTTGCGCGGCGCGCACCCAAGTGCAATTTCTGGTCAGAACTCAACCAAGAAGGCAAACATCTGGGATCTCTGATTCTGCGCGGCGCGCGGGTAAATGCGCGGCGCGCAATACCTGGGAATCATGCAGTTTGCAGAAAAATGGTCCAAGTCACGAACCAAAATACAATATAACACATTTCATGCACCGAAAACACTTAAAACGCATAACCTATATCATTAGAAAGGTAATTTGACAAGGGAAACAACTAAGCACATTTCATCAAGCAATTCATCACTAACAACAACCAAAAACCGCATTAAACGTTCATAATCAAAGTTTCAAGTTCTAAAACGCATTTTATGATTCGGGCAACCAATTTACATGTATGATATGCCGTTTCGAAGGTAATCATACACACATTGCAACAAAATTCTTATCTACAATATTTCATAGCATTTGGTGCATCAAAAGTTCATCTAAAGCTTATCAAACCCTAATCCAAGTTCACAAAATCACTAATCATGTTCTTGGAGTTTCCTTAATCAACCTATACATCAAAACGAAGCTAATGATACTAGTAACACTTTTAAAACATGCACTTTAACAATCTAACAACATTTGATCATCCAAAATCAAGGATTTAGCAAGTAATTTTCATATTGAACTAGTTACACCAAAAACAACGAATCGAGCATACAAATTACATACACGACATCACAATGAGCCATAGACACTAATTAACAATTTTATAACTCAAAAATCTCAAGAACACATAAAATTAGTGATTTTAGAAAGTTACCCAAATGAGATGAAGTTGGTATCAAATTGAAGAGGATGAAGAGAGGATTCCAAATATGTATTTTGTTTTGATGTTTGCTTCTCCAATCGGATTTAGATGATGATTTTATGTTTGAGGGTTTTGAGTTCAAAAATGGGAAGTAGAGAGAAAGAGGAGGATGAAGGTGGGAGGTGGAGATGAAATGAATGGATGTGGTAAGTGGGTTGACTAGTTGACCTAGTTAACTAGTTTGCCCATTTGGCAATCTCGGTCCCTCGAGTTTCAAAGCGGGTGCGGGAATTAACCCAACGAATATTTTAAAAACGTTCGAGTAACGGATGACTTTATAATTAGATAACGAGAATATTATGAACGTTAGTTAACGAAAGATACAAATTTGAATAACGAAAGATATTATATATAAAAAAAAGACGGTGTTAAAATAAATTTAACGGAAAATCACGGGATGTTACATTTTAAGAATTAATTATATATTATATTATATTTATGTGCATAGTTGACTCGTAATTTTTAGTCCATTGCGTCGAGCGTTGAGAGTTGACTCATGTCCCGGTTCCGGATTTTCGAACGTCCTTGCGTACAATTTTATATTTTGTACTTTGCGTTTTTGAATCTTGTACTCTTGTAATTTCGAGACGTTTCTCATCAATATTTGGAACCTCTTTGATTGTACTTTGTACTTTTGAGCTTTTTGGACCTTTGCGTCTTCAATTCATCGAATCTGTCTTTTGTCTTCACCTTTTATTATTTAAACGAATATCACTTGTAAATAGAACAATTGCAACTAAAAGCTTGTCTTTCTTGAGGAATAATGCTATGAAATATATGTTCGTTTTTAGCATTATCAGCTTGGCAAACATGTGCGACTTCCGTTTACTAGTTCTAGTTCTAATGTTGCTTCTATATTTGATATTGTTCACTCGGACTTATGGACGTCTCCTGTTCCGAGTCTTAGTGGTTACAAATATTATGTTATCTTTTTGGATCATTACTCGCATTATTTATGGGTGTTTCAGTTACGCAATAAATCTGAAGTCTTTAATATTTTTGTTCAATTTCGTGCATATGTAAAAACTCAATTTAATTGTGAAATAAAAGCCTTTCAATGTGACCAGGGTGGAGAATTTGATAACAACCAAATACACCAACTTTTTCGAAATAATGGCATCCAAATTCGCCTCTCGTGCACACAAACTTCTCAACAAAATGGTAAATCCGAACGAATGATTCGCACCGTTAATAACCTTATTCGCACCCTCTTGTTTCAAGCTCATCTTCCTCCTACTTTTTGGGTAGAAGCCCTCCACATGGCAACATACCTACTCAATCTTCTACCGTCCTCAGCCATTAATCACGACATCCCACATACTCGTCTTTACAAATATCCTCCAAACTACTTTACCCTTCGCGTCTTCGGATGCCTGTGTTACCCACACCTCAACACCATCAACAAACTTGCACCACGCTCCACACCCTGCATTTTTCTCGGGTATCCATCAAACCACCGTGGTTACCGATGTTTTGATCTCGCCACTCACAAAATTATCCTGTCCCGTCACGTTACATTTGATGAGACATCCTTCCCATACAGCTCCACCGTTACATCTGCACCACCCTCTTATGAGTTCCTAGATCCTCCCCCTAACCTCTTCTCTCGCACATTTCCCGACTCAGCATCTCCCCCACCTACTACATCACCTCTCACTCCCACTGTCCCTACGGCTACTCCACCATCCCCGCCTACACCTACTCCTCCCACTGTCCCTACTGTTATTCCACCGTCCGTACCTAATCCTACTCATCCTCAACACACTTCTACCTCCACGCACCCCATGGTCACTCGACACCGTCTTGGCAGAACTAAACCAGTTCAACGCCTCAATCTACTTGTTGATACTCCCACTCCTACTCCTATTCCTACATCTTACTCCCAAGCCTTTAAAGATCCTAACTGGCATAACGCTATGACCGAAGAATACAATGCTTTAATTAAAAACTGTACTTGGACTCTTGTGCCTCGCCCCTCGGACACGAACATAGTTCGCTCCATGTGGCTGTTTAAGCACAAGTTTAATGCTTATGGTACACTAAGCAGATATAAGGCTCGGCTCGTTGCGAATGGCCGCAGCCAACAGGTTGGTATTGATTGCGACGAGACCTTCAGTCCGGTTGTTAAACCGGCCACTATTCGGACCGTTCTCAGCCTTGCAGCTTCTCGACACTGGCCCGTTCATCAGCTAGATGTTAAGAATGCTTTCCTTCATTGTCATCTATCTGAGACTGTCTATATGCATCAGCCTCCAGGATTTCGTGACCCTGCTCACTCGGATCATGTCTGCCTTCTGCAGACTTCTCTTTACGGGTTAAAGCAGGCTCCTCGTGCATGGTTCCAGAGGTTCGCCAGCTATGCTCAGCGCGTGGGTTTCCAGCATAGTAGATGTGACTCATCCCTGTTCATCTACAAGCAGGGCACTGCCACAACTTATCTTCTTCTATATGTAGATGACATTATTTTGACTGCATCCTCGACCACCCTACTTCAGCAGGTTATTAGCTCTTTGCACCAGGAATTTGCCATGACCGATTTGGGTCCTCTACATTACTTTCTCGGCATTTCTGTCACTCGCACTTCTTCTGGGATGTTCTTATCTCAGAAACAGTATGCATCCGAGATCATCGAGCGTGCTGACATGGTTAGTTGTCATTCCAGCAAGACCCCGATAGACACCAGCACGAAGTTAACCGCGAGTGGCCCTCCGGTTAAGGACCCTACTCTGTATCGCAGTCTTGCTCGTGCTCTTCAGTATCTCACCTTCACCAGACCAGATATTTCTTAAGCGGTTCAGCAGTTATGTCTCTTTATGCATGATCCCCGTGAGCCTCACATGGCTGCTCTCCGGCGTATCATCCGTTATGTTCAAGGTACTTTGCATCTCGGCCTCCAGTTGTATGCCTCGTCCACAGCCTCTCTTGTCGCCTACTCGGATGCTGATTGGGCAGGTTGCCCATCCACTCGTCGCTCCACTTCATGGTATTGTGTGTTTTTGGGCAATAATCTTCTGTCTTGGTCCTCTAAGCGACAACACACCCCGTCTCGCTCGAGTGCCGAAGCTGAGTATCGTGGAGTTGCTAACGTAGTTGCAGAGACTTGCTGGCTTCGCAACCTTCTTCGTGAGCTCCACTGTCCGCTCAGCACTGCTACCCTCGTCTACTGCGACAATGTCAGCGCAGTCTACATGTCAGGGAATCCGGTTCAACACCAGCGGACCAAACACATTGAGATTGACATACACTTTGTTCGTGATCTAGTACTCAAAGGTCACATTCGTGTTCTTCACGTGCCATCTCGCTATCAGTTTGCAGATATCTTCACCAAAGGCCTGCCTAGTGCTTTGTTTGACGAGTTTCGCTCCAGTTTGAGCGTCTGCTCTGCTCCCGCTCCAACTGCGGGGGGATGTTAGCCGAATATTATTTGTGGCCTACGAACCCAACTTTATTATATTAGCAGATTATTTGTATTGGGCCTGCGAGCCTGCTTGTCATTTGTTAAAGGCCTGCGTGCCTGTTTAGAGCTAGGTTTACATCCTATATATGTATTGTACGTACACTGTTTTGGCAATCAATTATGCGATCATTATGCAGTCTAATAATCTCGTCTCGGTTGCCTTCTAAAAACGAGATCTCGGAGAGATCTCAGAGAAAAATAAGGAGATTTACAACACAGTACAAGTAAGATAGACGCAAAGGGAAAAATGTTGGAACATGAAACAACCAAGTACTCTAATGTCCATAGATATAATACACACACAATTATATGTACAAGTAGATAAAAGTATCAGTTCAGACCATGAACGTGAACAGAAAATTCGTAAATCATCATTAACTTATGTCTATATTATCAACTGTACCTTAAGCATCAACATGTTTTTCGTACCCGAAGCAACTTCGTTCATCACTGTGTTGTACCAACAAGGAACATCATCATCATCATCAGAATCATGGAGCACTTGTTCCCAGTTTGTTCTCATGTAACGCTATATTCTTTAATATATATACAGAATATATCTAATATCTATATGCAATCCTTGTGAGATCCCTTATCGCATATGTTTATTATTGTTACTGCATCCTTTACACTGTACCATCCCCGAAACGTCATTTTGCTATCCTATGCGGTTTATATCATCTTTTCATCAACTTAGGCAAAAGTTCATGACAAAAGACATAAAAAGTTGATAAAAAAACCGCATTTTTCACAATTCAGTATGCCTAAGTTTTCATATGCACCTGTTACGAGATACGACGACATCAGCATTTTCGTCATCATTCCCAACCCATCAAATTTCTCCAAACCGCTTCCTCAATCTTGCTCCTTGGCACAAAACAACCGTCCCCTTCATCGAGTAATACTCGATAAACTTCCCATTCCCTTCCCCCAATCATGTGCCTACTAATTTCCGACTGCAATAAAAAAAAGATTCAAAACTCTGAAGGCGAAAGCATGACATGTGGGAAAGTATAGAGGGAAAAATAGTAATTAATACCGAGAAAATATTGGTATTGAGCATCTTGAGAGCAAGGGTAATATCGTAAAATACAAGGGGCCGGCCCTTCCCACATAATTCAACAGGGTTAGCAACAAGCAGTTCGGTATCGGGACCCCGGTTCACCAAAGCTACTCTAAGAGGCCGATATAACTCCATACGAATTCGAGAACATAAGACATTTTGTTTACTAGGGTCAATTATCTTTTTCCCGTCGGCTTGCACAATAAATAAATCGATTTCACAATCTTTTCTACCTTTTGTTGTAAATCTCCCATACGAAATCTGTTGCACAAAAATTATACAAAATTTATTATATAACAATAACAAAATAATCCAAATAAACGTGACAAATGCAACATTTTCATCGTATTACATGATTAGATTAATTTTGTACCTGGATATTGTAATCTTTTAACGTTCTCATTATATCATATAATAAACCTTTATGATCACGGCAAACAATTTGAACAAGTGTATGAACAGGACTGAGAGAGTTATCAATCATAACTGAAACACTGTTGGAATGGCCCGAACCGTTTCGACACTGATCGAGCATCTCCAAGTTGAATGTGTCTTCTGTGATTGCAGGAGGAATAAGAAACGGTGGGCCCTGAGAACACGCGGTAATTTCTGGGCCCACCATTTCTATATCGCAACTCACCATAGCATCACCAACAACGGTTTTTAAATGATTATATATATCCTCCTTCCGTATGTTTGTATGTAGAAGTTCCCTAATAACATAAGTACACAATTATGTTAGTCGTATCATAGTTCAAGGGTAATTTAGTCATCTTTTATACGTAGCGCTTCTTTTTAGACTCTGAAATTTCAAACATTTTATTTTCATTAATCATACAACTTTCAACCGGGTCAAAAAGATCCACTTACAAAAATAACTCCAAATTATAACTCGTGCAATGTTAGATAATTATTGAAAAAATACACTTTTTGTGATCATATTGACAAAAAAAATGGAAAGAAGTGTTTAAGTCAGTCCGAGATGTATAAACTTCTACCCTTTCCAGCCTGCTACCAAGCCGGGTTGACCCGCCCATTTTGCTACCTTTTTCAGTTAACATAAAAGTTACAAAATATCAAACCTGGCATCAGTGATGAAAAACAAGTCCATCACCATTCCGTCTGGTGTCGTCGACACTTTCACTCTTTGAATAATCAATTCAAGCTCACAAAGAACATGCGTCACATCTATCAAACACATTTAATCATAAACAAACACGGCTTACATATAATTACCAAAAAAAACCTACAAAATCATCATCATAACATATATATAGTAAATACCATGTAATAAGCCTTGACGATCATTGCCACAAAACTTGAGAAGAAACACATCTGGAGGCTTAGGTGGCTGCAATTCAGCCGGATAATATATGAGCGTGTTCGAAGGAGAACATGAAGGGCAAGCTTCCAATAGTCTCTTCTTCAACAAACCCCATTGTGTACTCGATTTACCAATCACCCAAAACACTATATAACACCATTTTCCATCCGTCGATACGTCTACATAAAAACATAGAAAATAATTAAAGTGCAATCGCGAAAGTTAATAATTTAATTTATTAATCAAGAGTCGAGACTACAACGAAAAAAATATATTTTTCGTCGAGAAATCATCCGTCCCGCAAACTGCATATGTTAATAAGTCAACAAAGGTATAAATAAATATGCTAATTATATTTGCTCTTAAAGGGTATGTGCCACCAACATATGAACGTATCTGAAGATGAGATTCTAGGAATCAAAAAAGATGAATCTTAGGTTGACTTTTTTCATAACTTTGACTGTAAATTTTTTTTTTTTGTCCCATAAAAATTATACCAAATAAAAGTACATATAAAACTTGCTTTACTCATATAAACTTCATCATCATCATATATTATATAACACAAAAAGCTATATAAAGTCAAAATTAAGAAAAAAAGTCAACAAAAAATTATTAAATTGAGACGGACGGAGTATTTGACTAGAACATAAACTCTGAATTTTAATAATCATTAGCAGGAATATGCTAATTAACATCTAAGCAGTTGTTTTACCTTTGCAAAACAGCCTCATAAAAATAGAGGTGATTCAAAAATCATCAAAACCAATTGAAATAAAAAATCTTCACTTGTTAGCATACAGTTATAAAAAAAAAAAAGTTATAAAATTACCTTTTTTAATTAATAGCGTAGATATCAAATTTAATGACGTAAGAATCAATTTTAATTAACCAGGTAACTGAATCTTTACAGGGATGATTCTCCATATATTAATAACATAAATAAAATTTCACAAAATCAACTGATAAAAAACAAGGAAAAAAAAAAAAAGATGATGCAACATACATACCGCCACGAACGATGCTTAAACCGAAAAAGAGGATAATACGACAAAGATCACAACCGAGACCAGTTTTGTCGGGACAATTAACAGTAATTACAGTAGCTTCATCTTGTATATCAGTTTGTTTAATAATCACAACATCTTCATGTAATATCCCCATAATAATAAGTTTAACTCAATCGGTTAAAACGATAAAGGAATTGATATTATTATGTGTTTGAAAAATGGGTGTAATTAAATATCGATAATAAATTAGGTGTGTGGAGATAGTGATAACTCAACCAAATAAGGGTTTGTTTGGTGAGTGTATGTATGTATACGTATGAGACAGAATCAAGGATTCAGAATCCAGGCGAGAAGTAGAAATAACACCTAGATTTGTTTGAGTTGAAAATTCAGTCTTAATTTCTCACACTTTGACTCGTTGACCTACCTAACCAATTTTCCCCCTAAAACCGCTAAAAATGGTAGTAGTTACTGTATTAATTAATTCCTTCCCATATTTATAATCTACTCCTATTCAAATTTGAATTATCTCAAATTAATATTATTATAAATAATAAAATAAATTGCTTTCATAGCTTTCACATGAAATAAATACATGGTAAAGAGTAAAACTGTAAAAATACAGTATATTGATAAAATTTCAACTGTATATTTTTTTTTGTTTAGAGACTATTTATATGAGATGGAGGGAGCAAACCGCTTCGCATGCTATATCAAGAGTTGTGAGAAGTTTAAATAACACTAGAATGTTCAATATTTAGCTTGTAATCGTTTAATCTTAATACCGAACTTAAATTAAACATGTCAAAACATAGAACTTAATAAATGATTTTAGTATCAACTAACACCAAAACCGAATTCAATATTAGTGTTTGATTTAGAAATTTTTAAATTTAGTTAAAAGTGAAACCGAACTGAACTTACTAAATACGGAGTATATATTTAAATGTTGTATAAAAAATATATATGTGTGTGTGTGTGTGATTTTTGGTATGTGGGTATATAAAAAATAAATATTTAGCATTTTGAAAGTTTAAAAAGTTTATTCACCCTTCACTTTGTGTGTTGGGACTGGGGATTAGGTCATGTGTTCGAACCTCGCTCTGCTCATCTTATTAATTAATCTTTCTGAAATATGGATATCGATATTGACCCCAGGGGGTTTTCTCTCGGATCCATTCAGAATTCAAACCCGGTTCGCCTAGCCCTCGGGATGGTTAAAGGATCGGGTTCATGTAATGCGATTCGGATTTCCTCCCGAACGTGTGTGTTTATGTGTGTGTGTAAATGATGATGGTCGTTGAAATAAATGATACACTGATGCAAGCTTGCCGTTCAAAAAAAATACTCCGTATACATAAATTGATATTTTTATGCAATGTGAACTTAAATTTTGTTGATTAGTAACGCTTATCAATGATTATATTTAAATAATTTGTATCGTATAATTATTGCCTCTCCGTATGTTAATGAGTGTTCTTAATGAAATTTGATTTTGTTTGTTTTTGATTTGAAATTTAAACTAAATTTTTAATTCAGTTTTGATTTTACTTCAAAAAAGTTTAGACTGAAACAAACCAATAACAGCGAACGAACCCATGACTGAACCCCCCATATATATTTAAACCCCACCACTAACACAAAAAAGCTTCCTCAATGTACACCGGAGACCAAAGACCGTGAGAATTTGAATTTATCATATCGCGGGCCACGACACAAACTTTACAGCTAACTATCATGTCTTTATTTCTGGATGCTCCCATTCACGTGATTCTCTTTTTGGTAGAATCTCGAATTCAATAATTAAGTTTGGTAAATTCAACAATTAAGTTGATGGATAACATATTTGGAGTGTGTTTAGCGTGCGAATTTATTTGAAACTAATAATTACTCCGTAGCATTAAGGTAATAAAATCAAACTTTAATAATGTTATCATAGATACAAGTTAAACACTTCAACTTGTATCTATAATAACTTGAACATTATTCATAAACGTTTTGAAAATATAAGTGTAAGGTTTCTGAGAAAACAAATTAGATAGATTTACATGTATAATTTTTTTTTATCTGGATTTTCGACTTGCCGAGCCCACTAATCTACGCCTACTTATTTTGCGAGCAATCTAAAGTTATTGCGGGAGAACCTTAGAGCTTTGTTTAACAAAAGTTTATACTAACAAATAACAAATTAAGCTTTAACATTTCACTTCAAATAAATAATGCAACTATTAGCTCAAACTATAAGTTTAAAGTTTCTGTACTAGTTAGATTTAATTGTATAAACGTTTGACAAAGAATAATTAGGTGTTAATTACATTTTAAGTGTTGGTTCTAAAATGATTTCTAGGAAGGTATAACTTAATTTATCTTCTTTTGTGATAATAAACAATTTCATAAAGATGTATGATTGTATGACGGATCATAGTGTTGCCCAATGACCAAGGCGCAAGAGAGAAAGATGGAAGTGGTAGAGATGAGGATGCTTAGGTGGACTTGTGGTAAAACCATGTTGGATATGATCCCAAATAGTGTTTTTAGGGAGAACCTGAAAGTTAGTGATAGTGCTCCAAATGATCATATATTTAGTCGCAATATCCTTCCAATATGTAAAGTTTTTAGTTGCAATTGTTCTATTTTTAAGTTGTAATCGTTTATATTAAATAAGTGCGAAGACGGAAGACGAAAATGACGATTTGAAGACGCAAATGACCAGAAAGCTCAAACGTACAAGTTAAAATTCAAGTGGTTCAATTTATTGATGAATAACGTCTAAATATTGATAAGAATACAAGTCACGGAACGCAAAGTACAAGATATCTAAGCATACGAAAAGATGTTCGAAAATCCAGAACCGAGACATAAACCGAGCATCAACGAGCGAGTCAACGGACCTAAAATTACAAGTCAACTATGCACAAGAATATATATATATATATATATATATATATATATATATATATATATAATTATATATATTATATTATATATTATAAAAATACAGCAGCCCACGTTTTAAAAATGTTGGTGAGCTGGAAGGCGTGCCTTCGCGATCGCGGAGCTGGAAGACACATTAGCTTCGCGATAGCGGAGCAGTCATTTCAGAATCTGCCTATAAAAGGCCACGAAATCTGCCGAGTTTTGTGCACCATATCAATATCTCTCTACCTCTGTATAATATATATAAAATATATATATATAAATAAATAAATAAATATATATATATATATATATATATATATATATATATATATATATATATATATATATATATATATATATATATATATATATATATATATATATATATATATATATATTATAATATATATATATATATATATATATATATTAGTTTAGTTTGAGTAATGTAACGGTTATTTTACGGAATTTAAAGTCGAAGTTCTGTCTGTGTAAAGCTACGCGATAAATAATCATTGTAAGTTATGTTCTTCCTTTTTAAATTAATGTCTCGTAACTAAGTTATTATTATGCTTATTTGAGCTGAAGTAATCGTGATGTTGGACTAAATATTAAAACGGGGTTATTGGGCTTTGGACCATAATTTGGGTTTGGACAAAAGACCGACACTTGTGAAAATTGGACTATGGGCTATTAATGGACTTTATATTTGATTAATATAGAGATTTACAATTTGACGTAACTATAAATAACCACATACGCTCGATCGGGTACGATAGGCGGGATATTTATAAATACTAATAATTGTTCATTTGACCAGAGACGGGGATGGATTAATAGTCAATGGACTCATTAAAACAGGGGTGGATTATGTAGTGACCCGAACTTTTCCATGTTTTTATATATTAAATGAAATTGATATTTACATGATTAAATGTTTTCAACATGTTAAGCAATCAAACTTGTTAAGACTTGATTAATTGAAATAGGTTTCATATAGACAATTGACCACCCAAGTTGGCCGGCGATTCACGAACGTTAAAACTTGTAAAAACTATATGATGACATATATATGGATATATATATAGTTAACATGATATTATGATAAGTAAAAATATCATTAAGTATATTAACAATGAACTACATATGTAAAAACAAGACTACTAACTTAATGATTTTGAAACGAGGCATATATGTAACGATTATCGTTGTAACGATATTTAATATATATATATATATATCATATAAAGATATATTAATACATCATGATATCATGATAATGTAATAATTTAACATCTCATTTGATTTAATAAACAATGGGTTAACAACATTTAACAAGATCGTTAACCTAAAGGTTTCAAAACAACACTTACATGTAACGACTAACGATGACTTAAGGACTCAGTTAAAATGTATATACATGTAGTGTTTTAATATGTATTCATACACTTTTGAAAGACTTCAAGACACTTATCAAAATACTTCTACTTAACAAAAATGCTTACAATTACATCCTCGTTCAGTTTCATCAACAATTCTACTCGTATGCACCCGTATTCGTACTCGTACAATACACAGTTTTTAGATGTATGTACTATTGGTATATACACTCCAATGATCAGCTCTTAGCAGCCCATGTGAGTCACCTAACACATGTGGGAACCATCATTTGGAAACTAGCATGAAATATCTCATAAAATTACAAAAATATAAGTAATCATTCATGACTTATTTACATGTAAACAAAATTACACATCCTTTATATCTAATCCATATACCAACGACCAAAAACACCTACAAACACTTTCATTCTTCAATTTTCTTCATCTAATTAATATCTCTCAAGTTCTATCTTCAAGTTCTAAGTGTTCTTCATAAATTCTACAAGTTCTAGTTTCATAAAATCAAGAATACTTCCAAGTTTGTTAGCTTACTTCCAATCTTGTAGAGTGATCATCCAACCTCAAGAAATCTTTATTATTTACAGTAAGATATCTTTATAATACAAGGTAATACTCATATTCAAACTTTGATTCAATTTCTATAACTATAACAATCTTATTTCGAGTGAAAATCTTACTTGAACTTGTTTTCGTGTCATGATTCTGCTTCAAGAACTTTCAAGCCATCCAAGGATCCTTTAAAGCTAGATCCATTTTTCTCATTTCCAGTAGCTTTATCCAGAAAACTTGAGGTAGTAATGATATTCATAACATCATTCGATTCATACATATAAAGCTATCTTATTTGAAGGTTTAAACTTGTAATCACTAGAACATAGTTTAGTTAATTCTAAACTTGTTCGCAAAAAAAAGTTAATCCTTCTAACTTTACTTTTAAAATCAACTAAACATATGTTCTATATCTATATGATATGCTAACTTAATGATTTAAAACCTGTAAACACGAAGAACACTGTAAAACCGGACATACGCCGTCGTAGTAACACCGCGGGCTGTTTTGGGTTAGTTAATTAAAAACTATGATAAACTTTGATTTAAAAGTTGTTCTTCTGGGAAAATGATTTTTCTTATGAACATGAAACTATATCCGAAAATCATGGTTAAACTCAAAGTGGAAGTATGTTTTCTAAAATGGTCATCTAGACGTCGTTCTTTCGACTGAAATGACTACCTTTACAAAAACGACTTGTAACTTATATTTTCGACTATAAACCTATGCTTTTTCTGTTTAGATTCATAAAATAGAGTTCAATATGAAACCATGGCAATTTGATTCACTCAAAACGGATTTAAAATGAAGAAGTTATGGGTAAAACAAGATTGGATCATTTTTCTTGTTGTAGCAACGTGAAAATTGGTAACAAATCTATATTAATCATATCCTAGCTAACTTGTATTGTATTATACATGTATTCTAATATATTATGTAATCTTGGGATACCATAGACACGTATGCAAATGTTTTGACATATCATATCGACCCATGTGTATATATTATTTGGAACAACCATAGACACTCTATATGTAGTAATGTGGGAGTTAGCTATACAGGGTTGAGGTTGATTCCAAAAATATATATACTTTGAGTTGTGATCTAGCCTGAGACGTGTATACACTGGGTCGTGGATTGATTCAAGATAATATATATCAATTTTTTTCTGTACATCTAACGTTGGACAACTAGTTGTAGGTTACTAACGAGGACAGCTGACTTAATAAACTTAAAACATCAAAATGTATTAAAAGTGTTGTAAATATATTTTGAATATACTTTGATATATATGTACATATTTGTTATAGGTTAGTGAATCGACCAGTGACCAAGTCTTACTTCCCGACGAAGTAAAAATCTGTGAAAGTGAGTTATAGTCCCACTTTTAAAATCTAATATTTTTGGGATGAGAATACATGCAGGTTTATAAATAATTTACAAAATAGACACAAGTACGTGAAACTACATTCTATGGTTGAATTATCGAAATCGAATATGCCCCTTTTTATTAAGTCTGGTAATCTAAGAATTAGGGAACAGACAACCTAATTGACGCGAATCCTAAAGATAGATCTATTGGGCCTAACAAACCCCATCCAAAGTACCGGATGCTTTAGTACTTCGAAATTTATATCATATCCGAAGGGTGTCCCGGAATGATGGGGATATTCTTATATATGCATCTTGTTAATGTCGGTTACCAGGTGTTCACCATATGAATGATTTTTATCTCTATGTATGGGATGTATATTGAAATATGAAATCTTGTGGTCTATTGCTACGATTTGATATATATAGGTTAAACCTATAACTCACCAACATTTTTGTTGACGTTTAAAGCATGTTTATTCTCAGGTGAATATTAAGAGCTTCCGCTGTCGCATACTTAAATAAGGACAAGATTTGGAGTCCATGTCTGTATGATATTGTGTAAAAACTGCATTCAAGAAACTTATTTCGTTGTAACATATTTGTATTGTAAACCATTATGTAATAGTCGTGTGTAAACAGGATATTTTAGATTATCATTATTTGATAATCTACGTAAAGCTTTTTAAACCTTTATTGATGAAATAAAGGTTATGGTTTGTTTTAAAATGAATGCAGTCTTTGAAAAACGTCTCATATAGAGGTCAAAACCTCGCAACGAAATCAATTAATATGGAACGTTTTTAATCAATAAGAACGGGACATTTCAGATTACATACAAGGGTAATTGGTGTAATTGTTAACAAAGTATTAAAACCTTGGATTACACGCAGTCGATAACCTGGTGTAATTATTCACAAAGTATTAAAACCTTGTTACAGTTTAAATCCCTAATTAGTTGGAATATTTGACTTCGAGAATAAGGTTAATTTGACGAGCATTTTATAATTATGACCGATGGACTATTATGGGCAAAAACCAGATAGGTATCAAATAAATCCAAGATAAAGGACAATTAATCCAGGGTAATAAATTAAAATCAAAACGTCAAACATCATGATTACGGAAGTTTAAATAAGTATAATTATTTTATTTCATTTCTTATCGCAATTTTATATATCGTCATTTAAATATCGTTATTATTTTACGCTTTAAATTAAGTTATATATAATATTTTGCATTAGGTTTTAATTGTGACTTAAGTTTTAAAATCGACAAACCGGTTATTAAGCGGTAAATCCGCCTTTTATATATTATTATATATAATTATATATATTTTGTAGAAATATAGTTAAATATAGTGTAAAATAAGCCAGCTCCCTGTGAAATGAACCGGACTTACTAAAAACTATACTACTCTACGATTAGGTACACTGCCTATAGTGTTGTAGCAGAGTTTAGGTATATCCGATGTATGTAAATTAATTAAAACTTGTATCATATTTCGTCGTATTTTGTAATAAAAATAATAGTATTTCATATACACCCGCTGTAACATCAAGTTTTTGGCGCCGCTGCCGGGGAGTGCTAAAACGCTATATTTTTAATTTATATTTGTAAAAATATAAAAAAAAGAAAAAAATATATTTTTAAAATTTTATTTAAAATATATAAATCTAATAAGTGTTTTGATTTTTATTCTTAATTTTAAAAATACAAGTTTATTTTATTTTACATAAATTTTCTTTATATATCCTTTTGAAAAAAAAAAACCGAACTAGTTAGAACCTTTGAGTCTGCATGATTCTCCGCGATCACGGAGCTGTATAGAGTAATCACCACGCGATCGCGTGGTAGGGTGGGACAGAGTCAACCAGTGCATTTAATGCGAATTTAGGGTTTTATTTTTATATATTATTTATTATTTAGGGTTTAATTTATATATTAATATATTTAGTTCTAGTTTTAATATAATTTGTAATTTCAAGTTTTAATTATTTTTATTAATTATATAGATTAATATTTTTATATAATAATTTTAATAATATAAAAAATAATATTTTTTTATTTTTATCACTTTCTTTTAAAATTTTCTTTAAAATTTTAGACGCTACATTTTTTAGTTTTTAAACTTTAGCTTTTCGAGAAGTTATTAATATTTTTGTACAAACTATTAAATTAATAGACGCCAATTTTTTGGTTCGTAGTAATAGTTGGATTTGTTAGTGGTGAGTTGTGGATTTCTGATTTAATGGGTCCTGGCTACCTGCTGCATCTATTGGTTATTCGAAACGTGGGCAAAAGCAGAAAAGTCTATTAATTTGATAACTTATATAATTTTTAGTTTTATAACTAATAGAATAATTAGTAAATGCACCACATTGTAGCTAAAATTTGGTAATAAGTGTATTATGGAAAATCTTGAGAATATTTTGGAAACTCTTTCTGATATCCAAAATCAATTAATTCAATACTCTCAAACGAGTGTTGATGAAAATTCTTTCGGTCAAACTTGGTCACGAATGACGAAACAATAACTGGTTGTGAAATCTGTGGAGATTATCATTCAACATGTGAATGTTATTATTACGTTCCTATGGAAAATTATGCACTCATGGAACCTGAATGGAATGATTATGAGGAATACAATTCAAATTGGGATTATCCCCAAGAATATATCCAAACTCAACAACCAGAGGACGAGAAAAATTATGTGTCTGATTTTTTTTTTAGATTATATGAAAATCAAACTCGAAGAATTTGATGCTCAAAATGAACAAATGAGAGAGTTTGCAAATAGGCAAGCTGAAACTCTATCAGACTACACACCTGTTGATCTGAGGAGTATTGTGCAAGAAAATCTCATATCATCGAATTTTGTTGAATTCGAGAGCTCCGAAATCACCAATTATCCCGATGATACTTTTTATTCAGCTTTACCAATTTCACAACATATAGACACATTAGCCTCTACCGACGAAATCATTAATCCATCAATGGATGAAGAAGAAGTAAGGGTGACAAATTAGTACTCTTGGTAAAACAATAATGTTAAAAATTTTACCCCCGAGACCAAAGTGGTGGGATCGATAAGGACCGTTAAAGAAGAAGAATTTGCTTCGATCCCGAAATTCACCATCCCACAACCTTCCAACCCAATATTCTCAATAGACGAGTCATATAACGAAGATGAACTACGAGCTGTAATAGATATTGACACCTCAGATTTCACCCAATTGGGTAATAGAGGTGAAACCTTTGATCCCGAGAATGATCGGAAGGAAATGTTAGGAATTGTCCACCCTAAAGAAATAAGTATGTCGGTGTATAACGATCCATTTGACCAAGAACCAGAAAAGAGACATATCCATTTACTAAAAGCTACATTTAAAAAAGAATTAAGTAGTGACGATCGGGTGGGTCTAAACTTTAAACCCATTGATATATTATACACCACCCAAGATGTAAATAACTGGCTCACTATTCTAATTCGTGGAACTTATTCTACCGACTTCACATGTCGTCAGCTAAGTGTGGGGAAGTCTAACCTCACTTAACGTTATATTCGGGATTCGGATTAGTGCATAACTCGTTAATAAAAATACATGATAAATTAGGGTAAAAGACGCATTTTTAAAAATTAGCAAACAGTTCAAAAAAGCAACCATTTTTGAAGAAAAACATGTGTGATAAAACAACAAAAAGAAATGAACAAAGAGGAGCACCATATATCATTCGACGAGCTTGGTAATTACAAACTGGGTATTTTTAATCACTTTTCTACACTAATCACCCTCATGAATTTATAATTTTAGTCTGATTTCATGCAAATGAGGGCATTGCATGATCTCAAGTGTGGGGAAGGGTTATAAATTCTCTCGGGTTTATACTTGGCTTAATTTCTAAATTTTATGAAAATTTGAAAATTTTTTAACTAAATGAATTCAAAATCATGTTTATACGTATTTATGAACGATAAAACTAGGTGATAATACTGAAATTATTGTTACTCAAAAAAGAGGACATAAATTGAGAAACAACTAAAACGCTTGAATTTATTTATTAAAAATTAAAAGACGCATGAAAAAAGCCAAGTGTGGGGAGAATGTACCAAGTTATTCAACTAAAAACTATCTATCACATGTTTCTGTAAAGTTATTGCAGGTGCTTTTGTTTTGGACTAAATTAATTGTTTTACCCGGTTTATTGTATACATTTTAAAGAAAAGATGGATCTACACGATGAATCAATTCCATCATTAAAAATGAAGTAAAGTCTTCAGAAAAAGAAATGCGCTTCTCGATTTAGGTCAAGGAGTTGTCATCCAGACCAGTTGTAGAGTCTACGAAAAATCTTGAAAAGTTTTCTCGAAAATCAGCTGGAAATCTACGGACCTCAACATCAAACAGGGTTGCCAAGTGGTCAGACTTATCCTAACCCTGAGAGGATCTGTCTCATAAAATGGGGAGGGCGCCGTGCAAATTCGCTTGATAAGACTAATGAATCAGACCCCCAGAAAGGATAATCTCCTTAAAGATTAAAAATCAGCTTTTAAGCCTGATATTACTCAATCCTTGAGATTGACCTTAAAGATTGAGAATTACAAACTCATGGAATTCAATGATATCTAAACTCGAGCTTGAACGAGAAAATATTTTGATCAAAAATAAAACCGATTTGTTTTCTGAAAACCTATTTTCAATGCGTTCATTACCATTGAACGTAAAATCCTGAGAATTCATCAGAATTTATTAGGTCACCTGAACCAAATCGGGTGTCAACCGTAAGAAAGGTGGTTGCATAGCATGGTCGAAGACAGGACCTTGTGCCAGACTGAAAAATTATAGGGAGATCTTTACTATTTCTCCTACAAAGGATGGTAATTGCATCCGGCACGTTTGTGGACCATGAACATCTGCATGTCATTAGACATTGCCTTAACAGTTGCTTGTTCAACGCTTTCCTTTACAACCGGACGGTAGTTTACCGAAAGGTAAGATACGGAGCAAGTATACTGGACGTGTTGCTTTCCTAATACAAGGTTAACAAGTGGGTGACACATGTGACGACCCGAAAATTTTCGACCAAATTTAAACTTAATTTCATATGATCTCGACACGATAAGCAAAGTCTGTAATGTTGAGTCTTAAAATTTTTGAACTATTTAGATGGATTCATTTGACCTTTGACTACTTCCAACGATTCACGAACAATTGTTGTAAATAAATATATATATATATATATATATATATATATATATATATATATATATATATATATATATATATATATATATATATATATATATATATATAGGTAAATATAAATAATAGTATATATATAATAATTTGAGATAATAAAATACAATTTAATCATTTGAATTTAATTGAATATTTAATGTAATACATAAAATTATTAAGTTATTACTAAAATATGATTTCTATATTATAATGCTTGATTATTGAATATTCAATGTATGATATTATATATATCATATAATTAATAATATGTAATATTAATATCTAATATAATAAGGTTAATTATAAGTTAAATTATAATTTTTATAGTAATATTATTATTACTTTCAATTTTAACATCTACATTAGTATTATTAATATAATTATGAAAAGGGATATATATATATATATATATATATATATATATATATATATATATATATATATATATATATATATATGGTTATATTATTATTACTAAGATTTTTGTAATTAATATTATTATTAGTATCATTGATAATATTATTATAATTTTTACTATTACTATTAAGAATCATCATTTTTTTTATTATAAGTATCAATATTATTATTATTATTAAATACCTTTAAAATTGATATCATTCTTTATATTAGTATTATTTTAATTATTAATATTATTATTATTTCCATTATTATTAGTATTTTTATTATTTATAATATTATTAACTGTATTATTATTATCATTTAATTTTATTATTATTATTATTACAAATTTTCATTTTTAACATGATTATTAAAAATTAACAATTTTTATTTAAAATTACCATTTTCATTATTACTTTTATCATTTTATTATTATTACTAGTATTATTTCGGATTTATTAATAATAATATTATTAATATATTATATCATTATATCTTATTTATGTATATATAAAAAAAATAAGTATATAATCTGAATAATCCAGGTTGTTATGTATCACGATCAAAACTGTATCTAATCTTGTTTCTGTCTAACTTTTTTATATATCAAGATCGAATATAGTACGATTCTGTTAAACCTCCCTATCTGCTTTTTATTTTTTTTGTTTCTTCTCCTTGTCTGATTAATTTCTGTCGATACCTCTTTCTTTATAAAACCAGCAAATTTCTCGTAATTATGGATTCAACCATTCAAGTGAACACTCTCATTATCAATTACAATTAATTATAGCTGTTAACCATTGGGAAATTAGACAGAAGAGATGGAAACCAGCCGACACCTCTGTTCTTGATATCCTTTATACAATAGTTCGATTTCGTAAACATTTTCAAAATCTATAAATGCAAAGATGTTAGGAATCCTTCGTTTAAACTATCTGCAAAGTTTCAAGGTCCAAATTATCCTATCAAATTCCAATTTTGAAGTCAAAGTGTAAAATCAAAAAGTCAAACTTTATGTTCTTCATGAAATTCGATTTTAATTTAATGTTTCTGTTTCAATTGAGGATTCAGAAAGATTATAGAAGTGATTTAAAAACTTTTTCATGTAGGAACATGGATCTAAAACGTTCTCAAAGTCAAGATTGATGTTTGAGTTTTTATTTTGGTTTACGAACTGCATCAGATTTTTTTTCATTTTTTTGTTGTTGTTTAATCGAACAAGTAGTCATTACAGGTCGTTAGCAACTAAATATCAAATCTTATTTCAAACTTTGAATTATTATTTGATTTTGATTTGGGTTCCTTGTTGACTTAACGTATTGAAGAAGATGATGACTTTTGAATACGGGTTATATAAATATATATACGTGGGTATTAAAACAGAAAGAAACCAAAGGAGGGATGGTTAAGTGATGGTTCGGGTGAGCGAGAGGTCTCGGATTCGAGCCCTGGCAGGGTCATTATATTTGTTTAGCCGATTTTTATGAGGTAGTTTTCTTAAAATTATTATTAATATTATTTTTATTATTATTATTGTTATTATTATTTATATTTATATTTATATATATACTAAATATGGACAACGGTACCCAATAATATCCTGCCACATCATCAAATTTGATACAGTCTAACAGTAGCAACAGCATAACAGTAACCGACAGGGGTAATTTTGTCTTTTTACACCCGCAAAAAAAAATAAACAATTATGATTCTACAATTCCTTCCAGCCATCTGCCAACCATCACAGTCAACCTTCATCACCGACCACCGTCAACCACCATCACCGACCACCGTCAACCACCTTCTCCGACCACCGTCAACTTCCGTCATCTACAAAAAGGAAGATCTTCATAGATCCAACTAACAACCTAGAATCAAGATATAATCACTAAATCGTCAAGTATAACATGAAAATTTACAAAAGCCACATAGATTTCGAAATTAGTGTGCACAAATAATAAAGACAAAAAAAAAATACAAATTATAATCAAGATTTTCTTAAATAAAAAATATATAAGTACTTCCAAACTTACTTAAGCTGACAAAAAGACCAAGATTTCAACATTTTGGAACCTATTAACATAAAGTACAAAAACATTAAAGATTTACACAGCAACCAAATTTCGACAGCAACCACCACTAGCAATCACCGCCAAGAACCATAACTAAAAAATAGGTGAAAAAAATGCAATTAAAACACACAAATAATGAAATATATACATAGATTTGAAGTGCAAAAAAATGGAATAAGATATAAACATTTGACTTTATTAGTTGATGAAAAAACTTAGATCTGAAAAGATGTTGATTTAGTGGCTGATTAAATATGAACACATACTTTATAAGGGAAGTTTTTCTTAACATGTTGGCGCGTTGATGGAGAAGACTAGATGCAGCGGCGTTTGGTTACCGTCAACAGTCGTCGGTGGTGCTTAGTGGCAGGGGATGGTGGCTTTCAGAAAAAAGAAGGTGAAAGGCGATAAACATCAACGGGTCCCGGTGGGTGAATGGAGGTGCCGTATTTGTATGGAAGGGAGAAGAAATTTTTAGGTCTAGGTTTTTTTAGGGGCAGTTTTGTGGTGATGGTTGTTAAGGAAAAATGAGGAGTTATACTCCGTATGTCAAAGGATTCCAGAAGACACTTGGAAAGTAAATTAGTAGAAATCTTGCTCCCTTTATTTTACTCCTTTTAAATAAGAAAACACAACTCACACGGATCATTACTTAAACACATATCCACCGTGAGATTAACTTCTCATCAACGTCCATTATTATTATTGACTATTATTATTAATATTATTATGTGGTTTCCTTTTTTATGTTTTTATTGGAGTAGGACACATGTAAGTTGTCATGTATATGTGATATGTTCTGATAATAATGTAGTATATGCATAAATAAATGATAGATGGGGGTGGTTTTGTGTATGAAGTGGGTAGTTATATTGAGTGTACAATTATTTAAAATATGTCTGAATGGTTTAAAGACAATTCTTAGTAGGGTTTTCATTAGAAATTTATTAATTAATAATAATAATAATAATAATAATAATAATAATATTTATAAAATATATAAAATAATGAGTGTGAGTAGCACATAGCAGCGCATGCTTAGAAGTTTAGTTATAAATTTAGATTAATGATAAGTTAGTTTTAGCTTTAAATATATAGTATCGGTCACTTGCAAACACTGGTTTATTGGGAACACAAAGAGTTTGTCATGTCTGAAGGCAATTAAGTCTTTTTTAAATGTGTTGTATTTTATTTCCACCAGCGCTATCTTTTGTTCAGGCGTATGGACTGATGTATGTCTCTGGCATGGTTATTGTCTGTAACCCATTTGAAGTTTGAAATAATGCCTTTTGCCTTGCAAAATAAAAACTATTGGTAATTTGAATCAATCTTTAGTTTACATGTTGGTAATTTTGAATGTACAGAATAGTCTGTCTGACGCATACGACCGTTATGATTCGTCCCATCGTTAATACAAAATCCGCTTCGAAGCGCGGACCCCAAAACTAGTTGTTATTCTAATTGTTATTACTAGTATTATTACTTAATGTTATTATTATCATTATTATTAACTTAGTTATTATTAATAGAATGATTATTATTATTATTATTATTATTATTCCTATATATTCATTAATATTGTTATGATTATTATTGTTATCTATATCAAAATCAATAAAATTATTTTTACTAAAATTTTAGAATTATTAGTATTATTAATATAGGGATTACTATTATCACTATGAGTAAGATTAATATTATTATTATGAAAATAATACAAATTATTTTCATTGATATTAGTACTTGTATCATTTTATAATTATTAGTATTATTATTATCATTAACATAGGTATTATTATTATTAGTATTATCATTATTATTATTAATATTACAAAATATCATTAATAGACTTATCAGTTAAACATTAATATTAGTAATACTGCATAATTACTGAAATTTCTATTAAAACTATTAAAAATTACCATTATTATTAAAAGTATTATTTTTACAAAAACTATCATTATTATCGTTATCAGTACTATCTATATTATTATTAAAATAATTACGATTATGAAAATAGAAGTTTTAATGACGTTATTAAAGTTATAAGCATAAAAATAAAGATTATATATATAAATAAATATTTAATATACATAACTTAACTATATTAATATATCTATATATAAAATGAAAATATACATAATGAAACTTATTAATCTACTATATATATAAATCACATCACTAATAATAATATATTTGTTCGATTACAAATATGTGTATTAATATATATACAAATGATATAGGTTCGTGAATCCAAGGCCAACCCTGCATTGTTCAGTATCGTCGTATGAATACTTTTACTACAAAATATTGTATCGTGAGTTTCATTACTCCCTTTTTAAATGCTTTTGCAATATATATTTTTGGGACTAAGAATACATGCACTGTTTTATAAATGTTTGACGTAATAGACACAAGTAATAGAAACTACATTCTATGGTTGGATTATCGAAATCGAATATCACTCCTTTTAGCTTGGCAGCCTAAGAATTAGGGAAATGGCCCCTAATTGACGCGAATCCTAAAAATAGATCTATGGACCCTGACAAGTCCCATTCGGGTTACGAATGTTTTAGTACTTCGACGATATATACTGATTGCGACGGCTGGTATATAGCATGCAGTTTGCGAAATGCCTGTATGTGGGGGATATTCTATATGCATCCTGTCAGTTCGGTTATCAAGCGTTCACCATATGAATGATTTTTAATTCGCGGGTTACGCGTATTATTTTGTACTCGGGTTACGTGTACAATTAAATATCTGGAAATCTTGTGGTCTATTAAAATGATGAAAATGAATGATTATGATAACCTAATGAACTCACCAACCTTTTGGTTGACACTTTAAAGCATGTTTATTTTCAGGTATTAAAGAAATCTTTCACTGTGCATTTGCTCATTTTAGAGATATTACTTGGAGTCATTCATGACATATTTCAAAAGACGTTGGATTCGAGTCGTTGAGTTCAACAAGATTATTATTAAGTCATTGATAGTTTGATATATTATGAAATGGTATGCATGACTGTCAACTTTCGATGTAATGAAAGTTTGTCTTTTAAAAACGAATGCAATGTTGGTCATATACCTCGCAATGAAATCAATTATTATGTAACATTTATAATCGATATGAACGGGGTATTTCAATTGATATCAGAGCAGTGGTCTTAGCGAACCAGGTCTTGCATTAGTGTGTCTAACTGATAGTTGTTGGGATACATTAATGAGTCTGGACTTCGACCTAGTAGTTGTTAGGATACATTAATAAGTCTGGACTTGAACCTGGTCTGCATGTCAAAAAGTTTTGCTTATCATTTCTTGTCAAAAATTACTGGCTTATCATTCTTAGTCTAGACACGTCTTACTGCATTGATTGCATGAATAGTGTATAGACAAATTCATATCTTAGAGCATCTATTACTGTACACTTTGCCTGACAGCTTCCGAAGAATCCTCCTTAACGTATGGGATTTTGGTATTATACATATGAAAATATGTATTTAAGAATATCAATCTAAGTCCTATAATCTATTTCATATCAAATATCAATTCCCTGATCGTACGAGATGAATCCCTCAACCAGTTCAAGTCCCCCGAGTACCGATAGCTATTCCGATAGTTATTCCGACAGTTATTCTGATATGGATATTCACCTGAGCTCTGAAATCAGTGTAACCAAAATGGATCAACCAGTCAGTCATCACTAATTCTGGATGAATTGTGGATGGGTTCGTAGTCGACTAAATCAATGGAGACGAGAAGCAGGTGATTCCTTTCCATCAACCGAATTTCCCTCTTAGTGAAGAACCTGAAGCACATACCGAAAAACCAGTCCAAAAAATCATATTCACCCTCATTTCCAGAGTATCACACCACGACTGCATCCTATCTTAGATTCTAAACCTTATTCATTCCATTGTACAAACCGCCAATCATCTCGGAGTAATCGAAGAAGTCAACTAACTTCGCGCCGAGTAATGATTTTGGAGAATATGGTGCAAAACTTACCAGTTTCATCAACATCGTCGGCACCAACAGTACCACCAACAACATCCGCATTCCAAGCCTCAACATCACCCGCCTCAACCTCTCAGTCGGTACCTCGATCATAATCCTCGTTTGACATGGCGACTATGTAATTTCTAAACTTTTAGAGATTATGTATTCTAGTTCTAATGATAAATCAGATGAGATTAATATCATATTGACTCATTAAATCTAAGATTACATCTGAAGAAAATATATATGTAACTATATTTTCATAAAGATTGTAATTAAAAATTCCTTTGTACAAACTGTTAATGGTGAAAATATTTTAACGGGTAGGTAATACCCGATGAATATTTAGATTTCACATTAATAAGTACACTGTACATTCTTCGAATCTGATTCAACAGTCATTTACTATCCTACGTACATCCACAAATATACAAATCTGTTCACCACAGAATAACCATTTTCATTCAATTTCATATTTGGATTTTGACTTATCAGAATCCAACAAGTGGCATAATGAAGAAAACAATGGACAAAAATAAAATTTGTTAGAAACAAACAAATTAACTAAGAGAAATTTTGTTAAGAATCCACGCTAACAAAATCCTAGCTAATTGTTCCTAGCTAACTGTTAATTCCTTATTACATTTTATTTATCGCAATTTATTTATCGTAATTTATTTATCGTAATTTTAATTCTCGCAATTTTTTTTATCGTCATTTAATTTCTGTTATTTATTTTACGCACTTTAAATATCGTCGGATAAATCGGGACACATATACAATGTTTTGACATATCATATCGACGTCATCTATATATATTATTTGGATTAACCGTAAGTCACTCTATATCACGGTAATGCTCGAGTTAGCATATAAATGATCGAGGTTGATTCTAAAATAATATATATACTTTGAGTTGTGATCGAGTCTGAGACATGTATACAACGGGTCACGATATGTATTAATTAATTCGAATATTATATATTAAACTATATATGAATTATTGAACTACTAACTATGAACTACTAATTGTGGACTACTAACCTTGGACAATTAAAATGAATTAAAATATTGATTATAACATATGAAACTAAACATTTTTTCAAGTATGCAACTTGATTTCATCTTAAACCTCATTTGTATCTTGATGATTACAATCTGCGTCTAAACCTTTCATGATCCTTGAAAACACCTCAATCTAGAGGATGAACCAACCGCACTTCATCTACGGAAGAAAAAATTGATGCATATAATTATGCACCTGAAAATACTCGGAACCTAAGTAAACGTTTAGCACTTATCTGTGCTATCTCCTTTGGCATTGTTATTACCGAAAATAATATTGCAAATCCTTTTCAAAGTAGACAGTTTTATCACAGCTCTAGCAAGTCAACTTCGACTTTTCAGTCGGACTAGCCTTATTATAACCTCAATATATACGTTGCCCTTTCGCCATCGTTACCGGAGAACCTTTTATATTCTACCATATTATCAGCAGACGTACCAGCAACTTCGGCTTTAGTCTCTCTAAAAAATATATATATTATTCATGAAACTCTATTATGTACTCACCTACATCCTGTAACAATAACTGCCATATCAACTACCGAAAATCATCAATCATCAATCTCGAATCTCGCAGCGTTTTTACTTCAATAATTATATGTATACATATAACGTGTAACTCCTGGAAATTGTGACCTTCAATTCTGAAAAGCATCCAGTCTACAAATCAATACCCTAAATTTTGAAAAAGCTGAATGAAGCAGCAGAAACTGTAGACAACCGTAACAGTCAAAAGATTAACGATAAAGAATAGTGTGTTGGCAAAACTCAAAAAAAGAGAAGGTTTGGAACTGAAAAACGGATTGAGCAAACCATGAAGGAGGCTATGGACAAATTACAATGACTAAATCTGCCTTCAAATAATCCAAATGATTCAGTGTCTGCTGAAGTCTTTAGCGAATACCTTGCTCCTTACTCTAAAATCCTTGCGGACAATATTCTTCATCATCATCTGATCTTAGATATTCTAAGATATCATTAAATCTTTCATTATAAATATCTTCGATAATTCTAAAGATATTTTCATAACTATTCTTATCTGAAATCATTTATCCCTTCGCACTATCAGTGTTACATCAAAAAGGAAACTGTTTAGTTTCTATATTCTGTAAACCTTCGAGTTTAAATTATGAATTTTTTTGAAGTAGTGTTGGGAACTGAAGCATGAGTTAGTATAATATAATGATACTTGATCAACGTGATTATATTACAGTAAGTCATGCTGAGTTTCTAATGGAACGTGATGATTCACAGACCTTACCGTCATCATGTGCCATGTTATACGACTCTTACATTCTATCTAATCTTCAAATATATCGAGAACATATCTTCCTGATAGTCCTATCCTTTCTCTTGAATTCTGGTAATTTAACCAATCAAGATCGTGCTATTACAATCTCTCTCTTAGAACATTAGTTATGTTCACTCGAAACTCCATACCTACGAATTCTGGACCATTATTCGCTTGACTTAAAGTTGAGAAGAGAAAACAAAAGTATGTAACTCCAAAATATAAAGGAAACAAAGGGAGTGGATTTATAGTGAAATATCCGACAGAGCAATCGAAATAGATTATCGCATTTAACCAAAGAGGATCATAATCTCCTTAATTATTGAAGAACCAGATCTTATTACAAAGATCTTCTCTAAATCCCTTAAATTACAGAAATCAACTCTATCTACGACAAAAGATATGACGAAACTTTACTCTTCTCATTTCATTCTTTTGCGAGAGATTCACTTGTACTCTTCACAAAAATCAAATTGTTTTATCTACATTACTCAATGATGATAAAAACTCTAATTTCTAGCTCGTACGCGTCATGAAAACATACTTATTGTCAGCCATGACCATCCCAATCAAATTTCGGGACGAAATTTCTTTAACGGGTAGGTACTGTGACGACCCGGAAATTTTCGACCAAATTTAAACTTAATTTCATATGATCTCGACACGATAAGCAAAGTCTGTAATGTTGAGTCTTAAAATTTTTGAACTATTTAGATGGATTCATTTGACCTTTGGCTACTTCCAACGATTCACGAACAATTGTTGTAAATAAATATGTATATATATATATATATATATAGGTAAATATAAATAATAGTATATATATATAATAATTTGAGATAATAAATACAATTTAATCATTTAAATTTAATTGAATATTTAATGTAATACATAAAATTATTAAGTTATTACTAAAATATGATTTCTATATTATAATGTTTGATATTATATATATATATATATATATATATATATATATATATATATATATATATATATATATATATATATATATATCATATAATTAATAATATGTAATATTAATATCTAATATAATAAGGTTAATTACAAGTTAAATTATAATTGTTATAGTAATATTATTATTACTTTCAATTTTAACATCTACATTAGTATTATTAATATAATCATGAAAAGGGATATATATATATTATTACTAAGATTTTTGTAAATAATATTATTATTAGTATCATTGATAATATTATTATAATTTTTACTATTACTATTAAGAATCATCATTTTTTTTATTATAAGTATCAATATTATTATTATTAAATACCATTAAAATTGATATCATTCTTTATATTAGTATTATTTTAATTATTAATATTATTATTATTTCCATTATTATTAGTATTTTTATTATTTATAATATTATTAACTGTATTATTATTATCATTAAATTTTATTATTATTATTATTACAAATTTTCATTTTTAACATGATTATTAAAAATTAACAATTTTTATTTAAAATTAACATTTTCATTATTACTTTTATCATTTTATTATTATTACTAGTATTATTTCGGATTTATTATTAATAATATTATTATTATATTATATTATTATATCTTATTTATATATAAAATATAAAAAAACAAATAAGTATATAATCTGAATAATCCAGGTTGTTATGTATCATGATTAAAACTGTATCTAATCTTGTTTCTGTCTAACTTTGTTATATATCAAGATCGAATATCGTACGATTCTGTTAAACCTCCTATCTGCTTTTTATTTTTTTTGTTTCTTCTCCCTGTCATATTAATTTCTGTCGATACCTCTTTCTTTATAAAACCAGCGAATTTCTCATAATTGTGGATTTAACCATTCAAGTGAACACTCTCATTATCAATTACAATTAATTATAGATGTTAACCATTGGGAAATTAGACAGAAGAGATGGAAACTCGCCGACACCTCTGTTCTTGATATCCTTTATACAATAGTTCGATTTCGTAAACATTTTCAAAATCTATAAATGCAGAGATGTTAGGAATCCTTCGTTTAAACCATCTGCAAAGTTTCAAGGTCCAAATTATCCTATCAAATTCCAATTTTGAAGTCAAAGTGTAAAATCAAAAAGTCAAACTTTATGTTCTTCATGAAATTCGATTTTAATTTAATGTTTCTATTTCAATTGAGGATTCAGAAAGATTATAGAAGTGATTTAAAAACTTTTTCATGTAGGAACATGGATCTAAAATGTTCTCAAAGTCAAGATTGATGTTTGAGTTTTTATTTTGGTTTACAAACTGCATCAGATTTTTTTTCATTTTTTTGTTGTTTAATCGAACAAGTAGTCATTACAGGTCGTTTGCAACTAAATATCAAATCTTATTTCAAACTTTGAATTATTATTTGATTTTGATTTGGGTTCCTGGTTGACTGAACGTATTGAAGAAGATGATGACTTTTGAATACGGGTTATATATAAATATACGTGGGTATTAAAATAGAAAGAAACCAATGGAGGGATGGTTAAGTGATGGTTCGGGTGAGCGAGAGGTCTCGGGTTCGAGCCCTGGCAGGGTCATTATATTTTTTTTAGCCAATTTTTATGAGGTAGTTTTCTTAAAATTATTATTATTATTTTTTTTTTATTATTATTATTGTTATTCTAATTATTATTAATTGTATTATTACTTAATGTTATTATTATCATTATTATTAACTTAGTTATTATTAATAGAATGAGTATTATTATTATTATTATTATTATTATTATTATTATTATTATTATTATTATTATGATTATGATTAAAATTATTATTACTATATATTCATTAATATTGTTATGATTATTATTGTTATCTATATCAAAATCAATAAAAGTATTTTTATTAAAATTTTAGAATTATTAGTATTATTAATATAGGAATTACTATTATCACTATGAGTAAGATTAATATTATTATTATTATGAAAATAATACAAATTATTTTCATTAATATTAGTACTTGTATCATTTTATATTTATTAGTATTATTATTATCATTAACATAGGTATTATTATTAGTATTATCATTATTATTATTAATATTACAAAATATCATTAATAGACTTATCAGTTAAACATTAATATTAGTAATACTGCATAATTACTGAAATTTATATTAAAACTATTAAAAATTACCATTATTATTAAAAGTATTATTTTTACAAAAACTATCATTATTATCGTTATCAGTACTATCTATATTATTATTATTAAAATAATTACGATTATGAAAATAGAAGTTTTAATGACGTTATTAAAGTTATAAGCATAAAATAAAGATTATATATATATAAATAAATATTCAATATACATAACTTAACTATATTAATATATCTATATATAAAATGAAAATATACATAATGAAACTTATTAATCTACTATATATATAAATCACATCACTAATAATAATATATTTGTTCGATTACAAATATGTATATTAATATATATACAAATGATATAGGTTCGTGAATCAAAGGCCAACCTTGCATTGTTCAGTATCGTCGTATGAATATTTTTACTACAAAATATTGTATCGTGAGTTTCATTACTCCCTTTTTAAATGCTTTTGCAATATATATTTTTGGAACTGAGAATACATGTACTGTTTTATAAATGTTTGACGAAATAGACACAAGAAATCGAAACTACATTCTATGGTTGGATTATCGAAATCGAATATCACCCCTTTTAGCTTGGTAGCCTAAGAATTAGGGAAATGGCCCCTAATTGACGCGAATCCTAAAAATAGATCTATGGACCCTGACAAGTCCCATTCGGGTTACGAATGTTTTAGTACTTCGACGATATATACTGATTGCGACGGCCGGTATATAGCATGCAGTTTGCGAAATGCCTGTATGTGGGGGATATTCTATATGCATCCTGTCAGTTCGGTTATCAAGCGTTCACCATATGAATGATTTTTAAATTCGCGGGTTACGCGTATTATTTTGTACTCGGGTTACGTGTACAATTAAATATCTGGAAATCTCGTGGTCTATTAAAATGATGAAAATGAATGATTATGATAAACTAATAAACTCACCAACCTTTTGGTTGACACTTTAAAGCATATTTATTCTCAGGTATTAAAGAAATCTTCCGCTGTGCATTTGCTCATTTTAGAGATATTACTTGGAGTCATTCATGACATATTTTAAAAGACGTTGGATTTGAATCGTTGAGTTCAACAAGATTATTATTAAGTCATTGATAGTTTGATATATTATGAAATGGTATGCATGCCTGTCAACTTTTGATGTAATGAAAGTTTGTCTTTTAAAAATGAATGCAATGTTTGTAAAATGTATCATATAGAGGTCATATACCTCGCGATGAAATCAATTATTATGTAACGTTTATAATCGATATGAACTGGGCATTTCAATACAAAACCACAAGTTTTGAGCTAAAATTTTAAAATCTGAAACCCACACAACCCACAAAAACATTTTGCAAACACCGGTGAAGGGTTATTCCGGAAAACTTATCTAGGGTAAAAGCTAGAATGAACTTTCAAAAGATCAAATGTTTTCATAAAGATCCAATTTCCTTAAAGGATCTAAATTTTCATAGTCATGTGAGACTGTAAACCATATTGTTACTATTATTGTTTATACCACCGTATCAAAATCACTGATGTATAAAGTGTGAGAATAAAAAAAAGTGATTCGAGTGTAGTGTAATTTAATTTTAAGTGCTGTATTGCTTGAGGACAAGCAACGTTCAAGTGTGGGGATATTTGATAGTGCTCCAAATGATCATATATTTAGTCATAATATCCTTCCAATATGTAAAGTTTTTAGTTGTAATTGTTCTATTTTTAAGTTGCAATCGTTTATATTAAATAAGTGCGAAGACGGAAGACGAAAGACGAAAGACGAAAATGATAATTTGAAGACGCAAATGACCAGAAAGCTCAAACGTACAAGTTAAAATCCAAGTGGTTCAATTTATTGATGAATAGCGTCTAAATATTGATAAGAGTACAAGTCTCGGAACGCAAAGTACAAGATATCTAAGCATACGAAAATACGTTCAAAAATCCGGAACCGAGACATAAACCGAGCATCAACGAGCGAGTCAACGGACCTAAAATTACAAGTCAACTATGCATAAGAATATAATATAATATATATATATATATAATTATATAAAATTATATATATTATATTATATATTATAAAAATACAGCAGCCCACGTTTTAAAAATGTTGGTGAGCTGGAAGGCGTGCCTTCGCAATCGCAGAGCTAGAAGGCACATTAGCTTCGCGATAGCGGAACAGTCATTTCAGAATCTGCCTATAAAAGGACACGAAATCTGCCGAGTTTTGTGCACCATATCAATATCTCTCTACCTCTGTATAATATATATAAAATGTATATATATATATAATATATATATTAGTTTAGTTTTATATTAGGTTAGTTTGGGTAATGTAACGGTTATTTTACGGAATTTAAAGTCGAAGTTCTGTCCGTGTAAAGCTACGCGATAAATAATCATTGTAAGTTATGTTCTTCCTTTTTAAATTAATGTCTAGTAACTAAGTTATTATTATGCTTATTTGAGCTGAAGTAATCGTGATTGTTAGGACCCCGAAGTTGTATAGTGTTAATATGAAATAAGCTTAATTGATGGTTCTTTAGAAGAGGGCTATATAAGGAACCTAAATAGTCCTAATTAGATAGCCATTGCATTGTAACTAAGTTCTAGAAGCTGTGGAATGTAAATCTTGTTAATTCTCTCTCATACCGAATCTCCTTCATACTTACCGAATCTCATTCTAACTTGTCTTTTCTTCTAATCTCAACATGATCTGACCTATCATTTGGTATCAGAGCTTCCAGGGAGTGATATTACATCACTAGATCGATCCAGAGATTGAAGATTACAGAATCTGAACACTCTCGGTATTTTGAATCAGACTCGGTATAATTGAATCTGATAATCTGACGTTCAGATTCCTGTGATAAGTTCAGCGAAGGTGTATTAGGTTGATTAGTAAGAGTTTTAATCATCATTACAGCTTTTTAACATCAATTATGGAGAATCAAGTTGATTTTTAGAGTTCATGGCTAAAACTCTCGGTATTCATCAATTACAGCTTGATTCTGTAGTTAAGTAAAGATTTGAGTCTTCAGTTGTGATCGTGAGGTGTTTAATCACATTTCTAACGGTTTAATTTCATCAATTCTTCAAGTTTTGAAGATTTGATACACATTCGGTATCGTAACTGCCATACCGAATCTGCTTCAGGGTGTGTTTGGGTGAAACTAGCTGGAGCTGGAGCTTATAGCTGGAGTTAGAGCTTATGGTCTAGAGCTGGAGCTTAAGCTTATTTTTAAAGCTGGTAGCTGGAGCTTATTAACTTTTATAAGTGTTTGGTAAACTAGCTGGAGTTTATTTTCCAGTTCATAAGCTCTACTTTTTTTTCATAAGCTACTACAAGTAGCTTATTTTTTAAGAGCTTATGATTTTCATAAGCTATATTTTTTATGTCTACCAAACAAAGCTTATGACTTGGAGCTTATTAAAATCATAAGCTCAAGCTTCCATAAGCTCTCATAAGCTCCAATAAGCTGGTGTGCCAAACACACCCTCAAAGCTATTAATTCTCATTCAGTGTTGCAGATTGTGGTGTGTTTGTGATTCTATCACATTTGGTTTGATCATACGTAGCTAATTGGTGTGATTTGAGAAAGAATTCGTTTGAATTCTAAGTTTTCATACTTAGACTCGGTATTGTCAACTGCTACAGTTGACATTCGGTATCCTATACATTCGGTATCTTTGATATTTTGTGTGATACTAACTTGTTTCCTTGTGCAGTAAAGTTACAGAATCTAATTCAAAGGAATTGAATTGTGTTTGAATTCAAATTCATACAGAATCTGACTACCGAGTCAGATACCGAATCAGGATCTCGATATCACTTAATTCATTGGTTTTAAGTGTTCTCAGGTTACAAATCTTGTGGTTACCGAATCCTTACCGAATCTGGGTGTGTTACTTGTATTTCTGATCAGTTTCTGATACAGAATCTGGTTTACCGAATCTGCTACAGTACAGAATCTGTACCGAATCTGCTACAGTACCGAATCAGTTACCGAATCTAACATTTGTGTTAGATTGTTGTGATTTTTCATCTTAGATTTGAGTAATACCGAATAGTTATCGAATCTACCTCATTTTCAAGATGTCTAATCAAGATACTTTGATCATTGGATCAGATTCCCGTCCTCCAGTGTTGTTTGATGGCAAGTACACTCAGTGGCTTCACCGTATCACTCAGTACATAGACTACAAGGGTGAGAAAGCAAAGTACATATGGGCTTCTCTGAGAGATGGTCCAGTTGTAGATTACCATCCGAATATTGGTATGCCAATTCCAGTCTATGAACTTTCTGGTGATAAACGTGAGAGAGCTCAGGGTGACATAGAGGCAAAGAACATTGTTATGCAAGCTATCACGTATGAGTTGTTTGAAAATGTTGATAGCAACACAACAACAAAAGATATATGGACTAAATATTAAGACGGGGTTATTGGGCTTTGGACCATAATTGGGGTTTGGACAAAAGACCGACACTTGTGAAAATTGGACTATGGGCTATTAATGGACTTTGTATTTGATTAATATAGAGATTTACAATTTGACGTAACTATAAATAACCACATACGCTCGATCGGGTACGATGGGCAGGATATTTATAAATACTAATAATTGTTCATTTGACCGGAGACGGTGATGGATTAATAGTCAATGGACTCATTAAAACAGGGGTGGATTACATACAAAGGTAATTGGTGTAATTGTTAACAAAGTATTAAAACCTTGGATTACACGCAGTCGATAACCTGGTGTAATTATTCACAAAGTATTAAAACCTTGTTACAGTTTAAATCCCTAATTAGTTGGAATATTTGACTTCGGGAATAAGGTTAATTTGACGAGCATTTTATAATTATGACCGATGGACTATTATGGGCAAAAACCAGATAGGTATCAAATAAATCCAAGACAAAGGACAATTAACCCAGGGTAATAAATTAAAATCAAAACGTCAAACGTCATGATTACGGAAGTTTAAATAAGTATAATTATTTTATTTCATTTCTTATAGCAATTTTATATATCGTCATTTAAATATCGTTATTTATTTTACGCTTTAAATTAAGTTATATATAATATTTTTGCATTAGGTTTTAATTGTGACTTAAGTTTTAAAATCGACAAACCGGTCATTAAACGGTAAATCCCCCTTTTATATATTATTATATATAATTATATATATTTTGTACAAATATAGTTATATAAAAATATAGTGTAAAATAAGCCAGCTCCCTGTGGAACGAACCGGACTTACTAAAAACTATACTACTCTACGATTAGTAACACTGCCTATAGTGTTATTGCAGAGTTTAGGTATATCCGATGTATGTAAATTAATTAAAACTTGTATCATATTTAGTCGTATTTTGTAATAAAAATAATAGTGTTTCGTATACCCCGTTGTAACATCAAGTTTTTGGCGCCGCTGCCGGGGAGCGCTAAAACGCTATATTTTTAATTTATATTTGTAAAAATATAAAAAAAAGAAAAAAAATATATTTTTAAAATTTTGTTTAAAATATATAAATCTAATAAGTGTTTTGATTTTTATTCTTAATTTTAAAAATACAAGTTTATTTTATTTTACATAAATTTTCTTTATATATCCTTTTGAAAAAAAAGCCGAACTAGTTTGAACCTTTGAGTCTGCACTCTCCGCGATCGCAGAGCTGTATAGAGTAATCACCACGCGATCGCATGGTAGGGTGGGACAGAGTCAACCAGTGCATTTAATGCGAATTTAGGGTTTTATTTTTATATATTATTTATTATTTAGGGTTTAATTTATATATAAATATATTTAGTTCTAGTTTTAATATAATTTGTAATTTCAAGTTTTAATTATTTTTATTAATTATATAGATTAATATTTTTATATAATAATTTTAATACAGCGTGAAATCTCACGGGATCACTCACCACAATACATCAAGTGGCTAACGAAGAGCGAATCCTTACGACAGGATGTCACTCGCCACCTCACTCACAACGAGCATCAAATCACAATACTATAGATAAGGCGTTCACATGTCACGTACCCTCTCATGGTGATAAAACACCCGGTACACACTAATCCAATAACACACGCACACAAGGGAACGGTACTCGCACAATGACCGCCGGTACTCGCACAATGACCGAAAGTGTACGTACGCCTTGTAACACTAACCCCTAGGTGGTATCGAACTCGCGAACTTAAACCCACCTAACACGCCCTCGCACACATGATGATATGGTATCGGACGCCCGGACTTTAAACCCATATCACATGCCAACAAGATGTGGTATCGAACTCGCCAACTTTAAACCCACATCGCATCCACGCTCTTTCGGCCTCGATTACAACGAGTAGCATAGCATCGCTCCCTGCTACACCATAGTGAATCCTAACGGATAACACTAACCATCAACACACGCTCTTTTGGCCTCGACCACAACGAGTAGTGTAACATCGTGCCCTGCTACACTATAGTGAATCCTAACGGATAACACCAACCATACCACCGCGAACAACTTAAATCTTATACATATACGCAAAATCGTTCTACTCACTAGGACACTATCGCCTCCAATGTCCTACGGGTCTCACTCAAACGAGCTTAACGACCCGATGCCATATCACAAAATGCCTAAGCAACAAAGACTCACGCCAAAGTCAAGGCATCAAACAAGCAACACACTCTACCGAGTGCAAATCAGAATCACAAATGTACGTTATACAAAAACAACATAAATGTACCTCATCGTCTCCTCATGACGTTCGCCTTCCTTAGCGCGGGACACTCCGCTTTGCGATGCCCTTTTCCACGACAATTAAAACACACAACACCACCATCACTCGATGCCGGGCACTCCCAAAACTTGTGACATCTTTCGCCACATTTGAAACATCTAGACGCACTAGAATTCGATCTTCCTTTCCCCACATTACTCGTACTTCCAATTGTGCTCTTAGTCTTCTTACTTGGAGCACCATAAGAATTGACCCATCTCTTACTTGAAGGTTCACTAACCTTCGATCGCGAATGCGATTCGAAACCCCTAGCTACGGTTAATAACTCTGCAAACGATTTTACTTGCCCAATGCTAATTTTGTTCTGCAAGTCATCATTCAAAGTTCGATAAAAATCTCCCATCAACATACGATCATCCCCTATATACTTCGGGCAAAATCGATCCCTCGCCATAAAGGTCGCCTTGAGAGTATTCAGGTCCATAGACCCCTGTTGCAAATTTTGCAACTCATCACGCATTTCTGAAAAATCGGTTTGCGTTCGAAACTCCTCGAAGAATTCCTTCTTAAAATCGTTCCACGATAACCTCATAAACGGTTCTTCATCGACCGTATCAATCTTACCATCCAACCAATCCTTCGCACCATCTCGCAACAAACTAGTAGCGATTCTCATTTTCTTGTTCGGAGGACACTCATTTGTACGAAAACATCCTTCGACAGCCGAGATCCAACGAGTACTCACTAACGCATCCGGTTCTCCATGATACATGGGAGGTTTAGTTGCTCGAAACTCCTTGTAACTAAATTCCTTTTTACCATTACCCTGAGGCTCGATAAGCCTTCTTTCGAAATCTTCTCGAATCGTTTTCACTTGCTTTGCAACCTCAGCTTCAACCCTAGCTGCAAACTCATCATTGTTATTCTGTTCCTCACTCGATGCACCTCTTCTCGTCGCCATTATAAAGAATGTAAGAAACCGATTAAACACGAACGAAAATCAACCATACGCACCAAACCGCCCTATTTTATTCGACACTTGTAGACATGATTTGCACCCGTAATAAGGTTTGCAAGTCCTTATTACGCACACACACCGTATCAACTCGTTAGTACAACGACCGCCTCACTCAATGATATAAACCAACACAATGAAAATTCTACGCGATATAAACACACGCTAGAATAATATCACGACACGAGCCATAATCCTAGTAAGCTCACCTACACGCTAAGGCACTAACCAAGTCCCCGTCCAACCCGTTCTCCTACAAGTCCAGCAACAAATAAGCACACACAAAAGTCTAAGTCTAGGCACATATCTCAAGTCGAATAAATCCCTTAGACCATGCTCTGATATCACTTGTAACGACCCAACCCGTCAATTTCCGGCCCATAATTTTTTTCCCTTTATAATATACATTAAATAACACTTTAGGTCTCATTACACAATTCCCAAAACGTATTTGTTATCACATTATGTCTAACAACTTTAATAAAACGTACGTTACATAATTAAATCATAAACCGGGTTATACTCATGACCCATTTGACTAAACCAAAAATACGTTCCATGACCCGACTAGTTACTTTTACACAAAACCGAGCA